>NC_052161.1:48549041-49149041 GCF_902713615.1 Scyliorhinus canicula
AATTTAGCATGGCCAATCCACCTAACCCGCACATCTTTGGACTGTGGGAGGGAACCGGAGCACCCGGAGGAAACCCACGCACACACGGGGAGGACGTGCAGACTCCACACAGACAGTGACCCAGCCGGGAATCGAACCTGGGACCCTGGAGCTGTGAAGCATTGATGCTAACCACCATGCTACCGTGAGGCCCTAATGGTCTCAATAACACAACATACTTTTAAACATACAAGATGGCTGTGGTCAAATACACTCTCCACTCTGAACCTCAGGTGGATGTCTGTGTATTTCTCAGAATCCCCCCCAGATAATTGTTTTATGAGATTTTCCAAACACCATTCCCAAAAATAAACACCCGTTAAAATCTTCTTTCCGAATAATGCTTTCCTTTAGCAGTTTGCATTCCGTACTCCAGTCCAGGTTTTCTACATGACACTTTTACACAAAGCTTCCACTCCACTTTCACAATAAATCCGGTAGCCAGATTTTGCTGGAATTTATGTCTTGATTGTTGTACAAAATGTTCACACTTGTTTTAACTATCGATTCCCAGACTGTATTAAGATGGAATAAAACTTTTGATTTACCTCTAAAGTCTGCTTTCCCACTTTAACTCTGATTACTGTGACTGTCTCTTTAACTCGGAACACTTTGTTTACTCTTCCTTGAATTTTTCTGGACAATATCTTGGTCTCTGTTCTCTTAACTTCAGTCTCTTAAGACATTCTTTCTGTCCCAATTCCCTGGTTATCTGGACATTAACTGGTTCTTTTGGAAGCCTGCCTCTTTACAGCTCCCGTCCTGTACAGTCTTTCTCCTGGCATAATTGAGTGATGTTCACTCCTTGGTGTCTTTCTTCAACTTCCCACAAATTCAGCTTAAACTAAGGACAAAAAAGCTCTTTTCCCTTCAAAGGGCTTCCAGTTGCTAAGCAATGCCCATATACTTCTGCTGGATGATTTACTCTTCACCCCATAGCCCTCTCTAATCACAATGAAAGATTCGTTTGACCTTAACCAACTCCTACACATACAAACCTTTGTCTAGCTTGAATTTAACAATAAGCTTTGTCCTTCTTTCCATTGAAATAATAATAATAATCTTCATTGTCACAAGTAGGCTTACATTAACACTGCAATGAAGTTACTGTGAAAATCCTCCAGTTGCCAGACTTCAGCACCTGCTCGGGTACACTGAGGGTGAATTCAAAATGTCCAGTTCACCTAATAGCGTTCTGTCAGGTCTTGTGGGAGGAAACTGGCGCACCCAGAAGAAACCCACGTAGACACGGGGAGATCGTGCAGACTCCCCACAGACAGTGACCCAGGCCGAGAATCGAACCTGGGACCCTGGCGCTGTGGAGAAAATTAAATTAAATCCACTTAAACTATACTTTTTTTCTAATGTTTACCAATACAAATATAAATCCCTTAAAACTGCCTTTATTTTCCTACCAATACAGCTAGTGAGGGAGACTTGCTTTAAGAACTGCTGGAAGAGGTTTTCTAGAAATGCGTATATGCAGGCTTTGCAACTGTCATTATTGAGGTGTATGCAGAAAGGCCGGAGCTCCACATTACCTGGAAATGGATGGGAAATGATAAATATGCATTCTGTGGTTGGGAGAATTCTGGCACTAAGACGCACATTTGATGATACATTGGGCTGCATGGCTGGGAGTTCTCACCACCTGGAAAGAGTTTAAATCGTCCCTTTCAACTGTATAATGACCAATTTCTGACTTGCTTCATGTGGAAAATTGAGTGGAATTTCTGTCATGCCTCGTGATGGAAGATGGAGAACTGTCAAAGCCTCACAGGCAGATTTGATAATCTTGGACGCATCTGCCTCGAATTGGTCATCTCTTATTGTCCCCACAAGCGCCTGAGCTTGGAACTCACTGACTTGAGGCAGGAATTTCTTTTCGGATCTGGAGCATCAAATATTACATCCAAACCCCGGGTGATGTTTGTGGCTTAGTTCTGTATTTGCCAATCAGGCCCTGGCACGTAGATACTTTCGGGTAAAACATCTTTTGACTTTCCTGGTCTCCCACTGGAACTTTGTCAAGGGCAGAAACCCTGGCATGACATTGGTCCAGAAATTTCTATTGGCTATCAGCACCAGGCAAGCTGTATTGCATTACTGTTAGTCGGTCAACAGTCACAAACTCAGTTCAATTGACTCCCATGGACCTGAATATGGGACAAGTTATAGCGCAGACCACTGACACCCTACTGCTTGTTTTATGCTACCATCCATGGTGAATTTTGACTCCAGTGTAATGACAGGTTACACAATTTCTTCAGCATTTCTGCAGATGTGATCAGATACTCTTGTGAAAATTCACCCTCCTGATTACTTCCGACCATGTATCCAATAAAGGAGCTTACGTTATAAGATAGAAAATGTCTTGGTGCAGTGCTGTTCTACTATGCTGGTTCATCCTATTATCTCATGATTCACAAATATTCTGGAGCTCAGTGTTAGTTTCAAATCTATTTGGGTTTGTGGTATGAATATTTTAGCCTTTCGTGATCCATTTGTTTGGTTTGTGAGGTAATCTGCTCCATTCAAGCTCTTTGGAAATTATGCCCCATTAGGCTTTCAGGAGGTAGCAAAAGGGTATTTTAATTTTGTTCATCAAAAGTTCATCTAGCCACCAGTCCAACATCTTTGAATCTGTGACTTTAAGCTTCCTCACCATTGTTCACATAATTCTGACTGGCAAAAACAAATGAAACTTGAAGCCCTTTCTTTACATTCAGCATTCTGACAGGAAGAACCTCAAGATTCACCCAAGACTTATCTGGTTCAAGGAATTGCTGTCTTCTGATTTTAATTGCCCCAGGGCAGCCAGAAGTAGGGCACCATTTTAACAATATAGACCCTTGCAGAGCTCCAATTTATTATGGTACTCACGCAACAGTTTAGATGTCTTGAGACCAGGGTAACCTGGTAATTGAGCAGCAGACAGCAAAGTGGATGGCCGAGATTCCCTTCCAGGCTATCAGGCTACTGGGGATCTCTCAGTGAGGTGAAGCCATCCTCACACGCTCACAAAACATCATTACTGTCTAAATTTAACTGCTGTTGGCAGGTTGGTACCGACAATTGTTTTATAGTTCCCATACAGAGTACCACACTGCTTACATTTCTGCCACTTTGTTAGCAGCATGTAGTGCTTATTCTTGGCCGGAATAGGAGCGATGGGCTATTTTTCCCCATCAGCCATCAGAAGTGACCGGAATTAATTTTACATGCACAATTTGGGTTATGCAACTATCTTCTGTTCACTGTATTTTTCTGGGGAAAGAACTGTGCTTTTACCAGGAAGATTTGCTGCATTTTCGGTCATGGGTTCTATTTGCTGCAGCTCGTAGAGAATCTAGTCTCTGAAAATAGTTGCTCCTTTAAGTGTTTGCGTCGCTGGTTGGAGTTGCTTGCTGCAAATAAATTGCTGCAAATTCTGGCGTCAGACCCTTTTACGTCTCCAACACATTGGTTGACACAGTGGCATCAACAGCATTCTAGAAGGGGGCTGAAGGGTGAAAAGAAAGATGAACTCAGTTTATTTGGGGGTATTCTTTATTATTTAGAATTAAACATACTCTAATCAACTTTATCCACCCTGGCTCACTGGTTCCATGCAGAGATTTAGTTGGAGTAGTTTGTGTTAAGTGATCAGTAAGAATTTAGCTTCAGTTCAAGATAAAATTGTGCAGTTGCACAAATCACAGGCCTCAGTGTGAGTGAAGAAGAGACCCTGGGGCAGGTTCTGTGAGGTTAATAGCAAGTCAACAGCCCATCTTCAATGGAAATTAAAATGGGAAGATTTATAAAATTGGTCACTAACACATTACCATTTATTTTACATTTTGCACAAAGAAAAAGGGCACGATTCACCCGAACACCTTCTATGTCTGGGTTAAGACACATTTAGCAGGGTGTTTCTTGGTAGCTGCCATGCCAAGAAACATCTTGCTATTCAACGGCACTTTGATGTTTGTTTTGGCCTTGGGGTGTTTATCTTCGCTGAGGCTGCACTCAGAGGGATTTTCTGCTGGCAAGCTACAGCCCTCCAGCAGGAGAGGCTTCCTCACAGATCGGGGCAACATTTTGTCCAGCTGCCCTGATCTCCCCTCCCCCTCTTTCAATCCTTCACCCCATTTTTGGAACCCCCCCCCCCCCCCCCCCCAACCTTGCCCCCGGGAAGCCCTCCGCCCCTCCCTCCAGCTGGTAAGGCTGCCCCCCTCACCCTGGGCCTGATCCCTGGCAGTGCCAGCATGGTACCCGGACACCCTGGAACTGCCAGCCTGGAACCCTGGCAGTGCGACCTTGGCACCCTGGCAACGAGGCTGCTGTATCGTGCCCAAGATCTATCCCCATGTGTGTCACTGTATATCTGCATTGCTACAATGACATTTTAGGGGCATGCTCAACATGTAGATTCCTCTCCCACTCTCTCCATCCCAATCAAGTACAACCTAGCAAGCTAGGCTATAATCCTATGGTGTACGAGGATACATACACATTTGAAAGACAAAGAAAATTCTGCCAGGCAGGCAATCGATCATTCTTCGAACTGCTATTACTGCCTCACCGTTTCTGATTTATTTGATACTAATTGGAGTTAAACAAAACCTTGGCAGAGTACAATGCTGTCTTCGCCTTTTGACTTGTTGTTTTTCATGGCACAGTGTCTGGAACCAGATTAATGTAAGGGCCTATATTTTGGACTGCAGGATGTAGAAGAGAACTACAGATATTTTTCAGTGACAGAGGGGGCGGCGCAATGGTTAGCACTACTGCCTCATGGCGCAGGGGACCTGGGTTAGAACCCGGGCCCGGGTCACTGTCCGTGTGGAGTTTGCACATTCTGCCCGTGTCTGCGTGGGTCTCACCCCCATAACCCAAAAGCTGTGCAGGTTAGGTGGATTGGCCACGCTAAATTGCCTCTTAATTGGAAAAAAAAGAATTGGGTACTCTAAATTAATTTTTTGAAAACCCAACCACAATGCTAAGGAAGTTGAATTATCAAGTTATTAAGAAGGAAAACTAAGTGGTATTAGAGAAAATCTTGTTCATATGTACTTGCGTGCATGACATAAATGCATGATTTATTCATCAACTTGTAGCATTGGGGACTAAAAACATTCATATGGAGGAATTATTGGCAGCTACGTAAAAAAACTGTTAATCCAAACTTCATGTCAGAAGCTCAAATGTATGATCAAATAGGTAATAGTGTAGATGAATAAAATATATGCAAAGCTCTGATTATTAAATATGCTCCTTTCCCTTTTTTCGTTTTTTTCTTCTATAACAATAACTTGACTATATTTTTAAATATACATTGATGCAGATTTTGTGGTCGCAATGACAAATGTGTCAGTGTACACCATCATTAAAACTGACACAGCTTCTGTAATCTGTACTTGCGCAAAATAATGTGGAAACCCAGAGGTTGCTGTCAGTGATTTTACATTTCCCATTGGATGCACCCATCCACCTATTCCCTACCCCCCAACCTCTCTGCCTCACTCATGTCCTTGCTTTGCTGCTGCCTGGAAAATCCAGAATGATGCATATATGGGTGTGTACATGTGTATGCGCATTTGTACAGAGAGTGGTGTGTGTGAAGTTTATATATGCTATGGTGACAGAGCATTAGGTAAACACTTGGCTTGGCTGCTTCATATCTTTCCTTTGTGGTTGTAGCTTGAATTTCTGATCCAGATCCCAGAACATAAATTACTTTGTAAGGTAATGGATAAGATCTCCCGTTTCTGTGACTGTCACAAGATTGTAACTGCCATCCACCATTGCAAACAGGAGCTGTTCGTCAAATGATCTAGTTATTGATCTGAAAATCCAATGCATAAAATGTTACAGAAGCAGATTGTAGGCAGCCACAGGGCCAGGTGAGAGTCGAGGTGGGCAGGTTAGAAGGATCCTCTTGATTCTCTGGGTCTTTGTCCCAGTTATATCAAAAGAAGTTAGGCCCTCTGAACCTCGCCCCATACACACTCTCACTGCAACCCCACCCCAACCCCCACAAACTCCCTATGCCCCTTCCATGCTCCTTCCATGCCCCCCGTGACCACCTCTCTGCTCTCCCCATTATCTCCCTGCCTGGCCAATACCCCCTCCAAGCCTCCTTTCCTCCTCTATTCCCATTCAACCCGGTATGAACTATGGACAGAACCAATAAGCCATGTAATAACAATGGAAAGCACAGAATTGTTGATGGAAAAACACCCGCTAAGAAATCTGCTTTGAAGAAACTGCCAAAAAGTGTCAATTAGACAGAGCCGTTGTAGTGTCAGGAACAGAACCTGAGCCATTTCACACCTCTTAACCTTGTCCAAATAAATGTACAGGTGGAGGAGAGAGGGGGGGGGGGTGATTAGAGTAGAGTAGGAGGGATAAATAGGCGGGTAGTGTCTATGGGAGTGGAGCGGGTATGTGCATTATGGTTTGACTGAAGTATTGGTTTTCCGTTGATGTTTGCATATTTCTGTTATCTGTAACTGTTTACAATGCCAAAAAATACCTCAATAAAATTGTTTATTAAAAAATAACTCATACACATACTCACTCACTCACACACGCACACTCAAAATCATTCATGCTCACCCATACACTCACTCACACACGCTAAAGCATACACACTCACACTCACGCATATACTCACACACACATACTCGCACGGAAACACATGCATACTCACGCACTTGTGGTATTATCATAACTGCAAGCACTGCAAGGGTGAATGAAATATCTAAACTAGCCACTAGAGGGAGCTACAGATACAAGTATATAAGGTATTGATGCTGAGCCTAGTGGGTGAGGGTGGTCAGGAGTTCACTAGAGACAGTCAGAGTGAGAGCAGATCATAGTTTATGCCTGTATTAAGATTAGTTGTAGATGAGTGTAGTTTATATGTTAACAATCAACTGTGTATTATTTAGAAGTATGTGTCGAAACCAAATTTGGAGTGTGAATAAATTTATAGCTTTGTTTGAGTTCAAAAAAAAAAAAATAAATAAATGTACAGGCATTGACACAACAGATCGCTGAAATAATAACTTATAACCTCAGACAAATGTCAATCAAGTAAAGAAAATACAACTTCAGTTTCTCCAAAAGACCTCTGCTGAGCTAATACATTTGAGCCTTGAAGCTCAGCCAAGAATTCCTAACAAACCCAGGTGGAGAACGAGGGGCGGGTTTCTCCAATAATGGGGCTATGTCCCCACGCTGGCGTGAAAAGCGGCGCCAACCACTCCGGCGTCAATGGTCCCGATAATGGGGAATGCTCCCCTTCCTAGGGGGCTAGGGTGACGCTTTAGTGGTTCCCGTAGCTCCAGCCGGCGCAGAATGGCCCGCGCGAGTTCGCGCATGCGTGGAACGACTGGCGTGATTCCGTGCATGCGCGGGGATTCCCTTCTCCGTGCCGGTCCCCGGGCCATATGGTGGAGCCCTACAGGGGCCCGGCGCGGAGGAACATAGGCCCCCACAGAATCAGCCCGCGTGGCGATCGGTAGGCTCCGATCGTGGGCCAGGCCACCGTTGGGGCCCCGCCCCTCCTTCCAGGACGGCCCCAGCAGACTCACCTTCCAGGTCCCGCCGTGTGGGACCTGAGTAACCCACACCGGCGGGACTCGGCCAAACTCGTCGGCCACTCAGCCCATTGGGGCCTGGAGAATCGCCGGGGGGCCGCTGTCAACGGCCCCGGGGATTCTCCGACCCGGCGCCGGAACGGAGAATCACGGCCCAGGTGTCTGCCCATCTGTCTCTGCTGATACAGTTCCCAGATGCATTCATTATGAATACTTAGCCGAGTTACAAGACTTTCTACATTACAACAATGCCAAATCTTCAAAAGTACTTCATTAGTACTCAGCTACTTTGGTATATCATGAGCTCATGAAAGGCAATATATAAATGCAAATTTTTCTTTTCTCAGCTGTTCTAACAGTAGATGGGTTTCAGATTTTCCGAGCAGTCCAGAGGCCACCCGAGCAATTATACTTTGCAGCAAGCCTAAGAAGTCTCTGCCGCTCAATCTGGCCCTCGTTTTAGTCAGGTTTCCCAGTGGGGATCAGACAGCTCACCAAAGGTATGTTAATGGCCCAGAGGCCAGGAGATAGGCTGAGGTCTATTATTGGCCCCAGCTCCCTGAAGATGCACTCAGTCCTGCAAAAGCTGAAAACTTGGCCAAACCTCGAGAATATTTTTAAAGGCGGAGAGAAATTGGAGAGATGGGCAGTGGGAAGGATTAGAGGGGGCATCCTTGAAAGTGGGAACATGGCAGCTGAAGTGAGAGCTATTAGTAATCGAGCAAGATGAAACAAAATGTGGCGGGGATCTTTTGCAGGGAAAACTGAGAATGTTACCAAGGGAATTTGGAATATATGTCATTCTGCTTTAAAAAAGTAAGAAGTAAAATGTGAAGAGACTTAGGGACTAAGCAGAAGAGCACTGGAGGGATCACAACATTCAGCCCTCATTTGTGTGCAGACCCTCGGTAAAGGCAGGAACCAGTTCCCATGTGACCAATATGGAAGCAAATAGAACAGAGTTATTCAAAGGCATAGAATCAATCATAGAATAATAAAATCTCTACATTGCAGAATGAGGCCATTCAGCCCATTGAGTCTGCACCGACCCTCTGAAGGACCACCCCATCCAAGTCCACTCCCCCACCCCATCCCTGTAAGCCTGTGAAACTAAGGGCCAATTTAACATGGCCAATTCCACCTAACCTGCACATCTTTGGGCTGTGAAAGGAAACAAAAGGAAACCCACGTAGACACAGGAGAAAAAGTCAGCCAAGGTTGGATTTGAACCCTGGTGCTGTGAGACACTGTGCTACCTTTCCATTAGCAATCTCTGAGCATGGCGACTCTCAGAGTTGACTACTCTACACATCTGAGGGAAAAACAATGGGCTTGATTCAGTGGACTCAAGTTAAACTCCACTTACGGCTGCAATGCCAAGAACACCCCACTATCCAATGACACTTTGCCATTTTGTTTGGTTGTTGTAAGGCTCGTATCAATATGTTGATCTAGATCATGCTCAGCAAGGGCAAGATCCAGATTGTGGTGGGTGGAGTGAGTCGGGTGATTCGCACAAAGCTTTGTGCTTGGGGCAGGGCCCGATTTAGGGCTTGCATGTGATTCACCCATTGCACCCGGATCTGCGGCCAACAAAATATTATAGGTCCAACAGGTTTATATCTATTCCAATAACTCCCCAATTGTTTCCTGGATTTGAAAGATTATTGGTTAATATTAGTTAACATTTTAAGAATTACTGCATCTTGTGTACTGAATTCATTAAAAAAAAAATTTCCCTTGTATTTTCAGATTCTGACTCTCCTCCGCCCCTACTTCCCCAGAGCAAAGGTTGTGCGTAACGGAGGCCCTTTAAGCTGAGACAGCTCAGTCGAGTAGGGCTGACAGTGGCCTTTTGTTATTATCACATTTGGACTGTGCCACAGCTTATAGTAACAAGTGAGGCTAAAGCCATGTCAGATGGCACTGTATTTTCAAATCCACGAAAAGGACGGAATCCATTAGTTGTTTTTTTTTCACAATTGCTAGCTTTTTATTAGAGAGTGAGAATGAAATCCATGCATTTTTTTACTCCTGCTTGCTGTTGCGAACAGTCTTCCAGAGAGTTAAATTTAGTCAGGCATTAAATAGGTTTTCCTTCCTGTCCCTGCTAAAAATACACAGAAAATAAATAAATGTAGTGAGAGAGGTTCCTCACTTATCAGACTCTGCGAATGGCCTTGAATGGAGAGCTACATTTCTTGAAAGTTAAACGATAACTAGCACACAATGGCAGGATGTACTAATGACAGATCCTGCTGTTGACAATTTAATGAAAAGGTCACCGGACCACATGATAACTTGTAGGTATGGAGTGGGTGTATCTGGTGCGGTGCCCAAAATGGGCTTTCCACAGGCCCTGTCATGTTTAATCTGGCAGGGGCAGGGCACCATTTTGTTTCTCTTTTTCCTGGCTGCAGGCAGCCGGATTGAGCAGCTGGATGATGGGGCAAAATATCCAAGTCCAGAGCAGTGGAAATCAAGGAGGCTGAGGGCGGGGATGTGGGGAGGACAATTGTTGTCCGTCACTGAGCAGATCAGGGAAGCTGATGGCAGGGAGACTGGCATGAAGATTAGCCTGCAATGCTGTGGTGCAATGGGGAAGCCGGGGTGAGGTGAGTCAGGAGAAAGAGCCAGGAGTGGAGAGAATGATTGGAGCAATGATCCGGGGAAGATCAGATAGGGAGGAAGATCGGAATCTGTACCTGGGGAAGAATCTTGGATCAGGGAGGATCAGAGGCCTCTTGGAGAGGATTGGAAGTGTTTGGGTGGAGGAGGGGTGATGGGAGGGGGGGCATTCAATTGTGGGAATTGTAAGGGTCCTCCCTGTTTGTCTCTATTGATTTCTTTTTTAGTAAGGATACGGGGTGTCTATGAGTAAAATAAAGAAACATAGTTTTACTTACAGCAGAGCCCGGTAGATCCCTTCCAGGTTCCTGTTCTGGTTTTTGCCTTATTGGCCGAACCTTTATACAAAGGTTAATAGAGATCCCCAACATCGAGCAGGGCAGCTCGTACATGGCAAGGACCATGGGGAAGATAATCATTCCCACCCTGTGACCTATAACTTTAAGGCAAAGCAGCCTGGAAGCAGCTTGTACTTTTAGTGAAACAGAAGGATCCAAAAGGATCAGCACGGTAGCATTGTGGATAGCACAATCGCTTTACAGCTCCAGGGTCCCAGGTTCGATTCTGGTTTGGGTCACTGTCTGTGCGGAGTCTGCACATCCTCCCCGTGTGTGCGTGGGTTTACTCTGGGTGCTCCGGTTTCCTCCCACAGTCCAAAGATGTGCAGGTTAGGTGGATTGGCCATGATAAATTGCCCTTAGTGTTCAAGATTGCCCTTAGTGTTGGGTGGGGATACTGGGTTATGGGGATAGGGTGGAGGTGTTGACCTTGGGTAGGGTGCTCGTTCCAAGAGCCAGTGCAGACTTGATGGGCCGAATGGCCTCCTTCTGCACTGTAAATTCTATGATAAAAAAGGCTGTGCTGTTTCAGACTGGCTGACATCGGTGATGAATTGGTTTCATTTATTTGGCTGGTGGCCAATGAATGGGCCCAAAGGGCTGCGCTCTGCCTGGTAACGAGTGATGATTGAATCATATCCCACCGAAATGGTTCCAAGACCAAAGGAGCTTTCAGCTTTTATTTGGCAACGGGGAGGTGAGCGATCCAGCAAAATCCTCTCCAGAAAACTGTTGCTAATTCCCTCCCAAACGATCCAGCTAAACTTTCACAGAAGGCCAGTGTGAGGGCTGATTCTCTTATTGAAAGTTAGGTCCATGTTGTCTGAAGGCTACAGAGGCCTGGGGCGGGATTCTTCGGAAACCGGCGGGGCGGGCAACTCCGGCGCAAAGAAGTGGCGTGAACCACTCCGGCATCGGGCCGCCCCGAAGGTGCGGAATCCTCCACACCTTCAGGGGCTAGGCCGGTGCTGGAGTGGTTTGCGCCACGCCGGCTGCCGCTGAAGGGGATTGGTGCCATGCCAACCGGCGCCGAAGGGCCTCCGCTGGCCGGTGCGTGTTGGCGCATGCGTGGGTGTGCCAGCGTGTGCTGGCATCATCCCAGTGAATGCGCGGGGGTGTGGTTAATCTCCACACCGGCCATCGCGGACCGATACACCAGCCGGCATGGAGGAATAGAGTGCCCCCATGGCACAGGCCCGCCCGCGGATCGGTGGGCTCTGATCGCAGGCCAGGCCACCAGGGGGGAACCCCCGGGGCCAGAATCCCCTGCGCCCCCCGGAGGTCGCCCCTGGAGCCAGGTCCCACCGGTAAGCACCTGTCGAAACATACGCCGGCAGGACCCGAAGAATACGGGGCCCATTGCAGGCCGGAGAATAGCCGGCCGGGGGAGGGGGAGGGGGGGGGGGGGGGGGGGGGGGGGGGGGCTGCCAGCTGCTGTAGACCGGCAGGCACGTTCCACCAAATCCCTGGCACTGGAGAATTCGGCAGCCTGCGGGGGCGGGATTCGCGCCCCCCCCCCCCCCCCCCCCCCCCCGGGCGTTTCTCCGACCCAGCAGAGGATCGGAGAATCCCAACCCTGAAGTCAAAGGCGCCTGCAAAACGGTGCCGGAGAATAGGGCAGCCGGCAGCGGGATTCGGGGATTCCTGCTCGCACGCTCTCCTCCAACTGAGAATGTCATAGGCTCCCGGAGGAGCGAGAAAGTGCTAGAATGTTGGAGTTGCTGTCAGTTGGATGGGACATTAAACTCAGACCCCTTCATCATGTTCAGTTGGCTGAAAATGATCCCGTGACAGCATTCAAAGAAGAGAAGTGTTCTCCTCACTTGACTGATATTTATCTCATGACCACCTCCACCAAAACTAACTGGTTGTTTATCCCAATATTGGCCAGTATTATCCCAATATTTATCTCATGACCACCTCCACCAAAGCAGGCTATCTGGTTGTTTATCCCAATTTATATTTGTTGGAATCTTGCTATGCATACATTGGATGTTGCATTTGTCTCAATAAAAGTAACAAATTTACGATGCAGCTGTTGGCTCGTGGATACCTTTAAGGTGGCTGGACAATGTGTAGGTTCTACTGAATTGTAAGTTTGATTTTTTTAAATTCACTTTTGAATATTCTTTATTGTTTCAGTTGACTGGTTGAATGGGCTGTGGACCAGTGGCATTGCAAATTTGCCAATTCTCCAGTAATTGTGATCCTCAGAGTACAGGACATGCTCGACCAGTTTTACGGCTAGCGGAACTGAACTCTAAACAAAATTACTTGACAAAATGAGTACGTTGTCTTTGGCATGAGCCAGTGAAAGGGAGATGCTGCTAAGCTGTTCCTTCACACAAACCAACCTGTCAAATTACACTCCTCGCTTGGCAAGAAATTCTGCTGTGTGACACTGTCAGAGTTTAATGAGTAATTCAGCAGATTTGGTACAGAAATTAGGGACTTTAATTAGTTTAAGGCCATAAATCGCGGCATCTCCTGGAATATTTAGAATAACCATCAATACTTGTCTTCAGATGAACCTTTTCTGTTCTGCTTTTGCCGATTGCCCGTTAAAGATTTGCAGTGATTTTTTGTGGTGGTAGCTTTTCTCTTCTTGTGACTGTGGATTCCTTGGGCTCCATTTGCATGGTCTACTTTAATTTGAATTTTACTTTATGTGCGGTTTAAAAAAGCCTCTCTCTATATTGTTTATATAGCATGCGTTTGGTGCAGATGGACCTCTCACTTGTGTTCCTTTCTGACCTCTCCACACTATTTGCATAGCCTTTTGTCCTTTCTCTATCGCAGCAATGATCTTTTGTAACTTATTTTTCTATTTAGGAAGTTTGCAGGTCATTTAACCCAATCACTCTCTGGTTGTGGTTGGTGTGCCTGTTGGTTTCTCTCCACCTCTCCTTTCCCACACGTTCTCTCCAGTTTTCCATCTTTACCAAAGCATCTCTTTATCTCAGCCTTCAGTCGAATAATGGATTCACATCAAAAGTGATGGTTCTAGGGCAGCACGGTGGCGCAATGGGTCCCAGGTTTGATCCCAGCTCTGGATCACTGACCATGTGGAGTTTGCACATTCTCCCTGTGTGTTTGCGTGGGTTTCGACCCCACAACCCAAAAGATGTGCAGACGAGGTGGATTGGCCACGCTAAATTGCCCCTTAATTGGAAAAAATGAATTGGGTACTCTAAATTTAAAAAAAAAGTGATGGTTCTATTGTGAGATGATTGACGAGACAGTGCTGAAGCATGAACGAGGTTTACTGAATTAAGGTGGGCTAAATACACTGGACAGCACAACTAATACACAGGCCATGCTCCCATGACTCCCGGGCTAACTCGAGCCGAGCTCCAATGACCAGAACCACACTTAAACCTCTGATAGGTTTATGTTTGCATGCTGTGCCCCCATAGGCTCTAGACCTGTCACATGGCCTTTGAAGTATCAGCCCTTAAAGGGGTCACGCTACCACATTCCTCCACCAGATCCCTGTCGTACAGAAGTAGGAACATTCTTCCATACAATTATATACATACAAAAGAGTTACAGTAAAGGAGCTTTAAACAAAGTTCATAAGGTAAGTCTATCTTCCTAACCTTGCCGAACGCCTCACCTTGACCACTAACTCTTCCAGATTAGGAGCATCTGAGTCTCCAGCAAAGGCAGGCGGATCTGTAGAGTTCAATGGAGGGGTTGTGCTGACTCCCTCAGGGCCCCTTGAGGACTTCCCTTGAGAAAGTCGTGGTTCTAATACCACCGTCTCGGCAAGTGGTATATTGGTAACTGGGATTGGGTGCACTTGCCCCTTTTCGGAGATGTCAGATTCTCTCCTCCTCAGATGGTCAACATGCTGTATGACATAGGATACCGGCTCAGTCATTTTAACAACTCTTCCAGGCAGCCATTCCTGTCTCCACCAAGGTTTAGCCCATAGACTAAATTGTTTACTTGAAACAACCTGTCCTTCTTGTCTGTATCGTGGTGTCTTTTCTGTGAGGCTTGCTTAGCCTCCACCTGACAAATCTGGACAAATAAGGTCGAGCCAGGTCTTGAGACGCAGTCCCATTAACTACTCAGTCGAGGTGACCCACTGGTGGTATACGGGGTGGAATTGTACAAGAGCGAGAGGTCCACCAAGTGAAACAGAGTGAGCTTGTTCCTTCAGCGATGCTTTGAAAGTTTGGACAGCTCTTTCAGCCAGCCCCTTTATGTGAGGTGATAGGGGGCTGTCCTTATGCGTTGTTAAACATTGGACTTCAAGAAGAGTTCAAACTCTGTGGCTGTCAAGGAGGTACCGTTGTCTGAGACAATCATCACAGGCAGGCCATAAATGGCAAAACTTTGGCATAACCGGTCCACTGTGGCTGCTGCGGTTGTCAAACACACGGGCTGGACATCTAGCCACTTCAAATGTGTATTAAAAATGTTAGCATGAACACTCCTGGTTTATGCTGAAAATGAGATCAAGGATCAGGGGCGAAATTCTCCAACCCCACGCAGGGTCGGAGAATCGGCCGGCGGCGCCGATATTGCCGCTCACGCCATGTTAAAGATTCACCCACCCGCCATAAAACGGCGTTCTTCAAATCCCGCCGGCCGCCTCGGAAAACGGCTGGCGCCGGCTGGGTGCCATTGTTTTTTTAAGCTTTTTTATTCACCGGCCCAGATGGCCACGTCGGCGAAAATCAAAGTAGGTTTATAACGGCGTCAACCATTGATGATGGTTGACGCCGTTCAGTTACCTACATCGAGTGTGGGGAGGGGGGTAGAGGGGTGGGTGGGGGGGGGGGGTAGAGGGGGGTGGGGGGGTAGAGGGGTGGGTGGGGGGGGGTAGAGGGGGGTGGGGGGGTAGAGGGGGGGGTGAGGGGGGTAGGGGGTAGAGTAGTGGTGGGGGGTAGGGGTGGGGGGGTGGGGTAGGGGTAGAGGTTGGGGGGGGTAGGGGTAGGGGTGGGGGGTAGGGGTGGGGGGGTAGGGGTGGGGGGGTGGGGGTAGTGGTGGGGGTAGAGGTGGGGGGTGGGGTAGGGGTAGGGGGTAGGGGTCGGGGTAGGGGTAGAGGTAGGGGGGTAGGGGTAGGGGGGTAGGGGTAGGGGGCAGCGACATGCAGGGGGGGCGACGGTGCGTTGGCCCCGGGCATCCATTGGATGGGGGCATCAACAGATCTTCCTCAAGGCTCCCCTTCCCCCCAGCTGCCTTGTCTTTGTTTGAGAGAGAGAGAGGGAGATTGTGGGGACAGACAGAGAGAGAGAGACAGAGAGAGGGAGTCCCGTCCGTCCTCTGGCTGAGAGCAGGGCTTTGGTGAGTATGTTGCAATCTGCCTAAACCCAGGAATATTGCCTGGTTAGAATGCAGAGGGAAATGCTGGGATCCCGGGGTGGGAGATGTGTCTGGATTTGTCTATTTCTGCTTCAGCCTCTGCGATTTCAGGTTACAACAACAGGAAAAACTCGCGGAGAGAGAGGGAAAAACTTTTGGCAAAGTTTCTGGGTTCTGCCTTTATAATTCACAGCGCAGAATCCTTTGGCATTTGTATGTCCAGTTATACATTTATTGAGTTATTTGTTGCTCGCATTATGCATGGATGGATACGGCTATCATGTCATATTAATTAGCCTATTCGAAACACAACGACAAATCACCCTCATGTAGTTTGTAAGAGCAGAATTATTAATAGCCAACAATAAATTAATGAAATAAAATGAGTAGAATAGTACCAACAAGCAGACCCCGCTTGGTGACTTGACTGCTTTGCAATGTGGAAAATACTGGAGGGATTATGTTTGGAAACTGTGTCTCAAGATTTAGTGTGTCAAATTTAACACCACTCCTTTCTGTTCATGACACCAAGGAGCTGAGCAATCACCCTCAACTGAAGCAAGGTAAATTTGATTTAAAGAGATCGTCTGTGCAAAACGAATCTAATCCCGTGAATAAGTTCAGAGGAACTGAAGAGGGAGAATGGTAAAATATTTCTAATAAGAGGGAGCCAATCAAAGAGTAATGGTACAATTTGTCAGTTTGAGCTCATTATGATAAAATAGCTCCTTCCAATATTGCCATCGTGACTCAATTTCCCACTTTATTGTTGCTGATTTATTTTTAAAATACATTCGCCCCTTTGATATTTTATTTGAGATGAGTGTTTAATGTAGGTTATTCAATTTGGGTGGAGAGAGTAACCCGGGAGAGCCTTGCGTTATTTTGGGGCGGTATTTTTTACATCCCTTATATCCCACGGCATATTTTCCACAGCAGATTGGCGAAGCGACATTGGCTGGCAGTGGGATCTTCCGGAGCCGACAGTGTCTATGGGGACTTGTATGCCCTGCATTCTCCACTGCCGGGGAACACACTGTGGGGGAGGGGGGTCACCATTGGCGAGACCGGAAGATCCCACCAGCGAGAACTTCCGGAAAACTTGTTCTCGATGAAGCCACAGGCGACGATGCATTTTAATGTTTTAATCATACCACTGTTATAAGTTTGGAACCCAAAACCCCAAAGCACTTTCACAAAGACAACATCACTTCAAGCAATTGATTTACGATATAATTAGCTTGTGGTTTTTTTCACTTATTTGACCATTAGTTTCTTATTTTGTACATTCTGTGCAGAAATAGCACCGATAACCCTGTTCTTATCGGGAAGATGGTGGTGGTAGTGGCACTGGCGAGTAATCCAGAGGCCCAAGCTTTGGTCTGGGGACATGGGTTCAAATCCTAGTACAGCAGCTGGTGGAATTTAAAATCAGTTAACTTATTAATCTGAAATTTAAAGCTAGCCTCATTAATGGTGACCATGAAACCTGTAACCTGTAGTCCTCAATTCTTGATAGCCATGTGGGTTGAAAAATAGAGGGAAGTATTTTAAAATTTCGAACACGAGGAACTCTGAACTAAAACCAGAAACAATTGCAATTCCTGCCGGCAGCCAACAGGAAAAGGAAATCGATGCAGAACCCATATGGTTCACTAAGTTCCTCTGGGGAAGGAAATCTGCCATGTTTACCCGATCTGGCCCCACAAGTGACACCAGACACACAGCAATGTGGTTGACCCTTAACTGCCCTTCGAAATGGCCCAGAGAGCCACTCAGTTCAAGGGCAATTAAGAATGGGCAACAGATGTTGGGCTTGCATGCCATGAAAGAATTCAGGAACAAAAAATAATTTTCGTGCTATTTGAAGAGGAAGAAATATTTTGGAATGTGGTGCCACCGGCAAAAGTGCCAGCTATCAATCCGATGTGTCTTTCAGTCAAATTTTTAAAAATAAAGACATTTGACATGTCCTCCCTTCCAACTTTGTTGGAGTGAAACCTAGTGCTATCTGTACAATAGTTAGAAATAATGTGAGGTATGCATTCTGAGTGGAAGTCCACTCTGTTGTCGATCATCCAGCCTGACTAGCTGAGGCGCACTCGGATGCTGGTGCCACACCAACCTTCAGTTGCATCTGTGATGTTTGAAAAAAAATCGCCTTGTGCCAGTCCAATGAAAATTGGCATGTTTTCTTTCAGTACCAGTGGGCCCAATGTCTGTTTACCTGAGGAAATCTTAATATTTATTTTGACTGGCAGGACTATGATTTGAAATAACAGGCCAGCCTTTTCCATCAATCTTCTTTTTCCATTTGAAGTTCACAAAACATTTATGTCAAATGCTGACATGATTATTTTGGAAATCAGCCTGACTGGTTTCGGGCCATTTCCACTGCCTTTAATGGAAATTGCTGAAATTAAGACAAATTAAAAGAGCTGTGTTTATTTTCCCAGATAGTTTGTAAATGGTCGGTAATACCTTTGATGCTCCTCTGTGATTGCTACTCAAACCACATTGTGGAATTATATAGGAACAGAGTTCAAAGAATCATCATACTTTAATGTGAAACAAACCAAAGTGAAACAAATGATGGTACAGCATAAACAAATGCTTATATTTCTTAAAATGGATTGAAACTCCTTTGAATCCAGAAAATAACTACACATAAAAGAATCTCACAGTTTTCTATTATCATTGCTCAAAGTGTTTCAGTCTCTTACACTGTAATCTTTATTCCAGAGTCCTGTTAATTTACCACATTTGACGTTCCACCTCTCTGTTTGCTCATTTCCTTCAAGTTGATGCTATTTTTGTCCTTCCGTTCTTTGGCAGTGTAGCTTGCTCCATGTTAATACATGAGACTGACCCAGTCCAACCAGTTCTGTGCTTAGCCCCCCCCCCCCACCCCCCCTCCCCGAGAACTGTAAGTGGTGGAACACTTACAGAAAATGTTTCCATCTCTTCAGAGTACAATGTCACATAAATTTTAGTAGTTTCAGTATCGCTGGAATAAGAAGCACAATGAAATGAAATGAAAATCGCTTATTGTCACGAGTAGGCTTCAATGAAGTTACTGTGAAAAGCCCCTAGTCGCCACATTCCGGCGCCTGTTCGGGGAGGCTGGTATAGGAATTGAACGGTGCTGCTGGCCTGCTTTAAAAGCCAGTGATTTAGCCCAGTGTGCTAAACCAGCCCATGAAGGGAATGAAGGGAATGAACTTAGATGGAGGATGTTTTGTTATGCTCTTGATGTAGCATAAGCTGCTTCCTTGATGTATACTCTGACAAAGGAAGGTTCAGACTTGGAAATAGCTTTAACACATTTATTAAACTGTTAACAATTCTCCTACTTGGATTCGACTCTCCTGTTAATCCTGCTGCAGCTACTCAGACTGATGAACCAGTCTGCTACAATCCACGTGGTGGGTGTGATGTGTTCAATCAACCCTGTGTACTCACTAAGTGTCTCCACTGGAAAGAGGAAGATCATGTGTGCTGTGTCCTTATATATGGGTTGGTGTAATACCCTCCTGTGGTAGTGTCACCTCTGTGTGTGTCCTGAATGCCCATTGGTCGTGTCCTATCTTACTGACCTATTGGTTGACTGTCTATGTGTCATGATGTTTCTGGTGCTCCCTCTAGTGTCTAGCTAGGTGTAGTGTGTTCACATTAACCCCTTGTGTATTTACAGTGATGCATATCACCACAGAGGAACATAAATCTGTCTTTTTTTTTATTTAAGAACACATGGCGTTAGAAATGTGCACAGAAGGTAATCATTATGGACAGTGGGTTAACAGGGGCTGGTTTAGCTCACAAGGCTAAATCGCTGGCTTTTAAAGCCGACCAAGCAGGCCAGCAGCACGGTTCGATTCCCGTACCAGCCTCCCCGGACAGGTGCCGGAATGTGGCGACTAGGGGCTTTTCACAGTAACTTCATTGAAGCCTACTCGTGACAATAAGCGATTTTCATTTCATTTTCATTCATATTGCCTGGAGATTCTGCTGTGCAGCATCTATTTTGCGGCTGTGGAAGAGCCTCTTCAACCTTGCATATGATGGGCAGGAAGCGCAGTCTCATTCTGAGCCATCCATCATGTTGGTAAAGGCTGTAAAATTCAGCGTGCAGTACCCAATGCTTAAAGTGGACATTAATCCTTTTAAGTTCAGAAATAAAGAGCATAATTTCTGTTTTAGGTCCCCTTTTTATTATCCTGGGGCTGCTCGTACCAATTGGGTCTATCACTTTTCCAAAGACAAGCTTCTATTCCAATATTCCTCACCTGTCCAACTCTAACCCTAAAAGTCAGTGAATCAATTTGTGGAATTTGAATGATGCTAAGTTCTCAACGTGAAAATATTTACTCTGATTTTCTGCTCCAGTTGCTTTGTCTTCCTTTGGGATTTCCTTCTGGCTGCAATTAGCGGCATACAATACAATCTATCTGTATAGTTTATATGGATTCTCGAGAGTAGATCATTTGAGACAAGGCTTAGGTAAGCAGGCAATGGCGTCTGAGTGGGATAGAGATGATGTAATTAATGGGAGGAGCCATGACTGTAGCAAGCAAATCTGGCTGTAGGATATTTTAGTCTGACAAAGACAGAAGAATCTACAGGCTGCTCCTCAAAGGGTTTCCCTCTCTCTCTCTCCAAGGAGATTTTTTTTAGAGAATCTCCAACAATCATGATAAAGTTCCATTCGGCATCTCTTTGCAAATAAGTAAATGTTTGAAATTAATCAAGATCTCACCATTTACGCCCTCTTAATTGCAGCTTTAGCAGACACAGTATGGACACCTTAATCTAGATTCTTTATATAAACATACATTTATGGATGACACATTATGGACACCTCATTTCATCCAAAAAGATTCTGATCGACCTCTATCTCTCCGGCATTGGAATGTAATATTTATTCCTTTCTGCAACCCCGCACCCCCCGAAACCTTTCCTTCCTTTCTTTTCTTTCCTAGCAGCCAGACCATGTCTATTCTGAGAGAGGTCTCTATTACAGCCACATGGCACCTGCACCCAGCTGATCTTCTGTATCACATTCTGCACATTCACAATCCCCCAAATTTAGACTTTATTACTTATTCACGAACACTCCGAACCTAGCTTACCATTTCATCTTTCTCTAGTCCTATTTATTATGGAACTACTACTTTCTCAAACACTGCCAGGCTTTCTAACTTGTACACTGTACACTGATGTGGATCTTTTTCCCCCAAACCTTTCCTGTCTGACTGCCTCAGAGTGTGCGAAAGTCTTCAAGTAGCGAGAACATGTGCCTTACACCTCGCTTTCAATAGGTTTTGACCTGAGCCCCTGACCCCATGGCAACTGGACCACATGGGTTTGTCTCCAGGTAAACTGTGTATGATGTCACATGACCCTCACCATTTCTCC
The DNA here is from genome assembly GCF_902713615.1 of Scyliorhinus canicula. Lineage (NCBI taxonomy): Eukaryota > Metazoa > Chordata > Chondrichthyes > Carcharhiniformes > Scyliorhinidae > Scyliorhinus > Scyliorhinus canicula. Next base: position 48,570,364 of record NC_052161.1, read on the forward strand.
ATTTTATCTTGAATTCAAAGAGGCAGTTTAAAACATAACTATTTTATAACATCCAGGGCTCATAGCAGTGGTGCGAAAAGCATTGATAAAAAAAATTAATATAAAGCAAACTTCTCATTTATTCCATCAGCATCAAGTAGCTTCCATCAACTCTTTATAGCTGTAACATGTCACAGTTTATTGGCCTTGTTGCTGATACTTTATGCATTCACAATATCTTGCATAATTCAGGGACTTCTCCCACAATTATTTTGAGACAACATGAATGACAATTACTCATAGCAATTTGTTTGTTGAACACATTCCAGAAATGAAGCTTCCCCATGATTTTGCATACGATGAAGCTTACCCATGCAATTGACTGTTGAATGATTGTTTGCATAGGATTGGCATTGAATTTTTAAAAAATTATTGCTGATGATACACTTTGGAGACCTATCTTGTCGAAGCCATTCTCCAGTCCTGTTGCAAGTGGAGATTTAGGGGTTGGCACCCCCAGATTCCTGAGGCTCGATAGCCATTTAAGACCATGGCATACTTTTGTGAAATGCATATTTTATATGCACATCTTCTATATTGTATTATGCATTTGAGCAATGTAGGAAAACTGTCCTAACGAAGTTGCAGTTCCAGTAACACGGCAAATCTTGATTACATTCCATGTCTGCCAAGACATATCGATGCTAACTGCCTTTAAATCTCCAATATTGATGTTTTCCTTCCTTTCGGGTGAATGGACATTGATATGTGTTGTCTGTCAAAATGTGATCATCTGATGTGTAGTCCATGTGACACAATGCGGTTTGGCTTAGGTTGTTTCTATAGTGTAAAAAGCTGTTGGGGGGATGCAAGATTTTCAGCATGCCGGGAGTAGTTTTTCCATCAGCTCAACATATATCTTCGACTGTCACAAAGCCTTGAGGGTTGGGAGCATTGTTTACTTTAGTAATTTGAATCTGCATGGAAAATTACAATGTCGTCATCTTCAAATGAAACTTAGCCTATTTTCAATATATTCCAGCACATGACAGCAGACAGTCAACAAGTCAGGACTTGTTTGGGTTGGAAGTGGCAGGATTCGGTGGCAGAACCAAAAATCGTTTTACACCGGCGCCAGTTTCCAGCAGGGTCTTCTGCTGGTGCGCGCCATGGAGGATCAGGAACCCTCCTGGAGGTCGGCATGAAACTGATTTTTATCTTGCTAATGGGATGCAGATGAGGGCTCAACCACCCACAACGCGGTGCCAGGGAGAAAACATGCCACTGCAAAACATGTTTGGAGCAACATTCTGTGTAGATCCCGGAACTCACCTGGACAATACTTGGGGCTGTCTCCGGAGTTCAGGATGGATGCTGCCAGCAACCCTGGGATGCTACTGCTGAGGGTGGGGAGTGGGTGGACTTTCCATATTCAATGCCCATAGAATCCATTGAGTCCCTACAGTGCGGAAGGACGCCATTTGACCCATCAAGTCTGTACTGACCCCCTGAAAGAGTACCCCACCTAGGTCCACCCCCCTGTCCACCCATCCCTATCCCCTTAACTTAACCTGCACATCCTGGACACTAAGGAGCAATTTAGCATGGCCAATCTACTTAATCTGCACATCTTTGGACTGGAGAAGTTCCATCTTCCAGCTTCAGAATGTTCCTGTAGACCCATCCTCTTTTTCAGGAGGTTCAGCTTCCAGTCTCAGAGTGTTCCTGGAGATCCATCTTAATTTTCAGGAGGCGCCGTTCGCTGGCGCTGGGATCCTCTGTTCCTGCCGCTGTCAATGGGAATTCGCATTGAAGTTACCCCATGCCAATGGGAAACCCGCTGCCAGCGGGAACAGGGAATCCTGCCACCAGCCATTGGCTGGAGAATTCTGACCCATATCTAATTTCCAACCTATTATCGTTTGAATTTGTTCAATGATTGTCAAATGTTTTGTTTTGGTCTGTTACATTTAATGTAAGCTCTTGTGTGGTTCTATTGAAGAGAAATACATCTAGTCCTAGATTTTCACCGAGTTTCAAAAAACATTTCGAGTACCCAATTCTTTTTTTCCAATTAAGGGGCAATTTAGCATGGTCAATCCACCTACCCTGCACATCTTTGGGTTGTGGGGGTGAGACCCACGCACACAGGAAGAATATGCAAACTCCACATGGACAGATACCCAGGGCTGGGATCGAACCCGGGTTCTCGGTGCTGTGAGGCACCGAGTTCGACTGACTCAGAAGTTTAAAAAAAAATTGTTGATGGGTTACATTCCTGGGAATCCACTCCCCCCAATAACTGTTTCCACTGTTTTTTCTGGCGCACTCCCACCCTTGGTAGCTCCATTGTAGGGATAGGTCTTCCAACTCCCTTCCGCCTTGCTTTTGTGTTGTTCATGGATGTGATCACTGCAGCTTAAGAGGATGCAGGGAGCGAGGGGCCACTAGGCAGTCAAAAAGAAAGAGGCAGATAATGTAGGCGAACCTGAGTGCATCTCACTCCCTAAGAAATTTAAAATTCTGAATACTGATTGAAATGGCAGTTCTCCTGGGGAATGCAGCCAGAGCCGTTTCTTTGGCACCATAGCTGGCTACGCAGGGAGCGGGGGAGGGAGTGGCTCTAGATGAATTGTTCTTCAGAGGGCTAGCATAGACAGGATGGCTGAAAGGCCTCCTTCTGTGCGGTAACCATTCTTTACCTGCTTTTGTGATAAGAGCATAACTAGCAAAGCCAGCATTTGTTGCCGATCCTCAGTTATCTTTGAGAAGGTGGAGATGCTAGGACAGCCAGTGGGGAGGTAATAATGGATGGAGTTGCACTTCCATACTTAACACCTCTCAAATCCATTACCATGGTTGTATGTTTGTTTTTGACACCTTGGCTCCTTTCAGTCATTTCTAATTTGTACAGAGACAGTTCCCCATAGTATTACTTCAGCATTCTGTTGTATGACATGCGCTGGGTAATTCAATTACATACTTTTTTTGTTCTGTTCCATTTTATTTCTGTTTCTATACCCAAGGGATCATGGAATTAACTGACATTTTAGGCTGTCCTATTTTTGTTTTCAAATGTATTATCAGCTGGGCCCCCGAGTGATTTTTTTTTTCCTTTGACCTATTCCAGATGCAGCGCAATAAATGAAATGGAATTGTTCTGTCGAAAAAGGAATATATCTGTTAAAATAACAACCATTCCATGACCCTATCTGAATTAAAATTCATCAGACCCCAGGAATTTTCAAACCAATTGTGTCAAACAGTTGAACCTTTGCAATATTGTGATTAGGTCACTCCTGGAAAAAAAATGCTTCTTTGGAGGTAAGCCAAGTCATTTGAAATTAAATTATCAATGGCGAACACGAAAACAAGGGCAAGCCTCTTCCAGAATTTCAGAAGCTGTGATAGATTAGTGGTTTCTGGCATTCGGGCTCAAAAGCTATTTAAGCTCACAGGCTCCTTGTGTACCAGGCCCTGGACAACCTGTAGAATGCACAAGCCTTGTTTTCGAACAAAACAAAACAGGTTTTGATTGGTCTAAAATAAATGTTTTCTCACAAAACCTGTCCCTTTAATAAAAAAAGGATCAAATTCCCTGGGTGCGATTCAGCGGACTCAAGTTAAAGACTGCCGAGTGGCATGTTTAGCGGGGTGTTTCTTGGCACTGTAGCACTGATAAAGACCCCGCTATTTTTTGGCCACTGGGCGGAACTCCCCATTGAGGCAACTCTTTAAGTCATTTCCTGCACTGACGAGCTCAGCTTGCCAGTGCAAGAAGACGACTTGTGATCGTGGCGCCATTTTTAAAGGAACCTCTGAGGTGGAATTGTCCATCGGCGGGATCCTTCTCTCTGCCGGCAGTACACCCAATTCTGCGGGTTTCCCGATGGCGTGAGGTGGCCACAATGGGAAACCCCATTGGCCGGCTGCAGGAATGGAGAATCCCGCTGCCGGTGGGGGCATGCTGGCCGGAAAATGCAGCCAGCGGACCGCAGAATCCCACCCTTGATCTTTCGATCCAAGACCACTCCCCACTTCACACAACTTGCCTCTTCTGGGGTCCTCAACCCCCACCCCCGCTCCCCCATCCATCTCTTATGGGCAAGCTCCCCCCGGCCCGACTCCTGGCACCATGTCCCGCTGAAAAATGTAATTGGTTTGAAAAATCACAGCCCTTCCAAATGCTTTCCGTTACCCAACAGAAAAAGGACCTTGCAACAGATTTTCTTCATGAAAGCAATGCCCCTTTAAACCCGATTTCAGATTGGGATGGTAAGAAAAGAGAATGTACTTTTGATTTGAATGAGGTTTACTCTGTCCCATGCAATTTTGCATTTCGGTCTCTCACTAAAAATGATGAAGGTGGACTGGGACATTGATTAAAACTGAGGATTTCATACTAAAGAGCGTGTGGTTTTGCTTGGATTTTAGTAGGTTCTTCGGTGTAATAATGGGGAGTTAGCTGATTGATAAAACAAGTCACAACTGAACTCTTTAATCAGCTTGTGGTTCTTGTTTCAGATTGCGCTGTGTTCCCTCATTAATTTGGATTGTTTGTTTGCATTTCATTTACATTCTGTGAAAGGCTGGTTTAAAGACCGCTTGGATCACTGGTTCATTCTAATTCTCGTTGAATTGGAAGAGTTCCCTGAAGTAAGACAAGGAGTTGAGGACCTGCTTTCAGAAGGCAGAGCACACATGACGTTACTGACCTAGAGAACGATTTGATGAAAGGGTGGGGTTTGACTGAGTTCACATTCTGACAATGACCTGTTCCGTATGAACTCTCTCTGCCTTCACACATTGCTGCTATTTCATACCCTTTGTCATATTTTTAAACTTATCATGAAGTTGCCCTTTTTATATAAAGGTTTCAGCTAATGGGATTTGGGAATAAAAGGAGATGTATTTTGGTCTGTAATTTTATGTAAATGGAAGGCTTTTTGTATTTATATAGTTTGAATTTATTCTCTGGTGTACCGGCAAGGATTACTTTAATGGAAAGCAGGGAGTAAAACTCTGCAGAATTTGCTTGTAACCTTCACCAGTGGATGTTTTCTGTCCTTGCAATTGAAACACTACTTTGTATTTTATTTATTGCTGGCAGTTCAGGGGTGATATGTTTGCTGGAGACTTCAAGGTCCTGCTTTGTCATGACACATGGGAAAAATGATCAGGTTAGTTGGAGGAAAATATATCACAACCTGACTGTTCACTGGGGAAAGATTGTTCCATGTATTGTGCGCAGCACTCTCTATATACGTTAAAGTCTATTCTGTCACACCTGCCAATGGTACTGCACTGGAACTGTGACTGTTAAGGTATTGCAGTTCCAATGTTGCACACCTCAGGGCATTGGCATACATATTAAAAGTCTACAGCGGGATCTTTTGGCCACGCCCTCCTAGCGACTGGAAATTCCCTCCCGAGGTCAGCGGGCCTTTACATGGTCCCCATTATGCCCGTGGCGATCTTGCGGCGGGCTCGGCCGAAGAATCCAGCCCAGGTTTCACATGGGCAGTTAATGTTCGGAAAAAGGTAAAGTCACCATAGTCCCAGATGACAAGGCTGCTCTCCCCTCTGAGGGGGGAGAGCTGACTGGTGGTGATTTAACCTGATGATCACCACACCTCAGGCAGGGGGCAAGGTTGAGAAGGCGAGGCCTTCATGAATAACTTCAGCTGGTACGGGGATTGAACCGGCGCTGTTGGCTTCGCTCTGCATCATGAACTCGCTGTCCAGCCAACTGTCCAAACCCATGGACAAAAATCAGCACCATCTCTTGTTCTGCATCACCCCCTGTCTGGTGCAGGAGGGCAGTAAGGGCAAGAGGCAGTTCCTGATCTTGAAATTGATTGCAGCAGTGTTTCAATCCCCAGAATTACACCTTCTGGTAGGAGTGTAGGGGAAATGAGTAAAGAACAGGGCCCGTGTTAGTTGGTGGACAGAGAAATCAGGGAAGTGGCACGGTGGTACAGTGGTTAGCAGTGCTGCCTCATAGTGCCAGGGGCCCGGGTTCAATTCCGGCCTCGGATTATTGTTTGTGTGCGGTTTGCACTTTCTCCCTGTGTCTGCGTGGGTTTCCTCCAGGTGCTCCCGTTTCCTCCCACTGTCCAAAGAAGTGCAGGTTAGGTGGATTGGCCATGATCAATTGCTCCTTAGTGTCTAAAGGTTAGGTGGGATTATGGGGATAGGGTGGTGGTGTAGCCTTAAATAGGGTGCTCTTTCCAAGGGCTGGTACAGACTTGATGGGCCGAAAGGCCTCCTACTTCACCGTCAATTCTATGATTCTATGAAGTGTGCCAACATAAACTGGCATGGGAGGTGAAGGGTGGCCCTGGTTTGAATGAGTGGGGGAGGGAGTGGAATATTTCCATGCCACTGTGATGATCTTAAAAACAATTGGAAAAAAAAAGTCAGATTTATCAAGAGTAAGCACATTTTCACAATGGCGCACAGTTTCTCTGCAGGAAATGAGGAAATATCCTCAAGCCATTCACAACAATTTTCCACTACACAAGTGATGGAATGCTACAAAACAAAACAGCTTATGTCTGTGTCTGACTTCACTTTCAATGGAACTACATTCTGAGCTGCTATTGGGCTGTCAACTTCCCTGAACCTGTGAGCATTTTGAGGCCTGTGCCAATCTTGCTGTTGGGCAATTTTTCTCAGTTTTGCAAGTCAACGCTACACATCTCTATTGTAAAACATTGATAACTCAAACAAATATCTCTCAGAATTGCCCTAAAGTGCTTTAATAATTAATTACACTGAAATGCAGGACCATATGTATGCAAATTTGGCAGGCGATGCAAGTCAAGTGAATAATCAGTTAATCTCTTTTTGATGATGCTAATGGAGTGAGAAATATTAGTCAAGGCACCAGGAAAATGCCCTGTTTGATTTGAATTGCAGTAAAGCATCTTTAACGTCAGTTTTGAAAAGCAGAGTGAGCGTGAGATCTCAGGTTAAAGCATGAACCGGAGGATGACACCTATGACATGGGACTTCCTCACTACCAAACTGGCGAGTCAAACTGCATTATGTGCTGAGTAAGACTTTGACCATATGACTCCGGGGTCTTTGGAATTCGAATACCCAGTTAGCACCATGACAGCCTGCATCACAAGCTAACCAGGTTGTAAGCTACAAAAACATACAGGCCCCTCACTCCATCCAGAGAGAGTGAGGCGTCAAAGGATTTGTTCTCACCATGTTCCCATCGAATTCCAATACCCTGAATGTACTTTGGCAACAAAGCGAAGTGTGCTGGCATCGAGAGAAATCAAAAGCAACATTTCATTTTACACAACAGGTTAAGTCATGAACTAAAATTTGTTGTTTAGGGTGAGGTATTTTTTGTATTACTGAGGAGAAGTTATATTTATGCTGGAGTCAGAAAGGGTGACAGTGCTCTAGAGCTTGGCCCAGTCACTAAGGGTCATGGCTGAGGGCATCAAGAGCATTGGCTGGGCACTTACTGATCTGAGCCAGAGGGACATGACCAAGGTGTAGAGGGTCATGACCTAGGTGCAGAGGGACATGACTCACTCGCTGAGTGACATGGCCCAGTCTCTGTGCTCCATGGTTAAGGTCATCAAGACCCAGGTTGAGACGAGAGTGGGCCTCCAGGATTGGTGGTGCCAGGTGATGGTGGAACCTCCGGAGCTCACTCCTGCCTCACCTCCATCCCATGGAGTGGCCCGGGGCCATCAAGCACCCCCAGGGAGGAGGAAGTGATGGGGCCCACGCTGGTGCCTCCTGCAGGGCAGGTGCTGGAACACCTCAGCGCTTCTGAATCCCCTCCCCACCTGACACTGCTGCACCTGATGGGCAGTGGGCAATACAGGGTGGCACCTCATCACCTGTGACACGTGAAAGTCGACAGCGCTTATCAAGGTCTAGACACCCCCAGAGGACAGTTACCAAAGGCATCTCAGGTCAGAGGGCATGATATGCAGCAGGCTGCCTCCATGTCTGATGTGCTATCTGGGGTCACACCTAGAAGGAGTGGTAGGCCACATAAAATCAGTAATGTTGGCATGGGTGCAGCACATAGGTTAGAGGTAAGGGTCAGGGCCCAATAATGTATATAGATACTATTAAGCACCATTACACCAAAATTCCGACCTGCCTCAATCCTCTGTTTGAAGGGTATGAGGGATGGGATGGACTGGGTGTAGACGGTGTTCCTGGTTGGGGTGTGTCAGAGGTTCCTGGTGTGGGGTAGGATGGAACGGGGCAGGGAACCCAGGACAATTGAACGTTCCACCTGGGGCACCCTCAAAGATAACAGGAAATGGGGCCAGAAGTGTAAGGCCACCTTGGAGGTCAGCATACCTAGTGAGTATCAGATCACCACTCACCATCTCCAAAAGATGGAATAGCCAGCATACATGCAGGGATCACCCGGGCAGACGGTGCAAGGTGATCCTGAAGGCAGGAGTCGGACTTTGTTAAATGATGAGGAGCACCAGAGCTCATCTCACAGTGAGTCATCATCATCCTCCATTCCCCTGAAGAAGACCCACTGATCTTGCCAACCCAAGGCCAACATCCTGTAGTGATGTTGGTATGACCCTCGGAGAGAGTGGGGGAGGGGAGCGAAGGTGGTGGAATAGAGTGAAGAGAGAAGGGACAGAGGAGGATGTGAGCAGCTGTGGGGATGGGAGCACAACTTGGAAAGAGCTGGGGGAGGAGAGCATGGAGAGGTGGGACAGGTTGGCGAAGCTGCTGGTGGCCAGGCATCTTAGTTGGCAAATCTGGAGATGTTGAGGTTGTCCCATGTGCGGCAGCCAGGGAGCACAAGTTGGGTGGCCTGCCATGGCAGCCCGGGCTCCATGCCTGGTTCATCCTGTCCATCCTCCTCGTCAGATGAGGCATGGCGTTCTTCCTCCTCCTCCAGTATGTCCTTCCTCCCCTGAGTGATGTGCAGGATGCAGTAGGCTAGCATGATGATTGAGACCCTCCTGGAGCTATATTGGAGGACCCCACCAGAGCAGTCCAGGCATCAGATGTGCATCGTTTGGACATTGATGCACTGCTTAATGACATTCCTGGTTGTTGCATGGGCGTCATTTTAGTGATTCCCTGTGTCGGTCTGGGGCCTCCGGCAGGCATCATTAGCCATGACCCCAGTGGGTAACCATTGTCACCCAAGAGCCAACGCCTCGCCTGAGGTAATGCCTCAAAGTGCACGACGTCTGGATGTTGGGCGCAGATGTGCATGATATGCAGCTGGCGCTCACAGACCATCTGCACACTCAGGGACTGGAAGCCCTTCCTATTGATGAAGGGCACCGCCTGATGAGCAGTGCTCGTTGGGAGACATGTGTTCCATCGATCACCCTCGATTTTGTCCAGAATCCTGATTCTCCGCTTGATCGTGGTGTGCAGCGTCGCGAGGCGGAGAATTTCCCCCATTGTCTCACCATATCTTTGGATGCTGCCCTATTGAAACTTAACAATATGAAGAATGTCCTCAGCAATGAAGTATTTCAGTAATGGATAAACTGCAGCCACATATAGTGAGACTATAGGAAAGATCAAAGAACATACTCCCAGTCAACCTGGAAACAACACAAATCTGCTCTTCAAAACTACTTGAAAAGACAGTTTCTTCAGGCTGTAAATTCATGTATTTTTGATTCTGGTGTAGTTGATTCAATCAATATAAATTTATGCCAAACACATTGAAGTCCCAAAATGTTCAGTACCTCTGATGATCATTTACCTAATTTCCTTATCTGGTCATTTTAAACTTCATGACATTTACCAAGTTATATAATTCATTTGCTGTTCAAACAGCACTTTTTGAGCTGAATTTTCTTCCACAATCCTGCCTAAAATTAAGTAGGATAACAGTGAGCAACAAGGCAAAATGATGTGACCATCCGACAGTCATATTCGCAATCTCATCCTTGGCCCAGGACTATCCTATCCAATGATATAAATCCTGGCAGGGAGGCAGAGCTACAAGTCATCACATTTCCCTGTCTACTGCTTATTCTGTCTGGAGAGGGCTGATGTTCGTCTGTGGTACAGAGGTGGAAGGTTTCCGGTTCCACTTTTGAGGGAGGGGACCCACTATTGTGCAGACTTCTTATCAAACCTCAGCCCTATGCATTATTTAGGGCTTTGGCCTAATTCATGGGTTGAAAGAAAAAACTGCAAGCTTCTCCTCGATCTTCGGACTGCCCCATCCCTTTTAAATACTCCCCACCTCCTGGTTTGAGGTGAGACTGTGAATCGACATTGGAGCAATGCCAACATTTCTGTGGACTCCATCCTGATGGAAGGCATGTTGCCGGATGCTCACTTTCCAGAGCTACTGACGTCTGGCCCAGGAAGGCAGACCAGGATCACAATGACGGTGAGTGGAAATCCTGCCCTGACCACCAAGGGGCACTAAGGAAAATCCAGCCCTCAATATCTTCTCATGTTCAGCAAATTAAAATTTCAGCAGCATGAAGTTTGCAATTTTAGCTAAATATCCTATTACAGTTAGGCATACAAAAATGACTGATATTTATGCTAGATTTCTGGTCAGATAAAAAACACGGGGGACAAGTTGAAAAGTCCTATCAGTGACTATCAGCATATCCCTGATGCCATTTTTAACCTGCGCATTTAGCTGCTCTTCGGGTTTCTCTTTGTGTCACCAGATAATGGAGGATTCAGGCTGAGACTTGTGCATGATTCTTAACTCCCAAAAACAGATCGGCTCAGGTCATGTCAAAATGTGACAAATACGAAAAAACAAACCGCCCACTTCCAGTTTTAATATTGGGAGGTGGGGGGGGGGGGGGGGGGGGGGGGGGGGGATGGGCATGTGGGGATGAAAGATGCAGAGCAAATCTGCCTGCAGGAAATGGATGGTTGTTCAAATATTATGATGAGGCTGCCAATCTTCATTTAATAATAATTGGGAAAGCCTATTGACCGCTTGCTGGGGCAGAAAGTCCTGCTGCTGGTGGAGGGGGGGGGGGGGCGTGCCGCACCAGTAAACGGGTGCTGCGGGACAGAGAATCCCACCCGAGGCCTTTGGTGGCTTACATTTTGAAAAGTGAAAGCAGGCAAGCAACTGACCATCCCAAAGTTGTGACTCACTGCTCGTTCATTTTCCAGTAAACACTCCACCTTCAGCAGTAGTGAGGGTTGATTCGTGGGATTGTGTAGGCTATGGAAAAATACAATCGCTTGAAGCAGTGCTCTCCGAACAAGCGCAGAATGTCCCGGCGTGATCGACAGGGAATGAGTGTCCGTGGGTGGGCAGGGGAAGGGAGCTGCGTAGCGAGAATCCAGGAAGCAGAGTTTTGGGAGCAATAAGCGTCAGGCAGGATGAAAGAGATGACAAATGCAGAGGAAGAGAAATTACTAACTGAACAAGGTGGTTACAAAGGGGTGGAGGTTACTTAAATTCAACACTCAGAAGTATTTTTAATTGGGAAGATATTAATGCTCTTTATTTGACTGTGATCAGGGAAATTATAGGGATTGCCGGTTGTTCTCTGGTAACTGTTTCACATTAATTACTGTTAACACAGCTTCTGTCACTCACTGGCTATCTTTGATCCCCACACTTAAAGCAGCTGTTCAGGGCTGACTTTGGGCCCTGTCCTCTCATCCTGCCAGCTCTATTTGTCTAAACCTCCGCCTGCATGCCACTGCTGGCCTTCATGTTGCTACTAGTTCAGCATTAACTCCCAACATCCTGAACTGGTCATATCTCTCAGGGTATCAAATGCAGAATTGACCTCTGCCATCCCGCATAGATAATCATAGAATTTACAGTGCAGAAGGAGGCCATTGGGCCCATCAAGTCTGCACCAGCTCTTGGAAAGAGGACCCTACCCAAGGTCCACACCACCCTGTCCCCATAACCCAGTAACCCAACCCAACAATAAGGGCAATTTTGGACACTAAGGGCAATTTAGCATGGCCAATTCACCTACCCATCTTTGGACTGTGGGAGGAAAATGGAGCACCCGGAGGAAACCCACGCACACATGGGGAGAATGTGCAGACTCCGCACAGACAGTGACCCAAGCCGGGAATCGAACCTGGGACCCTGGAACTGTGAAACAATTGTGCTAACCACAATGCTACCGTGCTGCCCATGCATCCCAGCGCCTTCGCTGCTGCAACCTGTTCACAATATCAACAACTAGCATTCAAAACTGAATTCATTCATTTTCTCCCACGTGAAAAAAACGATTCGTCACTGCACGGAAAAGTAGAGTTGTGTGGAGTGGAGCAGCTGTATCATCACTTGTCCCTCTAATAGAGAGAGATGCCTGTGGGCCCTCCACAGCTCCAAACAAAATCTCACAGCAACCTTGCTCTCAGCAAAATCTCACAGCAATCTTGCTCCAAACAAAATCTCACAGCACTTACTACATTCAGTTCAAAACTCTAAAGCTTTAGTGCAGCTGTTTTATTTGAGCAGCTGGTCACTTTATCTTAACGCTTTAAAAAATAACATTTGAAAAGGAATCAATGCTTTTATCAGCATGATGAGCTTTTGAGTGTAGGGAACAAGGGCTATGCTTATACCAGAAAGTAACACTATTCTTGGCTGGTTGTGTGTGAGGTTTCTATTCTCTGCCAACACTGCCAGTCGTGATGATTCATGTCTGTACCATAAATATTTGGAACTTGGGTATAAAGTTACACTCCAAAATCTTCCTGCGATTTTATTCCACTTGTTCCTCACCCCTCATTGGCAGATGAAAAGGTGCTCTACTTTGCTGTGTTAGACTGGATTGAGGATTCATCCTCCACAAAGTTGAAGATATTTTGTTCCCCAGAGACTGTTGGTCAGAAATGTAGAAAGAAATGTATTTCAGCAAAGGCCCTGCACCGCACAAAAAAATAAAATAATTTCACTTTATCCCGTGAGTGCCTTCACTGTGCCAAGCACGTTACAGTCTTCTTGCATTGTGTGTTGGGCCCTTTCTATACCTGTGAAGCCTGCTAATGGAATAAGGCTAAAATCCATTTCATTATTCCATCAATGCTCGTCTCCATGAAGTTTTTCTTAAACAGTGGTAAACCTTGCCTGACTTCAGCCTTTCAGATTTGTCACCAATTAGGAATCTTCACTGAAGTACTATGTTGGAGCAAATCTGGAGAAAAAAAATTGAAATTTTAATTGTTTGTTGTTACATTTTGTTCCCCAGAATGCATTATGTATCACAGTAGAGTTATCACTGAAGCACTATCCACAGCGTGGCATTCCAACACTTTGAGTCTTCTCGGAGTCTTTAGGAATGAATGACTTTCAAACAACTCTGGACCTAAGTCATAAGCTTTTCAAAAAATGTTCTACAAACACTTCCGGAAATTAGTTACTAAATTATTGAAGATGGGGGGGGGAAATAGGTTGTTTTGAGTAAGAATTGGCCTGGGTAGGTGGTGCGTTGAGGATGAACGTGTTGGGTGGCCAACGGCAGGACTGTGGTGAGGCAGTTGCAGGCAGGAGGGCCTGCGAAGAAACCGCCAGGAAAACATACAACCCAAGTTGGCAACACAGTGCTGGTATTGACCGCAACTCTGACTCCGGTGACAAATCTGTCAAATAAACGAGGAGCTGCTGTTATATGGGTTAAGACTCCCTTTCAGAAAAATTTCTCATGGCTCCTCAGATAGAAGAGGCTGTCTGGCTATTGGTGACCCGCGTGCTCGGGCAGTTTACCTAAGTTTCTAACATGCTGCCATCTGTGGACCATCTCTTTCTACATCTCATGTGTGTGGAGTGGGATGCTCCTGTACATTTGACATTGGAAACACAAACAGAGTAATGGGTGGCAGTTATTCTTGCGTCACAACTATGGTTTAATTGTGATGCTTTCCTTTCACTTTTATCATGGAGCTAGCACTAAAACAATTGATTGTAGCTTAACCAGATTTTCCTGTTGATGCTCAAACTCAAACTATTCTCACACATCTTCGCCAGGATGGTCATGAGGGGTTTGGCTGGGGGGTGGGGGGGGGGGGGGGGGGGGGGTGGAGAGCTGAACCTCCTCAGGCTTTCTGCTGCTGTGCCACAGTAATTTAGTCAGAAGTGTGGTGAAAGTCCTATTTATATGGGGTTGTGGCACTTCAGACAAAATTAGGCTGTACCAGGAGACAGTCAAAGGAAACTTGAGAGAGGGGGATTCTCCGGACTGCCTACTGGGAGCGGAATTCCCGATCGGCTATCGAGGCAATATCAAACTGGCCACGAGTCGCCGCGCCTGCCCGAGGCCATAGCCAGTTTCCCCACATCCCAGACTGGCTTTCCACCCCGACTCGGCAGGACCGTGCAAATTGCATACTAATGGTGGGCAGGACACGCCATTCATTAGCCAGGTGGGATGCTCCATACCCTCCCAGGAATTGCTGCCAGGGTGCGGGGAGGGGTGGGGTGTGGGTCCATCATGAGAGGTGGGGGTCAGGGGGCTTTTGCTGGGCTGGAGAGGCTCAGATCAGGGGTTTTCCCTGGGATGGGCGAAAGTGACCCCATCTGTACCCCTGAATCCATTAAAAAGTCTGTCAGTTGGCCATGTTTAAAGGTCTGCCCTTTTGTTCTCATGTGCTTCCTAGAAAGTGACGGGGCAGCCTCCGTGGCTGTTTTTTCCAGGAAGCCTGAGGAAAAGAGGTGCAGGATCTGTCCGAGAGATTAGGTCCTGCCCCCCACAAAGACTTGTGATTGCCAGTGCAACAAAATTCCAGCAGATGCACATATTTTTTTTGTGATAAGAAACAGTTCTATTTTTGTGGTGTTGTTTTGACCAGATGCTCGTTTTAATATCAGCCCGGCGCTCTTGCTGAAATAGGTGATGTAATCACTGCACTGTGAGATCCAAGTTGCAGTAAAATACCAAATTGGTACAATTACTATGTGTCGCCAGTTTTCAGCAAACAGATTAATAACACGTTGGTATATTGTGGAGGAGGCTTGCAAAATGTAAATGCTTATTACAGCCGTCTCACCCCTTTGCAAGGCCCATTTTTACAGTCTGGTTTTCATTTCGGATATTCCTGGCAGCCCAGTTGGAATTAAAAATTGTGACAGTTGTTCAATCTCCACATTGTTTTGCCAGTTTGAAGATATAAGTGCGCCCTTTTAAGGGATTTCCTACACCAGGCCTCAAAGACAAACGGAAGTTTTAACGGAGTCGTATTTTGATATGTTTGTAATGGCATAGGACTCGGACTAGTATGGCAAATGGCGGGACAAGAAACAAGCAGTGAATCTGGACAGCTCAATTACAGGGGGATTGTCATTCTGTCAGAGTGGTGCTAAGGCAGTGTAATTATGGCAATGGCGTACAGATGTTACCATGGTAATGGGTTGGCTGCGCATTATCCAAAGTGGTCGTGGATTGTGATTCTACTCCAATCTTTATATTAGTTGGCATTTTTGAAGTGTTTCAGGTATGGTGTGATCTTCCTGAAAACACTAGCTTATGCAGACTCCACCTTGGGATCTCTTCCAAAACAAAGTTCTTGCTAAGATTGTAAATGTGTAATCTACTGCTTCCCCATAGAAATAGCACTGGGCAACTTTGGAAAGATGCAGGAATTTCTGCCTTGCAAGCCTGAAATTTAGTGTTAATAGAATGTAAGAGATGCACTCAAATAGGTGCAGAGTAAAAATACACTGTTCCTCTCTAGTCATGTTCCCACTTAGCCTGGGGTGGTCTTCTTTCTCGATTTAAATCCAAGGAACATTTGAAATGAAAAATGAAATGAAAATCGCTTATTGTCACGAGTAGGCTTCAATGAAGTTACTGTGAAAAGCCCCTTGTATTCCAACAGGATAAGTCTGGTTTAACAATCCATTCTAAAGCTGCTGCTTCTACTGCTTTTACATCACTGCCTTCTCCCCACAGAACTTTGCAGAGATGCACAAAGGAAATTTGTCTTGCGACTTTAAAGTAATTCCTGTGGTCTTGCAGATAGTGTAGACAAGATTGAGCCAAACATCACAGTGGTGTGAACTACTGTGTGACCTGGAACGCAAGCTCTTGAAACGCGGAGAGGCTAAAGTCATATTCATGTCGATATTTGTAGATTACATTCCAGTGGTTTTAATGTCCGACAGCACATGGATAAGCACCACTGTAATATGATGCAGTGACTTGTATTACGGGAGAATAAAGGAGTTTTAGTTCTTATCCTGGCAGTTGGACATGGGGGAAAGCAATGTCTGAGCCTTAGTGTTCTGATTTAAAGGAATTTAAAAACTGATTCCAAAGTATAATTCCGTTTTAACATTATTTTGAATAATCTGCAGGAAAATCCTCACACACATTCTCCTGAATTGCCTACTTCCTGTGGCTGAGGAAATCCTCCCAGACACACAGTGTGGCTTTAGACCTTCCAGAGGAACCTCTGATATAGGTCTTTGCTGCCAGACAAATCCACGAAAAATGCCAAGCACAGCACCTGGAATCTTCATTGCATTCACCAACTTGACTATAGGATTTGATACAGTAAATTCCGAAGACTTGTAGATTGCGTTCCGAAGGTTTGGATGTCCAAGAAATGTTATCACAATCCTGCAATTGCTTCATGATGATATGACTGCAGTAGTCTTGAGTGGGAGATCTGAAACAGATACCCTCAAAATCAAGACCATGTGATAGCTCCCATATGAATTACAATCTACCTGACAATGGCTATTCACCTCATCAAAGATCAACTGTCCTCTATTGTCAGTACTAAATATTACTTAGATACAAATCTCTTTAACTTCACATGGGCAGCCTGATAGCATAGTGGGTAGCACTGTTGCTTCACAGCTTCAGGGTCCCTGGTTTGATTCCCGACTTGGGAATCTGTGTGGAGTCTGCACGTTCTCCCTGTGTCTGTGTGGGTGTCCTCCAATTTCCTCCGACAAGTCTCGAAAGACGTGCGTTAGGTAATTTGGACATTAATTCTCCCTCTGTGTACCTGAACAGGTACTGGAATGTGGTGACTAGGGGCTTTTCACAGTAACTTCATTGCAGTGCTAATGTAAGCCTAATTGTGACAATAAAGATTATTGTTATTAACATCAGTAATCTCTGTATCTATGGTAAACTGAGAACCAGAGACGTGAATGATCTACAGTTTGTGGATGGCTGCAATGTCATTGCCCAATCTGCACCAGATTTTAAAGTCATTCTCGATCCCTTCAATTCTACATACAAGGAACTTGGCCTGTCCTTGAATAAGGTTCATATATCAACCCACACCTGGTCAGTCAGATATGTTGAAGGAGAATCTCTGGGATATATTGAGCACTTCCCATATCTGGCAGCCACCTCTCTCAAAAGGCCAAAAACGATGAGGAGATCCAAGACCGCATCAGCTACAACAACCCAGCCTTCTACAAACTACAGCAGTGTGTTTGACAACTAAGACCTTCGCAAGTCAACTAAAGTCCTAAAGTACTGAGCAGCTATTGGCGTCAGAATCTCATATTGCAGGGAGACCTGGATTGTGTATAAGGAACACAAAGAGTGTAGAAAAATTCCATCAGCAATTCTTCCTCCACTACTTCCAGATTCAGTGGGAGGTGTGTTGAATACACACTAGTGTTCTTTTTGAAGCCTGCTCCTCAGACATTCAAATAAATTGCAATGGACTGGTCAGTACTCAGATGGCCGGAAAGCATCCGTCAGGTTATGTTTTGTCAAACCTCAAATGGCCAAGGGTAGGACAAAGAAAACTCTTCAAAGTTTCTCTGGAGCACCCCTTAAAGCACACAGACTTTAATGACTGGGAGGAGCTTGCCAGAATCATTTAAAATGGTGTCAACTTGTCCATTAAGCTCTATCTAGCCCAGTATTTATCAAACTTATTTTCCCGGGATCCACTTTTGCCAACCGGCTGACCTTTGGGACCTAAGCCAGCCATCTTTCGCAACCCACACCAGACGGCCGTCGCTAAACATCACGTTCGCTTACTTTAATACAGAAGAGGAGCCTGCTTGGTCCTCACGATCTCACTTGAATGAGGCGCTGGAGCTCTGAACAGAGCTAACACTAGCACTGCTCTGTCCTGCACTGGACTCTCCTGAGCCTTCAGCAGATTCTGTTATGCGATCCTGTCCAGTTGGTACACTGCCTAGTTCTGTCTCTGGCCGTCTCTTACTTGTAAGACAGTGATTCATCTTCACAGTTCACTTGCTTTTCTAGCCAGCAGCTGGAAAATGCAAGCAGCTCTCCTCCGTGATATGGTGCCAAAAGCACGTACATAGAGGGTGCTTGACATCAAGTGTACATGCAGGCCGTGTGACCTGATCACTGCTGCCATTTCTGTCTGGAAGACTGCACACAGCCTCACTTCTTTTCATTTAAAAGGCGGCGGCAGCCACCATTTTCAGTGTGAGAGCCGGTAGCGGCCATTGGATGCTTCTCCAGCGATCGGGACCACTGTGGGATGGTGCGACCGATCGCTCCGTGACCCTCCCGACACCTATCTGCGACCCACCTGCGGGTCACGACCAGCACTTTGAAAAACCCAGCTCTAGTCAACAGGGAGGTGGGAGAGAATGTGGAGACTTGCACAGTCCAATAAATCAGTTGCCCTGCTGGCTAGCAGATGTTCTACTACAATGCTTAATCATATGTTATTTTTTCAGTGCTCTCTTCTTCCAATTCTGAAGGCACTCTTGCTTGAGTCCACTGGCTGTCCTCTAGTACACTGCTTTTATTGTCATTTTTTGTATATCGGACTGGATTAGTCCATCCAACTGCCCGATTTGCCGCTACAACAACTGCATCACATTGGCTATCCAATGTGACAGTAAAAATGTTGTATAAGTCACTGGCAAGTTGAATTCTATAGTATGGTGAACAGCTGTGGGCTGCCAATATCACAAAAGGATATCGATCCATTACCAACCGCTCCAGGAAGAGTGACTAGGATGATTCCAGATCTTGGGAAACTGGGCTCAGAAAAGACTCAAGCATTGGAATTATTTTCATTGAAGCAAAGTAGACTAAAATTAGATAGGGTGCCGACCTTTAGAATAATGAAAGATATAGGGCTGGATTTTCTGTCGGCTGATGCCGGAATGGGTAAATGCGATTGGGTAGAGAATCGGTTCTGATGCCGCAATCTCAACGGGTGCTGATTTCCCACAAAATCGCAATTCTCCATCGCCTCAATAGCAGCACCAATGCGTTCCAGAACGCACGTACAGTAAACACCTTGGCATCTCATTAGCGAGCCTGACTCGGTATCCTCCAGGGCCTCCTCGATTCTCCGCCTTCAATGGGCCGAGTTCCCGAAGACAAGGTTCACTTGTGCGTTTAAAAATTGTGAAAAAGGCACCGTGGCTGCTGAGGGAGAGAGAGGGGGGGAACGGAAAGTGCCCAACATCGCCGTTGTGCTGCTGGCTGGAGAGCTTCTGCCAGAGCTAAGGGGGAGTAGCATGGGGTGGCCAGGAGGTGGGCTGTGGGGTTGGGATGAGTGGGCACGGAACGCCCTTGCCACAGCCTGCAAGGCAGCCATGCAGCTGCGCACGCCGTTGACTGACCATTGTGAACTTTAGGCCACAGGTCATATGGGTACCCACAGGGCACAGACTCATCAGCCTTATGGTCGTGCTCCAGCATAATGAGTGCCATTTTGTTAGCTGCGATGGCATGTGTGGGGAGTGAAATGTGTATGTGCGGCTGCAGCTTGTGAGCCTGTTGAGCGTCATTGCAAATTGGAGAATCCGGCATCCTTTTATCATTGGAATCGATTGTGTTCCATGTGCAGCTGGTGCTGGTCCCTGAACAGTAACAGAATCAGTCCAGGTGCAGCGCCAATTTTGCTGTCGTGGAAGTCCACGAATTCTGCCCCAGCATCAACACTTAGGGCGGGATTCTCCCCTACCCAGCAAGGCGGGCCATACCAGCGCCAAGGAGTGGTGTGAACCACTCTGGCGTCAGGCCGCCCGGAAGGTGCGGAATCCTCTGCACATTCAGGGGCTAGGCCAGCGCCGGTGTGGTTGGCCCCGCGCCAACCAGCACCGAAAGGCCTCCGCTGGCCGGCGCGAGTTGGCGCATGCACGGGAGCACCAGCGTGTGCTGGCATCATCCCAGCGCATGCGCAGGGGAGTTCTTCTCTGCACCGACCTTGGCATAGGTTGATAGCAGCCGCCGCGGAGGGAAAGAGTGCCCCATGGCACAGGCTCGCCCGTGGATTGGTGGGCTCCGATCATGGGCCAGACCACTGTGGGGGCACCCCACGAGGCCCAGATCCCCCTGCGTCCCTCTGAGGACTCTGCAGGCCGCCCATCGAGCCAGATCCTGCCAGTACGGACCTGGCTTGATTTACGCCGGCGGGACTGGCCGAAAACAGGCGGCCACTCGGCCCATCGCGGGCCGGAGAATCGCCGGGGGGGGGGGGGGGCGCTACCCGCGGTCGCCGACCGGTGAGGCGCGATTCCCGCCCCCGTCAAAACCCCGGCGCCGGAGGATTCGGCAGCCGGTGTTGAGGCGGCAGGGCGGGATTCACGACGCCCCCCGGCGAATCTCCGGCCCGGCGGGGGGTCGGAGAATCCCGCCCTTAGTCTCAGGAACGGAGAATCCGGCCAATAAAGTTGAAGGACGTGGATGCAGAGTTTAATGATATGTTTAGAAATTTTGCCAAATTTGAATGGAGGAAACCAGCCAGCATTGGAGTACTTGGATCCAGAGGTAGCAAAGACATGAATGAGGGTTTTCTGAAGCAGACGAGCTGAGACGGGGTAATGTTGGCAAAAGCTTATCCGTAAATAATGTCAAAAGAATACAAGAGAACTATACTTAAAGTTAAGCTGCAGTCCCTGGAATGAGATCAGGGCCTAGTAAAGAGTGGAAAAATTAGTTTGTAAAGATGTGTCACCTACCCAGAAAAATACTGGTTAGTTTATTGCAGGCTCCAGGGGAGCTAATACTGGCAACTGTCCATTGATTGTTTCCAAATAGCTAATAAAATGAGTTTTGCTGATCACCTACTTATTTATTTGTAGTCTCTTCATGTTCTTTGTCTTACTGGAGCATCTAAAATCCTTTAATGATCGGGGAGTGATGGCTTTGGCCCTCATTCATGTGACTGTGAGAATATACTAAAGAACGAACTGAAATTTGCAAAAGGGCTAAAGAATGTGCATTTGAACGAAAAGATTTTGCAGATTATGACTGTGAAGCTTCTGATGTGCAGCATGTAGTGACAAGCAAAATGGATCTGTCTCCTTTAATGAATAGTATGTGTCATCTTGTGGTTACTGAAAGGGAATAATAAAACTGTGGCTGGAAAGTGGGGCAGTGCCAATTTTGGTCTCAGCCTCTAAAGCAGTCTTACAGTTGATGACAGTTAAAGAGGAAATAGCGTCTATTCAGTTTGCAAAATCATAAATGTTATAACAGGAGTCACTTTCACTGCATTATTGTATGCTTCAAAATTATAAGTGGAGGGTAACCTATAAGCAGACAATTTGGGTGACTGGTGCACTGCACGTAGCTCACTGATTTCCTGTTTCGGGAAAATTGCCCACCCTGAGGCTTTAGTGTTGAACTAATTACTAGGGGGCATAGGTTTAAGGTGTGAGGGTCAGGGTTTAGAGGGGATGTACAAGGCAAGTTTTTTTACGCAGAGGGTAGTCGGTGCCTGGAACTCGCTGCCGGAGGAGGTGGTGAAAGCAGGGGCGATAGTGACATTTAAGGGGCAGCTTGACAAGTATATGGGATGGGAATAGAGGGATACGGACCCAGGAAGTGCAGAAGATTGTACTTTACTCAGGCAGCATGGTCGGCACGGGCATGGAAGGCCGAAGGGCCTGTTCTTGTGCTGTACTTTTCTTTGTTCTTTGTGTGTTATTGTCGAGTCTGCAGCTCATCTAGAGGCAGTGCATTGTGACAAAGACTCTATCTTCCTAACATCATTTTGCGGGGACTTCATATCGGATAATGGGGCGTCCCACGGCTAATTCTAACCAGCGGTTACAAGTCATAAAATACTGCAACAATGATTGACAAGGAAACAATGGGAAGTGGTCAGGCATCTCCCTAATAACAATTTACAACAGGAAGACAGTTCAGTGGTATACACTTCCCTTTTTTGTGGCATGCATTATTACCAAGACGGTTCCTTTATCAGAAATCTCTTATGTGAGGGCAGCACGGTGGCACAATGGTTAGCATTGCTGCCTACGGCGCTGAGGACCCGGGTTCGAATCCCGGCCCTGGGTCACTGTACGTGTGGAGTTTGCACATTCTCCCCGTGTCTGCGTGGGTTTCACCCCCACAACTGAAAGATGTGTAGGATAGGTGGATTGGCCACACTAAATTGCCCCTTAATTGGAAAAAATAATTGAGTACTCTAAGTTTATAAATTTAAGAAAAAGAAATCTCTTATGTGCCTGTTGAATGCTTTAAGATACCCCTTTCATTTCATAAGTTACTTTTCTCCCCTTTGTTATACATCACCATGACTTTGCACCAGCGACAAACTGAAAAGGCACCAAACTATCTCCCAGTGCATTTCACTTTGTAGCCAACTGCTTCGAGGGGCATCGGAGAATCTTGAGACCATATTGATTTCCAAACCCCCTTTCCCTATGTCGACAGCAGCTGGACTCAACTCACCACCCCCATGTTACCGGTACCTGTAGCAGCTTTAAGGATACGTTTAGTGGCCAGAGAGGAGTCCAAACGAGAGGTGTAAAGAAAAATGGTTTATTGCAAAGTAAACTATCTACACATTGCACTTCAGGTCCCAGCTGGAACTGCCTATACTCGGCTCTCATCTGGGATGGCTTTTATGTAAGAGCCCATTAACTCCACTGATACAGGGAAGCTCGCATTCCACAAGGCTCACAGTAAGGCTAACTGGTTAGTCCCATAGGCATCGTGCGAGTTGTTACAGTCAGGTATTGTCAGTGAACTTGTTCTTTGAAATCAGTGTTGCGAATCATTTTAGTGTATACAGCTTTTCACTTGAGAAATGTGCTCCAAAGTGAAAGGTCTGCTATAAGACACAGAGGCCCCAAGTTTTCAGAGGCAGCACTGTTGGCCCAAGTACGATGGAGAAGAGGGATGCCACCTGGGTTGGAGAGGAAGAAGTTCCGATGGGCTGAGGTCTAAGGCAGAGTCTTGCTGCCTGTTGTCCCTCATGGGTCTGGGGCAACTAAGTCTAAGTCCGAGTAAGTGTTGAGGGAGTGTGGAACTCTTGGAGGTGAGGCCTTTCAGATGCAACATCAAATTGAGGTTTCATCTGACCTGACAGCTGTATGTAAAAGATCTCATTGCACCTTTTGAAGAAAAGTGAGGTAGTTCTCCCGAGCCAACATTTATCCCTCAACCAATATAAAAAGAACAGTGGAATGCCAGCAATATTCTTGGAGATCACTAGGCCTTGACTCTTGACAATGCATGTTGTTTTCTAGGCTTAGGGCTGTTGCTCGATCAACTTTGACCTTGATCAACCACAAGCCTTTCCCTTATATCGATCAAATGACCACACAACCAGTTAGTTAGTTCAAAAGATGGTTTATTTACATACACAAGAGTTATCTCAACATGCAAACACAATATCTACTACGAGTTAAACTACACCTATCAGCTACAATAACCTATACTTAACTTCAGGGCGACTGGCACTGTGCAAATGTATAAAGGCCTTTATCTGGATTTCACTTGGCTGGTTCGAAGAAAGTGGCTCTGTCTCTGCTGGGCTCATCCGTCAGGCAGCGATCGTTGGTCTTGAACTTAACTGGCTGAGTTCCTGCTGCAATTGGGTTGGCACAGGCCGGATCCAAGAGGGACAGAATACATGACTCTGCTCTCTTTTATCCCTCTAGGATTTCGCGCTCTTTGGGGCGGTCCTTAACCTTGGACCCAATAGTTCGACAGGGCTCTTATCACTCTCTTCGCTTTTGGCCAATAAAGGGACGGGTGCCTTGGTAACTGGGTGGGTCCTTAGCGGTCATTGACCTTGGCAGTTGTGCTTTCTGAGTAAGGGGAGTGGCGCCGATCAGTCTGTGGCTGTTCCGGTTGCTTGATTGGAGTTCTATTGTCCTCGGAAAATGGGCCATTAAAATGTAAATGAGCGGGGGTTTTGGTCAGGTATGGTTACGTGTGTTTTTGATCCACATAGGCTATGTATCTGTCTGAGTCCTGGGTTGGCCATAATTCCCGTGGCCCTTTGCAGGTAGCCATCTTAGATGGATACAGGGCTCACATGTGGCCATACAGAGAGTGAACTTGCAATCCATTGCAGCAAACAAATTTCATTTATAGAACAGCAGTTGGCCATTCAGCACTTTGAGTCTATTCTGCCACTCAATGTGAACACCTCTGTTTATCCATCCTTGCCTTAATCCTTAATATCTTCTGTTAACATACATTTTAAATCAATCTTTGATTTTAAAATTAATAATTGATCAAGCAAGGAATTTAATGTAAGCAAGTGTAAGGTTATCCATTTTGGACCAAAAAAGGATAGAGCGGAGTACTTTCGAAATGGAAAGGGGTTAAGTTCAGTGGATGCCCAAAGAGACTTGGGGTTCAGATGCATAGATCCTTAAAATGCCAGGAGCAAGTGCAGAAAATAATCAAAATGGCTAATGGAATGCTACCCTTGCTACCTAGAGGATTGGAATATAAAGAAACACACGTCATGCTGCAGCTATACAAAACCCTGGTTCGACCCCAGTTGGAGTAGTGTGAGGAGTTCATAGAATCATAGAATTTACAGTGCAGAAGGAGGCCATTCGGCCCATCGAGTCTGCACCAGCTCTTGGAAAGAACACCCTACCCAAGTTCAACACCTCCACCCTATCCCAATAACCCAGTAACCCCACCCAACACTAAGGGCAATTTTGGACACTAAGGGCAATTTATCATGGCCAATCCACCTAACCTGCACTTCTTTGGACTGTGGGAGGAAACCGGAGCACCCGGAGGAAACCCACGCACACACGGGGAGGATGTGCAGACTCCGCACAGACAGTGACCCAAGCCGGAATCGAACCTGGGACCCTGGAGCTGTGAAGCCATTGTGCTATCCACAATGCTACTGTGCTTCCCCACACCGTTCTGGGCACCACACCTTAGGAAGGATATTTTGGCCTTGGAGGGAGTGCAGTGTAGGTTTGCAAAAATGATACCTGGATTACAGGGATTGAGTTACAAGGTAAGATTACTCGAATGAAACATGATTTTGCAAGAGTTTAGAAGGTTAAGGGGCGATCTGATCGAAGTATTCAAGATATTGTCAGGGAAATACAGGGTAGATAAAGATAAACTATTTCCACTGGTTGAAGATTCTAAAACCAGGGGCTTAGTCTAAAAATTAGGGTTCCACCTTTCAGGAGAGATGTTAGGAAGCAGTTCTTCGCTCAAAGGGTGGTAGAGATTTGGAATTCTCTCCCACAAACAGCAGTTGAAGCTAGATCAGTTGTTAATTTTAAATCTGAGATAGATAGATTTGTATTAAGCAAAGATATGAAGCAAAAATATTAAGGGCTATGGCCCAAAGGCAGGTATATGGAGAAGTATATCACCCATGATCCCGCTGAATGGTAGGACAGTCTTGAGGGGCTGAATGGTCTACTCCTGTTCCTATGTTCCCAGCATCAACTGCTCTATGTTGAAAGGGGTTCCAAACTCCTATCACCCTTTGTGTGTCGAAGTGTTTCGTAATTTCACTCTGAAATGCTTGGTTCTGATTTTTAGGCTGTGTCCCTAGTCATAGATTCCCCACCCAGTGGATGTCTCATCCCCGAAATATCTTGAAAACTTTGATCAAATCACTGATTAATTGTTTGAATTCTTGGAATGAAACCCCAGTTTGTAAAATATCTCATCGTAATTTAACCCTTGAGTTGAGATTGTCTGGCCCCATCCACACCGGCTTTTCAATCGGTGGAGGCGGCCCGATACTGGCCCAAGATGTTTCGGTCCCGTTGAGGTCAATGGTCATATGTGTTCCTTGCCAGCCTTGCCACCAGGAAACCCGCTGCGGTGTGTTGGGGGGTGGGGCTGCCACCTATGGCAGGACCAGAAGATCCCGTAGAACCGGAAGATACTGCTGGCGGGAAGGACTGAAAAAGTCAGCCTGGAGTCCAGTTATCATGGTAATTCCCCCCATTATCACTCAGCATTTCCTTCCCAAGGCGCCTTGAACAGAACAGAGTTCTCTTGGTGTGGTCTCAGTAGGCTTTATAATAGAACTCATCATACTATGTTCTTATAACTTTTAACCCCTTGTATTCCTGGTCCTCTAGAAATGAGGGTCATTACTCCATCACCTTTTTGATTTTTTTGTTGTGTCACTACGTACATGGACCACTTAGTGGGGGGGAAGCAAAGTAATGCACTGAAGATACTGGAAATCTCAAATGAAAGCAGAAGGTTCTGAAAGCATTCAAACAGGTCTGGCAACAGTTTGGGGGAGTGCTTCAGATTAAGAACCTTTTGTCAAAACTTGATCATTCACCTGAACTATTCACCTTGTGGGCAGACGTTAAAGTCCTTCGGTCAGAGGTGAGTTTGGAGATGAGTGGGAGCAATGGGGACCGATGCTGCTGCCTTCCCACCTCCACCTGATTCCATTGTGGAAAGGCCTGTGGACGGCCTTCCCATCCGGAATCCAACTGAGATCCTTAATGATAATTAATGCCTATTTAAGGGCCTCATCCCATCTCCACTGGTATTAGTCCAGCAGTGGGCAGAAGGCTCACCGTGGAAGGAGAATGGCAAGCAATCACATGGGTGGATGTTTGTGGCCTCTCGGGGGTAGGGAGGGAAGGAATAAGATGGGGGTAGGGGACAGGGGCTGCTGGGTGGTGGTGAGGAGGTGGCTCCCTTATTCAAAGGCGTTTCATGAATAATCAAAGGATGCAGCATTGCAAAGAGGGGGTGGGGATGTGTGGCCCTACTGTGACCCCCATCCCTATGACCCCCCCATTCCACCCTCACTAACCTTTGGCCTGGGATCCCTTATTGGTATTCGCCCTGTCGGCAGTTGCCACCACTCTCAGCGGCACAGATGGCAATAATGTGTTGCCGGCCTCTGATTGGTTGGCAGCTCAGGGTGGAGGGCTTTTTGTCTCCGGGGTCCTCAATCCCAGGGAAGGCTCGCACTGGCCACTGAAGGACCTGATTTGGGTTCTCCAGCTGGTAGGTGAGACCCATGTTACAAACATTAAATGTTGCCCTATGTTTCTCTTTCAACTGACACTGGCTGATCTACTTATAGGGGTGCATTAGTAGTTTTATTTGGAGGCTTGTTTTCCACGTAAGTTGGACACTGAACTGACTAAAAGGCAAAAATAAATTATTGGAGCATCAGTTCTATATCAATCCAGCTGGGAGACTTCAGTTGGTTTTGTGATGGATTTCCTCAATGCCAATTGACTAACCTTATTCGGTTTACTTATATGCTTTGTTGGTGAACCATGTGTTGTGTTTTATTGTCTGATTAGGATTGCCTGACCTTCCATAACGGGATTATAGCTAAAAGACTGATAAGAGCTGAGTCCTTTATCACAAGTTTGAATTATTGAGTTTTCCTTATCACAACTCTCTATCACATCGGCAGAAATCCTATTAACTCCTCTCTTGAAACAAAGGAACCTCCTGCACACAAAAAATGTGACCATGTTTGCAACTTATGTCTCAACAGTGACTACAGATATCTTTTGTGTATCAGGCATATCTCTGATATACATTCTAGATTCAGCAGAAGTCATTAGTGCGATTACCGGTATTCAGGTACTTTGCTGCAGACCCTAGGAGAAATGCCAGAGTGGCATTGTACGTGTGTGTGTGTTTTTTTCATTTTTTTGAACACTTGTATTCGTTAGTTCGAACATTGTTGGCAATGGGGGAAAGGCTGTTTGAGACAGGGTGGTTGGGTGTGAGAAGTCATGTGATAAAACCAGGATTACGTCCAATCACAGTTGCCGACTAAATATGACCCACAGTTTTCTGACAGCAGTGGTTGTTTTTGTTTTCTAAGCAGATGAGTGCCTTGGTTTGAGTTATCACTTAGTTATATTGGCGGGTGTGACAACATTCATAATTTCTGCGGTGCGCTAAAACCATCATTCAAACATTTATTGTGTTCTGTATCAATTTAGTTTGGTTTGGCTTGTTTCCCTTACTTGTGTTGTCTTCTAGCTGGATGAGGTTTCTCTTACTACGAGTGAATTGGGCATAGTCTGTATGAGGTTTTTCTTAAAGTATTTAATTACAACTATCTACATGCAAGTGTGGTAAGTACATTATTCTCTGGGCACAGAGTGTTCTATACCTTGACCCACATGGTCACCTGACCCTGATGTTATGCTTACCTCATCATTGTCTAACCGGGGGCCTGTTTGGCTCAGTTGGCTGCATGGCTGATTCGTGATGCGGAGCAAGGCCATCAGCGTAAGTTCAATTCCCGTCCTGGCTGAGGTTATTCATGAAGGCGCAACCTTCTCAACCTTGCCTCTCGCCTGAGGCTTGGTGATCCTCAGGTTAATTCACCCCCTCTGGGGGCGGCGTTGTGCACAGTGGTTAGCACTGCTGCCTCATGGTGCCAAGGACCTGGGTTCGGTCCCGGTTCACTGTCTGTGTGGAATTTGCACATTCTCCCCATGTCTGCGTGGGTCTCACCCCAACAACCCAAAGATGTGCAGGTTGGGTGAATTGGCCACGCTAAATTGGCCCTCAATTGAAAAAAAGAATTGGGTACTCTAAATTTGTAAAACTAAAAGGTTAATTCACCCCCTCAAAGGGGAAAGCAGCCTATTGTCATCTGGGACATGGTGACTTTTGCTTTACTAATTAATATAACTCGACATAATGTACATGCAGATTCTCAATTGGTTTAGTTGCATAACCTTTTCTGATACGGAGAGTAAGCATTTTACCTGGTTTTTGCTTATTAGGTGGTTTACACAGCCCTGTTGAAGTTCATTGATTTTGTTTTTCTCTCCATTACAACCAAAAGCCTCCCTGGTGGCGCTGCTGACACCAAAAGAGCTGCTGTCCCCAATTAACTGGCAGCTCTCTGTGGGTAAGCTTTCCAACCCAAGGTCCTTGATCCTGCCACTGGCATGTTAAATGCCTGACTGGCACAAGATGCGACAGGTCTTCCTGGAGAGGTGAGGTGTGGGTCTCCCTGGCTCTCCAGCTAGTGGCCGAGTTCCCAATCGCCCCCACAAGATCTCACCCATAATCTCCTGAAACTCGGTGTAAATTCAGAGAACGTGACAGAATACTTCTTACTTTGCTTTGTTCATGATGAAAATCGATTGTTGAGCCTTAATACCCAGTGATGCCACGTCATAAGACACAGGAATAAATGGAACAATAAACTCTTATAGAAGCTGGACTTTTTTCAGGTAGCATTAACATTAATGAGTGGGTGAGAATTGGTTTGGAGGGAAAATCTGAACTAAAAACAGAAAATGTTGGAAATTCCAAGCAGGCCAGGCAGCAACTGTGGAAAGAGAAACAGATTTAACAGATCTTCTTGACTCTGGATTGTAGGAAACTGGATGCGCGTTGGGACCCTGCGGACGCCCTAACACATTGATGCTTGCCGGATTTACCCGGAGGATTGTACTTTGGTGGGAAATGCCCTGCTTCATGGGACACTCTGCAATGCTCAGTTAGATTCAATGACATTGGGGGACTTCCTTGGAAAGTTACCTGACTAGCCCCCATCCTGATTACCCTTCACAAACCAACTAACCCTCGACCAGACCTGACGACCGAACCCCCTACTACCTGAGTACCTCTCTCTGATCGACCTAACAGGCCCCTGACCGGGCTACCCCTCCCAACCTGACCTGACTACCCCTGACCCACCTGCCCAGTCCCCCACCTACACACCTCACATAGCAGGTGCGCTGTCCATTTACCAACTGACCTCGCTCATCTATCCGCCCTACCGCCCTGCCCATTCACTCATTCATTCCCTCATCTATTCACCTTAAATGTCTAGTGTGACTGTTACTCACCCTTCCGCAGTGAGTGCCATATAACATGGGTGTGGCTTGTGGTATTCACTACCCCTCACAACGCGATGCGATGGAGTTCTTCATGGGACTGTGCGTCCTGCATTTCTGACGAAGGCAGGCTCAGAAGGCCTGGCTAGGAACGCATTGAAAGGTTTGAGCGATGTGGCAATTTGACGATTACATCCCCTTCATGGAAGATCAGGGCCAATGTTTTGGGTTGATTACTTTTCTTCAGAACAGGGAAATTTAGAAATGTAATCAGTTTGATGCAAAAGAAAGAAGGGAGTCTGGTCAAAGAGCAAAATGGAAGATCAGTGATAGGATGGAAGAGAGGGGCGATTCAATTACAAAAGAGTTGGTGGTGCTGGGCCTCTACGTTCTGAAGAAATATTATATTTGACTCAAAATGTTAACTATGTGTCTCTTTCCCGAAATGCTGCCAGACATGGTGCATATTTCCAGCACTTTCTGTTATTATTTCACATAACCAGCATCTGCTTTTGTACTTTGCTTTTACTGAAACACAACCAGTTGTGCAGGTTTAACAGGAAACTCAACAGTTCCCAGCAGTTCCATCGAGGCGAGAGCAGCCCTTGGGGGGAAAGGAAGTGTCTCAAAAAGCGCTCCTTTCAGCCAGGAAGAGCAAGAGCTCTTTCTTCTGAACCTGCTGAGCTCTTAACACCATCAGGAACCTTCCACCACCACCCCTTCAACCTGGCCCCAGCCCATTAGGCTTCAGATCAGAGCGGCATTGCAGGACTTGTTCACCAACTGAGATGAGGGATCAGATTTGCCTTGCGATCAAGCATTTGACGCCCTTTCACCTCCTGTTCCCGAGCCCCCCACTCAATGTAGTGCCAAGCCCATCAATCAGATCGACACCTTGGCAGAGAAATTGTCAATCTCAGAGGACTTTTGGGGCAACGCCAACTTTCACATTTCCCTGCGCACTTCCAGACTTCCCTGCTCCCAGTGTGCCGGTATGTAAATTTTCCGCCTTCAACTCCAGTTTAATTTGAGAAATTTCCACAAACCTCACGCACAATACAGTGGTTTAAAAATGGACAACTGACAATACTAAAATGGACCATACTGCAGAATCTTTGTTTCAGAATGAATTCTACTAAAGAAAGATCAAGTAAGATAACAATACACCTTTTGCCCGACTTATTCACTTGAATTAACAGGAATTACATCTGACTCATGTGATCACTGGCACTTGAAGGGTTAGTTGGCAGAACAGGCAGAGAAAATGTTTCCACTTATGGGGAAGGTCAAAGCTAGTCATAAATATAAATAGTCACTAATAAATCCAATAAGCAATTCAGGACTTTTTCCTCGGGGAGTGGTTAGAATATAGAGCTGGTTACCATACAGAGTAGTTGAAGTGAATAGCATGGATTCATTTAGGGGGAATCTTAATAAATATGAGAGAGAAAGGGATGGAATGATATACTGATAAGGTTCGATGAAATAGAGTGTGAGGGGGCTTGCATAGAGTATAAACACCGGGCCAAATGGCCTGTTTCTTTACTGTTATTTGTCTGCAGCATTCTTGCCATTGTGATTGATATGACAAAATTTGCATCCCTCAGAGATAATTTCAAGTACTTAGTATATTACCCTGAAGTGTTTCCTCAGAAGCTCTTCCTGTTCATTGTAACTGGTGGAATAGTAAGGAATACAGTGTGTGGAAATGAAACTTTCACCGATCTCCCACAAAAGTAATGTGAGATGATCAGGGGAACTCCAAGAAAGTTTCATGGCAAATGAAGTGTATTGATTGCTGTTGGATTTGATACTGAAAATTTTCCATTACTTATGGCACCCATCCATGCCTCTGCAGGCATCAAGATAGGCAGGACTGGCAGAATAACGTCCTCTGTCCAAATTCTCAGCAAGCAGGACATAGTATACACCGACTGCGTATTCATTTACTGGAACCTAAGTGTGGCCAAAATGGGCCTCACAACAGTTTTGAAAGGCTGCAAAAGAATGGTTTTATGTGGAAACACTCCAATTTGTTTAATTTTTATGGAGTCTTTAACACTGTGAAAGGACTTTGCAGCCTGTCTCCTCCCCAATTCTCATAGGCAACCACCTTCGCTGCAAATCAAAGTGCATAGGGCCCATCCAATGTGACCAATCTTGGATAACACCAGGGTACAATTTGCCAGCTACCAGAATTCATGCTCTGCCACTATTTGGATAATGTATAGAGACATGCGAATGCATCATCAGAACAGCACAATAATGCAACACTCCTCTAATGGTGCAGTATGAGGTTCAGCCAGATTATGTACCTGAGTTCTGAGTGAGTACCTGAAGTTTCATAAACCTTCTCTGCAGAGGTAAGAGCTGTCTGGAGTGAGTCAAACTGACTGAGTGCCAATTGTCAACCACTGAAAGGGTAATTGGGGTTACAATTTCCATTCTTGCACTCTGTGATAAACATTGATTACCAGTAGGGAAAGCAATTATACTCAGATGTACTTCCTGAAATGTTGAACCCCACTCCTGGTGCTGTGAGAAACCACATCGTTTATATTGTGGTACAGTTTGTACGGCTGCCTTTTAAGCTTTGGACAGTTGTTTCTGTCAGTTATTGGCAGAACTGTGGAATGCCCCCATGACCCTTCACTTTGGCATTGCATTGTTGTTGATTCACATCTACTGAGCATCTGATACGAGTCTTCAAGTGGGAGGACAGTCCTATTCAAGCAAGACACTGTTGACTGCAGTCAGGCCACCATAGGTTGTCATTTGCTGATGCAGGAGCTATTGCTGCTTCCTCCAATGGCAATTTTCTGTGGCAAACTGAAGATGTGGCATATCAAATTTCAGTGCTACAGTGTGGACACTTTTGTGCCAAGTGATTTGGTCATGCGTCAACTGTTCCTGGTTAGTGAAGTCAATCTGACATGAAATTATGTTTCACGTGCATGAATCGTACTGCCTTAGTTTCGTCCACCTGACAAGTCTACTGGCACCATCAAGCTCTCCATTCGGTACATCTTTTGGTAGGTGACCATCATTCATTTTAAAGGCCTGGCCTAGCCATCGTAATTGATGTTGCTTGAGCATTGTCATAATACTTACTGCTGCAACTACTTTAATAGAAACAGGAAGCGCTTGAAAAACTGAGCAGGTCTGTTAGCATCTGAGGAGAGAGGAACAGAGTTAACGTTTCGGGTCTGTGTGATGTAGACTTCCCCTCCATCTCCCCTTTTCAGCAGCATGAAACCTGTCACATTTCTACCTCTCCAGCTCTGAAGGTGATGAGTTTTTCCAGCATTTTCTGATTTTATTTCAGATTTCCAGCATCCACGGTATTTTGCTTTTATTTTGTGCAGTATTGCTACGTTGGGCACTCCACTCAATGCTGGCAATGGATCCCAAGGGATCTTTCTTAAGCAACACATATGAAGTGAGTTCAATCTGCATTCCTACTTCTCATATGCAGTTCAAATTTCAGCACCATACAATAGTCTACTTAATACACCGACATAATAGATTTGTAGTCCATTTGGAGGAGCTGGTTCGCTCAGATGGCTGAGGTAGAGTTGGGACTGGAGTCCTCGACCTGCTTTGAGAGTGGAAACCAAACCGCCACTGACAAAAACTGCGAAGAAAGCAACTCAGGATGAAGCATCGGCAGACGGTGAGCCAAGGAGCTGCATGGGGCAGAACATTCCTGTAGTGTAATGGAGTCCATTTGAGTCAACGATTCTATAACTACTACACTGACCTGCACAGCCAAACATGTAAGCCGTTCAAGAGACACAGTCACCGTTAATGTTGCTTTACATGGGTGTGCCTTCTGTCCTGGCTCTGTAAGCTAGGAATTTGGGAAGTATTTTTTCCACAAACGTGTCTGAAGAAAACTGCTCGGTACCGGCAGACCTTAGGTTTCTATAAACTTCCTCTCTGACTGGACAGATGAACAAAGTGTTTTCGAGCATCACTTTCCCTCCAGCTTTAAAGTGGCTCATGCTTCTTTCATCTAAATGTTTCCGTTCTATTTTGCAGTGCGCCAGCCGACAAAGTTGCTGTGATTTGCTGCTTTTTGAACTTTGTCTCAGTTCTTTCACTGCGCTGACAGAGCACATTGAGAAAGAACGCACTGACCAACTCAGACAGACAATGTATTTGCTGTTGATCGTTCAAAATGTTGCACTCTCCAGAGGAGTGGAATCCCATCTCTCTGCATTTGCTCAGTGCTTTCCTTTTTCTTTTTATTCCTTGAGCCAGTTTGGAGTGATGTTATTTATACTTTATAATCACCACAGTCAATAATCACGGTGCCTATTTTTGTAAGAGTTCTGTTGTGAAGACCATTCATGTCTGTAAAGGAAATTTGACGTTTCCCCTATCCCAGCAAGGCACATGCTTCAGATCATATTTTAATTGCTCTTTTGAAGGACAAAATGAGCGCTAATCGCAAAACGTTGAACTGAAGTAGTTATTGTTCTGAGCAAAGAAAAGTTGCTCCGGCCATGGATATTTGTTAATGGAAAAGGCAGCAGTGAAAAGCAGGATTTCCTGTGGATACGGCTTTGATAAGCTGCCAAGCAGTGGGTTCAGCAGAGGTCTGACCAATGCAGGCAATTCTGAAGGGGCTCACTGTGCTGCTTGAAATATTTCATTGGTCCGCAAGAGAAATTGTCACAACATTCCGCTGGCTGCTGTGAAATTTGTGCCGATTTTTTTTGTACCCTCTCCTGTTACACGGTTTAACATTGCTCTTGTGCTATCATTTTTTTTTAATGCCCATTCATTTTCTCCCAAGTTATTTTCTTCATTAAAGCTGGGTTCCCCTGAGTCAGGCGATATCCCTCGAGGTTGAGGGAACCAATGGCCTCTCCCCTGGCACGTACTGATGTTTCCAGTATTGATGGCAAAGAGATCCATGATAATTGAGCTGAGGAAAATTAACCCAAATAATTCTTACTTTGACTTAACTTTCATTTATTATTTTCAGCAATGCCCTGGGACTTTTTTCTATGCTAAATACATGACATAAATGAAGGATGTTGTTGCTGTCACATCCCTTATTACAGGCAGTATGCTCTCTGTCTTTTTGTTCCTGGCTCTAGGTGATCCCTAAACACAAGCAGGCAGCGGTATTCATCTCAAATTCTTGATCAACATAGATTTTATGATTAGCCGTTCCATTGGTAGATGTTTGGAATACTGATCTTGCAAGAGAAAATAGAGATGTACTGGGGAAGGGAGGAGCTGTATCACTGGAGCGGCTTTCACCTGAACTGCACAGGGACCAGTGTCCTGTCGAATTGCGTAACCAGGGCTGTAGAGAGGCCTTTAAACTAAATGGTTGCAGGGTCGGTGGGAGGGTGGGTGGCTGGGGAGTATGGTGTGTGGGGTCCACAGGAGGGGGGACTTGGAAAGTTAAAGAGAAAGGAGAAGGCCATAGTACAGGGTAGCGATAGTTAATAATAGCCAGAGTGTGACAGGAAGGGACAAAGCATACAAACATAACAGTGCACCAGTGAATAAGGTCAGAGTAAGGAAATGCAGTAACAAGACAGAATTAAAGGTTCTTTATCTGAATGCACACAACAGTCGCAGCAAAATAAATGGATTGATTGCAGGAATAATCATTTAGTAGAAATAAATGAGTGTGATATGAAAGCCACTACAAAGACATGCAGGTTGCAAAGGGACCTTAATTTGACCTGAATGTTAAAATGTGTTTTTGACATTACACAAGGACAGGCAGAAATGAAAAGGAGGTGGGGGTAACTCTGTTCATAAATGATGAGATCAATACACAGTAATGAGAAATAGTCTTGTTTCGGAGGAGCCAATGAAATAGCCAAGGAAATAACTCATTGTGGGAGGAGCCAATGAAATAGCCAAGGAAATAACTCATTGTGGGAGTGGTTTGTAGGCCCCTGACAGTAGCTGCACTTTAGGACAGAGTATAAATCAAGAAATAATAGGAGCGTGTAAGAAAAGTACAGCAATAATCATGGGAGATTTGAATATCCATGTAGATTGGATGAATCAAATTGTTAAAGGTAGCTTGGAGCATGAATTAATAGAGGGTATTCAGGACAGAATATGTTCTGGAACCAGGGAATAAGTTGCTTTAGATCTGGTAATGTGTAATAATACCAGATACATTAAAGACCTCATAGTAAAGGATCCTCGAGGTAAGAAGGTAAGAATGATCATAACGTGATAGAATTTTACATTCAGTTTGAGGGTGAGGAAACTGGGTCAGAAATTAATATCATAAACTGAAACGGAGGCAATTTCATGTGTATGAAGAAAGAGTTGGATAAAATGGAGTGGGAAAATAGGTTAAAACGGAAGACCATCGAGAAGCAGTGGCAGACAATTAAGGAAATAGTTCATAACTCTCAACCAAGATATATTCCATTGAGACAGAAAGATTCTGTGGCCAAGTGTTTATGGCCCCTCCTTCCCTGGTGGGATATTGCTGTCCCGCTGACGTAAACGGCCATTCAAGTAGACTGCTGCATCTGCCGGGGGCTGGGGGGCAACGCACCCTGGTGGGGATGTAAAATCCTGGCCAACGAGAAGGATGGTCCTACATCCGTGGTTACTAAGGAAGCTGAGGATTGTATCAACTTAAAAGAAAATACGTTCAATGCTGCAAAGGTTAATGGCAGGCCAGAAGGTTGGGCAAATTTTAGAAACCAGCAAAGGGTGATGAAAAGGGAAAGAGGGAGAAATTGGAGTATGAGTGAAAACTAGCCAAAAAAAAATAAAATCATAGAGCAAAAACTTCTACACGTGAAAAAAAGAAAAGCATTACTAAAACGAGCACTGGTCCATTAGAGGGAGAGACTGGGGAATTAATAACGGGAGACAAGTCAGTGGCAGAAACGTTGAACACATATTTTGTATCTGTTTTCAAGGTAGAAGACACAAAAAGCATTCTGGGAAAATCAAGATGACAAAGAGAGGGAGCAATAATCACTAGAGAAACTAATGGAATTAAAGGCTAACAAGTCACCTGGACCTGATGGCCTGTATCCTAGGATCGACAAGAGATGGTTGCAGAGATAGTGGATACATTAAATGTAGCCTTTTGCAGAGGTCCCCGTAGATTGGAAAACTGCAAATGTAACACCACTATTCAAGAAAGGAGGGAGATAGAAAGTAGGAACTGCCAGTTAGCCTAAGATCTGTCATTGGGAAAATGCTCAAATCCATTATTGAGGAGACAGTAGAAGGATGCTTTGAGCATTGTAATACTATCAGACAGAGCTATGGTTTTGTGAAAGGGAGATGGTGTTTTTCAGGTTTATTAGAGCTCTTTGGAGATGTAACAAGCAGGGTGGATGAAAGGCAACAAGCATCATAGTGTGTTTGGATTTCCAAAAGGCATTCAAGAAGGTGCCGCATAGGATGACACTGCTCGCGATGAGAGCTCATGTTGGGGATTGATATTAGCATAGATAGGGGATTGGCTAACCAACAGGAAGCAGAGGGGAGGATTTTCTGCTCCTGTCTTCGGTGGGCAGGAGCATCAGCGGGAGCGGCAAAATCCTGTGAGAGGCCCAAAACATAATGTGCACCATTATGATTTCCCGTAGCGATTGTCCCCAGCCTGCACCAGTGACATAACTGGAATCCTGATATTCAAAAGTCAGTAAGTCCATTACACAATAAAGTTATATCTCATTATCAAGCCTCAACGCCTGATAGTTCTCCCACCCCTCCCCCCCCCCACTGTTGCATAATCCATTTGCGTCAGCTTGCTGGCCTGCCTTTAAAAAAGGTGTCCCGATCTTTCAAAATGTAAGTTGCTGGTGGGACGGGCTCAATCAGAGCACGCCTGCCAGCATTATGTTGTGGGACCCACCACTTCGCATTTTTTCAACTATCAGCTGAACAATATGGTAGAGAAAGCCGTCGTTGGGGCCGGCCGTTCTCACGCCGTTTTTCCCGCCCACAGCACCACTGCCAAAAAATTGGGAAAATTCTGCTGACACAGTTGGAATAAATGGGTAATTTTCAGGTTAGCAATTTGTAACTAGAGGGGATCCACAGGGATCAGTGCTGGAGTCTCTACGATCTACATTAATGATTTAGCTGAAGGGAACTACTATATTGGAGCCAAATTTGCTGATGATGCGAAGATAGGTGGGAAAGGTTGCCAGGAAGATACAGAGTCTGCAGAGGGCTGGTAGTACGTTAAGCAAATAGGGAAAAGGTTGGCAGATGGAGTATAATGTGGGAAAATGTGAGGTTGTCCACTTTGGCAGGAAGAATAGAAAAGCAGAACATTATTTAAATGTGGAGAGATGAAGATGCTCTTTGGTCCGATTGTTGCAGATTGGCATATTCCAAAGACCAGGACTAAGTGTTGAGGGAAGCACTAAAGCTTGGGTCAGCCACCGCAGAGGCACAATGGGGGTAGGTTGCTGTCTAAGATCTCTCAGCCATAGTGCACTGAGGAGCTGGGAATTGTGCAGAACCCCCTCGGGCTGTATGACTTACGTTGAATGTGAACAGTGAATATTACATGTGTCACATTGTATTAAAGCAACTCAGAGTGCAACCTGATCTAAATACCTTTGCACCATTTATAATGACCATTTTAAAGTATCTATAATGTTTCTTTGACTACTGAAGCACCACTGCGTGAAATATGATGTGTGCAGCAAACCTGAATATTATTGCGCTTTGAGTGATGGTCATTTTGAAATGTTTGTAATGTTCTTTCAGATGCTTTGCGAATAAAGTACATTTTTGCAAAAGTAAAACAGATACCCTTCTTTATTTCCTGAGTACTTGCACATTAGTTCACGCTACAAGTATTGTGCTGTATTCCACTGATAAATGGAACTATTTGCTAATCAGCAGTTTTGGTTAACCCATTCCCCGCGCATGCTGGATATTGAAGATTTTAATGTAATTGGAAAGCCAGTGGAATAATAGTAAGGAGGTATAGGGCATTGCACCTGGAGTACACTGTACAGTTCTAATCTCCTGACTTAAGGAAGGATATACTTGCATTGGAGCCAGTTCAGAGGTTCTCCAGGCTGATTCCTGTGATGGAGGGGTTGTCTTATGTGGAAAGGTTGAGCAGATTGGGCCTCTACTGATTGAAGTTTAGAAGAATGAGAGGTGATCTTGTTGAAAGATGTACGATTCTGTGGGCACTTGACATGGTGACGGAGAGGATGTTTCCTCTCAAGCGGGTATCTAGAATGAGGAATCACAGTTTTAAAATAGGGGGCTTGCCATTTAAGACTGAGATGAGTTGAAAGTTCTTCAATCTGAGTTGTTCGTCTTTGGAATACTCTTCCACAGTGAGCAGTGGGTGCTGAGATATAAATTCAAGGCTGAGCCAGATTTTTATCAACAAGGGATTTGAGGGTTATGGTGTGTAGGAAGGAAAGTAGCAGTGAGGCTACAATCAGATCAGCTACTAACTTATTGAATGATGGAGCAGACTCAATGGGCCACATGGCTTACTCCAGCTCTTATTTTCTTATTTCTTATGATCGTATGAGTGTTTAAACAGCTGTGTTCTTGATGCAGGATTTGATAAGAGGGCGACCATAATTGCACACTATTATAGTTCTGAGCAGCTTAGAGTATGATTTCATTGCCATTTATCTCCGCCCCTGTGAGAGATTTGCTGTATTTTCCTTTCCTAATGAGCCCCTTGACAAATTCTTATGGCAATTTGACAACTGTAGTGCCCTCTTGAATGAACTGCGGAGCAAGGGAATGTCAGCTGTCACCAGATTCCTCAGCACTCAGGGCTGGTGCATGATTTTTGTGCTGTTGGGAAGAACATGAAGCTCAGGCTTGAACGCTCCCTGACCACTAAACGGTTGAAGACACTGTAGCCGCTAAGCTCAGCCCTGGGTGTAATAATGCTACTGTTGCAAATGCAGTGTGAACTGTTCACGAAAAATGCGGTGTACTCGTGACCCGGCTTAGCTCTTGTTTCAGGAAAAAATAGCGCCATGTCACTGATCACTCTGCGATTGTTGTGCTTGGAGTCCGGGACTCCTCCATGTTTAAATTCTTTGTTTTATATTGGTAGCTAATCTGTTTATATCATCAGGGAATAGGACTGCAGTTTTATCTACTTGTTTATCAAACTAAATGTCCCTGCTAATGGAAGCTGCACGATGCTGCAAAGTACAATGTCTCCTTCAGAGAGCTGTCTGTTGAGTTTGAGGGCACGTGCTGGGCTAGTGGCTAACTGACACAGACCCCAGCCTGAGGTCTGTAGAACCACCGGGTCTATTGGATGTGGCAGCTCAAACGACCATTTATAATCTCAAGATTTTTCAAAACGAGTATAAAGATCACAGTATGGCGAAAGAGATTTCTTGTGTCAACGGTTTATAGCCTTGTGTGTGACACGGATGTGCCTGTAGCACAAAGGGAGTGGTGCTCCAAATGCAGTGATTCAAGTCTCTGTCGCTATTCCTAATCAGCTACAGTTACAGTGCAAACTAACCCCCAGAGATTGATGATTAAATCCAGATTGCACTTTGTCATTAAAAAGGGAAACAGTGGTGTTGGCAGAAAGTTGTCTGTTCATTACAACATAGCAGATACATGTAGGTTGAACTCTGCTTTGACGTCAAAGGTTTCATAGCCCTTTTGCAGGAAATGCAGCAGAGAAGGGCAGCCCTAAATACGGCCTCAAACAGTCTTTAATAAAAGCACAGATGCCACCTGTATAGGAGGAGATTATCGGCTGAACTAATCCTTCACCTTTGTACCTGGCTTCAAATAAGTTTTTATCAGGATAAAGATAAAAGCAAATGTGCCACTGTGCTGGGAACTCCTGATCCCTTTGGAAGGTATCATTTCAAAGATAGGGTGGGATTCTTCCATTGTCCCACTGATGGGCTTAATGGTGGGTGGGGAAGTATTTGGTGGGAGTCCAAAAATTGTTTCTATGCTGGTGAGATTTCCTGCGGGGTTTTCTGCTCGTGCCTGCCTTGACAGATCGGGAAACCCACTAGAGGCCGGCACGAAACTCATTGGCATCCCGCCAATGGAAGGCAGATGAAGGCCTGACTGGATTCTTCCACAACCCCCATTCTGATTCTCCGCGATGCCAACAGAAAAACGTGCCAGTCCAGAACATGTGGAGTGCAGAAGTCAGGTCTCACCAGAACAATGCCTGGGGCTGCCTCCGGAGTTCGGGATGGAGGTCACCAGCAACCCTGAATCTCGGAATACAACATCAGTGGGTGGCGGGAGCATCCACTGGTGGATCTTCCAGATTCAGTGTCATCGAGGAGGTCCATCTTCCAACCACACTGTGTTCCAGGAGCCCCATCTTTTCTCTTCAATGGTGAGTGAGTGATGTTGGGCGCCTTTCAATGTGGCACCCAGGTATGCGTGCGCCATCAAGCCCTCCCCACCAGGGAATATGACGCTAAATCCCCGGGTGCGTTATTAATGAGATCGGAGCCAGAGATCTGCTATGTTTTTCCGCCAGCCTCTGCAGAGGGAAACACTCCCTGTTCCTACCCCATGCCGCACAACTCAGTCGCAGTTGGGAGAATTCCGTCCATTACTCCTGAACCATGGCATTCTTTTCTTGAGTTTTGCGGTTCCAGATTTGGGCATGCATTGTCTGCAGGTAATAATCCACCTCTGTCCTATCAAGTCAGGCACAGAATCAGAGGTTGCATGCTCGGAATTCCTGAAAACTGCACACCGTTCAGTTGTAAATTTTGATTGTAAATTTGGAAATTCCACAAACTACCTTTATGAATGTATACAGTTGGAAACGCTCTCAAATGTTTGTTATATAAAATTACCCAGCCAAAACCTACATTTTATTCAAGTAAAAGCTTAAGGAAGACATTAAATGACAACCATTGGGGAAATTTAATCATGCAATTGGAAATAAGTGTTCATTGAAGGAAAAACAAATTAAACCTGAATTAGAACATTACTGACAGAAACATTTTGAGTGGTATTACTGATTAATCCACAAAACATGATTGTATTAAATACGGTATCTCTGTGATAAACATACCTTCATTATCAATGTTTCAATGTAGATTTTTTTTGCTGTTAAATGCTGACTCAGAATGTAACCCTAAAATATGGTACAGTAAATAATGTGAGTGAACAAGTGTGCCCATCTGACAAGTTTGAAAAGAATAATTTAGTGTCCATACAGCTGCTTGGTAGTGCATAATTTAGTTATTGCTGAAATGGGAGATGTGTTGTCGAAGCTTTATATCTTGCAGTCATCAGGACAAAACCAAGAATGCCAAATTTCAAATGATCACAATGATTTATATCACAGGAGAAAAGGGCCGGGTGCCTATTGGTTAGCAAATTGACTCTGATTGGCTGAGACATTGCGATGGAGAAAGCAATAGGGAGTCAACTGGCCAATCAGAGTCAACTTGCCAACCAATCAGCAAGCTTTTCTCCTGTGGTACAAATTGTCACAGTCATTTAAAATTTGGCATTCTTTCATCTTTCCCGACGAGTGCAAGATGAAAAGCTTCAGCAACATGTCTCCCATTTCAGCAAACCTCAAATGGATCCTTAAACCGTGTGTTATTTTAAAATTAATTTTAAACTAAATTAAGTTAAATTATTGGTCATTGCAGCTTTCTTAATTCTCTTTTAAGAGATCAGTTTTTCATCATTTAACTCCTAAGATGAGGTCTCAGCCCTCTTTAATTTTATTTTTCATGTAATTTTGTTACTGTAGTGTATGTGAGTTTACAATTTTTTAAAGGGTGTGACAGAATATCGAACAAATACCTCAGCTCAGAATACCTAACAAATACCGCAAGGGTCAATTACTAGGGGGCATAGGTTTAAGATGCGAGGGACAAGGTTTAGAGGTGATGTATAAGGCAAGTGTTTACACAGAGGGTAGTGGGTACCTGGAACTCGCTGCCGGAGGAGGTGGTGGAAGCAGGGACGATAGTGATGTTTAAGGGGCATCTTGACAAATACATGAATAGGATGGGACTAGAGGGATATGGACCCGGAAGTGCAGAAGATTTTAGTTTAGACGGGCAGCATGGTCGGCACAGGCTTGGAGAGCCGAAGGGCCTGTTCCTGTGCTGTACTTTTCTTTTGTTCTTTATTCTTTGTTCTCTTGTTACTTTGCAGCTTGATATATTGAGAGTCCTCTGTATCAGTACAATCATTCACATGTGTGGGGTTATTGGTTAACAAGGTGAGAGACTAAATGGCCACTGTGTTAACATGTCAGGGTGCTGCTGTTTCTCTAGCCCCAGTTGCAATTCGTGGTGGCCTCAATGTCCCGGGGGTTACCATTGACCCGAAACTGAACTGGACTAACTATATAAATACTGTGGCTACGATAGCAGGTCTGAGGCTGGAATCTTGTAGTGAGTAACTTATCTCCTGACCCCCCAAAGTCTGTCCACCATCTACAAGGAAAGAGTAAGGAATGTAATGAAATATTCTGCACTTGCCTGGATGAGTGCAGCTCCAAGGACCTCAACACCATCCAGAACAAAGCAGCCCACTTGATTGGTACCACTCCCACAGCATTCACTCTCTCCACCATGGCTGCACAGTGGCAGCTTAGTGTACCATCTACAAGATGCTCTGCAGGAATTAACCAAGGCTCCTTAGGCAACACCATCACCATAACCATCTGGAAGGACAAGGGCAGCAGACACATGGAAACAGCACCACCTAGACGTTCCCACCAAACCACTCACTATCCCGACTTGGAAATATATCATTGTTCTTTATTGTTGCTGCGTCAATATGGAAACCCCCCCAACAGCACTGTGGGTGTACCTACACCACATGGACTGCCGCAGTTCAAGAAGGCAACTCTCTACCACCTTCTCAATTAGGATGGGCAATAAATGGGCGATTAGGATGGGCAATAAATGTTGAACTAGTGAGACCCATATCCCGTGAACAAATTTTAAAAAGCACAACCACAAACCAACTTATCCTAATTCACTCCAGGCGTGAAATCTTCTGATATCTACTGCTGGCTCTGGCAAGAAACTCGGCATGCAGCTCTCCAACTACACAGCTGGCTTGTCTTGCTAGATAAAGTAGCACTTAGAGTTTAAAATGCTGCAGGCATCTCAGACACTGTAACGCTGGTTGGCCAAGACCTTGGAGAGCCGTCAATGCCCGCACCACAGAGATCGGGGCGCAAAAGAAAAATATCCTCTCCCCCACAAGCACTGGGGCAACCCCTACCCCCCACACAAAAGGGGAACCCCAACCCCCCCCCAATGGAGCTCCTCAGAGGGGACTATTGATTGATGCATTCCTAATGAGGAGGCAGTGGCATAGTGGTAAGGGTTAGTGCCAGAAAGGGTTAGTAACAAAACAATATTAACAAAACAACCATGGTAAAAACCCAAGAACAACACCCACCCAACTACAAAAACAACTACAAAAACAAAAAAAAAGCAAACAACAAAAGGAAAGAGATCACACCCGCCACATCCAACAAACCCATGTACACAGTTCTCCCTCCCACCGAACCAAACCCCCCCCGGGGTTGCTGCTGCTG
Source organism: Scyliorhinus canicula (assembly GCF_902713615.1). NCBI lineage: Eukaryota > Metazoa > Chordata > Chondrichthyes > Carcharhiniformes > Scyliorhinidae > Scyliorhinus > Scyliorhinus canicula. The sequence continues at coordinate 48,614,841 of NC_052161.1, forward strand.
CCGGCCTATTTCCCTACCGTTCCGCCAGGAACTCCAGGAAAGGCTGCCACCGCCTAAAGAACCCTTGTAATGATCCCCTCAGGGCAAATTTCACTTTCTCCAATTTGATGAACCCCGCCGTATCACTGATCCAGGCCTCCACGCTTGGGGGCCTCGCATCCTTCCACTGAAGAAGAATCCTCCGCTGGGCTACTAGGGACGCAAAGGCCAGGACACCGGCCTCTTTTGCCTCCTGCACTCCCGGCTCCACTGCAACCCCAAAAATTGCGAGTCCCCAGCCTGGCTTGACCCTGGATCCCACCACCCTCGACACCATCCTTGCTACCCCCTATCAAAACTCCCCCAGCGCTGGGCACGCCCAAAACATATGGGCCTGGTTCGCTGGGCTCCCCGAGCACCTAGCACACCTGTCTTCGCCCCCGAAAAACCTACTCATCCTCGTCCCAGTCATGTGGGCCCTATGCAGCACCTTGAACTGTATGAGGCTAAGCCTCGCACAGGAAGAGGAGGAATTCACTCTCTCCAGGGCATCCGCCCAAGTCCCCTCCTCAATCACCTCACCCATCTCCTCTTCCCATTTACCCTTCAGTTCCTCCACCGAGGCCTCGTCTACCTCCTACATTACCCTGTATATGTCCGAAATCCTCCCTCCTCCAACCCACACCCCCGAGAGCACCCTGTCCCGTACCCCACGTGGGGGCAACAAGGGGAACCCCTCCACCTGCCGCCTGGGAAACGCCCTAACCTGCATGTACCGAAACATGTTCCCCGGGGGGGGGCCCAAACTTCCCCTCTAACTCCCCAAGCTCGCGACCCTCCCCTCCACAAACAGGTCCCTCAACCTCCAAACCCCTACCCTGTGCCAGCCCAGAAACCCGCCATCAATGCTCCCTGGAACAAACCGATGGTTCCCCCGTATCGGGGCCTCCATCGAGCCCCCCACTTCTCCCCTATGCCGTCTCCATTGCCCCCAAATTTTGGGGGTAGCCGCCACCACCGGGCTCGTGGTACACCTCGTTGGAGGGAGCGGCAACGGCGCCGTTACCAGCGCCTCCAGACTCGTGCCCACACAGGACGCCACCTCCATCCTCTTCCATGCTGCCCATTCCCCGTCCATTACCCACTTACGCACCATCGCTGCGTTGGCAGCCCAATAGTACCCACATAGGTTGGGCAGCGCCAGCCCCCCCCATCCCTGCCCCATTCCAAGAACACTCTTCTCACCCTCGGAGTCCCATGCGCCCACACAAATCCCGTAATACTCCTGTTGACCCTCCTAAAAATGGCCTTCGGGATAAGGATGGGGAGGCACTGGAACAGGAACACCGTCATCTTAACGGACTGCACCCTCCCCGCCAGTGACAGCGGTAACATATCCCACCTTTTGAACTCCTCCATCTGCTCCACCAACCTTGTGAGGTTGAGCTTGTGCAGGGCCCCCCAGCTCCCAGCCACCTGGATCCTAGGTACCTTAGCTCTTCCCTGCCTGCTTTAGTGGGAGCCTACCAATCCCCTCCTCCTGATCCCCCGGGTGCACCACGAACAACTCGCTCTTGCCCAGGTTCAGCTTATACCCAGAGAAGCCCCCAAATTCACTAAGAATCCTCATCACCTCCGGCATCCCCCCCCACCGGGTCCGCCACATACAGCAACAGGTCGTCCGCATAAAGCGACACTCGATGCTCCTCCCCACCCCGCACCAGGCCCCTCCAGTTCCCTGACTCCCTCAACACCATGGCCAGGGGCTCAATTGCCAACGCAAAGAGCAAGGGGGACAGGGGACATCCCTGTCTCGTCCCCCGGTACAACCAAAAGTACTCCGACCTCCTCCTATTCATGGCTACACTCGCCATCGGGGCCTCATAGAGCAACCTCACCCAACGGACAAACCCCTCCCCAAACCCAAACCTTTCCAACACCTCCCACAGATACCCCCACTCAATCCTATCAAAGGCCTTCTCCGCATCTAATTCCACCACTATCTCTGCCTCCCCTTCCACAGCCGGCATCATAATAATGTTGAGGAGCCTTTGTACGTTTGTATTCAACTGCCTTCCCTTCACAAACCCCGTCTGGTCCTCGTGAATGACCCCCGGCACACAATCCTCTATTCTTGTGGCTAAGATCTTTGCCAGCAGCTTGGCGTCTACATTTAGCAGCGAGATCGGCCTATATGACCCACACTGCAGAGGGTCCTTGTCCCGCTTCAGGATCAAGGAAATCAGCGCCCGTGACATAGTTGGGGGCAAAGCCCCCCCTCCCTTGCCTCGTTAAAGGTCAGGACCAACAGGGGGCCCAACAGGTCCGCATACCTTTTATAAAATTCGGCCGGAAACCCGTCCGGTCCCGGCGCCTTCCCCGACTGCATGCTCCCTATCCCTTTAACCAACTCCTCCAGCTCAATCGGCGCCCCCAGTCCCTCCACCTGCCCCTCCTCCACCCTCGGAAATCGCAGCTTGTCCAAGAAGCACCCCATTCCACCCCACTCCACCGGGGGTTCAGACCGGTACAGATCCCCATAAAAGTCCCTAAAGACCCCATTAACGTCTACCCTCCTCCGCACCACCTTCCCACCTCTACCCGTCACTCTCCCAATCTCCCTTGCCGCGTCCCGCTTTCGGAGCTGGTGTGTCAGCATCCTGCTTGCCTTCTCCCCACCCCCTGCACCTTTCATTGCACTCACTAAAATTGCATCCTTTAATAAAAAATTCTATTTCATGATGCTTATTGAATTTGTTTTCTCAACATTGCTGCTACCTACCTCAGTCATACTATAAGCTGAGCATTCACCCACAACTCTGTGCAAAATCAGTTTTTGATATTATGCACTAAACAGTTTTGGGAAATGAGTTTGTCTGATTCCCTGCTCAATCTGTCAGACACATTCCTCTTCCAGACAGAATTCTCATTTGCTACAATTCAGACAATGTCAGCTGGTGTCTGACCATGGGCTGGAAAATAACTAATGTAATCAGCTCTGTGAATGCACCGTTAAATGAGTTTAAATCATTGTTTGAACTGTTAAAATACAATAATGTGCAATAAAAATTAAAAATAAAACCTGTATCTTTGAGCATGTTCTGTTGTCCATGATAACAAGGAGGCACAAGGTCTATTCTTGTGTCTCTGTTTTTGCCTCAATGGTGATATGCGACATGTTTAAATGCAAGAAATACAATTATGATATTTTTCAGCTCTATAATTTGCCTGAAGCAAAAACGAGTTCCAGCAATGGTCTCATAATAATTGTCAACAGCAGCAAACCGCACCAAAGTGAAAAAAAAAACCTTTTTCTTTCTGAATGTGGATTTATTTTTTTAGTTCATGAATGGGATGTGGCCAGCTTTTATTACCCATCCCCAAGTGCCAATTAACCTAGTGGCTTGTTAGGCCATTTTAGAGGGCATTTGAGAGTTAACTACATTGCTGCGGATCTGGAGTCACATGTAGGCCAGACCAGGCAAGGATGAGTTTCTACGACAATGGTTTTATGGTCATCATTGAACCCTTAATTCCAGATTTTTTATTGAATTCAAATTTCACCATCGAGTGATCATGGGTCCCCAGAGCATTTTCCTGGCTCTCTGGATTACTCCTCCAGTGACAATACCACTAGGCCACTGTCTCTCCATAAGGAATTTATCAACCAATTGTCAAACACACTTTTCCTTTTGGAATACACATACATTTCCCTAAGAAAAATTAGGAGTGAGAGGACATTTTCCACTGAGGGCTTTCCACCCAACCTTAGTTTTTAAATGCAGATCATCGGAGACATCTTCAATGTGGAAAGCATCTTGCAGCAAACCAGTCTATTAAATGCAAACAGTGACGGTCTAAAAGACTAATTTGGTGAGGCAGATCATTCCATACAGTGTTACTTTGTGACTTGTATATTCCAAGGTGAACTTGCTGGGCATTACAGGTGACAAGACGTCTTTCTCATGAATACAATTGGGCCCACGTCCTCAAAACGACTATAGGAAAACATAAAAGCAAAATACTGTGGGTGGTGCAAACCTGAAACTAAAAATGCAAGAAATGTCAGAAGGCCTGGCGGTATCTGTGAAGAGAGAAAGAGAGCTAATGCTTCAGGTCAGATGAATAGCAGGAGAGAACGAGGCTGAGGTGATGTCGGGCAGGGTTTGTGCCGAAGATTCGTGTGGAGTATAGAAACTGGCATTGACAAGTTGGACTGAATGGCCTATTCTGTGCTGTGTATTCCATATGACCCTCAAGTCCTAATGTCTACTCTTTGGCTCATGCCACTCCTATGAAATGCTTGGGAAGGTTCTAGTTTGTTAAAGGTACTATTTAAATGCAAGGTGGTTTTGTTGGTTCTGACAATTGGTGCAACTTAACCATCTGGTTCTAATCTGTACCCTTATGCGAACAAAACCTACAGAAATTTAGGAGTTCTCTGCCATTCGCTCTTGTTCAGATATTTTAAATTATGCGGACAGGAATTTGGCAGATTAATTGCAGGAATGGCCGGATCATAGAGTACATAGAATTTACAGAGCAGAAGGAGGCCATTCGGCCCATCGAGTCTGCACCAGCTCTTGGAAAGAGCATCCTACCCAAGGTCAACACCTCCACCCTATCCCCACAACCTAGTAACCGTACCCAACACTAAGGGCAATTTTGGACACTAAGGGCAATTTATCATGGCCAATCCACCTAACCTGCACATCTTTGGACTGTGGGAGGAAACCGGAGCACCCGGAGGAAACCCACGCACACACAGGGAGGATGTGCAGACTCCGCACAGACAGTGACCCAAGCCAGAATCGAACCTGGGACCCTGGAGCTGTGAAGCGATTGTGCTATCTACAGTGCTACCGTGCTGCCCACCATGTGGGACATGTGGATCATGTGGGACATCAACATGGTTCAGAACATCAACGTTTGGATAATAAACTCATGTCAAATGGTTCCTCACCTCACTTGAGGGCAGGCGAAAAAAAATAGAAACCCTCCATTTTGGCCACAGAAGCATCAAAAAGACCACACGATATGGGAGCCAGTATTGCTCAATCACATTGCGGTAAAAACTATTTTCAAGGTATGCATTTATTTTGCTTCACTTACTCTTCACATTTTCTTTTTCAATTTGCCCATAATTTGCTTTGTGCAAACAGCCTCGAGAACACACGGAACAAGTGTCTGCTCTCACCCGGACTTCTTCCCGGAGATGTTTGAGATCACAAAGCCAATTGCAACACCATTCAAAACTCAATTTGTAAATGTAATGCTCGGGATATTATCCTGAAAGCCATATATTTTCTGATATGGTGCAAAATGTAGATATTTTTGGGGAATTCTCCTCGAAATGGTGAACTTCAGATGGGCATTCATATTTGCCCTAAATAACTTGTTCTCTCAGGTTCAGGGTCATTAAGGGTGCACAGCAAGTTCCTTATGGGATCCCGACCACCAAATCCACAGACAGCAGTGTTCCAGCACCAGAAGATCTGGAGAAGGAACATTAAAGGACAGATGTGACATCGACCTAAAATGGAGATCCACTGAAGGCCTTAGCAGAAACAAATTGGAGGGAGAGTAGACCACTGCAAGGCCTTCTTCCTCCACTTAATGAGCTGAAGATTATTCTGCCCAGATGGCTCAATTACAGATGGGAAGCATAGAGATTTGTGGCCCCATCTCACTACAATGATTGTAGGAGGGAGGTCCTCACTTTGAGCTGCTGGCTGCCTCTGCATTCACCAGGAGGGTGATTAACTTAGTGCTATCAGCATGTGATGCAGCTAGCCTACTCTTTCAAGTCAGTCTGTTCCCCTTAAAGGAAAACTGCACTGAATAAAGCTGCTGGAATTTCACAAATGAAAAATGGAACACAAGAGTAGAGACAGAGTTCCAAGTTGATGGATGCAGTGCCGGAGGAATAAATGATGGAGATCGAGAGTAGGAGAGAGGCCATGGTTCCACTTGGAGCCAGGAGTTCCTCATGGACCACCCTTGAAAGGGAGTGGGAGCAGACAATCCATGAGGTGAACTCTTGGGATCTGGACCTGAAAACCAGGCAGCTGTGTCAAAATGTCGAATGACTTCACATGGCGTGGTCAAGTTCAGTGAACGTTGTTGCACCCTTTCAATAAAGCTGATCTAATATAGGGTGAAGAACTCAAAAAATATTTTTCAGAACATTGAGAAACATTTTGCAAAATTTACATTATTTTTGAGGGTTACAAACTGTATTATTCATCTGCCAAGAACATTATTTTGCAATATGATGTAATCTGACAAAATACCGTGTTGTGGTTTTGCTAAAGGCCAGCAACTGGACAACTTGATGAACAGTCATGTAGTTCATCTGCATCACTGGCATCTATCATAAAATTGATTTATCGAATCTGAGAAGTTATTGTCTTAAGAGAGGCACTTTGCCTGATTGTGATATATTTATATAGCCTGGAGTTTCCAATCCTTACTGTCCATTCGACGAACATAATTTAAATGGTCTGGAACATGCACGGTTAGCTTATGGTTTGCAGGAACTCTGCTCACTTTGTATCAAGTGTTGGCTCTAGAATGTGGGATTGGGATGGCATGGTAGCACAGGGGTTAGCACTTATGCTTCACAGCACCAGAGACCCAGGTTTGATTCCCAGCTTGGGTTACTCTATGCGGAGTCTGCGCATTCTTCCCATGTCTGCATGGGTTTCCTCCAGGTACTCCGGTTTCCTCCCACAAGTGCCGAAAGACCTGCTTGTTAGGTGAATTGGACATTCTGAATTCTCCCAGTGTACCCGAACAGGCTCCGGAGTGTGGCAACTCAGAGATTTTAGAACATAGAACATAGATCATAGAAGATACAGTGCAGAAGGAGGCCATTTGGCCCATCGAGTCTGCACCAACCCACTTAAGCCCTCACTTCCAGTGACACAATAACCCTTCCTAACCTCTTTGGTCACTAAGGGCAATTTATCATGGCCAATCCACTTAACCTACACGTCTTTGGACTGTGGGAGGAAACTGGAGCACCTGGAGGAAACCGTCGTGAATGCCGTCGCGATTTTGGCCACCATAGGGGGCTAGCATGGCACTGGAGTGGTTCACGCCACTCTAGCCTCACTTCCTGGCATGCACGGGGGGCGGCGCCAACCCGCGCATGCGCAGTGGTGACGCGCCAACCCGCGCATGCGCGTAGCTTTACGGAATGCTCCGGCCCCGACGCAACATGGCGTGGGGGTTCTGGGGCCGGACGTGCAATAAAGTAGGCCTGGGGGGGAGTGGGGGGAGGCCGGCCTGCCGATCGGTGGGCTCCGATCGTGGGCCAGACCCCATCGGAGACCCCCTGGGACGGAGCCCCCCTCCACCCTCCAGCCCCCACAGGCCGCCCCCTCCTACCCTTCGCGCAGATTCCCACCGGCAGTGACCAGGTGTGGATGGCGCCGGTGGGACTCTGCTTCATCCGCGTGGCCGCTCGCCCCATTCGGACTGGAAAATCAGTGGCCCAGCCTCGTACAGCGGCCTGGTACAGATGGGAGAATCGCGCCCTCTATTTCCTGCCATTATGTGGTGCAGGACACTAGATATAAATTGGATCATGTGAAAGCTGGAGTAAGTGTATGGAAGGCCACGGAATCGGATAATGTTAAGGTAAGTGCACACTAGTAATTTCTTAACAGTATTTCTTTATGTTTTCCCATTTTGCAGAGGCTTTAGCCTCTGTGTCAATTGTTGCAGTAGATCTATTTTCTCCCGGGGCCATTACTGGCACTAATGCATCTCTCAGTGGGAAACTTGCAGGCTGAGGTGTTTGAAAGAAAGAAGAAATACAAAGAGATACCAGAAACCTTGTGTCAAAAACATGGTGCATTTGCAGTCCAAAGTGAGATGCACATCACCAAAATCTCGAACACACAATTTGTGTAATTCCTATATTCGACACTTGGCACTGTCGAGAAGGAAACAAAAATCGCTGGAAAAAAAGTTACTTCCTGGCAGATTTTAGCATTTGCTTTCTCTTCTACCTAGTTAGCTTGGCTAAGGTTAAGCCAATTTACGCTGGCTCTTTAAATGGCAGAATACATGGGTGATTGATCAGCATTTCACTTGCCACGTGGCTCTTCGCAATGCAGCCCTCTTCCCCCTTTTCATTGTGTTTGGCTAAAGTGTGGTTCTTCGTTTTAGGTCTTCAGTCATTGGCTGGCTGTGGCAGAACATTAGTCACATGTTCTACTCAGAGGCTGGTGTCCAGACCAAAGCTGAAAATATAGAGAGAGGAATAATAATCAGACCGATGAGCCCAACATAATTGAAGTTTAGGTTGAAGGTTTAATTGGTCGACATTTCCAAATGACCAGTTCAGTTGCTGCCATATGTTTTCATTTGAAGAGGCCATTCTCTGTTTCAATAAAAGTGCCCTTATTCATGGAGAGTAGTCATGTTTGTAATTGCTCCAATTTTAACTTATTTAGTTGGAACAAGAGTGAATATTTTGAGTAATACCTACATATATCACTCAAATGTTTTATGTCTTGCCAATTCAGACTCAAGGCTTGATGATTTGATCTCGCAGACTGTTGATATTTGCTACCAGTGCGAGAATAACTTTGTTCCTGAACTTGCTGCAATGTTAGTGATTTCCAGACTCTTGTTCCTCTCAAGTGTTTGTTGAGTTCCTCACCCAGTCTCGAGGTTATAAAGCTTTGGTCTCTCAATCTCATTATTCCCATCCTAAATCTTTGTGAGATCAAGTGGCATGATGGCACAGAGGCTAGCACTGCTGCCTCACAGCTCGAGGGACCTGGGTTTGATTCTGACCTTGGGTGACTGTGTGGAGTTTGTACTTTCTCCCTGTGTTTGCATGGGTTTCTTTCCAATGGGTTTTCTCACCCAGTCCAAAGATGTGTAGGTTAGGTGGGGTTGCGGGGATAGGGTGGGCAGATTGGGTGCTTTTTCAGAGCTTTGGTGCAGATTCAACGGGCTGAATGGCTTCCTTCTGCACTGTGGGAATTCTATAGTTCTAAGTATCATATGATCAAACACCACGTGATCAAACTTCCAGGGCTGGGCCCAACCGAAGTTGGTATTCCTAGCGTGAGGGCAGCATTTCCTCTTTTACTGTGCTATGAAAATCCACATTCATCAAGTGCAGTGAAAAATGGCTGGGACTCATTTTATCAGGTCTCTGTCTTTGATTGCCTGGGGCTTTTCCTCATGACCTAAGTGGTCATGGGTTATGCGCAGTGTGGTCCCAGCATTCCCAATAAATTAAAGGCCATTTCCATTGTGCACCGGCACCTAAAGGAACTACAGCTAGAGGCTTCAATATCGGGTGTACACAGACAATGTAAATAGTCCAGGACAGGAAAATTCCACATTCCTCTGTAGTAACAGATTCCCAGTGGACATCCATCCTATACACAGTAAAATTACTCTGTAATCTTTTAGTTCGGATGTTCAACCATGGCTTTGTTTTCCTGGATATTCAGCTGGATATAAACTGTATCCCCTGCAGCGAGTAACTCACCCCCTGACTCAGTGGTGGCATGGTGGCTCGGTGGTTAACACTGCTACCTCATGGCCCTCAACGACCCAGGTTCGATGCTGGCCCCGGGTCACTGTCCGTGTGGAGTTTGGACATTCCCTCCGTGTCTGCGTGGGCCTCAGCCCTACAACACAAAAAGATATGCTGGGTAGATGGATTGGCCACACTAAATTGCCCCTTAATTGGAAAATAAAATAATTGGGTTCTCTAAATTTATTGAAAAAGCACCCTCTGACTCCCCAAAGCCCGTCCACCACCTACAGGGTACAAGTCAGGAGTGTAATGGAATACTCACCACTTGGCTGGATGAGTGCAGTTCCAAGAACACTTAAGAAGCTTGACGCGATCTCAAGAACAATTAGGGATGGGCAACAAATTCTGGCCTAGCCAGCGATACCCACATCCCGTGAAAGCTAATTTTTAAAAAGTTGGGCGGAAGGCATTTGTTAAGTGTCCAACTGCAGTTTATACACCCACCTCCCGCTTCCCTATCCCCTGCTCTTCCCACGGACATTCCCTTCCCTCCTTAACTGTTCTCTTGTGAAAGTGACCATTCATGATGAATAGTGGGGTTCCCCAGATATCTAACATCTAATGATTGGGAATATAAGGGTTGTTGAATCATGAGTGTTTGCAGCTGTGCCTTATTTTGCCTCCTACTGGCTATATAAATGCATAAGACAAGTAGGACAAAGATTCAGAACTCTGATTGAATTTTGTTTCCCCCCCTTCAGCCGACACATGATGAGTCCAACAGTTACTTTCTTATCTAGGATTGCTGAGCTGAACAGTGTCCATGAAATTAACCTAGATCTTCATGAACTACATTCAGAATGGCATTTGTTCACTGAGATTTGAGAAGATAGATTTTTGCAGATTGTAGATGTTCATGAATATTTCTGTGTTTTAAATATCTATTGCACCATATTTGTGACATATTTCATACTTTGAAATGTCTCTGCACAACTCTCCTCCCATTAGTTCAAGGACGTATGGACCCTGAAGGTCAAACTGCTTCAGAGCTTTAATTTCTACTTTAGATCCTTGGTTGACTTCCCTTTGCTTGATTGGCTGTGTTGAAATGAGTTTTGAATGCTCATCTTTTAGCCTCTGGGAGTTTTCATCGCAAGTGAATTCCTGGCAGTCTGTATGATTACATACAGAGATCAAAATAGAAGCAAGGATGCAATTTAAAAAGGGAAGTTGGAGAGTTCATTCTTCAAGACTTGGAGAGGATTCTAGAGAATTGTTTTAATCTCTAAGTACTGGTATTTCCAACTCTTTTTAGGGCCTGTGGAATTCTAGTCCTTCGCTATTCTGTGTAGATGTGGGAGCAGTAACCATGTCATATACAGACAGACTGAACATCAGGAGCTTAGAGCAAGACACAAAATAATCTGGATTCCTGAAATTTAAATAGACGTTTTGAAATGGCTGATTGGGGTGTTGGGGGGCGAGGGGGGGGGGGGGGGGGGGATTTCAGTGGGAGGCCCAAAAATTGGTTTCATGCCAGTGTGAAATTACAATGGATCTTCCAATGTCTCCTGCAATGGCAAGTTGGGAATCCCATTGGAGGCCGGCTAATGGGGAGATATAGGCCCGAATGGAATCTTTCCCACACACCCACCCATCAGATGAGCGTTTCACACTCCTGTCCGACCAAACTTCCATCTCAGTGGAGGGAGCTGATGATAGAAATGGCCGGCTGCCTCTGTAAAGCACCCGAATCACAGCCCGACTCCATTCCTGCCCCTGAAAAGATTGGAAATCCCCCGTTCCTTGGCGGGATTTCCGATTTCCAGGCTTATCCACTATTTTCACCTTGTTGGATAGACTCCCTGGAACTCCAGGCCTGGGTGTTCTTTCCCCTACCTTTGACTTATCAAGGCAATTACATGACTATGGAAGAGAGTAGAGGAGGGATGGTGGGTTGGAATTGGGATTGTCACAATTCTCAAGGCATGATGACTGTACGGCAGGTTTGATGGGCGAGCTGGTCTTTTGCTGCCCACCATTTTTGTTTTTTCTGGATTTTTTTGTCACATTGACATGAACATCATAATCTTCAAACAGCAATTTATCACAACTAAAGGGGTAAGAACAGCAAACCATGGATATCAATGAAAACTACCCAACAAAGCTAGAAATCAGAAATGGGCAATCATCAAGAAGAAAAGGTGCGAATCAACCACATTGCTCAAAAAATGTTTTGACAGACTTTACAGCCACCTTTGGACAGCTTTGAGAATTTATTCCTGAAAAGAAAGTTTGTGAATAGTAAAAGCAGATGAAATTGCAACATTTCTAGTATGAATCCTGCACACTTTTGAGGCACCTTATTGTAGAAACAAAGGGGGCTAGTTATTTGCTGGTTTAAAGATAAATCGTTTTGATGTGAAGCCAGAAATTTACCAACATTTATAATTGCCCGATGATATTATCAGCAGCTACAATCGCTTGGATTTTCCAATCTCTAACAATTTCCCATGGGAGGTGCCGGTGTAGCCATTATCTTTTTTTACATAATGCAATTTAATAAGACAGTCTCTCAGGTGGCTATCTATTTCTTTTGGGTTGTACTCGCTGTTCTAGAAGTTGGCTATCCAAGACCTTTCAAGTGTCTTCTTTATCTTTGTGGCTAATATCCCCGTGAACTTACTTCAGTGTCTGTCTCGATTGGTGTTGAGGATTCTTCAGAAAGAGAATCTAAATTTGTCTGCATTTGGTCTCTGTTCAGAAGTATCACTGCTTAGATTTTCCGATGGAAATACTTCCTGGGACGTGTCAGTGAATTCACTTCATGAAGCTAGTAGTTGATCAGTATGAGGCCACCAAACTCTCTCATCATTCGTCTGTATAATGCATGATATTGGACTTGTTTTTGTAAAGATAACTGTAGGTATCCATTTATCATTTGTAGTGTAACTTCTTCCTGGCACTCACTGCTGGTGAACTGTATGTTGTTGCATGTGCGATGATTCGGTATAACATCAAGAAGTTATTTATTCGTTTTGACAATAGAGAACCTAGTGGTGTGGTGTAACAAAAGCAATCCTCTCCCTCAAAGTCAACAACTAAGGAGCTGATCTTGACTTCAGGAAGCAAAATATCGTACACACCCCTGTCAGCATCAATGATGCTGAGGTGGAGATGGTTGACAGCTTCAGATTTCTAGGTGTACACATCACCTGGTCCTGGTCCACGTCAACAACAACAAACAAGAAAACACAAGTGCCTATACTTCCTCAGGAAACTAAGGAATTTGGCAGGTCCACAATGACTCTTACCAATTTTTACAGATGCACCATTGAAAGCACCCTATACAATAATAATAATAATAATCGCTTATTGTCACAAGTAGGCTTCAATGAAGTTACTGTGAAAAGCCCCTAGTCGACACATTTCGGCACCTTTTCGGGGAGGCCGGTACTGGAATTGAATCCACGCTGCTGGCCTTGTTCCGCATTACAAGCCAGCTATTTAGCCCATGGCTGCATCACAGCCTGGTATGGCAACTGCTTGGCCCAACACTGTAAGAAACTACAGAGAGTCATGAACACAGCCCAGTCGATCACGCAAAAATGCCTCCCATCCATTGACTCTGTCTACATCTCTCGCTGCCTTGGAGAACTAAAGCCCGCCTAAACACTCTGCTGACATCACTACAGATCATGTGAAGTTCCACCAGCAGGGATGCGTTGCTTAAATACATAATACTTTGAAAGATAGTGCAAAGTATAACTGTAAATGGATGCTAATGTTCGGGACTAGCATAAAACTCAACTAAATAAACTACAATTCATAACATGAATATATTTTGATGTGGTCCATGTTATTTGAGCTACAGTTCATCATTGTTAATAGCTTTCAATCATGAAAGAAGGATATTTTAATATTGATATCCATTTGTAATAAAAAAAAAGTTAGTGTTTTCAGTTTCAACATCTTTTTAGTTTGGTCTTCCTGGGTTCTTTTTACTGAGACTATTTTTGTTTGATTTGTAAACACTGATGTCCTCGCAACATAAGTGACTTGGAAAGATTACAAAGTCTCAAATTAACAATCAATTAAAATGGAAAGAACCTGGTTTAATAGTAAAATGTCCGACCAGGTTGACTGTATTTGTCACAAAGCCTTGGCGTTGCACCGTCTCTTTTGCTGCTAATCAATTCAACTGCTTGATTTCACAGTTGCATTCAGCTCATCACGTATACATTCCTACCAACTCAACTTTGACCTTCCACACAATGTTCCCACTGCTGTGATCTATTCTCAGAATGTTGGTCATCTGCGTTTCTGACTGATCGGCAGTAGGTTTTAGATGTGCTCAGCTTTTGCTTTACTGCCTCCATTACTTGTGACAATAAGCGATTATTATATATTATTATTAGGATAAACGTCTGAATCGTTAATGATTTTATGTCAGCTCCCACCTTTCCTGGTGACCTCACAACCGGTTATCCTGCAAAAGAAATGTTTTTGCACAAGTAAAAGGCAAACCCTGGTTCCTTGTGATCCATACTCTTTCAGAACAAGTTATGTTTCACAATGATTGCTTTTAACATGAATCCCCATTTGTATAACTTGCAAAGTGTAGAACAGCAAATTCCCAGCCATAAGGATCAAAGACAATGGTAAATGTGGAATCCTGAAGACAAGGAGAAGTATTCTTAGAGGAAGTGAGTGTGAGAGAAAGAGACCTTTACCTTATTAATAGTGTCTAATATTTTACTGACAGTTGGCATTGCTCATGTGTGTCGAGAGTGTGGCTCTAGATCCGTCCTTTTTGAAGTTCTGGGGTCTGGTTGGTCCCTGTTATGCATGTGACGATTAATACTATGTGCTGAGCAAGGAGCAATTAGAAATCTCAACAGCAATTCATTCATCAGTCAGAAAACATTTTGTTCGGGTGATATTGGCCTGGTGCTCATGGACAAACGTAAAACTCTTCTTTCGAGAGATTAACTTCCTCTCTAAATTTTGGGCCCACCTTAGCCGTCCGTGGGATCGCCGACATGGGCGAAAAATCCAGAGAGAATCGCGTATCCCGATTTTCCATGTCCCTTGCTGGTGATGTCATGAGTTTCACACCCACAAAAGGCGAGAACCTGATTTTAATGCTTATGACTACATTTGAATGTAAATACCCAGCCCGCCCCCTCCCCCGCCACATGAGGCACGGTGGCACCTGGGTTCGATTCCGACCTCGGGCGACTGTCTGTGTGGAGATTGCACTTTCTCCCCATATCTGCGTGGGTTTCCTCCCGGTGCTCCAGTTTCCTCCCACAGTCCAAAGATATGCAAATAAGGTGGATTGGAGATGCAACATTATCCCTAGGTGGGGTTTCAAGGAGGGGGGGGGGGTGCTTTGGGCCTAAGTTGGGGTGCCCTTTCAGAGGGATGGTGCAGACTCAATGGGCCGAATGGCCTCCTTCTGCACTGTAGGGATTCTAATTCTCAAAAATGACCCCCCGTCATTGAACATTCCAAACCCGCCGATGTGACGTCACATCGGTGAGGTATACAACAGCTGTTTGAAATCAATCCAGGGGATTCCCCTGGGGGCTCAAAGGTAAGTATAGGCCCCGGGAGAAGAAGTACATGCCTGGACAGTTATATTGTGCAAGATTGCTTTGGGCATGATTTCCCTTTTGTAAAACTTGCATTGTTTCAAAGTGTAGAACGGTAAATTCCCAGCCATGAGGATCAAAGACAATGGTAAATGTGGAGTGTTGGTGACAAGGAGAAGTATCAGAGAAACTGCCCCCTGGCACTGCCGTTTGGCACAGTTTGGCACTGTCAGGCTGGCAGTGGCAATGCAAACTGGCAGTGTCAACCTGTGCCAAGGGGCAGTGCTGGGTAGGTGCCGGGGGTAGACCCTCTGGGGAACCTCGTGGGGAGGGTTTCCCATTGTGTGGTGGGGGGAGAGCGCTGAGGCCATTGATGGCATGAGGGGAGGGAGCGAGCAGTGAGGGGAAGGAATGCTGGCAATACTTCCACAGTAGGGGGTGGGAGAGCCTCCGATGATTGTGGGGGGATGGGGAAAGCTGGTGATACTTCCACATGCGGTAGGTTGGGGGGAAAGCCCTCGATGATTGTTCAAGGGGTAGAGCAGAGAACACCATCGATATCTCCACGGTGGTTGTTGGGATAGTTGATCTTCAGTTCTGATTGCAGTGCCCTTTAAAGATGGTGCCCCGATCTGTGTTGAGCCGGGCATCTTTGTGTTACCTCTCTGCACTTTACATTCTGAGGTCCCCAAATTGCTCGCAGGAACTGCCTCCAGCATTGTGATTTGTATGTCTTACTTTCAGTTTCCCTTTCTCTGTAACCACAGCCTCAGGCTTGACTAACAGTAGATGGCAGAGAGAGCAGTCAACAAACACATGTAAGTAAACACTGAACAATCGAACACAACATCCAGAATTGGAAAATCAGGCCTCCGAATCCTGAGGCGATCTAAACATGGGGATGCATTCTCCGTTTCTGCGTCTAAGTGCCGAATCGAATGGAGAATCCGCAGGAGGTTTACGTGAAACAAATCGGTGCAAACCCCTCACCAATTCAGGAACCGGTGATGGGGCGAGCACAGGCGCAGGCCAAAAATGGCTGGAGAATGGCTGGGTCCCGGGCCGCGCATGCGCATGGCTGATGACCTGCAGCAGTCGTGCCGCACAACATGGCGCCGACCGTGCGCGGACCCAACCTGCCATCCGCGACTCCATACCTCACCCCTGGCTACCCCCCACCAGCCCCCCAGTCCTCGCAGAACCCCCCCCCCCCCCCCCCCCCCCCCCCCCCCCTGGCCAGTGGCATGGATCCTAGCCGAATGTGGCAGTGCTGGGCACAGTCCGCAGCCACCAGGCCAGGTTTACAATTTGTGCGAGCACACTTATCCCGCGCAGTCGGGAACTCGGACCACTGGGGGCGGAGCATCGCGAGTGGGCTGGCCGATGAGGTGCCAACAGCACTGCAGCTGCGCGCGTCACAATGACGCCATTTTGGAGGGGCGGAGCACGGTTGACTATCTCAAACCGGCGCCGCCCCCCCCCCATTTTGGCGTGGGAGCCCGTTCTCCACCTGATGGCTGAAGACAATTTCGGGTAACGGAGGATTGCACTCAAGTTTTCCTGAGCGACTTTTAAGACAATTTAAAGCAATTTTATTTTAATTAGATTATTATACTCACAGGAGGAGGAATTTACAATGGTGAATAAAGTGATCTGCCATGCCCCTAAAAAGTGGGCCTCGTATAGATGATTAGGCCACAACTTAATTTAACAAAAATCAAAGTCTGTGGGCGGGATTAGTGGGGTTGTTCCTGGCTCCTGTAGATGTAACCAGATATCGTGAGGGGTAATGACCGTCGGGAATTCAGGAAGAGGCCTCTCTGGGGATATACCGACCCAATTCTGATGGGAAGCGGCTGGTAAATCGCTCCTGAAGTATCCTTTTCAATTTTTGCTTTTTTTTTTACATTTTAATGTTCCTTCATCCAGGGTTTATTTTGTGCCTTTAGGATTTTGATTTTCTTTCCCTTCGAATACTTTTTATTTTTGAATTCTATCTGCATTGATGTAGTGTGGTGTGAAGAAAGAGGATGGGTATAGCTTGGGAGGAGGGGGATGCATGTTCTGGAATGTGCTATACAATCATAAGAAGAGTTACTGAGGGCAAACAATTCCAGGATAATGATCCCTGAGGAATTCCAAGAATACTCGTCGTTATTCTGGGACCTGCTCTTGGGAAGTCAGTGTAGTTCTGTTTTTCTTCTCCCCCCTCCACTTTGTAATACGGGATACCACAGGATGCCACATGCTGCCCATATGATTGGCATAAAGCATTTGGATTCGTTCTGTAAAAGTCACTGTCGGCCAATCCAGGATTCAGATAGTGTGCTGCGCACATCTGTGTCAAGAAAGTGAACACTACCATGTCTGCATGTTTTACATAGTTTTTTCCACGGGATCAGGAGTTTGCAAACTGGGCCAGCACTATTTGTCCATGAATCTGCTGGGCCATTACCGGCCTTTTCTTTTTAAGTGAACATTTCTTTTTAAAGAGTCAACCACATTGCTGCGGGTCTGGAGTCACATGTAGGCCAGACAGGGTAAGGACAGCAAGTTTCCTTCCCAAAAGGACATTAGTTTTTATGACAATCGACAGTGGTTCCATGCTCACCATTGGACTTTTAATTCCAGATTTTTATTTAATTCAAATTTCACCATGATGAGATTTGAACTCGAGTCTCCAGAGACCCTGGATCTCTGGATTATTGGTCCAGTGACAATACCACTCTGCCACTGCCTCCCCCGTCATCAGTTTTCCAGACGTAGGAAGCATCAGTCAGAGTAGGTATTCAACTTTCACTGGATGGCAAGGTCCATGGAAAAGAAATCTCACACAGAACCCATGGAGGACACTTCATCAGAGAATGGCTTCCTGCTCTGGTAACGTCAGCTGGCACCAGACCGTAGAACATCATTGTGTGCTAATGGCCATTAATCAGGAAATGGCACCCTAGAGACCAATCAGTATAAAATGTCGGGAAACTAGCCTCTGTGTCCTTGGTTGCTAACTCCACTGGGACTGAAGCTGCACGTATGGATTGGGTGGGATAGGATTAGCTGGAAAGCAGGCTGCTGCTTTCAGTGTTAAATAGGCAAAAAGTGGTCTTTTTCATACAAGGCTGAGCCCTACAGGGGATTAACATCAATCCAGACAGTAAGATAAACCGATTGAGCTTGAAGCTGGCTGCAGCTGTCAGCTAGCATCACAGTGTCAGCTGGCTGCTATACTCTGAACTGAGTCAGGGAGCAAGCTGACTGCTGCATTCAGGTCAGATAAGGCAGGAAGTTGGTTGACTGCTGGGCTGGATGCTGAATTCAGGGTGTTGGTCTTTGGCTTGTGTCTGGAGGGAATCTGACAGCAGTGTGGGATAAGGCTGGAGGAGGGGTGGGGGAGGGCGGGGTGGGGGGGGGTGGCATTGCAGTAAGCTAAGTGGGAGGGAGGGTGTGCAAACTTGAAGTATTCGGTTAGAATTGTTTTTCCAATGATCTAAGCCATCTATGGTATCATGTGGTTGAAATGGTCTGATAAGCAATGCTAATGGCTCATTCCACCTTTGAGAAATAAGGGCCTAGAATCTTTGCTGCATGGTCCTCCGACTGACGGGTGAAAATTGGTGGAGATCCTGGACAAAGGGTGCAAATATGAAAATTATTGATGAAGGTGTTCAGAAAGGTAAATAGACACACAAGACGGACAGATTTTGATGAGTCACTTGCATTCATCATCAGTGTATTTGGTGTTTGTGAGGTGCGACTTCTGCAACAGGAAAAAGGCATCAGAAATTGAGACGGTTATTGTAATAAGAAGGCTTTGCATTTTAAGGATTACGCTGGAGGCTGACAGACTCCTTTGTTCTTTGGCTGGTCTCATACTAAAAATTAATCTGTCTTGGGCAAGGTGAGAGTGGAGAACTTTGGATTTGGTACATTAACGCAGCTTCCATTTCGAATCAGGCCCAGATTTTGTGGTATGAGAAACAGTGAGGCGATCAGTGCTCGGTATTATTAAAGAGTAAATTGGACAACAATCTCTGGTGTCCACACATGCATAGTGAAATACAGAAATCAGGAATTTTCTGTCCTCGTTCTCTGCTATTCCACGTGCTTTGCTATACAGTTTGAGTATCCTTTATCCAAAATCCCTGGGGCCAATTGCTTTTCAGTATTCAGATGTTTTTGGTTTTCGGATGTGATACAGCTATCTTATATATAGGCCCAGGCCCATTTATGTTACAATACCCTCAGCCTAGGTCAGCTACAGTCTACAAATATTAGTTTGTTACTCCATTTGCTGACTCTCACGCAGTCTACTTCTTACCTGGTAACACTTATAATATTGCATTGCTGCATTAACATACAAGTAGTGCTTGGGGCGCGATTCTCCGGTTTGTTGGTGGCAGGATTCGCCAGCAGTGCACCCCCGCCCACGGATTTCCTGACGCGTGGGGTGTCTTCAATGGGAAATCCCATTGACAAACAATGGGAGTTGAGAATCCCGCCACCAGAGAATGGCGCATCAAAATTCTCCATCCTCCCTAGCAGCAGTAGCGGGGGGGACTCTCAATGGAGAATCTCGGCCCTGGTTTTTGGATATGTTCGGTTTTCAGATGTATGGATAAAGGATATTCAATTGTACCATCATCGTTCTATTCAAACACATTCACCAGTGCAAAGTTGTGGTATTTACCAAATAGGCTAAACAAATGAGGAAAATGTCAAGCTTGCCCATTTAAGTCCAAGCATTCCTATATTTGTAGGTGAAATTATAATTCCATGGTAAGTTTTAATTACTTTTCATTTTAATTGAACCACTACTTTGGCACTGCAAATTTAAGTTTTGAACTGCAAAGTCTCATTCCTAAAGGTTTTATTATGAATCACATGGGTCCCAAGTACTCTGTAGAGAGCAACCCTCTGATTCTGACAAGTTGCAGTCCAAAAACCCATAGAAAACCTGTGGGCAAGTGTATTTTAATGAGTGACACTGAGCCAAGGAAAGAAACATTACAATAGGGCGAGTGTCTGTGTGGAGTTTGCACTTTCTCCCCGTGTATGCGGGGGTTTCCTCCGGGTGCTCCGGTTTCCTCCCGCAGTCCAAAGGTGTGCAGGTTAGGTGGATTGGCCATACTAAAATTTCTCCTTAGTGTCCAGGGACATACAGGTTAGGCTGGGGGGGGGGGTTGGTGAGGTGGAATGCTCTTTCAGAGGTCAATGCAGACTCGACATGCCAAATGGCCTACTGAAATGTCAGAATTCTCTGATTCTATATGACCAAAAGCTTGATCAAGGTGTTTAGTCTTTAGGGGTGTGTTAAAGGAGCGCGGAGAGGTGGAACGGCAGGGATGTTTAGGGAAGGAGTTCAAAAGCTTACCCCGTACATGACCAATTGTGAGAAAAGGTATGAGAGATGCACAAAAGATTTGAATTGGCACAACACATATACCTCAGACAGTTGTAAGGCTGGGGGAGGATACAGAAATAGGGAGGGGCAAGGACATGGCAAATTGCCTTTGTGGCAATTTAAAAAAATGATAGCCGGAATGTTCTGTTCCCGCCCATGGAAAATTTGGAGATGCAGCCAAAAGTCCATTGACTTGCGCGGAACCAGAAAAATCCCGGCCAATATATTCATTTAGGATATGGAAGTAGTGATAATTCCTATTCCCACATCATCTCCATTTAGTTGTTTGTGTGTTTTTGACCCATGTTTCACTGCTGCAGAAAGAAACAACTTAAAAAAAAATGTGATGTTGTGGGAACCAGCAAAAATTATGAGCACTTAGCAATTTTTTTTAAAAGTCAGAACTGTTGCTTGAGAAAATATTGACCTTTCTCTTTGGGAGTGTATTTGTTTTTTGGCTTGTTTCAACTGTCTGGATCATCAGAACTCTCCGAAGCATTTTATCCTTAACCTTTCAAATTCAAATTTTAGTTTTCTTTATTTAGCAATTGTACTCGTTCTGAAATACAACTGTTGCTTAACTTGACCAGTGTGATGGACCCCAAATGGATGACTCCTGACCTTCGCTAAAAATAGCTTGTGCTCAGCCTATGACCGTAATAAGGACTGAAAGGTTTTCCCAGTGTGCCAATAGATTGATAGGATTAGACAAATGTTTCATGTCTTTATTTTACATGAAAACTCATGTCTGCGCTGGAGTCATGGGTTTAAATTGTAATGCTAAGGAAAATAAATGAACAAGGGCAAGTGACATCATGTTTTTATTTGGAAAAAAGGCAAGGTTATTTTCATTACTGCTGTCCTGTCTATAAATCTCTGTATTCTTTTTAATGGAAACCTGTTGATAAGCACAGGTCGCTAGGAGGAGAGATAACTACGGGGCTGCAAGAAGAGAGAGCAGCACAGGGATGAAAGAGTAAAGAGTAACAGGGCTGTCAGAGGAGAGAGGAACACAGAGCTGTAAGAGGAGAGAGTAACACAGAGCTGTAAGAGGAGAGAGTAACACAGGGCTGTAAGAGGAGAGAGTTACACAGAGATGTAAGAGGAGAGAGTAACACAGGGCTGTAAGAGGAGAGAGTAACACATGGCTGTAAGAGGAGAGAGTAACACTTGGCTGTAAGAGGAGAGAGTAACACAGAGCTGTAAGAGAGGAGAGTAACACAGGGCTGTAAGAGGAGAGAGTAACACAGGGCTGTAAGAGGAGAGAGTTACACAGAGCTGTAAGAGGAGAGAGTAACACATGGCTGTCAGAGGAGAGAGGAACACAGAGCTGTAAGAGGAGAGAGTAACACAGGGCTGTAAGAGGAGAGAGTAACACTTGGCTGTAAGAGGAGAGAGTAACACAGGGCTGTAAGAGGAGAGAGTAACACATGGCTGTAAGAGGAGAGGGTAACACAGAGTTGTAAGAGGAGAGAGTAACACAGGGCTGTAAGAGGAAAGAGTAACAGCTGTAAGAGGAGAGAGTAACGCAGGGCTGTAAGAGGAGAGAGTAACACAGGGCTGTAAGAGGAGAGAGTTACACAGAGCTGTAAGAGGAGAGAGTAACATAGGGCTGTAAGAGGAGAGAGTAACACATGGCTGTAAGAGGAGAGATTACACAGGGCTGTAAGAGGAGAAAGTAACACAGGGCTGTAAGAGGAGAGAGCAACACAGCTGTAAGAGGAGAGAGAAACACAGAGCAGTAAGAGGAGAGAGTAACACAGAGCTGGGAGGAGAGAGTAACACATGGCTGTAAGAGGAGAGAGTAACACAGAGCTGGAAGAGGAGAGAGTAACACATGGCTGTAAGAGGAGAGAGTAACACAGGGCTGTAAGAGGAGAGAGTAACACATGGCTGTAAGAGGAGAGAGGAACACAGAGCTGTAAGAGGAGAGAATTACACAAGGCTGTAAGAGGAGAAAGTAACACAGAGCTGTAAGAGGAGTGATTACCCAGGGCTGTAAGAGGAGAAAGTAACACAGGGCTGTAAGAGGAGAGAGCAACACAGAGCTGTAAGGGAGAGAGTAACACAGGGCTGTAAGAGGAGAGAGTAACACATGGCTGTAAGAGGAGAGAGTAACACAGAGCTGGAAGAGGAGAGAGCAACACAGGGCTGTAAGAGGAGAGAGTAACACAGGGCTGTAAGAGGAGAGAGTAACACAGGGCTGTAAGGGGAGAGAGTAACACATGGCTGTAAGAGGAGAGAGTAACACAGAGCTGTAAGAGGAGAGAGTAACACAGAGCTGTAAGAGGAGAGAGTTACACAGAGCTGTAAGAGGAGAGAGTAACACAGGGCTGTAAGAGGAGAGAGTAACACATGGCTGTAAGAGGAGAGAGTAACACAGGGCTGTAAGAGGAGAGAGGAACACAGAGCTGTAAGAGGAGAGAATTACACAAGGCTGTAAGAGGAGAAAGTAACACAGGGCTGTAAGAGGAGTGATTACACAGGGCTGTAAGAGGAGAGAGTTACACAGAGCTGTAAGAGGAGAGAGTTACACAGAGCTGTAAGATAAGATAGTAACACAGGGCTGTAAGAGGAGAGAGTAACACATGGCTAAGAGGAGAGGGTAACACAGAGTTGTAAGAGGAGAGAGTAACACAGAGCTGTAAGAGGAGAGAGTTACACAGAGCTGTAAGAGGAGAGAATTACACAAGGCTGTAAGAGGAGAAAGTAACACAGAGCTGTAAGAGGAGAGATTACACAGGGCTGTAAGAGGAGAAAGTATCACAGGGCTGTAAGAGGAGAGAGCAACACAGCTGTAAGAGGAGAGAGAAACACAGAGCAGTAAGAGGAGAGAGTAACACAGAGCTGGAAGAGGAGAGAGTAACACATGGCTGTAAGAGGAGAGAGTAACACAGAGCTGGAAGAGGAGAGAGTAACACATGGCTGTAAGAGGAGAGAGTAACACAGGGCTGTAAGAGGAGAGAGTAACACATGGCTGTAAGAGGAGAGAGGAACACAGAGCTGTAAGAGGAGAGAATTACACAAGGCTGTAAGAGGAGAAAGTAACACAGAGCTGTTAAAGGAGTGATTACCCAGGGCTGTAAGAGGAGAAAGTAACACAGGGCTGTAAGAGGAGAGAGCAACACAGAGCTGTAAGGGAGAGAGTAACACAGGGCTGTAAGAGGAGAGAGTAACACAGAGCTGGAAGAGGAGAGAGTAACACAGGGCTGTAAGAGGAGAGAGTAACACAGGGCTGTAAGGGGAGAGAGTAACACATGGCTGTAAGAGGAGAGAGTAACACAGAGCTGTAAGAGGAGAGAGTAACACAGAGCTGGAAGAGGAGAGAGTAACACATGGCTGTAAGAGGAGAGAGTAACACAGAGCTGGAAGAGGAGAGAGTAACACATGGCTGTAAGAGGAGAGAGTTACACAGAGCTGTAAGAGGAGAGAGTAACACAGGGCTGTAAGAGGAGAGAGTAACACATGGCTGTAAGAGGAGAGAGTAACACAGGGCTGTAAGAGGAGAGAGTAACACAGGGCTGTAAGAGGAGAGAGGAACACAGAGCTGTAAGAGGAGAGAATTACACAAGGCTGTAAGAGGAGAAAGTAACACAGGGCTGTAAGAGGAGTGATTACACAGGGCTGTAAGAGGAGAGAGTTACACAGAGCTGTAAGAGGAGAGAGTTACACAGAGCTGTAAGATAAGATAGTAACACAGGGCTGTAAGAGGAGAGAGTAACACATGGCTAAGAGGAGAGGGTAACACAGAGTTGTAAGAGGAGAGAGTAACACGGGGCTGTAAGAGGAGAGAATTACACAGGGCTGTAAGAGGAGAAAGTAACACAGAGCTGTAAGAGGAGAGATTACACAGGGCTGTAAGAGGAGAAAGTAACACAGGGCTGTAAGAGGAGATGCAACACAGAGCTGTAAGAGGAGAGATTACACAGGGCTGTAAGAGGAGAGAGTAACACAGGGCTGTAAGAGGAGAGAGTAACACAGGGCTGTAAGAGGAGAGAGTAACACAGGGCTGTAAGAGGAGAGAGTAACACAGAGCTGTAAGAGGAGAGAGTAACACATAGCTGTCAGAGGAGAGAGTAACACGTGGCTGTAAGAGGAGAGAGTAACACAGGGCTGTAAGAGGAGAGAGCAACACAGAGCTGTAAGAGGAGAGAGTAACGCAGGGCTGTAAGAGGAGAGAGAAACACAGGGCTGTAAGAGGAGAGAGGAACACAGAGCTGTAAGAGGAGAGAGTAACACATGGCTGTAAGAGGAGAGAGTAACACAGGGCTGTAAGAGGAGAGAGTTACACAGGGCTGTAAGATAAGATAGTAACACAGGGCTGTAAGAGGAGAGAGTAACACATGGCTGTAAGAGGAGAGAGTAACACGGGGCTGTAAGAGGAGAGAGTTACACAGAGCTGTAAGAGGAGAGATTACACAGGGCTGTAAGAGGAAAAAGTAACACAGGGCTGTAAGAGGAGATGCAACACAGAGCTGTAAGAGGAGAGATTACACAGGGCTGTAAGAGGAGAGAGTAACACAGGGCTGTAAGAGGAGAGAGTAACACAGGGCTGTAAGAGGAGAGAGTAACACAGGGCAGTAAGAGAAGAGAGTAACACAGAGCTGTAAGAGGAGAGAGTAACACATAGCTGTCAGAGGAGAGAGTAACACGTGGCTGTAAGAGGAGAGAGTAACACAGGGCTGTAAGAGGAGAGAGCAACACAGAGCTGTAAGAGGAGAGAGTAACGCAGGGCTGTAAGAGGAGAGAGAAACACAGGGCTGTAAGAGGAGAGAGGAACACAGAGCTGTAAGAGGAGAGAGTAACACATGGCTGTAAGAGGAGAGAGTAACACAGGGCTGTAAGAGGAGAGAGTTACACAGGGCTGTAAGATAAGATAGTAACACAGGGCTGTAAGAGGAGAGAGTAACACATGGCTGTAAGAGGAGAGAGTAACACGGGGCTGTAAGAGGAGAGAGTTACACAGAGCTGTAAGAGGAGAGAGTAACACAGGGTTGTAAGAGGAGTGAGTAACACATGGCTGTAAGAGGAGAGAGTAACACAGGGCTGTAAGAGGAGAGAGGAACACAGAGCTGTAAGAGGAGAGAATTACACAAGGCTGTAAGAGGAGAAAGTAACACAGAGCTGTTAGAGGAGAGATTACACAGGGCTGTAAGAGGAGAGAGCAACACAGAGCTGTAAGAGGAGAGAGTAACACAGGGCTGTAAGAGGAGAGAGTAACACAGAGCTGGAAGAGGAGAGAGTAACACATGGCTGTAAGAGGAGAGAGAAACACATGGCTGTAAGAGGAGAGAGTAACACATGGCTGTAAGAGGAGAGAGTAACACAGGGCTGTAAGAGGAGAGAGTAACACATGGCTGTAAGAGGAGAGAGGAACACAGAGCTGTAAGAGGAGAGAATTACACAAGGCTGTAAGAGGAGAAAGTAACACAGAGCTGTTAAAGGAGTGATTACCCAGGGCTGTAAGAGGAGAAAGTAACACAGGGCTGTAAGAGGAGAGAGCAACACAGAGCTGTAAGGGAGAGAGTAACACAGGGCTGTAAGAGGAGAGAGTAACACAGAGCTGGAAGAGGAGAGAGTAACACAGGGCTGTAAGAGGAGAGAGTAACACAGGGCTGTAAGGGGAGAGAGTAACACATGGCTGTAAGAGGAGAGAGTAACACAGAGCTGTAAGAGGAGAGAGTAACACAGAGCTGGAAGAGGAGAGAGTAACACATGGCTGTAAGAGGAGAGAGTAACACAGAGCTGGAAGAGGAGAGAGTAACACATGGCTGTAAGAGGAGAGAGTTACACAGAGCTGTAAGAGGAGAGAGTAACACAGGGCTGTAAGAGGAGAGAGTAACACATGGCTGTAAGAGGAGAGAGTAACACAGGGCTGTAAGAGGAGAGAGTAACACAGGGCTGTAAGAGGAGAGAGGAACACAGAGCTGTAAGAGGAGAGAATTACACAAGGCTGTAAGAGGAGAAAGTAACACAGGGCTGTAAGAGGAGTGATTACACAGGGCTGTAAGAGGAGAGAGTTACACAGAGCTGTAAGAGGAGAGAGTTACACAGCGCTGTAAGATAAGATAGTAACACAGGGCTGTAAGAGGAGAGAGTAACACATGGCTAAGAGGAGAGGGTAACACAGAGTTGTAAGAGGAGAGAGTAACACGGGGCTGTAAGAGGAGAGAATTACACAGGGCTGTAAGAGGAGAAAGTAACACAGAGCTGTAAGAGGAGAGATTACACAGGGCTGTAAGAGGAGAAAGTAACACAGGGCTGTAAGAGGAGATGCAACACAGAGCTGTAAGAGGAGAGATTACACAGGGCTGTAAGAGGAGAGAGTAACACAGGGCTGTAAGAGGAGAGAGTAACACAGGGCTGTAAGAGGAGAGAGTAACACAGGGCTGTAAGAGGAGAGAGTAACACAGAGCTGTAAGAGGAGAGAGTAACACATAGCTGTCAGAGGAGAGAGTAACACGTGGCTGTAAGAGGAGAGAGTAACACAGGGCTGTAAGAGGAGAGAGCAACACAGAGCTGTAAGAGGAGAGAGTAACGCAGGGCTGTAAGAGGAGAGAGAAACACAGGGCTGTAAGAGGAGAGAGGAACACAGAGCTGTAAGAGGAGAGAGTAACACATGGCTGTAAGAGGAGAGAGTAACACAGGGCTGTAAGAGGAGAGAGTTACACAGGGCTGTAAGATAAGATAGTAACACAGGGCTGTAAGAGGAGAGAGTAACACATGGCTGTAAGAGGAGAGAGTAACACGGGGCTGTAAGAGGAGAGAGTTACACAGAGCTGTAAGAGGAGAGATTACACAGGGCTGTAAGAGGAGAAAGTAACACAGGGCTGTAAGAGGAGATGCAACACAGAGCTGTAAGAGGAGAGATTACACAGGGCTGTAAGAGGAGAGGGTAACACAGGGCTGTAAGAGGAGAGAGTAACACAGGGCTGTAAGAGGAGAGAGTAACACAGGGCTGTAAGAGGAGAGAGTAACACAGAGCTGTAAGAGGAGAGAGTAACACATAGCTGTCAGAGGAGAGAGTAACACGTGGCTGTAAGAGGAGAGAGTAACACAGGGCTGTAAGAGGAGAGAGCAACACAGAGCTGTAAGAGGAGAGAGTAACGCAGGGCTGTAAGAGGAGAGAGAAACACAGGGCTGTAAGAGGAGAGAGGAACACAGAGCTGTAAGAGGAGAGAGTAACACATGGCTGTAAGAGGAGAGAGTAACACAGGGCTGTAAGAGGAGAGAGTTACACAGGGCTGTAAGATAAGATAGTAACACAGGGCTGTAAGAGGAGAGAGTAACACATGGCTGTAAGAGGAGAGAGTAACACGGGGCTGTAAGAGGAGAGAGTTACACAGAGCTGTAAGAGGAGAGAGTAACACAGGGTTGTAAGAGGAGTGAGTAACACATGGCTGTAAGAGGAGAGAGTAACACAGGGCTGTAAGAGGAGAGAGGAACACAGAGCTGTAAGAGGAGAGAATTACACAAGGCTGTAAGAGGAGAAAGTAACACAGAGCTGTTAGAGGAGAGATTACACAGGGCTGTAAGAGGAGAGAGCAACACAGAGCTGTAAGAGGAGAGAGTAACACAGGGCTGTAAGAGGAGAGAGTAACACAGAGCTGGAAGAGGAGAGAGTAACACATGGCTGTAAGAGGAGAGAGAAACACATGGCTGTAAGAGGAGAGAGTAACACAGAGCTGTAAGAGGAGAGAGTAACACAGGGCTGTAAGAGGAGAGAGTTACACAGAGCTGTAAGAGGAGAGAGTTACACAGAGCTGTAAGATAAGATAGTAACACAGGGCTGTAAGAGGAGAGAGTAACACAGGGCTGTAAGAGGAGAGAGTAACACATGGCTGTAAGAGGAGAGAGAACACAGGGCTGTAAGAGGAGAGAGGAACACAGAGCTGTAAGAGGAGAGAATTACACAAGGCTGTAAGAGGAGAAAGTAACACAGAGCTGTAAGAGGAGAGATTACACAGGGCTGTAAGAGGAGAAAGTAACACAGAGCTGTAAGAGGAGAGAGTAACACATGGCTGTAAGAGGAGAGAGTAACACAGGGCTGTAAGAGGAGAGAGTAACACAGGGCTGTAAGAGGAGAGAGTAACACAGGGCTGTAAGAGGAGAGAGTAACACAGGGCTGTAAGAGGAGAGAGCAACACAGAGCTGTAAGAGGAGAGAGTAACACATGGCTGTAAGAGGAGAGAGTAACACAGGGCTGTAAGAGGAGAAAGTAATACAGGGCTGTAAGAGGAGAGAGTAACACATGGCTGTAAGAGGAGAGAGTGACACAGAGCTGTAAGAGGAGAGAGTAACGCAGGGCTGTAAGAGGAGAGAGAAACACAGGGCTGTAAGAGGAGAGAGGAACACAGAGCTGTAAGAGGAGAGAGTAACACATGGCTGTAAGAGGAGAGAGTAACACAGGGCTGTAAGAGGAGAGAGTAACACAGAGCTATAAGAGGAGAGAGTTACACAGAGCTGGAAGAGGAGAGAGTAACAGAGCTGTAAGAGGAGTGATTACACAGGGCTGTAAGAGGAGAGAATAACACATGGCTGTAAGAGGAGAAAGTAACACAGGGCTGTAAGAGGAGAGAGCAACACAGAGCTGTAAGAGGAGAGAGTAACACAGGGCTGTAAGAGGAGAGAGAAACACAGGGCTGTAAGAGGAGAGAGTAACACATGGCTGTAAGAGGAGAGAGTAACACAGAGCTGGAAGAGGAGAGAGTAACACATGGCTGTAAGAGGAGAGAGTAACACATGGCTGTAAGAGGAGAGAGTAACACAGGGCTGTAAGAGGAGAGAGGAACACAGAGCTGTAAGAGGAGAGAGTAACACAGCTGTAAGAGGAGTGATTACACAGGGCTGTAAGGGGAGAGAGTAACACAGGGCTGTAAGAGGAGAGAGTAACACAGGGCTGTAAGAGGAGAGAGTAACACATGACTGTAAGAGGAGAGAGTAACACAGAGCTGGAAGAGGAGAGAGTAACACAGGGCTGTAAGAGGAGAGAGTAACACAGGGCTGTAAGAGGAGAGAGTAACACAGGGCTGTAAGAGGAGAGAGGAACACAGAGCTGTAAGAGGAGAGAATTACACAGAGCTGTAAGATAAGATAGTAACACAGGGCTGTAAAAGGAGTGATTACACAGGGCTGTAAGAGGAGAGAGTAACACAGGGCTGTAAGAGGAGATAGTTACACAGAACTGTAAGAGGAGAGAGTTACACAGAGCTGTAAGATAAGATAGTAACACAGGGCTGTAAGAGGAGAGAGTAACACATGGCTAAGAGGAGAGGGTAACACAGAGTTGTAAGAGGAGAGAGTAACACGGGGCTGTAAGAGGAGAGAGTTACACAGAGCTGTAAGAGGAGAGAATTACACAAGGCTGTAAGAGGAGAAAGTAACACAGAGCTGTAAGAGGAGAGATTACACAGGGCTGTGAGGAGAAAGTAACACAGGGCTGTAAGAGGAGATGCAACACAGAGCTGTAAGAGGAGAGATTACACAGGGCTGTAAGAGGAGAGAGTAACACAGGGCTGTAAGAGGAGAGAGTAACACAGGGCTGTAAGAGGAGAGAGTAACACAGGGCTGTAAGAGGAGAGAGTAACACAGAGCTGTAAGAGGAGAGAGTAACACATAGCTGTCAGAGGAGAGAGTAACACGTGGCTGTAAGAGGAGAGAGTAACACAGGGCTGTAAGAGGAGAGAGCAACACAGAGCTGTAAGAGGAGAGAGTAACGCAGGGCTGTAAGAGGAGAGAGAAACACAGGGCTGTAAGAGGAGAGAGGAACACAGAACTGTAAGAGGAGAGAGTAACACATGGCTGTAAGAGGAGAGAGTAACACAGGGCTGTAAGAGGAGAGAGTTACACAGGGCTGTAAGATAAGATAGTAACACAGGGCTGTAAGAGGAGAGAGTAACACATGGCTGTAAGAGGAGAGAGTAACACGGGGCTGTAAGAGGAGAGAGTTACACAGAGCTGTAAGAGGAGAGAGTAACACAGGGTTGTAAGAGGAGTGAGTAACACATGGCTGTAAGAGGAGAGAGTAACACAGAGCTGTAAGAGGAGAGAATTACACAAGGCTGTAAGAGGAGAAAGTAACACAGAGCTGTTAGAGGAGAGATTACACAGGGCTGTAAGAGGAGAGAGCAACACAGAGCTGTAAGAGGACAGAGTAACACAGGGCTGTAAGAGGAGAGAGTAACACAGAGCTGGAAGAGGAGAGAGTAACACATGGCTGTAAGAGGAGAGAGAAACACATGGCTGTAAGAGGAGAGAGTAACACAGAGCTGTAAGAGGAGAGAGTAACACAGGGCTGTAAGAGGAGAGAGAAACACATGGCTGTAAGAGGAGAGAGTAACACAGAGCTGTAAGAGGAGAGAGTAACACAGGGCTGTAAGAGGAGAGAGTTACACAGAGCTGTAAGAGGAGAGAGTTACACAGAGCTGTAAGATAAGATAGTAACACAGGGCTGTAAGAGGAGAGAGTAACACAGGGCTGTAAGAGGAGAGAGTAACACATGGCTGTAAGAGGAGAGAGAACACAGGGCTGTAAGAGGAGAGAGGAACACAGAGCTGTAAGAGGAGAGAATTACACAAGGCTGTAAGAGGAGAAAGTAACACAGAGCTGTAAGAGGAGAGATTACACAGGGCTGTAAGAGGAGAAAGTAACACAGAGCTGTAAGAGGAGAGAGTAACACATGGCTGTAAGAGGAGAGAGTAACACAGGGCTGTAAGAGGAGAGAGTAACACAGGGCTGTAAGAGGAGAGAGTAACACAGGGCTGTAAGAGGAGAGAGTAACACAGGGCTGTAAGAGGAGAGAGCAACACAGAGCTGTAAGAGGAGAGAGTAACACATGGCTGTAAGAGGAGAGAGTAACACAGGGCTGTAAGAGGAGAAAGTAATACAGGGCTGTAAGAGGAGAGAGTAACACATGGCTGTAAGAGGAGAGAGTGACACAGAGCTGTAAGAGGAGAGAGTAACGCAGGGCTGTAAGAGGAGAGAGAAACACAGGGCTGTAAGAGGAGAGAGGAACACAGAGCTGTAAGAGGAGAGAGTAACACATGGCTGTAAGAGGAGAGAGTAACACAGGGCTGTAAGAGGAGAGAGTAACACAGAGCTATAAGAGGAGAGAGTTACACAGAGCTGGAAGAGGAGAGAGTAACAGAGCTGTAAGAGGGGTGATTACACAGGGCTGTAAGAGGAGAGAATAACACATGGCTGTAAGAGGAGAAAGTAACACAGGGCTGTAAGAGGAGAGAGCAACACAGAGCTGTAAGAGGAGAGAGTAACACAGGGCTGTAAGAGGAGAGAGAAACACAGGGCTGTAAGAGGAGAGAGTAACACATGGCTGTAAGCGGAGAGTGTAACACAGAGCTGGAAGAGGAGAGAGTAACACATGGCTGTAAGAGGACAGAGTAACACAGGGCTGTAAGAGGAGAGAGGAACACATTGCTGTAAGAGGAGAGAGTAACACAGAGCTGTAAGAGGAGTGATTACACAGGGCTGTAAGGGGAGAAAGTAACACAGGGCTGTAAGAGGAGAGAGCAACACAGAGCTGTAAGAGGAGAGAGTAACACAGGGCTGTAAGAGGAGAGAGTAACACAGGGCTGTAAGAGGAGAGAGTAACACATGACTGTAAGAGGAGAGAGTAACACAGAGCTGGAAGAGGAGAGAGTAACACAGGGCTGTAAGAGGAGAGAGTAACACATGGCTGTAAGAGGAGAGAGTAACACATGGCTGTAAGAGGAGAGAGCAACACAGGGCTGTAAGAGGAGAGAGTAACACAGAGCTGGAAGAGGAGAGAGTAATACATGGCTGTAAGAGGAAAGAGTAACACAGGGCTGTAAGAGGAGAGAGTAACACAGGGCTGTAAGAGGAGAGAGTAACACATGGCTGTAAGAGGAAAGAGTAACAGAGCTGTAAGAGGAGAGAGTAACGCAGGGCTGTAAGAGGAGAGAATAACACAGGGCTGTAAGAGGAGAGAGTAACACAGAGCTGTAAGAGAAAGAGTAACACAGGGCTGTAAGAGGAGAGAGTAACACAGGGCTGCAAAAGGAGAGAGTAACACATGGCTGAAGCGGAAAGAGTAACACAGGGCTGTAAGAGGGACCAACACACCAGATGGCTGCGCTATCTTTACAAATGACCATCTCACTTCAGCCAAAGCTTTTTAAAGCAATATTCCCAACACTTCCGATGATAACACCAGAACGGTCAAGGAGAATAACATCTATTTCTACATTAGGGACTGGAGTCAGCCATTTGACTCTTTTAGCCTCTCTTGCCATTCAATTAAATCATGGCTGACCTATATCTTAATGCCATCCAACCACCTTGGTTTCATAACCTTTATTACCCTTACCGATCAAAAAATCTAAATCTCAGTTTGGAGATTTTCAATTAGCATCAACAGTTTTTTTTGGGGAGAGAATTCCACCCTTTTTCTGAGGAAATATTTTTCTGACTTAACTCCTGATTGATGTAACCCTAATTTTAAAGCCATGATCCCTTGTTCTAAACTTCCACACCATGATGTTCATAATGTAACCCTAATAGCTGCCTTTCCGATCTGAAACCCAAGGACGGGTTGTTTTCTATTTTCTTTGTGATGTTCCTCCCTCTTTGTTGTAAAAAGAGCGACTGTTGCATTTAGCAGCATAGTCATTTTATCCTGGTTATGTCCCATCAGGCCCCTGTGTGCATGGTGTGGGGTCAGGGAGCCAGGTTCGGCTGCTTGGTTGATGCTGCCTCATTTATCTATCTGCTCTCATTCACACCAGCCTCCTTTGACTGAACTCACTACTCCAGGCCTATCCTTCTCCTTCATTTTGATATTGTTTCTTTCTTCAGATTCTCATCTTGAATCTCACTTTGATGCACTGAAGATTACAGAATATTGTTTGTGACTTCAGTACCTGCCACTCAGTGATTGCTCCAATCTGCACACAGGTCGAAGTGCTTGGTTTTGCCCAGTACATTAGCGTGCTGCCCTATCACCTCTGTCGAAATTGACAGGTTGAAAGTCTCCTCTCTTTTACTGACACTCTCCCTGGCTTTCCATTTACCATTATAGTACCTGGCCTGACAGCATTGGACAAATTTAAAGTCTGAGATTATCAATCATAAATTGTACACCTGAGGCATCAATTCACAACAAAAATCTAATCAAAATTAAGTGCATCAAATTGCATCCCTCAGAAGATGAAAATGGTCAAGTGAAAGCAGTAGATCTTTCTGGCCTGTTTTATCTTCTTTCTCTTGTGGCTTTCTTCTTCCCCTCGCTTTCTTTCCCTCTGTCTCTCTATTCTGCATTTCTCTTTTTCTCTTCACGGTCTGTTGGCTGTAAGATGTAAAGGTTCTTGCCCTGTGTCGCCTCACTGGACAGGGTGGGAGACTGAAAAACCTAATGACAACAAATCTAGCTCAACATCCACAGCAGTAATGGAAGCCCTTTATTACACTTGAAGGCTCCAAGGTTTTCTTATGGGGCTCTTGGCAATATTATGTTTTCTTCGATAGGCCTACCTTCCAAGCTGTCTCTTGTGCTCTCCTCTTCTCCAGTGCAAATCAGCAAGAGAAATGCCAAAACATATTGGTACCATCCTCCGAGTAAATCTCCAAAGGTAGTTCTATACACTTACCATCATATACACGGCACCTCATAATCTAGAGTATAAGGACAGGAGGCTGGGAGAAGGAGGTGGGGTAGCTCTGTTAATTTAGGATGGCATTAGTACGATACTGAGAGAGGACCTTGGTTCTAAAGATCATTATGTAGGCCCCCGAGAAGTAGGATCAGAGGTAGGCCCAACTTGTCTGTTTTACAGGACAAATAGAAAAGCAGAATCTTATTTAAATGGAGACCTCAGAACTCTACACTACAGAAGGATCTGGGTGTCCTGGTACATGAATCACAAAAAGTTAGCATGTACGTCGAACGAGTGATTGGGAAACAAATGAGAATGTTATCATTTCTTGTAAGCAACAAGGAATATGAAAGTAATGACGTTTTGCTACAGTTCTAAGGGAGTTGGTGAGACCTCATCTGGTTTTAGTCTCCTTATTTAAGTGAATATAATTGCATTGGAAGCTACAGAAAAGATTCACTCACTTGATTCCTGGGATGAAGGGGTTGTTTTGTGAGGAAAGGTTGCACAGGCTGGGCCTGTATCCAGTTGAGTTTAGAAGGATGAGGGGCGGTCTCACTGAAAGATCCTGAGGGCACTTGACAAGGTAGATGCTGAAAGTCTTGTGGAAGAGACTAGGGCAAGGGGACACAGTTTAAAAATAATGTGCCTCCCATTTAATATGGAGATGAGGATATTTTGTTCTCTCAGAGGGTTATTAGTCCATGGAATTCACTTCTGGGAATAGTGGAGGTAGGGTCATTGAATATTTTTAAGGCTGAGTTAGATAGATTCTTGACTGACAAAGGGGTAGACAGGAAAGTGAGGGCCACAATCAGACCAGGCATGATCTTATCAAAGGGCTGAACAGGCTCGAGGGCTGGAATACTCCTGCTCATAATTCTTATGTTCCTGTGTTCTTAATATGTTGCAAAACAAGAGCCATTGCAAAACAAAGACATGCATGAGCGCAGTCATGTGGCACATAAGTGATTGATAAAGGGACAACAAGAAAAAGGGGAAGGAAATTCTACTTCCACCAAAATAGGCACAAAGTTGGCAGAGCAACCACATCACCTGGCCAAAAGCAGCATGGTAATCCCGAGCCATTGCCAGCTTCAGGCCTTATTTAAATGTTGCCAGAGTGCTGTAAGCCCCCAAAAGCTGGGTGGTCAGGAGGGCAAGAAATCTTCCAGCTCCCATGCAGTGCTGCTCAATGGGTGGCATTCAGATGGGCTGGCAGTAGACCTCTCTTGCCTGTACAAAAGTAAAAGTTAACGATTGCAATGGCAGTCCTTTTAAGAACTATTGGGGATAAGCTGCTCACTGCCGGATAAAAATGGGCAGGACATGCCCTTTGTGTCTGAGAATCACAATCCAACAGTGTATGATCAGATTTACTTTTCAGCAGTCAAACATTTTACAGGTGGGTGAGCTGCTTGTTCATCTTCAGGTCCACCTGAAAATTGCATCAGGTGAGTCTTACGCATCAATAGGGTGGGATAGATGCCTCTCCACTTGATCTTTGATTGACAGTTGCCTATTTACTAGGTGAAAAATGGGTGACTCAATAGTGGAAAATAATCTGAGAAACACACAAGTGAGGTAAATTAATTGAAAGAAAATGGCACATAAAGGCTGCGATCTACCAGCCTCTTCGGTGCCAATTTTAGATGCGAAGAGACGGTTTAATCTCGTGAGAGGCCCCTCACAAGGTTCAACGGCCTTGTGAGGCCTCGCGAGATCTCATTAGGACCTTTCAGTGAGACCACCCCTCATCTGGATCACAATCTGGATCCCGCCCATTGAGCTCGGGACTCAGATTTGCATATTCAAGTGCGCAGTTAGACTCACTTGTATATGCTGGAATTAACCCTGTGCCTTGGAGACCCTAAGTGAGCACTGTTTAGCACTGGTCTCCACCAATGGGGTTGCTCCTAGGCGATTGGGGGCCCTTGGGTGGTCTTGCTCTGGGCAGGGTGGTACCCTGGCAGCCCCGATGCCACCTGGACACTCTGGCAGTGCCACCTGGGGACTTCCAGGCGGCAGTGCCAGGATGCCAGGTTGGCAGTGCCAAGGTGCTTGGGTGGCATCTTGCCCACACTGGGGATTGGTCCTGGGTGCCCTGCCCTTATAGGTTTGGATGCAGGGTGCTCAAGGACCCCTCATTAGTAAGTTGGGGCATTGGAGGGGTCCAAGGCCATGGTGAGAGGATCGAGAGCGTTCAGAGATCAGGATGCCATTTAAAAATGGGACTAAGTGTGGCAACGGCAGGGTGACTTTTCCTGAGGCTCTGAAATGAAGCAGAGTCCCATTTAATAGCAAGGTCGTTCAAGGCACTGTCAGCGCCAGGAAACACCTGGCTAAACACGCCCATCATGACAATTAAATGACTGTCAACAATCAGTCTTAAGGCCGAGTAAATTGAAAGATTTTATAATAGCAAAGAAAATCCCCATATCTATAACATCATTAACTTGTGGATAATTCTTTTCCCAATTATTTCATCTGTGGGTTCTTAATCGCACCCTCAAAATCTTCAGAAAATCCAGAGGTCTTGCATCATAAGTAGTTCCACACACCCATCCGTTCCAATCCCGCTTATTCCTTGCACTACACTTAATCAATGTCTGGACCCCCCCCCCCCCCCCCCCATGTTTGAATCCCTTGAGTGTATGGTGACCAATCATTTAGTCATTATGCAAAGCCCAGGAGGGAGAAAACAGAAGGAAATGTGAGGAATTACTGGAACAGCACAACGCTTTGGGAGAGCATGATCACGAAACAAGGGGGCTGAGGATTGTGATCCTGATAAATGTGGGATAGAAAGGAGATCCTTACTAATCCCGTTATTGATGGACATCTTCACATCATGTTGATGAAGCGATGAGTAGATCATTGCTGCCAAGAAGTTTGAGTGAAAGGTCAGATTACTAAACTATCCCAAAAACCATTACTGTCACCTTGTTTGTGGTATTTAGTTGGAGCCATATGTGATCTACTGGTATCTGCCAATATGTATGGGTGTGTGTAATTTTTTAATTGCTGGCATATATTAATTACATTAAGGTATCACAGTTCAATTAATCAAAAGCACTTAAAAACAAAATGCAGTAACTTCGGACGTGTTTCTTCCGACTTGAAGACTGGAATTTACAATCTTCAGACCTCCCTCACGAATAACAACACAACTCAAATAGGCCTCAGGCAGCTCCTTCCTTCTCCAGAAAGTAGACTTTGTGCTCTTAGAAGGATTTGGGGCAATGCTCGTGTCATGATAAAACTCTGCATCACCTGACTGAACAAGAAGAATTCCATGGGACATCTCTTGGAATACTGAATGAAAGTTTGTTCCCAAGGGGCTGGGATGTTATTCTCAATTCTGCCAGCTGTAGTTTCCTGAAATTCCAGCAGATTGAATTACGCCAGTTTCCAAAGGCTGAAGAAGGATATGGCCCAAACAGTTATTACTTTAATATTGACAACAGCTCTTCTTTCACAAACGAAGCCTTTCAACTGGTTGTGAAGAATCCGTTGCTTCTTGGACATTTGTGGTAGTTCTTTCCACTTCAGGTTGTGTGAGGTAGTTGAACTCATTCAGTGAGGCTGGCACAGTTGATCCCAGCGCTGTCACTACCGATACAATGGATCTGCTTTCACTTTTCAGGCACCTTTGCTGCCTAAAATTTTAACCTTGTCACTTTTCGGTGGTCTGAACTGAGATGTGTTATTTTAGGAGTTGAATATTGAATAAATGTTGGCTGATCCATTTCCTGCACTTCTCATCTTCAGGTTATTGTCAGAGTGAAACATTGTGGTTGACTGTGAAGCGTGTGACATTTTATACAAAAGTGTGGTTAGAGTGGTTTGCTGAACATGTCAGATGCATGGATAGTCTCACTTTAATCTCCTTCACATATGCAGACACAGACACACACAGCATTGGAACTTGAGAGGCCACAAAGGGCAGCAATACTCGAGGTTTAATGACAATCTGTGGTGATGTTTTTTTTTTGGTATTGCTGTTTCGGGAAAGTGGGAATGTCTGGGTGTGGATGAAGGTAGGAGGGGAATGACGCTACATTTGCAGTGTAATGTTCGAAGGAGAGGTGTACGGAGAAGCGAGAGTGGGCAGTCATTCTGCAGTGAACTCAGCACTTTAGATAAAGTAGAGTCACCATAGTTATAGATGGCCAGAGGCTGCTTTCCTCTTCGAGGGGGCAGAGCAGACTGGTGGTGATTTAACCTGAGGATCACCACACCTCAGGCGAGGGGCAATTTTGAGAAGGCAGGGCCTTCATGAGCAACCTCAGACAGTACAGGAATTGAACCCACGCTATTGGCCTTGCTCTGTATCACAAACCAGCTGTCCAGCCAATAATAATAATAATAATAATTGGTTATTGTCACATGTAGGCTTCAATTAAGTTACTGTGAAAAGGCAACTGAGCGAAACAGGAATGTCACCCTATTTTCCTTTCTACAATAATGCAGCATCCTTACCACTATACCCATCCTTACAGGTGTACCCTGATCTTGCACAAATTGGGAATCAAACAGGACCCACTTTCCTTTTTATTTGGGTTTTCGGAGATGCTTGCAAGACAGCTATTATTACTCATCCCTCTTTGCCCTCTGCAGTATCTCTAATTTCCGCCCCGACTTCACAATCAACATCCAATGTAAGCTTCATGTACAGTGGGCTAAACAGCTGGCTTGTAATGAAGAACAAGGTCAGCAGTGCGGGTTCAATTCTCGTATCGGCCTCCCCGAACTGGCGCTGGAATGTGGTGACTAGGGGCTTTTCACAGTAACTTCATTGAAGCCTACTCCTGACAATAAGTGATCATTATTATGTCCAAATCTCTGATTTCTCTGATCTATGATTTCCGATTCACAAGTTGCAATTGTCTATCGCACTGTCATTGTTGACCACCATTGACTCCCATTCCCCCAGTTGTTCAAATTCAAAATTCTCATCCTAGCGTTTAGATACTTTCAGGGTCAATGAAGTACAAAGTGGATGTAGTGCAAAGCATGCCGATGATTCATTATCACTCCTTTTCCACTACCATCAGAGGACTAGCTCTCTATTGTGTTTCATGCCTTGGAACTAAGGAGCGATAACACTCTCACCAGGTTCTCTATGTGAACAGGAGTCTTATGAAAAATGCTTTTAAGATGTCTGTAACTGCAAGCTTACTGCTTGTTTCACTGTCTTTGTAACCACACCCACATGCTTGATTCACAGCATACAGGACAGAAAGCAGTCAACTGAAACGCACAAACAATAAACAATTGAACACTTTTTAAAATTAGTATTCTTTTATGGGATTTGGGCATCACTAGCTAGGCCAGCATTCCTTGCTCACTTTTGGGAAGGTGGCGGTGAGCAGCCTTTTCCAACTGCTGCAGGTCCGTGTGGCGCAGGTACATCACAGTGCAGTTAGGGAAGGAGTTCCAGGATTTTGATACAGCAAGTGAAGGAATGCAGATATTTTTCTAAGACAGGACGTTGCGTGGTTTGGAAGGGAACGTGCAGGTGGTGGTGTTCATATGTGTCTGCTGCCCTTGTCCTTCCAAATGAGAGGAAGAGGCTGCAGGTTTGGGATTGAACACAACACTCACTCTCACTGTGTTCAAGTGTAATCTCAGCACTGAAGGCGGTATGTAATGGTGGTAAAATAGATTTAGTATACCTGTTGAAAACTAGTCCAAGTTTAGACCATTGATCTATGAAGAGAAGAATAGGAAGCTAAATCAAATATCATCAGGAAAAGGATTAAGGGTGATGGTTGAAACTTCAAAAATAATGAAGGAATTGTACGAAGGCGCCAAAGTAGAACAAAAGAACTTCATTGTAAAGCTAAATTCAACAAAATAAATAACTTTGTGCTTGGCTAGTGACTTATGGAATAGACTGGGCACAAAACGCAGCCCACAGATGAGAGTTAGACCTTTTTACAATTCTGCAATCAATGCAGTAATATGGATTTTGAGTAAGGAATTATTTTTGCAGAACATTTGTCAGACTATAAAACTGAATGATGGAGTGAGCTGGTTCAGCTGAATGCTCTTTCCTCTTTGACATAGTAATTTATTTTCTGGCCACGGGTGCCGTGAATTGTAGTTGGAAATTCTCCTGATTGATCAGAGTAACGTTGGTAGAAGAGACGTGGAAACTGTAGAGAACGTACATCAATGCTGCTCATGCCATTTCTCCTGGGATTCCGCGGTTTTCCACTGAAGTTGTGGCAGACATTAGGGAGAGCTCCTGCAGACGATTAACTCTTGGGCCAATCAATAGGTTCCCTCATTAAAGCTGTAAATTTAAATCCCTCAATAGCCACAATTGAGGATAACGCTCCCAAACACTTAGAGAAATGAATTAATCAGAAGTCAGCATGGGTTTCTAAAAGGTTCGACCAACTTTATTGCATTCTTTCAAGGAATAATGGAATAGATAAAGGAAATGGAAAGGTTGTGAGTTTAGATATTTAGAAATCATAGTATCCCTACAGTGTAGAAGGAGGCCATTTGGCCCATCGAGTCTTCACCGATTCTCTAAAAGAGAAAAGTACCTGGGCCCACTCCCCACCCCTGTAACCACACCTATCCTAAGGGGCTGGTTTAGCACAGTAGGCTAAACAGCTGGCTTGTAATGCATGCAGCGCGGGTTCAATTCCTGTACCTTCCTCCCTGAACAGGAGCCGGAAAGTGGCAACTAGGG
Source organism: Scyliorhinus canicula (assembly GCF_902713615.1). Lineage (NCBI taxonomy): Eukaryota > Metazoa > Chordata > Chondrichthyes > Carcharhiniformes > Scyliorhinidae > Scyliorhinus > Scyliorhinus canicula. The sequence continues at coordinate 48,655,666 of NC_052161.1, forward strand.
GCTTTTCACAGTAACTTCATTTGACGCCTACTTGTGACAATAAGCGATTTTCATTCATTTCATTTCAAATATACCAAAGGGTTTAGCGGGACCAGAAATGAGGATTCTTAATTTGGGAAGCAGCTTCAATTATAAAGAGACATAGAAATTAAGAAATTAAAGATGCAGGAAAAAGCGAGGAAGAGAGCGTTTCAACAGGAACGAACAGAGAGTTGATTTAAAAGGGATATGCAGAAACTCACACGACAGAAAGAGAGAGAGAGACTTCCAACTTTGCACACAGGCAACAGCCACCAAAAAGTTAGAGCAGACAAAGGAGGAAGGTAATTATAGATGGGAACTGAGTGGGGCGATTTACTGATATTTACAAGCTCTACAAAATCCAATGAGAGAGATGGCAAAACTATTTTTTGTGCTTTTGAGAAAATAGCTAAACAGCTAAGATTGCCACAAGATTGTTGGGCTCGACTCTTACTGGCTAAACTTGTTGGTAGGGCTAGTGAAGTCTACACATCCTTTTCAGAGGAAACGTATGAAGACTATGAGACCGTGAAGTAAGCTATATTCGTGGCATATGAATTAGTACTGGCAGCGTACAGACAGAAGTTCAGAGTTGTAAGAAAACAGGCTGAACAGACTTACCTTGAATTTGACACGGTTAAGCAGTCATTTTGATAGGTTGGTCAGGGCTTTGAAGCCCTTAGAGAGATCATTCTGCTGATGAAATTTAAAGATTCTTTGCCTACCATGATTAAAACTCATACAGCACAGAACAGGCCCTTCGGCCCTCAATGTTGTGCCGAGCCATGATCACCCTACTCAAACCCACATATCCACCCTACTCAAACCCACGTAACCCAACAACCCCCCCATTAACCTTACTTTTTTGGGACACTACGGGCAATTTAGCATGGCCAATCCACCTAACCCGCACATCTTTGGACTGTGGGAGGAAACCGGAGCACCCGGAGGAAACCCACGCACACAGGGGGAGGACGTGCAGACTCCACACAGACAGTGACCCAGCCGGGAATCGAACCTGGGACCCTGAAGCTGTGAAGCATTTATGCTAACCACCATGCTACCCTGCTGCCCCAGCATGCTGAGGAGCAGAACATTAGAACTGCTGGCCAAGCTGCAGAGCTTGCGGCCGATTATGAGCTGGTTCATAGACTAATTAAGGATCCTTTATGCTGCATAAAATAAACTTTTGGGAACAGTGCAAATTTTTCTGGGGCTTTTTCCAAGTTAATACATGCTTTTGAATTTTGTAATATTTGATGAGATGGAACCAGAAAGAAAAGGGTTGAGAAAGTAAATGTCATTCAAATCGAGACCGTTCAGTTTTAAAAAGGGGAATGAAATCTCCGTCACAAAGCACACTGATGTTATCTGTGTGGGTATCCCAACTTTGAACACCGGTTCGTGAGGGTGTATAATTTTGTTTCAGTATGAGGAGACAAGTGAAAGCCCCACAGTGAGAGTAACCAGCCCAGTCATCATGTGACAATTATTCAAGACTATTTATTACAGTAAAGAAATGACAAATACACACCAACAGGACTACTATACGCTCAGGCAATTAAGATGTATGAATTACTAAACACCCACGGTTTATATCAAACATACCCCTTGTTACACAATATCTACGATACCTGAACTCAGTAGGAGTTCCCCTATTCTCCAAAAAATATCCAAATTGAATAACCAGCTATAGTTACCACACAATACATGGATGATACTCAGCTGGGAATTGCGTTTGTCCCGGTCCAGTGAAGATATTTTAAAACTGCTGTTACAAAGGTTTTCTGCACTGCCTTGGCTCTAAGACCTAGAAGCTTGTTTGCTGTAAACTTGGCCTTCAAGCTTCGTGGCTAGGAAGTGGCCTGTCCGCTTTCTAAAACAGCTAGATGGTAACTTCTTCCTTTCCGTCTGAGGGTCTGGTCAATTATACCATTGTTGTTCTTTGATTATGCCTTCTGTCTATTAGGCTGTCTGTCCCCATCACCCTCCATGACTAGACATTAACATATGTATATCTCGGGGACCTTCCCGATCACCGATAGTCTGTTTCTCGTCTGTAAGCTAGTCACACTTGATTATTATCTAAACTACCATTCTAAACTCTTTATCGGGAGAGACGCATACCAATTGAGGCCCTTTGAATACTGTCTAGCGGTGTCTCCCGGCAAATTTATGGCAAAGGCCATTAAAAAACTAGTTGAATTCTTTGATCTTTATCTCAAGGAATAGAAAACAAAAGCAGGGAGATAATGTTTTTTTTTAATAAACATTTTATTGAGTTATTTTTGGTATTATAGCAACAACAAAATAAACAATGTACATGAAACTATAAACATCGTGCAAAAGCCGTCTCCCTCCCTTACAGGTCCCACCTTTATTAACCCCCTACTCTAAGCTAAACTAACCCACCCCCCTTCTGCTGACGATTACATTTCCGCGAAGAAGTCGACGAATGGTTGCCACCTCCGAGTGAACCCTAACATGACCCTCTCAAGGCAAACTTGATTTTCTCCAAACAGAAAGCTAGCCATGTCCGACGTCTCTGACTTTGGGGTCCGACTTTGAGTCTCCACAAGCTAATAGTATCCGTCTCTGGGCTATCAGGGAAGCAAAGGCCAGAACGTCTGCCCCTTTCTCCTCCTGGATTCCCGGGTCTTCCGACACCCTGAAAATCTCCACCTCTGGACTCAGTGCCACCCTTGTTTTTAACACCGTGGACATAATATCTGCAAACCCCTCCCAAAATCCCCGAAGCTTTGGACATGCCCAGAACATGTGGACATGGTTCGCTGGTCCTCCCGCACATTTTGCAGACCTGTCTTCCACCCCAAAGAGTTTGCTCATCTGGGCCACTGTCATGTGAGCCTGGTGAACGACCTTGAATTGTATCAGGCTGAGCCTGGCACATGTTGCGGACGCGTTGACTCTACTCAACGCATCCGCCTATAGACCATCCTCTATCTCTCCTCCCAGCTCCACCTCCCACTTGCGCTTCAGCTCCTCGGTCTGCATCTCCTCTGACCCCATAAGTTCCTTGTAAAGGTCAGAGATGTTCTCTTCTCCTACCCACCCTCTGGAAACTATGCTGTCCTGAATCCCCCTTAGTGGTAGGAGCGGGAAGGTTGACTCCTGTTTATGTAGGATGTCCCGCACCTGCAGATACCTGAATTTTTTTCCTCTCGCCAACTCAAACTTCTCCTCCATACTCGGAAAGCTTCCCTCTATAAACATATCCCCCATCCTCTCAATCCCTGCTCTCTGCCATATCCGGAACCCCCCCATCCATATTTCCTGGGGCAAACCATGGGGACCAGACCGATGCTCCCTCTGCTCCCACATGTCTCCACCATTGCCCCCAGACTCTCAGGAACGCCACCACCATGGGGCTGGTGGAGTACCGTGCCGGTGGGAACGGCAGAGGCGCAGTTACCAACACCCCCAGACTGGTGCCTTTGCATGAAGCCGTCTCCATACGCTCCCATGTCGACCCCTCCCCCACCACCCACTTTCTGATCATGGCTATATTCGCCGCCCAGAAATAGTTACTAAAATTTGGCAGCGCCACTCCGCCCTCTCCCCGACTCTGCTCAAGCATTACCTTCCTTACTCGCGGGGTCTTGCTCGCCCAAACGAAGCCAGTGATCATTTTATTGACTCGTTTATAAAAGGACCACGGAATAAAGATGGGGAGACATTGAAACACGAACAGGAATCTCGGGAGGACCGTCATCTTCACCGTCTGCACCCTCCCAGCCAGTGACAATAGAAGCGAAAATCGTCCTTCAGTTGGTCCACTAGTCGGGCCAGATTTAATTTATGCAGCCGGTCCCATTCCCGCGCCACTTGAATGCCTAGGTACCTAATGCTTCCCCCTACTAATCTAAATGGCAGCTCCCCCAATCACCTCCTGTCCCCTTGCCTGGACTGCCAACATCTCACTTTTCCCCATATTTAGCTTATACCCTGAAAACTAGCCAAATTCCCCTAGAATCCTCATGATTTCTTCCATCCCCTCTATTGGGTCCAATACATACAAAAGCAGGTCATCTGCACAGAGCAAGACTCTGTGCTCCACCCCCCTCAGACCAGCCCCTTCCAGCCCTTGGGGCTCTCAGAGCAATTGCCAGCGGCTCTACAGCTAGCTCGAACAACAATGGGGAGAGGGGCATCCCTGTCTCGTCCCCCGGTGCAGCCTAAAATAGTCCGATGTTGTCCTATTCATCCGTACACTTGCCACAGGAGCCTGATACAGCAACATGACCCAGTCAATAAAGCCCCACCCAAATCCGAACCGTCCCAGCACTTTCCACAGATAATTCCATTCTACCCGATCAAAAGCCTTTTCTGTATCCATTGCGATCACTACCTCCACCTCCCTACCTTCCGGGGGCATCATGATCACGTTTAACAACCTTCTTATATTGGCCACCAACTGCCTACCCTTAACAAACCCCGTCTGGTCCTCCCCAATAACGTCTGGAACACAATCCTCAATCCTGGAGGACAACATTTTGGCCAGCAATTTGGCATCCACATTCAACAGGGATATCGGTCTTTAGGACCCACATAGCTCTGGGTTCTTGTCCCGCTTCAAAATCAGCAAAATTGTGGCCTGTGACATCGTCGGGGCAGCACCCCTCTTTCCCTTGCCTCATAAAACTCCACTGGGTACCCATCCCTTCCCGGGGCTTTACCCGACTGCATGGCCTTCAGACCCTCCACTATCTCTTCCAACCCGATCGGGGCCCCCAGCCCTTCTACTAACTCCCCGTCCACCTTTTGGAAATTCAGCCCCTCCAAGAAGTGCCTCACCCCTCCGGCCCCGTTGGGGGTTCCGACCTATACAGCCTACTGTAGAAATCCCTAAACGACTTATTCACTCCTGCTGAATCTCCAACCAGGTTCCCATCTCCGCCATTTGCTTTCCCTATCTCCCCGGCTGCCTCCCTCTTTCTAAGCTGCTGAGCAAGCATTCTGCTGGCCTTCTCTCCATACTCATAGATCGCCGCCTCGCCTTTCTCAGCTGCTCCACCGCCCTCCCTGTGGTTGACAAGCCGAACACCGCCTGTAGCCTCCGCCGTTCCCCCGAGTCGTTGACCTGCAGGTAGTTCTGAATACATTTCCTCAACCGCTCGCACACCCCTTTGACAGCCAAAAGTCCCACATCTAACCTCCATTGCGGGCACTGGTTACTGTCTTTACTAACCTGCAGGTCAACCCAGTGCAATCTCATGGTCTGAGATTGTGATCGCCAAGTACCCCGTGTCCACCACCCCTGCCAGTAAGGCCCTGCTCAAAATAAAGAAATCAATCTGAGAGTACACTTTATGCATGTGAGAGTAGAAGGAGAACTCCTTCACCTTCGGCTGCCCAAGTCTCCATGGATCCAAACCCCCCATCTGCTCCATGAACCCTTTTAGTTCCTTTACCATTGCTGGCACCCTGCCTGTTTTCGAGCTTGACCGGTCCAAGCCAGGGTCAATAACTTGTGTTGAAGTCCCCTCCCATGACCAACCTGTGCGAATCCAGGTCCAGTATCTTCCCCACATCAACTCCACATCATCCCAATCTTGCGCATACACAATTACTAATACCACCTGCACCCCCTCCAGTTTCCCACTGACCATAATGTATCGACCTCCCACACCCGAGACTATTCTACCCGCCTCAAACACCACCCGCTTATTGATCAGGATCGCGACCCTTCTAGTCTTTGAATCCAGTCCTGAGTGAAAGACCTGACTGACCCAGCCTTTCCTCAAACTAATCTGGTCAGTTACTCTAAGGTGTGTCTCCTGCAACATTACCACGTCCGCCTTCAGTCCCCTGAGATGCGTGAACTCACGTGCCCTCTTGACCGGCCCATTTAACCCTCGAACATTCCAGGTGATCAACCGAGTTGGGAGGCTCATTGCCCCCCCCCCCTTCACCGATCAGCCATCCCCTTTATTGGGCCCGCCTCCAGCCCATGCTCGATGCCTCCACCGGCCCGCCCCTGGGCAGCCTCCGCCCCCAACCTCCTCTCAGTCGCTTAACCTAAGCCCCTCCCTCGTCAGCAGAACATTTACCTCCTTCCCTCCTCGTAACAACACTCTGTAATCCAACCCCTTTACTAAGCCATGCAAATGCACCCCCCCCCCCCCCACTGCGCTTCCGTGAGCTAGCCCGCCCAGCTAGCTTGGTGGCCCCCATCCCTGGCGCCGGATAGTCTCCCACCTATTGTTCCCCCCCCCCACCCCGCTCATACAAATATACTCCAACACCAAACAATCCCCACACAATTGCCCGACAGAAAAACACCAAGATCTAAACAAGCACACTTCCATCCCCCAACAGTACAAATTAAAACCTTAACTCACGCAGCTCTACCGCTGGTTCAAAATCAATGCAAAAGGCATTACAAACAGCTTCCACAAAACGAAAAACAAGAAACTTTTTTTAAAAGAACAGAAAAACAAAAAAAAAGCATGAACGTTGCAGCAAAGTTCAAAAGTTCTCAGTCCACCACCAGTTCTTTCCTTTTCGCGAAGTCCAGCGCGTCCTCAGGCGTCTCAAAATAAAAGTGCTGTTCCTCGTGCATGCGCTAGAGACGGGCCGGATACAACAGTCCGAACTTCACCTTTTTCTGAAAAAAGATCGACCTAATCTGTTTGAAGCCTGCTCTTCTCCTGGCCACTTCCACACTCAGGTCTTGGTAAAACCCGCAGGATACTGTTGTCCCATTTACAGCTCCGTGTCTGCTTGGCCCACTGTAGAATGTGCCCCTTTTTCCAAGTACCTGTGGAATCTTCACCATTGCCCTCGGGTGGGGGGGGGGGGGGGGGGGAGGGGTCTCCCATTCGCGGCTTCCTCGCATGTGCTCTGTGAGCTCTGTCCACCTCCAAGGGTCGGGAGAATGCCCCATCCCCCAGCAGCTTCTCAAACATGTCTGCGATGTATGCCCTAGCGTCCGCTCCTTCGGACCCTACTGGGAACCCAACGATTCTCAAGTTCTGCCTGAGGGACCTATTCTCTAGGTCCTCCACCTTCTCCATGAGCTTCTTCTGCTGGTCTCTCAGCATCCCCACCTCCAACTGCACCACAGTTTGATGTTCCTCCTGCTCAGCCAGCGCCTTCTCCACCTTCTGGATCGCCCGATCTTGGGCGTCCAATCTAAGCTCCAGCCGTTCAATTGACTCTTTTATTGGGTCCAAGCAGTTCCATTTCTGCTCATCAAAGCTTTCCTGAATAACTTGCATCAGCTGCTTCATTGACCGCTGGGTCGACAAAACAGAGATCTGGTCCTCCGCAATGCTGTCTCCCGCTGCAGCTTCAGCCCAAGTCTTCTCTGTCTTTCTGTTTCTGCCTTTACGACCACTTTTAGTCCTTCTCTCCATGCACCGATGTGGGAATTCAGTACACAATTGATCTGTCTTCAGTTTTACAGTTCAAGTCCGGTAGAAAATCGGGGAAAAGGTCCAAAAGTTCGACCCGAGCGGGAGCCACCAAATGTGCGACTTACTCCTTCATAGCTGCCACCGGAAGACCAGGGAGACAATGTTGAGCTTGTACAGAACTCCAGTTAGTCTTGGGGTATGATGCACAGATTTGCACAGCTCCATATAAAAGCAACAATAAGTCATTGCATTGTTGGACTAGGATGTTAACAAGAATAAAGAATAAATCGTGAGATATAGATATAGAGAAATACAGCACAGAACAGGCCCTTCGGCCCACGATGTTGTGCCGAACTTTTGTCCTAGGTTAATCATAGAATTTTAGACACTAAGGGCTATTTATCATGGCCAATCCACCCAACCTGCACATCTTTGGACTGTGGGAGGAAACCGGAGCACCCGGAGGAAACCCACGTACACACGGGGAGGATGTGCAGACTCCACACAGCCAGTGACCCAAGTCGAAATCGAACTTGGGACCCTGGAGCTGTGAAGCAATTGTGCTATCCACAATGCTACTGTGCTGCCCTTAAGAAGAAATTAATCTACACTCCATTATTCTACCCTAATCCATGTACCTATCCAATAGCCGCTTGAAGGTCCCTAACGTTTCCGACTCAACTACTTCCACAGGCAATGCATTCCATGTCCCCACTACTCTCTGGGTAAAGAACCTACCTCTGACATCCCCCCTATATCTTCCACCATTTACCTTAAATTTATGTCCCCTTGTATTGGTTTGTTCCACCCGGGGAAAAAGTCTCTGACTGTCTATTCTATCTATTCCCCTGATCATCTTATAAACCTCTATCAAGTCGCCCCTCATCCTTCTCCGTTCTAATGAGAAAAGACCTAGCACCCTCAACCTTTCCTCGTAAGACCTACTCTCCATTCCAGGTAACATCTTGGTAAATCTCCTTTGCACCTTTTCCAAAGCTTCCACATCCTTCCTAAAATGAGGTGACCAGAACTGTACACAGTACTCCAAATGTGGCCTGACCAAGGTTTTGTACAGCTGCATCATCACCTCACGGCTCTTAAATTCAATCCCTCTGCTAATGAACGCTCGCACACCATAGGCCTTCTTCACAGCTCTATCCACTTTCAAAGATCTATGAACATAGACCCTAAGATCTCTCTGCTCCTCAACATTGCCAAGTACCCTACCGTTAACCCTGTATTCCGCATTCATATTTGTCCTTCCAAAATGGACAACCTCACATTTGTCAGGGTTAAACTCCATCTGCCACTTCTCAGCCCAGCTCTGTATCCTATCTATGTCTCTTTGAAGCCGACAACAGCCCTCCTCACTATCCACAACTCCACCAATCTTCGTATCATCTGCAAATTTACTGACCCACCCTTCAACTCCCTCATCCAAGTCGTTAATGAAAATCACAAACGGCAGAGGACCCAGAACTGATCCCTGCGGTACGCCACTGGTAACTGGGCTCCAGGCTGAATATTTGCCATCCACCACCACTCTCTGTCTTCTATCGGTTAGCTAGTTCGTTATCCAACTGGCCAAATTTCCCACTATCCCATGCCTCCTTACTTTCTGCATACGCCTACCATGGGAACCTTATCAAATGCCTTACTAAAATCCATGTACACTACATCTACTGCTTTACCTTCATCCACATGCTTGGTCACCTCCTCAAAGAAGTCAATAAGACTTGTAAGGCAAGACCTACCCCTCACAAATCCGAGCTGACTATCCCTAATCAAGCAGTGTCTTTCCAGATGCTCAGAAATCCTATCCCTCAGTACCCTTTCCATTACTTTGCCTACCACCAAAGTAAGACTAACTGGCCTGTAATTCACAGGGTTGTCCTTTTTTGAACAGGGGCTAGGACATTTTGCATTAAACTTGAGATGGTTCAGGTGTGATCTGATAAAACCTTCAGTATTATTAAAGGCTATGCAAAATGACTTGTAGTTGTTTCCATTGATAGCTGAGATACTAGATAGGACACAAAGGGACGGCTTTGTGGCACAGTGGTTAGCACTGCCGCCGCACAGCGCCAGGGACCCGGGCTCGATTCCGACCTCATGTGACCTGTGTGGTTTGAACATTCTTCCCATGAGTTTCCTCCGAGTGCTCCGGTTTCCTCTCACAGTCCACAGATGTGCAGGTTTGCTGGATTGGCTATGCTAAATTGCCCCATCGGTGGGGTGCTCTTTCGGAGGGTCAGTGCAGACCTGATGGGCCAAATGGCCTCCTTTTGCACTGTAGGGATTCTATGAAAAAAGACACAGTTTTAAGATGATCGCCAAAATGATAAAAGGGTACAGAGTCCCCAGGGAAATTTTGTTGCTGCCCCTTGGGTTGCCAACTCTGATTCGACATATTCCTAAAATTGCCATAAAATGATACGCAACCACCCCATCTCCTCCTACCATTGATCATGATATGCATGGTACACTACAACAATTGGAAAGCAATTTGTTACCTGATTGGATGTTTTGTGGCTTTTAGTTAGGCAGCCTTTTCCCCTCATGCCCAATGCAAATATTACTGAGAAGCAAAAGTGTTCAAAGAAAAGGTAAACAAAAAACAATTTTTTCATGCTCATGATTTTTCTCCTGGGTTGCTTGCAGCTCCTGGAGATCAGTCTTTAATTCATGGAGACTGCAGGGGAATCCAGGAAGATTGTCAACTCTACTGGCCTCTTCCACTGCCACCCCCAACTTGAAGTACATTCCCCCTGCCCAAGGCAGTAAGCACTGGGATTTTATTTCCCCAGCCCTGTTAATGACCTGGCAGGTACTCTGGCATAGGCCTGGCTCCTAGTGGTGCCTACCATCGGCAGGAAGAGGAGGAAATGTAAACACCTACATCGGCTTCAGGACCTCAACTGTGTGCTGAGCCTTTAAAATTAGATCAAAACCTTTTGGCTTCCAGTAGAGAACCATAGCATCATGTTTCACTGGTTGTGTTAGAATACCCAGAGCATGCCTGCAGGAAAATGCTCCCTCATCAGTATAGCTGCAATAGCCTGTGCTTGCTTACTTGGGGAAACCCCAGAAATCATGGAATAATATAAAAGGGGCGAAGGCTCAGAGAAATTGTTGCTCATTTTGTTGGTGGCTCATTTTGTTGACCCTATGCACAGCAAATAGGCACTCTCTATGGGTAAAGATCAGAAAATGACCCTCATTAATTGTTTTAACAGTGAATTTGTTGCTTGAAAAAGATAAATGACTTCCGGTTGCGGCTATGACTAGCTAAGCCGCACATTTGGAAGCTCCTGCAACAAAGGTGTTTTTGGGCCAATTGGAGGGCCCCAACGGCGCTGAAAAAACGAATCCCGGTGGGGGAAGGTCCCCTGAGGAGAACTAGACCGATTTTATGGTCGGTACCCGGAGTGGAGCGGCAAGAAAAACGGCAGCAGCTCCCCAAAAAAAGCGGGGGAAGAAAATCAAAATGGCGGCCGGCGGTGCACCGGAGGAGTGGAAGAAATGGGCGGAGGAGCAGCAGGCCGCTCTCCTCCGTTTTTTCACGGAGATGAAAGTGGAACTCTTAGAGTCCATGAACGCGACGGCCACCAGGTTGGTGGGAGCCCAGGCGATCCAAGAGGCGTCGATTAAAGATCTGCAGCAGGAGATGGCCGCGAGGGAGGAGGAGGCCACAGTCATCGGGGCAAAGGTGGAGGCGCACGAGGCACTCCACATGAAGTGGCAGAGCCGCTTCGAGGAGCTGGACACTCGGATGAGGAGGAAAAATTTGAGGATCCTGGGCCTGGAAGAAGGCCTGGAGGGGTCGGATCTCCCGGGATATGTGGCGGAGATGTTGAGCTCCCTGATGGGGGAAGGGGCCGGTCCGGCGCCCCTGGAATTGGAAGAGGCATACCGGGTCATGGCCAGGAGGCCTAGGGCAAACGAGCCCCCGAGGGTGGTGCTGGTGCGGTTCCAGCGGCTAAGTGATCGAGAGAAAGTCCTGAGGTGGGCTAAAAGGGAGAAAAGCAGCAAGTGGCAGAACTCGACGGTAAGGGTGTACCAGGACTGGAGTGCGGAGGTGGCAAAGCGGCGGGCCCGGTACAACCGGACAAAGGCGGTGCTGCACGCGAAAAAGATCAAATTTGGAATGTTGCAACCGGCGCGCTTGTGGGTCACCTACAAGGACCAACATCATTATTTCGAGTCCCCAGAGGAGGCCTGGACCTTTGTACAAGAGGAAAAGTTGGACACGAACTAAAACCTGGGAGCACCGGCGGTCGTAGCCGCCGGGGGACTCTTGATTGTGCAAGTGGCCCTTTTCTTTTTCAGGCCAGGTCGGAACTGGGTAACAGTTTCGTGGAGTGTTTGGGGTGTTTTTTCTCGAACGGTTGACTTTTCTGAATATTTTGAAGGTTTCGAGTTGTTGGGTGTTTCTGTATATTTGTACTGTTGAAATCTCTATTGTGGGTCGTTGGCTTCTTATGGGGTGTTTTTTCCCGTTTCCAATTTCCCTTAGTTATTTACCTCTCTTACCCTTTTTCTTTGGGTGCTTGGGGGGGTTTTTTGGTTCTTTTTTTTTCTTTTCGGGTTATGGTTATCTGCGGTTATGTATACTGTTTGATGGAGGGTGATGGTTGGGCACGCGGTTAGTTGATAGTTAGTTAATTATTTTGTTATTTAAGTATGTAGTTAAGTATTTATGTATTTAGTTGCCATTGGGTATTTGTATTTATATCGTTAAGTTGGGGAGACGGGACGGGGGGGAGCGGGTTGATTATGCGGGTCTTTCTCGGGGGTTTTAAGGGGATCTTTCACGGGCGCAGATGGGGTGAACCGGGAGGAGTCGGAATGTGGCAGGAGCAGCCGGGTCAGCGGAGACCAGCTGACTCTCGGGAGTACGATGTGGGGTACATCGCGGCTAGGAGGGGTCCTAGCCAGGGGGGGGGGGGGGGGGGGGGGAAGGGGGGGGGGACTGGGGGGGGACACCGGGTTGCTGCTAGAAAGACCAGGGACGAGAAGGGGAGAGCCGGGGGGGGGGTGGGGGGGGGGGGCCATCGCTATGGGAAGCGGGTCAGAAAAGAAGGGATGACCCGGGGCGAGCAAGGGACAAGACATGGCTAATCGACAGGGAGTAGGGACGGGTCGCTCTGCGACCCGATTGATCACGTGGAACGTAAGGGGGCTGAATGGGCCGGTCAAAAGATCAAGGGTCTTCTCACACCTGAAGGGACTGAAGGCTGATGTAGCAATGCTGCAGGAGACTCATTTGAGGGTAGCAGATCAGGTCCGCCTGAGAAGGGGGTGGGTGGGACAGGTGTTCCACTCAGGCTTGGATATCAAGAACCGGGGGGTGGCGATTTTGGTGGGAAAGAGAGTGTCGTTTGTGGCGGCAGAGGTGGTGGCAGACAAGGAGGGCAGGTACGTGATGGTGAGGGGTAGGCTGCAGGGAGAGAGTGTGGTACTGGTAAATGTGTATGCCCCGAACTGGGACGACGCGGGTTTTATGAGGCGCCTGCTGGGCCTCATCCCGGGACTGGAGGCAGGGGGCCTGATCATGGGAGGGGACTTTAATACGGTGTTAGACCCTGGGCTGGATAGATCGAGTTCCAGGACGAATAGGAGGCCGGCAGCGGCAGAGGTGTTAAGGGGGTTCATGGAGCAGATGGGAGGGGTAGACCCATGGAGATTTGGTAGGCCTAGGGCGAGGGAGTATTCTTTTTTCTCCCACGTCCACAGAGTGTACTCTAGGATCGATTTTTTCGTATTGAACAGGGGGCTGATACCGAGAGTGCAGGACACGGAGTACTCGGCCATTGCGATATCGGACCATGCACCACATTGGGTGGACGTGGACATGGGGGAGGCGCGGGACCAACGCCCGTTGTGGCGCCTGGATGTAGGGCTGTTGGCGGACGAAGAGGTGTGCAGAAGGGTGAGAACGGGCATTGAGAACTATCTGGGTACGAATGACACAGGTGAGGTGCAGGTGGGGACGGTCTGGGAGGCCTTGAAAGCAGTGATTAGAGGAGAGCTGATCTCCATAAGGGCGCACAGAGAGAGGAAGGAGAGGCAGGAAAGGGAGAGGCTGGTGGGGGAGCTCCTAGAAGTAGATAGGAAATATGCGGCGGCGCCAGAGGAGGGGCTATTAAGGGAGCGGCGTAGCTTGCAGGCCAGGTTCGACCTACTGACCACTAGGAAGGCGGAAATGCAGTGGAGAAGGGCGCAGGGTGCGGCGTATGAGTACGGGGAAAAGGCGAGCAGGATGCTGGCACACCAGCTTCGTAAGCGAGATGCAGCCAGAGAGATTGGGGGAGTGAGAGAGAGGGGTGGGGATGTAGTGCAGAAGGGGCAAGAGGTGAATAGGGTCTTTAGGGACTTCTATAGGGAATTGTATAGGTCTGAACCGCCGAAGAGGAGAGGGGGAATGAAGAACTTTCTCGACAAATTGGGGTTCCCAAAGGTACAGGAGGAGCTGGTGGAAGGGTTGGGGGCGCCGATAGAGCTGCAGGAGCTAATTAAAGGGATAGGCCAGATGCAGGCGGGGAAGGCGCCGGGGCCGGATGGGTTCCCGGTGGAGTTTTACAGGAAATTTGTGGACTTGGTGGGTCCAGTGCTGGTGCGAGCCTTCAATGAGGCGCGCGAGGGGGGGGCTCTGCCTCCAACAATGTCGCAGGCCCTGATCTCCTTGATTTTGAAGCGGGACAAGGACCCGGTCCAGTGCGGGTCCTACAGGCCTATCTCCCTCTTAAATGTAGATGCCAAGCTGTTAGCAAAGGTCCTGGCAACCAGGATAGAGGACTGTGTGCCAGGGGTAGTCCATGAAGACCAGACGGGGTTCGTGAAGGGACGCCAACTTAACACAAATGTTCGGAGATTGTTAAATGTGATTATGATGCCAGCAGTGGAAGGGGAGGCGGAGATAGTGGTAGCGCTGGACGCGGAGAAGGCATTTGACAGGGTGGAGTGGGAATACTTGTGGGAGACGTTGGAAAGGTTTGGGTTTGGGGAGGGATTTATCAAGTGGGTAAAACTGCTCTATTCAGCTCCGATGGCAAGTGTGGTAACAAACGGGAGGAGGTCAGAATATTTTGGGCTGCATCGAGGTACTAGGCAGGGATGTCCCCTATCTCCCTTACTCTTTGCATTAGCGATTGAGCCATTGGCGATGGCACTGAGGGGTTCAGGGGGGTGGAGAGGACTGACAAGGGGAGGGGAGGAACATCGGGTCTCGCTCTATGCGGATGATTTGTTGTTGTATGTGGCAGACCCGGAGGGGGGAATGCCGGAGGTAATGGGGATACTAGCGGAGTTCGGGGACTTTTCGGGATATAAATTAAATCTGGGGAAAAGTGAGGTCTTTGTAATACACCCGGGAGACCAAGGGGAGGGAATTGGGAGGCTCCCCTTCAAAAGAGCAGTTAAAAGTTTTAGGTATTTGGGGGTGCAGGTGGCAAAGAACTGGGGGACCCTACACAAGTTGAACTTTTCCAGACTGGTGGAGCAGATGGAGGAGGAGTTTAAGAGGTGGGACATGGTGCCGCTGTCGCTAGCAGGGAGGGTGCAGTCAGTTAAAATGACGGTCCTCCCGAGGTTCTTGTTTTTGTTCCAGTGTCTGCCCATCTTCCTCCCCAGGGCCTTTTTCAAGAAGGTAACGAGTAGTATCATGGGGTATGTGTGGGCACATGGCACCCCGAGAGTTAGAAGGGTCTTTTTGGAGCGGAGTAGGGATAGTGGAGGGCTGGCGTTACCCAACCTTTCCGGATATTACTGGGCGGCAAATGCATCGATGGTACGAAAGTGGATGATGGAAGGGGAGGGGGCAGCCTGGAAGCGCATGGAGAGGGCGTCCTGCGGCAACATAAGCTTAGGGGCACTGGTAACGGCACCATGGCCGCTCCCTCCCACGAGGTATACCACGAGCCCGGTGGTGGCGGCCACCCTCAAGATCTGGGGGCAGTGGAGGCGACACAGGGGGGAAGTGGGAGGTCTGATAGGGGCACCACTAAGAGGGAACCACAGATTTGCGCCGGGAAACACAGGAGGGGGATTCCAGAGCTGGCAGAGGGCGGGTATTAGACAACTGAGGGACTTGTTTATAGAGGGGAGGTTTGCGAGCCTGGGAGAGCTGGAGGAGAAATTTGGGCTCCCCCCGGGGAACACGTTCAGGTACCTCCAAGTGAAGGCATTTGCCAGACGACAGGTAGCGGGGTTCCCCGCGCTCCCCGACAGGGGGGTGAGTGATAGGGTGCTATCAGGGGTCTGGGTCGGGGAGGGGAAGATCTCGGACATCTATAAGATTATGCAGGAGGTGGAGGAGGTACCAGTAGAGGAGCTGAAAGATAAGTGGGAGTTAGAGCTGGGGGAACAGATAGAGGACGGGACATGGGCAGACGCCCTAGAGAGGGTCAACTCGTCGTCGTCATGTGCGAGACTGAGTCTCATTCAATTTAAGGTACTGCATAGAGCCCACATGACGGGGACAAGGATGAGTCGGTTTTTCGGGGGTGAAGACAGGTGTATTAGATGTTCGGGAAGCCCTGCGAATCATGCACATATGTTTTGGGCATGTCCGGCACTGGAGGAGTTCTGGAAGGGGGTGGCAGGGACGGTGTCGAGAGTGGTGGGGTCCAGGGTCAAGCCAGGATGGGGACTTGCGATCTTCGGGGTTGGGGTGGAACCGGGGGTACAGGAGGCGAGGGAGGCTGGAATATTAGCCTTTGCGTCCTTGGTGGCTCGGAGGAGGATCCTGATTCAGTGGAGGGACGAAAGGCCTCCGAGTGTTAACACCTGGTTAAACGACATGGCAAACTTCATCCAATTGGAAAGGATCAAATTCGCCCTGAGAGGGTCGGTGCAGGGGTTTTCCAGGCGATGGCAACCCTTCCTAGACCTCTTGGATCAGAGATAGAAACTGAGGCCATGACAGCAGCAACCCGGGAGGGGAGGGGAGGGCGGGAGGGAGGGAGGGGGGGGGGAGGGGGGAAAACGACGAAGGAAGTACGGTAGCGGCGGTGGCACGGGCAAGGCCTGCCCGAGGACGCTGCTAGAAATGATAAGTTGGTCTGACTGTCGGTTCGCCGGCGGGGGGGGGGGGGGGGATGCGCGGGTAGGGGGGGGGGGGGGGATTCTTTTTCTTTTTCTTGTTAAGTAGGGGGTTTGACTTTGTTTTGTTATAATTTAAATGTAAATGTAGGGGGGGTTAAAATGTTTGTATTTTGAAAAATTCAATAAAAATTATTTAAAAAAAAAAAAAAAAGAAAAAGATAAATATTACTAAGTATGGACAGTGAGCAGGATAGCAGGGTTAGACTGGGTACCCCTGCCAGAAAGACCGTGGCACGGTCTTTTCTTTTATGAATTTAGAATGCCCAATTCCTATTTTCTAATTAAGGGGCAATTTAGCGGGACCAATCCACCTACCCAGCGCATCTAAATAAAAGCAAATTGCTGCGGATGCTGGAATCTGAAACCAAAAAGAAAATGCTGGAAAATCTCAGCAGGGTCATCTGGACTCAAACGTTAGCTCTTTTCTCTCCCTACAGATGCTGCCAGACATGCTGAGATTTTCCAGCTTTTTCTTTTTGGTTATCCTACATGATCTTTTTCGGTTGTGCGGGGTGAGACCCATGAAGACAGGGGGAGAATGTGCACACGCCACATGGACAGTGACCTGGGGCCCAGATCGCACCCGGGACCTTGGCACCATGTGGTAGCAATGCTAACCACTGCGCCACCATGCTGCCCAATGTGGCACTGCCTTAGTTTCTTTCTATGTTGCAACATTCCATGGGAATTGATAATATCAATTTATTTGCCAACTTGTTGAATTTAGTTGACTGAACATTGATGTTATCTGTTTGCACCTAGACAATGTTTTGTTAAGATTTGGCAAATAGGGAGTAGTCTGGAATTTTTCAAGAGCTGGTGTGTACATGAAAGGAGGAAATGCTAATGATCATGGAGTCCCACAGAAGAAATCGATGATTACTTTAAAACTATAGTTTTGTTGATCTTATGATACCTTGTAAAACACAAGCAGGTATTTTTACTCAACCAATGCAAACACATGTGGATTGACAAATATTGATCTGGTGTAAGTGATGAATAAGTCACCTATTGCTATGGTCTAATAGCCACTAAAACGGCAAACTAAATTTTCGATTGCCCAAAGCTAATCAGCAGCACATTTGTCACTCAACAATGGCTCCCAAGTAAATACGGCAGATTTTTGAACATAATTGTACATGACTCTATTTGAGAGTATGATTCAGTAAATGAACAGCAATGAATCAGAGTTTAGTCATAGAGTGCAGCTCTTATCATCAGGAAGAATAAAGCTGCAGCAATAATCCCCACTTGTGGCTCACACTCTTGTTCAACAGAGTATAAATGTGCAGTTGAATGTTTCCAGGGCTCTGTCGATGTAGTCCTCAGTCTACCTTTGCTCCTGAGCTGAGCGCTCTGGAAATAAAGGCTCTGTTCAACTTTGTAATTCACGACCTATTAATATGTATGACAGCTATACCACTTGCCAGGATAATAGTGTCATCTCTCACCCTGTTACTTGTGCAAGTAACAGCTCAGCAGGTGCCTTGGCTGCATGTTCGCGCGTCAGTGCTCAAAATTACACTTATCCCAGCAAGAAGCACAATTTCAACATGGGTAAAATTGGTAACAGAGGATGCAAATAATTTAGTTGTTTGCTTTGTGCATCAGCAAACCGAGCAGTGCGAATACACAGGAGGGTGGGAGACAACTCTATAATCAATGTGACGTTTAAACTTTCACGTGTAACGTTCCAATAATTCTTTTCCCCCTTTTGATTATCGCTGTGGCTGGGTCCATAAAAATAATCACACTGAGTCCTGAATGTGGACGGTGGAGACTCACTGACATTATAAACTAATTCTCCAACCTGCCTGTTTGTATTTTTTAAACTCATTCTGATACCTGCAATAAAATATTTTTCATTTCCATTTTGCACTTGTTTGAACTGTATCCGCTATATCCATCCAGCAGTGCACATTTCAGTGAATAATTAATTTTGTTTTTTTTATTTAAAGCAATAGAATTGTCAGGCAGTGAAATGGGCGGGAGATGTAGGAGATATCAGCAGAATGGCACAAATGAAGCAAACCACATGTTTTGTGGGTATTGGATGAGTTATTCTCTAGTTTGATCCTGGCCTGATAACCGTTTTAGGGATGGGTTTTGGTAAAGATAAAATAGATATTGAGCAAAGATTTAACAGTGGTTGTTTGAGTTGAGATTTTACCTCTGTTCGATCCTGATTGAAACACCAAATGTGAATGGATGTTGCTCCTGTGTCGTGGGTGGTTTGAATATCTGTGTTTTAGCAAAGAAACAAAAATACTTTTAGAAATAAACCAAAACCACAACAGACAATTTTTAGAAATTACCAACTCTACAGAAACTGTGGTAAATGATTCTATTTCACAAACAGTATCAAGTTTCACTTGGCTTTTAAATGCAGTTAAATTGGATGGAGACCTATGATCATCAGTAAAGATTTAGAGATAATGTCTAGTGCTGGAAACCATCGATGGTACAATAGGCAGGCAGGACTGCAGGGCTGCTTGAAGCTAATGACCACTTATTCATGAGGGGAAGCTAAAATGCAAATGCTTGGTGTTCAATGAGCTTTACAAATTTCAATGTTTTATTCACCATTTCTCAGTCCATCTGAACTCTTGCTGAGAATTCTGGCGTATAAGCATTTCAAGTTGGCTGTAATGCTTTGTGGAATGGCAAAACTTCAAAGTTGGCAGGCAAAATTATCCTGGCTGTGAAGTGTTAGTGAGAGATTTATATGATCAAAGAGACTCGGTTCTGATGGCAAACTCACTTAAACATGGAGCCAATCTCATTTGGGAAAGTAAGGTGCCGAAAACCGGTCACATTTTAAAATAAAACGAGCAAGTCTTACTCTGAATCAGTGTTTTTCAAACGTTTTTTTTCCCAGGCTCCACTTGTGCCAACAGGCCAACCTTTGAGACCCACGCCGGCCGACCTTCGAAATCCACGTCCCGTTCGCTTCCGCAGTCTTCCCCGAGTCGAGGCAATAGTTGGGACAATAAAGCTTCCTTGCCCAGACAAGGGAGAGAAAGAAAATCATCTAGTTTTCCTGTTCTTAATCACTATCTAGTAGCCCCTGGT
This sequence comes from Scyliorhinus canicula, assembly GCF_902713615.1. Taxonomy (NCBI): domain Eukaryota; kingdom Metazoa; phylum Chordata; class Chondrichthyes; order Carcharhiniformes; family Scyliorhinidae; genus Scyliorhinus; species Scyliorhinus canicula. Next base: position 48,675,243 of record NC_052161.1, read on the forward strand.
GCGTTGAACTTATGTCAACATTGAGTGAGGACAGGCTAATTGAGCTAACCGACCCCCAGAATTTAAAACAGACAATATTGGAAATACTCAGCAGATCAGGCAACACTTGATGGGCTGTGATCGAAGGCCATAAATCTGAAAAATGTTGCTATTTATTTTTTATTCCTGAAGTTTGAAACGCTGCTCATAGCTAAAATAAAGAGTAAGAGAAATTAAAGGCATATCCTTATTCAGCCATCCTGTCTCCCCTTTCTCAGTCACATGGTGTCTTCCATATTCAAAGTGTTGAAACCGCTGAGAGTTATGTGAGCTGGCTGAGTTTGTGATTGAATACATCCGCCATCACAGATACGTGATATTAGCACAAGTGGGCAGGTATTTAATTAAAGTAGAGAGAGAAGGGACTGACAGATTTTGTGGTCAGTGGTGTGAAGGGGTTTAAAATATGTGCAGAGTCACAAAACAGTCTGAATCCCATTCACAGATCGTTCTAAACAGTTCCAATGCTCAATTGTATTCAGCAATTTGAACAGAATTTCAGATAGGACCATATAAATGTGCCTCCACGCCAATGTGGAATTTCACCTAGATCATTTAATGAGAGTTGGTGACTCCCCCCTTTGTCAATAGACAAATAAATCCATTAAATACGATATTTATGATCTTGCTAATCCTGCTCTTCAACACAGAAGTTGCCTCCCGTGCTTTAACCAGGTTAATCAAATGCCACCTTAAACACCCTTCACTCATCCGCGCCTGGCTTTATCACATTTCCTGACAGAAATGCTGAGCACAAATCAGGAACGGATTTGAAGATATGAAACTCCGTTCTGTTCTGACCTACAGTGGTTGACACACGGTCACTTCCCTTGAGTTGCATTCACTCGAGCGTAATCTTGATTGATTGATTGATCTGATTTATTGTCACATGTACCGAAGTACAGTGAAAAGTATTTTTCGCTGATAAATATTCGCTGATAAATGTACGTCCATCACCTTCTATGTCCCCAAAACCAATTACAGGGCACTGAAATTACTTTTTCAAAATTATTAAAGGAGCAAAATTGATCAACATGAATCTGGTGCAATAAGCCAGAATTCCTAACTGTCGAATCTGTCCTCATTGTCATTGTTTAAGGAGATGACTGAATTGACATTTTAGGATTTTCCCTGCAGGCTTCTGAATGCTGCTGTTGGGAAACTCTGCGATAGCAGCTGATAGGCGTAACGAGCAGCAATTTGATCATGCCTCCGCCACCCTTCTGACACTCACCCACGACCCAGCGTGGGTCGCGACCCCCCACTTCGAAAACTCCCGCTGTAAATGAGTAAAGTGCAGCTGATCTGCATTATATCTGTTCATTCACTGATACTTCATAGAATCCCTACAGTACAGAAGGATTCCCTTCGGCCCATCGAGTCTTCACTTGTCCGAGGAAAGAGTACCTTATATAGGCCCACATCCTTTCCCCATAACCCAATAACCCCACCTAATCTTTTGGGCACTAAGGAGAAATTTAGCATGGCTAATCCACCTAACCTGCGCATCTTTGGTCTGTGGTTGGAACCCGGAGACCCAGAGGAAACCTATGCAGACACCGGAAGAATGTGCAAATTCCACAGTCACCTGAGGCCGGAATTGAACTCGGGTCCCAGGCGCTGTGAGGCAGCAGTACTAACCACTGTGCCACTGTGCCGCCTGATACTTGATAGGAGTCAGGTTGTTTGAAATCTAGCTCTCCCTTGTTAGCCAAGACCTGGTTGTCTCCCTCTGAAGTACAAAAAGCAGAGTTTACTACCAGGTTCTGCATTCTTTGTCCATCAGTGATGTTTTGGCACAGATTTCCTGGATCTATTCTTGGAAATATTACCGCCATTGAAACCTGGAAAATCTCTGAATGTTTGAAAAGTCTAGTTGTGAAGCACACTTCCCTGAAGATAAATATGTTGGAGCTCTGCAAAGAATAATCTGTGAAACACAATCTCTGTCACTGGGAGATTATTGGACAACTAGTGCATAATGGAATTATGAGCGCCTCTATTCTAGCAAACCATCTATTTACATTTAACACCTTTTCTTCTTACAGTATTTGATCCAAGAGAATCTGGATTAAGAAGGATGCATCTGTATGCTACCGAAGATTTTGTAATGGTGTTTTGATTTGCTCGTTTATACTGAGTTACGAGCAGTTTTATTCCAACGATTGCCCAGATGGTGTTGATATTGTGCAAAAGAGTCACGCCTGTAGCTGCACTGAACTTGAACTAATCCATAAAGACTGTGAAAATAACCATTTGAAAAAAAAATCTTACATGCTAGAATTATCTTACTGCAGAATTTGCTCTATGAGTAAATTCCACCATCCAAATAGTCTGCTATATTTTTAAAAGCAAATTTCTCTCGTTGCATAGAAATTTAGGAAAAGAGGAACTCAGTTGAAATAATTGCTTTGGAGAATGGGCATATTGCTTGATCATTCAAGACGAACAGGAGGAGTTGGTGATTTACTTCTCCGGTTCCCAGGACAGAATACCAGGCCCTGCAGTGCCTCTTCAGGCCTACAGTACTGTGCATGGAGGGACTGGAGAGTTGCCAACCAAACGATTGGGCAGTGAGTCATTTGTACCAATCAACCTCATTAGAGCGTACTATGGCATCAGGGCTGCTGGAGTCAGTGGGAATGTGCTGTATCCAAGCTCCCCCGCCACCCGAAGAATTCAGGCCTATGCTTGTGAAGTAGATTTGTTTGAATGCAATCATAGAACATACAGTACATTCGGCTCATCACGTCTGCACCGACCCACTTAAGCCCTCACTTCCACCCTATCCCCGTAATCCAATAACCCTTCCAAACCGTTTTGGACATGAAGGGCAATTTAGCATGGCCAATCCACCTGACCTGCACGTCTTTGGATTGTGGGAGGAAACCGGAGCACCCGGAGGAAACCCACGCAGACACGGGGAGAATGTGCAGACTCCGCACAGACAGTGGCTCAGCGGGGAATCGAACCTGGGAAGCCACAGTGCTAACCACTGTGACACCGTGCTGCCCCCAAAATACAGGAAAATCTGGTCAATATTTGGAATTCTTAATCCCAAACCAAGAAAGTGCTTGCGTCAAGTGGAGCAAAATGGTCACTGTAGCTGATCAGTAGACGCAAACTAGCTTCAAAAGGTAAAATACAAACTGGATAATTATGCTGATTGTTTATTCACACCATTTTCCTGATGTAAGTATACCAGAATGTGGAATGGATTGTTTGACCATTTAGAAATTTGTGATGAGCGAGTGAACCTTTAATGTTTGACATTTTCACTTTAAAATAGCACGTGGGATGGTGGATGACCCCCACTGTGCCTCTTCCAGCAGCTCGAGTGTTTGAGAAGAAATGCTTGTTAATATTCCTATGATGGTGTTAAGGTCAGCCATATCCCAAATATATTTGGAAATGTGAGCACTCTGTGGAAGACAAGCGCATATTAAAAATAGCACAACCCAAATAGAGTGTTTAATTTGCTCTCTTTTCTCACCTGAATTTGTAACCCAAATCAGCAATTGAAAAGGAGCTTGATCACACCAGCCACTGTGCTCTCACGTGGTGCCTGTACAGTGGATCTGCCGCTGCTCCAGATATTAGTGACCCAGCGCACAGCATAGTTTGGCAGATGCTTCACCTGCGCCGGCAAATTCAAAGAACAAGCAATTGATGCAATACTTGAGCTGGTAGGGAATAGCCATTTCATTAAAAAAAAACATTTTGGTACAATAGATGAACACTGTAATAAGGTCTACTTGGAATGTGACCAGTCTCTGGTGGTTACTGAAATTGTTTAACCGTGGAATAGATCACTGAACAGAGCTGAAATTAAGTAGGTATTTATAGATGAATGATTAGATGGTTCTGTTAATTGCAATTTGAGTAGCAGTGCAGGAGTTGACAAATAGAGCATAGAAGATGAAAGGTGAGATGGTTGGTGTTGGAGTTTCTATTATATTTATGCTGTTATCCTCCAGCTAAATTTGTTTCAATCAATATAAAGGCAATGCTTTGATCTCTGAAAGAGAATTATTCTCAGCAACACAATCGTCTACACAGCTGTAAGCAGTGCACATCTTTCTGTCACCATCTGCGTACTTACTGCCACTTTGGCATTCTTCAGAAAAGCTTTCTTCAATGGGGTGACTGTGGACCAACTGCAGCACCTTATGTTAGCAGGATAGGAAACCTCTTGCATTATGTTCAAGTCCAAAGATTTGCAGGTTAGGTGGATGAGTCGTGCTAGACATTGCCCCTCGGTGATCAAAGATGTGCGGGTTAGGTAGGGTTACAGGGATAGGGCGGGGGAGTGGCCTAGGTATGGTGCTCTTTCAGAGGGTAGGTCTAGATTTGATGGACTGAATGGCCTCCTTCTGCACTGTAGGGATTCTATGGATACAGGACGGAACTTCCCGCCTCAGAGATTTTAAAAATAAATTTAGAGTACCCAATTCTTTTTTTTTTCCAATTAAGGGGCAATTTATCGTGGCCAATCCACCTACCCTGCACATCTATGGGTTGTGGAGGTGAGACCCATGCAGGGGAGAAGGTGCAAATTCCGCACGGTTTTCACCTCAGAGTTTTCTCTCTCTTAGGTCGGTGGCAGAGAAGATGATTGGAGGGTTTCTGTCTACCCGCAACCCCCATCCTCCCACCACCCTCACACAGCTTCCTGCTCAGTTAGATGGTTAAATCGACCCTCCCAAAGATCCGAGACCCAACCACCCTCAATTTTCATTTAGGCTTCTGGATGGGCAACTAAGATAGATGGTCAAACTTTAAATGCACAATGAGTATAAATCCATCATTGGGCCTTAGCTGTAGCTCTTCTTCTGGGCTGAGCAAGGACTTTGCTGTGGATTTTCTGCCAGGTGAGGGTCAGTCAGCATGAAGAAGACCCCATAAAAGATAAGTTTGACACTTTCCTTTATGGAGCCAGAAGAAGCAGGAATGCTCAATGTCACTACAGTGGCAATGGATGGAGTTTTACAGCCCCCTCCCTCAGAGCCAGTTGGCACATGGCCAGAGGGATAGTAGAATCAGGTGCAATGGTGTTGGTGCCATGCCTGTTGTCTGCCTGGCTCTGGTGGTATCTTACCCACCCTCCCTTGGATAATTGAGGCTTTTCTACAAAAGGGCCTCCTCCCACCACTGCCGGAATTTTACCAGCAGTGGGAGGTGACCACCTGGCTTCCTTCTTGTGGGCTGAGGGCATAGGAGCGATCGCTCCTGTAGGGTCAGCCTGTGTCTAACGATATTCCCATCCCCGTTGTGTGCGTGAGTGTGTGTCCCAAACTGGTTCCCACAAACCCCTTGCCAGTCATTCCAGACTAGCCCAGGCAGAAAATCCAAGTTACTTTTTAATCCAGTTCCATCAGTAATTATTGTCGGGGACTGCCTGCAGTCCCAACAGTGGCCACCGCTCCCGGTGGCACGAGTAGGATAGAGAGCTGCCAGCTAACCTATTGGTCATCAACTTTCAGGCGCGGGCTTTCTTCCCAGATGTGGGGGCCTTGTCCTGAGTCAATTAGTGGCCTGACGGACATTAAATAATTGTGGTGTGGCCTGATTGAGTGGAGGTGGGCTTGTCCCTCCTTTTCAGCCAGGTGATGGGGCCCCGATACACAAGATTTCAGCCCAAATTTCAATTTTTAAAATTGATTCTAAAATGTCTTGAGATTGTGAAAATAAAGTCTTTACTTTTCCTTTAAGTTTTGCTCTGAGATCCACAAAGGATGGTTAGGCTTCCCCTGCCCACAGACTCACCTCCCTTACCAAGGGAATCATCCCCTCAGAACCCCACACTTCACCAAACAGCCAACAGGCAGCCTGGTGACCCAATTTACTAAAGGCTAGCCGATGCTTGCAAAGAATGGTTGGGAAAGGGAGCCCAAGAATACAATGACAGAAGACCGTGGGAAAACTAATGCATAAAGTGAAAGGCAATCATAGAATCCCTACATTGCAGATGGAGGCCGTTCAACCTATTGAGTCTAACCTGATCTTCTGAAGGAGCACCCCACCCTTGCCCTATCCCAGAACCCCACCTAACCTTTTTTCTTTTGGACACTAAGGGTCAATTTATCATGGCTCAATCCACCTAACCTGTGCATCTCTGTACTGTGGAAGGAATCCGGAGCACCCAGAGGAAATCCATGCAGACACGGGGAGAAAATGCAAACTCCACACAGTCATCCGAGGTTGGAATTGAACCCTGGTCCCATGCGCTGTGAGGCATCAGTGCTAACCACTGTGCCACCGTGCAATGCATGATGCATGATTCCATCATCAAAAAAACTAACCCAAAGAAATATAAGTATATTTCATCTTCCTAGCTTTTAATTGGTGGACTTTTGGCCGGAAAACATTCTTGAGGACCCTTCTCAGTAACATTTTAAATATTACGATGAGGCTGCATGTGCTGGTAATATAATTTCATTATTTGCCCTCAAGTTGCTTATTGGAAAATCAAAGTAATTACAAACATAGGGCGCGATTCTCCGATCGCGGGACAGGGTGTCCGCGCCATCGTGAACAATGGCTTCCTCACTCTCACTGGGGGCGGCGGTGACCTGTGCATGCGCAGTGGTGATGAGCCAACCCGCGCATGCGCGGTGGCCTTACTGAACGCCCCGGCCCCGATGCAACATGGCCCGGGGAGGAGAGGCCGGCCCGCCGATTGGTGGGCCCCGATCGTGGGCCAGACCCCATCGGAGGACCCCCTGGGGATGGAGCCCCCCTCACCCCCCCACAGGCTGCTCCCCGACCCTTCGCGCAGAGTTCCCGCTGGCAGCGACCAGGTGTGGACGGTGCCGGCGGGACTCTGCTTTTTCTGCGTGGCCGCTCGGCCCATCTGGGCCGGAGAATTGGCATCCCCACCGCGTACAGCGGCCTGTGACCGCCACCACGCCAAATGGCGCCGATTCTCCGCACCTCGGAGAATCGCGTGCCGGCGTCGGGGCGGCATGGCGCAGTTGCGGCGATTCTCCGGTCCGGTGCGGGCCTGGGAGAATCGCGCCCACAGTATTCATGCTCTGCTTTCTGTAAATTGTCACAGAATCAGCGCGATCTCTTGTACATTTCACATTACAGGAGAAGAAATGGCATTTTAATCCGCTGAGACATTTTCTTTGGTCCATATCTGTATGTTGAGTTAGAACAAAGAACAAAGAAAAGTACAGCACAGGAACAGGCCCTTCGACCCTCCAAGCCTGTGCCAACCATGTTGCTAATCTAAACTAAAATCTTCTGCACTTCCGGGGTCCGTATCCCTCTATTTTTATCCTATTCATGTATTTGTCAAGATGCCCCTTAAACGTCACTATCGTCCCTGCTTCCACCACCTCCTCCAGCAGTGAGTTCCAGGCACCCGCTACCCTTTGTGTAAAAAATTGCCTCGTACATCTCCTCTAAACCTGGCCCCTCGCACCTTAAACCTATGCCCCCTAGTAATTGACCCCTCTACCCTGGGAAAAAGTCTCTGACTATCCACCCTGTCTATGCCCCTTATAATTTTGGAGACCTCTATCAAGTCGCCCCTCAACCTCTGTCATTCCAGTGAGAACAAACCAAGTTTATTCAATCTCTCCTCATAGCTAATGCCCTCCATACAGGCAACATCCTGGTAAATCTCTTCTGCACCCTCTCTAAAGCCTCCACATCCTTCTGGTAGTGTGGTAACCAGAATTGAGCACTATACTCCAAGTCTGGCCTAACTAAGGTTCTATACAGCTGCAACATGACTTGCCAATTTTTATACTCAATGCCCATGCCAATGAAGGCAAGCATGCCGTATGCCTTCTTGACTACCTTCTCCACCTGTGTTGCCCCTTTTCAGTGACCTGTGGACCTGTACACCTAGATCATTCTGACTGTCAATACTCTTGAGGGTTATACCATTAATTGTATATTCCCGACCTGCATTAGATCTTCCAAAATGCATTACCTCACATTTGTCAGGATTAAACTCCATCTGCCATCTCTCTGCTCAAGTCTTCAAACAATCGAAATCCTGCTGTATCCTCTGACAGTCCTCATCGCTATCCACAATTTCGCCAACCTATGTGTCGTCTGCAAACTTACTAATCACGTTATCCTCACGTAGCTTGCCCAGCATTGCTGGAAATATATTTTCTATTGGATGCTAAGCCTCTGCTAAGGTTGTCGCACAGTCACCTCGCAACAATACCTTGTTGCACGTTAGCAATTACAACTGATTTGATAACTTGACAGGTGACTGGAAAATGCATTTCTGTGTCACATGAAAATGGAAATAATTACTGCATTTAATTGCAGATTTCACTTTGAGAAAAACTACCAGAAAATTACAGTGGAAATGTTCTTCCATCATCTGTTTATAATTGCATCCATCATGAATAGGCACTTGAAACTTTAGCTATGATTGTTGACACAAACTGACTCATCTAATTTAGTAGTTCAAACATGCTATTCCATAGATTCTCAATATTACAGACTTTGAGGAGTTCTAATGTTCATTTTTGCTCGTTTCACTAGAATAACCTTTATTGTCACAAGTAGGCTTACATTAACATTGCAATGAAGTTACTGTGAAAAGCCCCCGGTCGCCACATTCCGGCGCCTCTTCTGGTACACAGAGGGAGAATTCAGAATGTCCAAATTACCTAACAGCACGTCTTTCGGGACTTGTGGGAGGAAACCGGAGCAAGCGGAGGAAACCCACGCAGACACAGGGAGAACGTACTGACTCCTCACAGACAGTGACGCAAGCTGGGAATCGAACCTGGGACCCTGGAGCTGTGAAGCAACAGTGCCACCCACTGTGCTACTGTGCCGCAATAAGGCAAATTCAACACTCCTGGTCGTCTCCGAGACGTGATTTTCTTGCCTCTAAAGCCTGCCATTGGAAGTATAGCAAAGCTAGGTCTCTACCTTTTTTCCTCCAGTGGAAGCCTAATGGAGACCAGTAACGTGCAGCGAAAGACAAATGAATGGAGGCGAGTTTGCAGTTTTCAGCCGAGCAAATCTCTTCCAGCATTAGTCAGAAGCAGAAGCATTGTCCATAATGGCAGTTTGTTGTGACAAAACTTTGTTATAAGTAATAATTATGCCAAGATACTGTATTCCTTCATGTTTCAGTATATCAGTGACTGGGGATAGAAAGAATATTTCACAAGATGCAGTAAAAACTATAATTTTAGTTGCATGACTAGTATTTTAATTATTGAAATGATGAGTGTTATGTCACTGTAATGTTAAATACCTCATTTAAATTGAGAGCTATATGGAATGTGGAGTAACAGAAGGCAGGAAAGGATTTGGATTTTATATCGTGGACGGAATTCTCTGTTTCTGAGCCTAAGTGTTAACTCCAACGCAGATCCGTGGACCTTTACGACAGAAAAACCAGCGCCGCGCCTGGACCGATTCTGCTACCCTTGCCGTTGAGGGGCTAGCACCGGTGCCGCATGGAACACAATCGATTCCAATGAAAAACGGTGCGGGATTCGGCGGGTCCGTGATCGACATTCGGGAGGCTGACAAGCTGCAGCCGCACATACACATTACACTCTCTCCCCCCCCCCCCCCCCCCCCCCCCCCCCCCCCACACCCCAGCCAGAGAGATGGCACTAGTTGTGCTGGAGCGTGCCCATACAGCTGATGGGTCGGCTGGGGCCAGAGGGCAACCAAAGGTGTGCCCTGGGGGGGACACCCATATGACCCGTGGCACTAGATTCAAAATGGGCTATTAGCGGTGTGTGCAGCTGCATGAATGCCTTGCCAGCTGCGGCAATGGTGTTCAGTGCCCGCCCACCCTGACCCCACAGCCCACCTCCTGACCAACCCCCGCTACTTCCCCCGGCCCTGGCCAGCCTCCAGCCAGCGGCATAACTGTCAGCAAACTATGGCGATGTTAGAGCACCTTTGGTACCCCACCCCCCCTCTCCCTCAGCAACCGTCACGCCGGTTTCACGATTTAAAAGCACAATTGAACCATGCCTTTGGTAATTCGGCCCATCAGAGGGAGAGAATCGCAGAGTGAATACCAGGTTGGGCCGCTAATGATATGCAAACGGTGTCTACTTTAAGTAAGAGTGAAATGCATTGATGCTGTTTTCGAGGGGACGGAGAATAGCGATTTGGCTTCAAATCGGCGCCTTCCGCAATTTTGGCATCGGAAGCTATTCTCTGCCCAATTACATTTCACGATTTTGGCATCGGCTTACGGAGAATCCCGCCCAGTGTCTTTCAGGACCTCAGGATGTCCCAATGCACCTTCGAGCCAATGATGTACTTTGGAAGTTGTAATATGTAGGGACATATAGTAGAAAACTTTTACACAGCAAGGCTGCAAGAACAGCAATGAAACTGTTGACCGGATAATCTGCTTTAGCTTTGTTGGTTGAGGGATCAATAGTGGCTGGACGCCCACGTGAACTCTCTTGCCCTACTTCAGTTAGTGCTGTGGAAACTGTCACATTAACCTGAGAGAACAGGCAGGGTCTCACTTTAACGTCTCTTTCAAAAGAAGTGTCAAACTGGTGTATGTTATCGAGTCTCTATACTTGAATCCACAACCTTCTGACACCGAGGCAAGAGAGTTACCATTGAGCAAGTTTCTCACCTAATGAATGAATAGTTTGTAACGACAGAAAGCTTTGTGAAAGTCAATAAAACATAATGTAAGGACTGGCCTTGTATTCAAGAGGTAAACTTTCACCAGGTGCTGAAATGGACACATGAATATGTTTCTGATGAAGAATGAGATTCTGTGATCATGTGCAAACTGTTTCTCAGAGAGGAAAGTTTGTAATGTATTAAGTGCTGTTTTTGAAATACTTTTGGAGCTCAGTAACTGTCACTGTTGCGTAAGTATGAAGTTATCTGACATGTTCCATGGTAAGCACATTTTAAAAGATGATAAAGCTATCCGTCACTCAGTCATCGCTTCATCTGTGCTCCTCTACCACTAGATGGAGCTTCATAAGCTCTGGAAACTGTGGATCCTCAAACCGATACCTACATTATTTCAAGTATTGTGACCTGGCTCAACGCCTTCAGCAATAACTTTTCCTCTGTCCCTTGCAGTTTCACATGCTCTATTCCAAGGCATCATCCTTTACCCTGTCCTCTTCTTTATCCACATTCTACCTCTCAGTATACATAGAAATCAGCTTCCACATACGTTCTGATGATACCTCGCTCTGCCGCCACACCAGTTCTCTCGACTCCTTGACCAGCTTTGTGTTCATCCTATTGTCTTGCCTCACATGAAGCCATGGATAGGCGAGAATTCCCTCGAGTTGAGCAAGAGGAAAACCCAAGACATCATATTCAATTTCTGGCAAGAAATTGGCAGGGGGAAGAAGACAATCGAGGTAAGCATTCACGGTGACGTAAAGCATGAGTTTCCACTTCTCGTGATAATTTCTGCTCCTATCGCGAATGGGAGCGGAAATCATAGCCTCTGCCTTGGCAGTGAATGCGGTACCTGTGTACCGAAACACTCCAAACACAATTACAGAGCAATTGCAACTCATTGTGTTTGAAATAAAATGGTCTTCGGACCTGACGATTCATGATTTCTGTTTTCAAGAGAAGTGTATGTAAAACTGCTTTGGAAAGAACAAACATCTGCACATTTCACACCTTGGAATGGATAGAAATATTCAATTGAGACTTTAGTCCCAGGTCAGTTACAATCGGGGAGAAACATGCAGGAGAGATTGTTGGGCAAACAAGGTTCGGCGGAACCAAGTTTATTGTGATCAGATAGAAAGTGATGCTTGAAAACCTAATGAGCTGTGAATCATGTGCCTTGCACAAACAGACGTTTCCATGGTTTTGGAAGCAGCCACAAAATCACATAGATTACAGCATGCGCAAAAGATTATGAATGTGTAGAAGTGTTAGTATTTTCTATTAGTGAGCACTATTCTATGGTTAAATACTGAACATGTTTCTATGCTGTCAAATGTAGGGGGTAATTTTGTCCCTTAGTGCTTACTGTTCTCAGAATGCAAATAGAAACTGTGTTTAATGTGCTAATAGAAGGAACATGCCCCAGCATAAGTGCTTTCATGTGAGCTTGTCTTTGTGTACTGTGCATCTGATGTACCATCATTATTGGACCATCTGGAGTTCTCAAACCTTGAGCACATTTTGCCGGGCAACCCTCTAGTTTTCAACATGACATGTGTGAAAGATTTATTTGCAAACATATTTTAAATATAAATTAGTTAAATAAAGTAATCTTTGTGATGGACAAAGTCTGCCAAAAATAAACAGAAGCTTTCACTTAGCAAGTAATATTTTTGTCTAATAGCTGGAAGTATTTGTCCTGATAGTTGCGGTCAGTTCATTATTATTCTTTGTTTCTTTCTGCAATTTTTTGTGGGTTTTTCTGCCCACAACAGCTTTCCCCTGTCCACCTCCATACTTTTGGTTCCCGAATCCCAGTTGAGAAGTTAGCCTGCTGCCCCTTCCTGGGCCTCAACGTAGACCTAGAGTCTACTTCTCGATTTATGCCATCCTCAAGCTGTCTCCTGCAACTCCATGACATGCTTCTTTGAGCTCCAACATTATAATTCCTGTCATCAGCCCTTGTTGAAACACTTCCCATAGCCGCAGGCCTCACTTAGATGTCCAAATGTCAGTCGCTCAAAGCTTCACAGTGTGGCATCTTAGTTGGGGTGGTGGGTAGTCAATGGGGTGACGGGGTGCTGGGTAGTTAGGGGAGGATGTGGGTGGTCAGGGGTGAGTTGGGGAGGCGCATTTGGATTAAGGACTAGTTAGGTCAGGGCAGGAGATGAGTAGAGTGTGTGGGTGCATAGGAGGGTGGGGATTGAGCTAGGTTGGGGGTGGGGTTTGGAGTGGGTTGGGCTCCTCAGTTAATCAATAACTACTCCAGAAATGAACAGAGGGACAATTTTCAGGTGAGTAAGTGTATCATGTCCAAGTTTCCAACACTGAGAGGGTCCAGGCTGGGTACATCTGCCCATTCGAAGTTTAAAATTCCTACACAATTACCACATAAGTACGTGGTTAGGACTTCCAAAAGCTCGCAATTTGCAACAGCATCAAACATCTCCATGTTCACCGCGATTGGCCCAGTATATCAATATAAATGTTTCCTCTCATTTCTTAGTTGCATAGGAAGTAATGTTGCTCGTTCTGGGTGAGTGTGCTTAACACTCGATTTGGCTCTGTTTCGTTACTTAGCTCTGGAGTCGCCAGGTATCGTTAAGATACCGCCACAAGTTTCAAGGTCAAGTTCAAAGAAATAAAACCATACACCAATTAGTAAGTTCAAACAAATGAGTTTATTATAATACAATTATAAACTACTCATGCACACGCTAAGATGATTAAACTATTCCTACCACTAGATAAACCAATACTTATCTTAAAGGAACTGCCGGATCAGGGGACAAGGCCTCTTGCTCTGCACTGGTCCGCAGACCTCAGGTTGGTACTGGTTAAAAAGGGGTCAGGAGTGTCTATCTCTGGTAGCGATTGTTGTGAGACACTTACTTGCTGGCGGCTGCTGTCCTAAACCTCTCCTCCCTCTCGGTCAAGGTCTTCTTCGGTAAAAGGTTGGTCGAGAGGGCTGGTCCAGAGAGGAGGGCTGGTCAAGAAGAACAAACTAAGTGTGGGACCTGTCTTTTATAGGTCCTAGAGCTTTGCGCCCTTTTGGGTGGTCCCTCTACCTGCTGGGAATCGATTGGGTCTCTTCCCAATCGATTTGTTTGAATCCACCCAATATTGAGGCTATCTCTCGGCTACTGGGCGGGCCTTCAGGTGCTTTGTTTTCGAACCCCGCTGGTGCCGGGGTGTCTGGTTTCCCATACACTGTTGCAATCACTTCTCTATTTGTGTCCATTGTCCCTGGGATCGTTCCATTGCTATGTTAACTATCCCGGAGATTGCCTCATTAGTATGCGGAATGTTCGTTTCGGTGCTGCCTGCTCTCTTAGCAGACAGAATACACATTGGCTTGGTGCAGCCTGCTTGTGCTGCAAACTTTGTCCATTTTAACCTGCAAGCTTTGCGTTCCTCCATTTTGTATTGAGGGAATGGCCAACTTCGGTGGCTGCAGTAAATAAACCACAGTGAACTACAGATAGGATATTAGTTCCCAATATCTGCAGATTGGTGCTTTGATGAGATTTTTGAGTATCTGTTGTTATAATGAACGACTCTCTTTATGCCTCAGGCAACGATTATATTCCACTTCTGTCTGTTTTATTAACATCTCTCACGATAGCTTTCTCCTGTATACCCTAATTATGCCTCCCTTACTATTATTTGCTGTATCACTGGGAGTATTTTGATCACTTTTTATCTTATATCTTGTGGGGGAGTTGAAACGTTGTCTTTACAATCAGAACAAGGTATAAATTACCTGTATTTTATTGGGGGAGGGGGGCAGGGGGTGGGATTGGGAGGGGAAGGAGGTGAGTGAGCATGTGAAATATGTCAGGCAGCTAACCCTTTCCATCCAACCCCAATCCAGTTCCCATAATACAGGGAGAGGGTAAGGCGTCCCGAGTCCGCCAGCCCTTAGGCCTATTGAGGCCAATAATTGGCCACCTAAGGCCATCAATCTGCCTCTGCTGTAATATTCTGCTGATTTTCACCGGCTTTAATGAAAGAGTGGGAGGACGGGCACAGGGTTACCTCTTTCGGGTGGGGTGGGAGGGGGCTGCCCTGTCTGTAGCCGGGACAGCCCACTTGCGATCTTACTCCCTCTTTGTACCTTCAAAAGCCACGCAACCAATAGCCCTTGAAACGCTTCCTAGGCTCCCTGATCCCTTCTCACGTAAACCCTGTACTTTTCTGTGTCTCTGGTCGTGTCCTGCTCTTCCCTCATCCTCCTTGCAGTTCCAGCAGTGCCCACCACTGAGCTCTGGTGCTACTGGAACTGCTCGAGTTGCCAGCCAATCAAATTGGCCTGCAATACTTGAGGGCGGGTCTTCCTCCGAATGTAAAGGTGGACTTAGAGCAGAAATCTTCATTTCAAGCATTTTCGTATTCCAGTACTAAAACTTCTAGCTGCTGGTGTCATAATGCCATGACGTGAATTGATGTCCCACCATGTTCTGCAGCTTTTTCTTTCTTCTTCTGCAAAGGTCACATAACCGGAGTAAATCTTCCTGGTCTGTGTGGAAGGGGTGATATGCGGACTGAAATTAAATTAATTCACCGGTGTCATTTATCGACTGTGGACCTTTTGCGTTTGCTCTGAGATTGTGGGTGTTGGGGAGAGGGGGGGGGGGTGTAACCAGTGAATTCTGTTGGCAAAGTGGCTAGCCTGCAGGCCAAGAGCATGGGGTTCAATCTCTCTTCTGGGGCCTGCCTCTGTCTGCTACCTGCAGTAAAAATTCACAGCCTTCTGTCACGATTGAGCAAATAATCACTAAGGAATTGTCTTCAGGCAGACAACTCAAGAAGACTGAGCTGCCACCTATCTTTTAGACTTAAAAATTTGACCCTTGATATGTTTTTAATGCTTCCTTGATTCCCATTGAGTGTACATCAACAATACGGGCTCTGCTGGGAGTGTTGGCTGTCATAGTGGGTATTGTACACGTGCACGCTTTGGGGGTATTGGACATGTGGCACATTCCCACAATGCAGTTGGGGTTCACACTACTGAGGTTCCAGCCCATAACATTTTAAAAAAGACCTTCAAAAAGACATTAGAGTGGAATCCAGAGAGCATGAAGTTGGGTTGCATGCCTCAAAACTGTGTACCTTTAAGATGCTTTTGGGATGTCTGACTGCAGGATCTCCATCCCAGAATGGCTTATTCTGTTTTCTTATTGATTCTTTTTCGGACCACTGGAGCAGATCCTTAAACAATATTGTTTTTATTTACTGGCCTCATTGTTTTCTCAGGAGAGCGACGGTCAATGGAAACCTTTAAAGTTTGCTGAAATATTATTTGTTTTCAATATAAAGTGATAACTTGATTCCACATTGTGATAGCGCGTCATTGAATAAATTCTGATGAATTCTGTTGGCTTTTCGAAGAACTCTGGCAACAATCATAGTCAACACCAAGGCTTCAGAGTCATGCTGGAAAAATTAATTCCAAAAACAAGGCTTTTTATGACACCAGTAGTTCAGTGCAAGGCTCAACTTGTTTTTAACTTCAGGCCAAGCGATTGGTACAGATGAGAAAATGATTGAAAATGCAAAGTGCAATGAAGGGTATCTGTTCATGCAAGACAAAACATAATTTGTTGTGGTTGGAACTTATTAAAGATAAAATTGTAACATGAAACAAAGCAAGGATAGAATAGTTATTGGTAGTGGTGGAATTTAGACTCGCCAGTGTGTGAGAGGTCAGAATCCCCATTAATAAGGTACTCGTTCATAATAGTGTTCTAGATCTCCTGTAAATTATAGTTTTGAGATAGCCCAAGATGTAATCTGGGATAGATGCGTGGCTTGGCCAAGCAGGCCAATTGCCAACCTGTAAGGATAGGCAACAGCACATCCTCCACGATCATCCTCAACACCGGTGCCCCACAAGACTCTGTCCTCAGCCCCCTACTATACTCCTTGTACACCTATGACTGTGTGGCCAAATTCCCCTCCAACTCGATTTTCAAATTTGCTCATGACACCACAGTAGTGGGTCGGATTTCAAACAATGACGATACAGAGTACATGAATGAGATAGAGAATCTGGTGAACTGGTGCGACGACAATAATCTCTCCCTCAATGTCAACAAAACGAAGGAGATTGTCATCGACTTCAGGAAGCGTAGTGGAGAACATGCCCCTGTCTACATCAATGGGAACGAATAGAAAGAGTCAAGAGCTTCAAGTTTTTAGGTGTTCAGATCACCAACAACCTGTCCTGGTCCCCCCCATGCCAACCCTATAGTTAAGAAAGCCCACCAACGACTCTACTTTCTCAGAAGACTAAGGAAATTTGGCACGTCACCTATGACTCCGGTTGTATCACAGCTTGGTATGGATCCTGCTCTGCCCAAGACCGCAGGAAATTACAAAAGGCCATGAATGTAGCCCAATTCATCATGCAAACCAGCCTCCCATCCATCGACTCTGTCTACAATTCTCGCTGCCTCAGAAAAACAGCATGCATAATTAAGGATCCCACGCACCCCGGACATACTCACTTCCACCTTCTTCCGTCAGGAAAAAGATATCAAAGTTTGAGGTCACGTACCAACCGACTCAAGAACAGCTTCTTCCCGACTGCCATCAGACTTTTGAATGGACCTACCTCGTATTAAGTTGATCTTTTCTCTACACCTTGCTATAACTGTAACATTATATATCAGCAGTCTCTCCTTCCTTCCTTATGTACGGTATGCATTGTTTGTACAGCATGCAAGAAACAATAATTTTGACTGTCTACTAATACGTGTGACAATAATAAATCAAATTAAATTAAATTAAGACCTGTAAATCCTTCTGACACACCTAGCTCAGGTGGTTTGAGTGGGAGAAGGTTCACCAGTTTGATTACTGGGATGAAAGGGTTGTCTTATGTGGAGAGATTGAATAGGTTGGGCCTATACACATTAGAATTTATAAGAATAAGAGGTGATCTTATTGAAACATGTACAATTCTGAGGGGGCTCCACAAGGTAGGTGTTCAACCAAAGGTTCCTTTCATGGGGAAATCTAGAACTAGGAGTCACAGTTTAGACATAAAGGGATCTTCCATTGAAGACTGAGATGAGCAGAAAATTCTTCTCTCTGTGAATTATAGGCCTTTGGAATTCTCTTCCACAGAGAGCAGTGGAGGCTGGAAGATTAAATATGTTGAAGGCTGAGTTAGATTTTTATTGACAAGGGGGGTCAGGGGCTGGTGGGGGGAGGCACTCAGTAAAGTGGAGGAAAGGCCACAATCAGATCAGCCATGATATTATTGAATGGTGGTCATCCAGAATAGGCCCCGTTGCAAGCATCCTCCGCACTTCGAGGAATTGCCAGAGACGGAGAATCCGGGACAAAACAATAACATTTTACAGTAAAATACATTTGTGGACTTCCGTGGATGATTCCTCAAGTGCTTGGCCGAGAAATGGCTAAACAAGCACAGGTATCCTGTTCAGTTCAATGTTGTTACAATGACAATTAGACTGCTTTAAGCCTTTTTTTTTGTGTGTCTGTTATATTTTACCTACCTTTATTTTGAATTAATTCATGGGATGTGTGCACCGCCGGTCAGGTCAGCATTTACTGCCCACTCCTAATAGCCTTTGAGAAGGTGGTGATGAGCTGTCTTCCTGAACCGCTGCTGACAATGTGGTGTAGGTGCACCCACAGTGCTGTTAGGGAGGGAGTTCCAGAATTTTGACCCAACAGCAGCTGAGGAGCAGCAATACATTTGAAAGTCCGGATGGTGTGTAGCTTGCAGGGGAACTTCGAGGTGTCGTGTTCCCCTTCTTCTGCTGTCCTTGTTCTTCTAGATGGTAGCAGTTGTGGGTTTAGAAGGTGCTGCCTATGGAGCCTTGATGTGCATTTTAAGCCTGCAGTGCATTTTGTAGATAGTACACACTGCTGCCAGTGTATGTAATTGGTGGAGGGTGTGAATGTTTGTGGATGGGGTGTTAATCAAGCAGACTGCTTTGTCCTTGATGGTGTCAAGCTTCTTGGGTGTTGTTGGAGATGCACTCATCCAGGCAAGTGAAGAGTATTCCATACACTGCCTTGTGGACAGACTTTGAGGAGTCAGGAGGTGAGTTATTTACTACAGGATTTATAGCCTCTGAGCTGCAGTATAGCCACAGTATTTATACGGTTAGTCTATTGAATGCCAAGGGGTGACAGTTAGATTCTTTCATGTTGGAGATGGTCATTGCCTGGCATTTGTGTGGCACAAATGTAACTTGCCACTTGTCAGCCCAAGCCTGGCTATTTCCCATGTCTTGCTGCATTTGGACATGGACTGCTTCAGTACCTGAAGAGTCACGAATGGCGCTGAACATCGTGCAGTCATCAACGAACATCCCCATTTCTGACCTTACGATGGAAGGAAGGTCATTGTTGAGGCAGCTGAAGGTGCCTCGGACACAGCCCTGAGGAGCTCCTGCAGTGACGTCCTGGGACTGAGATGATTAACATCCAACAACCACAACCAATTGTAATTGAGAAATATAGATAGCCTTCTCACAGTCCAACAGCATTGTTGTTATGAGCTGGTTGGTTTCTTGGTGATCTGGTGAAGGCTGTAATGTCCCCAAACGATCTAGAATTAGTAAGTGGCTACTGCCGCATGTCTCCCCAGAATAGCAATGCTGAAACTGGGAAGTTGGAAGCATTTGGAATTTGACACTTGAGTATCATCTGTTTTGCAGTCCAATAAGCTGTGCTTCCATTTTAACATAGGAACACTGTTGGGCCTGAACCCAGCAGAAGTCACTTATGCTTTTACAGAAGTCATGGATAAACATTTCTGTTTGCTCTCCATGAAGAACTTAAAACACCTGTTAAACTCAACCATGCCAATAAAACACGTCACCTTTCATGGAGGTTTTATTCACATAAAAAACACATGTAATGACACCAATAAACTGAAGTACGTTTATGGTTTGGCTGAACAATCCCTTCAGCTGAATACACTACCGCTTAATGAAATGCACAGGAATGTTGAGACCAGTTTGTATCCTATCTCTACGAGATGTTGTCTGGACAGTGACAGGAATCAGTTCATATCATTTAAAGGCCCTCACAAAAATTGTTCAGCCTACGAATGGAGTCAGGAATTTTGGGGGTGGAGAACTCCACCCCCCTCATTTCTAAAAGGCTCCTGAGTCAACCCAACTCAGTGAAAATCCAGTCACAAGCAGGGCATGGTGGCACAGTGGGTAGCACAGTTGCCTTACGGCAGCAGGGACCCGGGTTCAATTCCAGCCTTGGGTCGCTGTCTGTGTGGAGTTTGAACTTTCTCCCCGTGCCTGCGTGAGTTTCCTCTTGGTGCTCGGGTTTCCTTCCACAGTTCAAAGAGGTGCAGGTTAGGTGGATTAGCCATGCTAATTTCCCCTTAGTGTCCAAAGATCTGCAAGTTCGGAGGGGTTATGGGGATAGGGTGGGAGAGTGGGTCTAGATGGGTGCTCTTTCAGAGGGTCGGGGCAGACCCGATGGGATGAATGGCCTCCTGCTGCACTATAGGAATTCTATGGTTCTAGGAGTGGCACTTGAACCCCAAACCCTTCTGACTCTGCTGCTAATGTGACGAACTGAGACAACAATAACTTGCCTTGAGAGAGTACCTTTAACAGAGTGAAACATTCCAAGAGCATTATCAAATAAATTTTGATACTGAGCCATAAAACAAGATAATGCAGGTGACCAAAAGTGATGAAACACGTGAATTTTAAAGACTAGCTTAGAGGGGGATAGAGGAGGACAGAGAGACAAAGAGTTGAGGGAGGGAATTACAGAGCTTCAGGAGTCTCCCGTGTCTGCGTGGGTTTCCCCCTTGCAGTTTCCTCCCACAGTCCAAAAATGTGCAGGTTAGGTGGGGTTAAGGGGATAGGGTGGGGGCGTGGGCTTAGGTAGGGTGCTCTTTCAGAGGGTCAGTGCAGACTCGATGGGCTGAATGGCCACCTCCTGCACTGTAGAGTTTCTACGGGTTCTGATAACTGCAGGCAAACAAAACAGAACAAAGTAAATTGAGGATATATTAGCAGCCGTTATTGTAGGAGTGCAGGGATTGAGGGATGCGGGTTTTTCATTGAATTTATGTTTTTCGTGATCATTGCAAACCAAGTACTTGCTGGCCATTAAAGCTGACCTGAATCTGACAGTTGCTGCTGTTGTTTGTTGTTGCTGTTTGCACAAAGCAGGCTTTCATCTGTTCCCATAGTAAGGTTTTTCCTGGAACATGTCGCTCCCCTGTCAACAGAATCTTATAGCTTGGGGGGCATCTAGCATCAAGGGTGGCTAACCAGGTGACTCTCCTGTTCTTACCATCTTCCATTGGTTTGTGTTGCAAAATACTCAACCTGTTGGCCACATTATGAATGCAGCTTCTTTAGCCATCAAGCCCTGGGGTGAGACTTGAACCTGGAGTTTCTGGGTCAGAGGCAGGGAGGTTACCCACTGAGATATATGACCTCATCTTTTTGATGATGTTAGCGGATGAAATGTATGGGAAATATTCTTTCTCTTAGTTCCCATCTCTATGGAATTGTGACCTGCCGAAGGATAAGCCTCTGCTAATTTTTCCACAGCTTGCAGTCTTCAGCTTATCTCCTCAGTTGCATGTAAGAGTCTCCCATTTTGAATTTTCCGAAGTAATAGGTAATATAACAAGGGAAAAGTGTAAGTTCCCTTCCTTCTGTGGCCTTATGTGGATCCATCTGTAAGCACTCATTCTTCCTTAAGGTTTAAGCTCTTAACCATTATCCGTGAAAGTTCACTGGGTCTGCCGTTGGCCATGGCTGGCCATGGGATCCTTACCTTGGCCTGCAGGGATAAGAGGGCAGGGATGACCACTCCCAGTGGTCTCAAATGACCCTGCAACCCGACCCACATCTCTGTCGGCACAATAATTCACCTGAAACACTTAAACAGAAAACTGAAAGGGAATTGTACTGCCATTCAAGAATCTTGGCGAGCTTTTGTTGTGCTCCAATTTTATCGAATAAAGGAGAAGTCTTGCAGTGCAGTGGGTAATGCCCCTGCATCTGAGCCAGAAGCTCTGGGTTCAAGTCCTGCTCCAGGACTCGATGGGCCTGGAAGGTGAGTTCATAATGTGGCCAAACAGGTTGAGCATTAACTTGTAAAATTCCTAACATGTCACACAAGAAAAGAGTGGGAGATATTCTTGAACAGCCATGTGAGGGAAAGGAGTTGGAGCCCTCACCATAGTTCCAAGCTACAACATCTAAAAGTGTATGTTGCCATAGCAACTTAGACTCCTTTTGCAGGGGAGGGAGGGGGGAATGTTTGCCTCAGTTGAAGAAGGCAAATTTTATCCAGTCATACAGATAGAATACAAAGCTGCCCAAAGGGAGACAGTGGGTGTTCCCCGTTCATGTTCTAGATCCAATTTTAAATAACAATGGCGAGATGAGCTGGTCGTTTTTATTTATTATTAAGAATTTTTCAATTCAGCCTTAGTAATCAGGAAACCCAGTTGGAAATAGTAGCGACCTAAAGCCTCGCCATTTCTTTTTGTCTGATCCGATAAAGTCTCCATGCAGCTACCCGACTCCTGCTGGAAGAAAGTTATTTCACAATCTCCGAAGGATCATTTGATAATGTATAAAATTGTTTTGGAGCTTGACGCCAGTCCACATATTTTTTCTATAGAGCAATGGTTGCTGCAGGCTTTTGTGAGCTCCACTACAATTATCCCTCCAAGATAAATCAGACCCTTACTATTCAAGGTGAAGGCTCAGTCACTTTACAATTGGTAGCCCTGATTAATCAGTCACATATAGTGATCCGAGACCTGATGCCTCATAGAACATAGAACATAGAACAGTACAGCACAGGCCCTTCGGCCCTCAATGTTGTGCCGAGCCATGATCACCCTACTCAAACCCACGTATCCACCCTATACCCGTAACCCAACAACCCCCCCTTAACCTTACTTTTATTAGGACACTATGGGCAATTTAGCATGGCCAATCCACCTAACCCGCACATCTTTGGACTGTGGGAGGAAACCGGAGCACCCGGAGGAAACCCACGCACACAGGGGGAGGACGTGCAGACTCCACACAGACAGTGACCCAGCCGGGAATCGAACCTGGGACCCTGGAGCTGTGAAGCATTTATGCTAACCACCATGCTACCCTGCTGCCCCTTAAGGATAACGGCAGTTGTTCTAAACCCAATACCTGTAAATCAGTATTCAATGTATTTGAACTCACATGTAGTCATTAGTCCAATATTATCTCTATTTTAATAAGGACACAGGAAGTCCACACACAGTAAGAATAACAAACTTTGGTTTATCTACAATTATGTTATATACAACTCCCAGTCTCGCCTCAGTCGGTGCCTTACCGGCCAACCTTTTATACATAGTTGAATGGAGTTCCCCTGCCCCTCAGTAGTGGAGCTGGTACTCTATGAGAACCACGGGGAAGATAATCGTTCTGACCCTGGAAGTCCGGTGAGGGATATTATACATTTATTAACCACAAGCCATCCATTGATAATTGTAAATCCAAAAGGAGCTAATAATCGTTGAATCAATGAATAAACCACATATAATTGATGTAATTACATTCACATGAAAGAGGCCCTCTATATTTTTTTTAATTGTTGTATGTGCTATACTTCCTTTGTTACTGTCTCTTAGTTATCGGCTAAAAGTGTGGAGGACAAGCGAAACATTAAACTTCAGCACCATGGAAATAAAGCGACATTATTACGTTAACATGAAAAGTAGGAGCAGGCTTACACTGACAGCTCCGTGAAACTGCTCTGCCCTTCCTTAAGATCGTGGGGGAACTTCTAAATTAACTCCACTTTCTTGTCCTGATCGATATCCCTTAATTAACTCAGTGCCTCAGAATCTATCAGTCTCTGTTTTGAATATGCTCATCAACTGTGAGCATCCGCAGCCCTCTGGAG
This sequence comes from Scyliorhinus canicula, assembly GCF_902713615.1. Lineage (NCBI taxonomy): Eukaryota > Metazoa > Chordata > Chondrichthyes > Carcharhiniformes > Scyliorhinidae > Scyliorhinus > Scyliorhinus canicula. The sequence continues at coordinate 48,698,841 of NC_052161.1, forward strand.
TGGAGTGTTCCAAAGTTTCACAGCCTTCTGATTGAAGATCTTTTCCTTCTTCTCAGCCCTCAGTGGCAAACTCCTCCTAATACTATAATCGCTAGTTTTAGAATCTCCACCGAGGGGAACCAACCTGTCAGAATCTGTTGAGTCCCATTAGAATGTTATATTTCAACAAAATCACCTCATTCTTCCAACCTCGAGAGAATATACTAGTCAATATAGCCTGATACAACAACCTTCTCATCCCAGGAATTCATCTAGAGAACTTCCATTGCAGCCTTTTCACAGTAACTAATTTCTTCTGTAGGTGAGGAGACCAAAACTGTACATTGTACACACGTGTGGCCTGAGCAAAGGCTTATTTAATTATATAACTGCTGCAAGAATTCCTTACTCTTGAACTCCATTCACTTTGCAATAAAGTTTAATATAACATTTGCCTTCATAATAACTTGCTGTACATTTTTTATTCACTCAAGAGATGTGGGCTTCATTGGTTAGGCAAGAATCTATTGTCCATCTCTAATACTGTGAGCAGTGTTTCAGGACCCCTAAATCCCTCTGAACACCAACATTTAATAATTTCTCAATATTTTATGTAATTTCTACTTTTCCATTCTTCCGATCAAAATGGATAAATCCACCCCCCCCCCCCCACACACACACACACACCATTACACTACTTCATTTAACCTACCTGTATTCCACTGCAACCTCTTTGCACCCTCCCCATTGCTTACTTTCTTACCTAACTTTGTATCATGAACAGACTTAGATATATTGGATAGAAGCTGCGTCGTTAGATAGTTTATGGCTGAGATAGACAGATTTTTAATCAAGAATCAAGGGTTATGGGGGAAAGGCAGGAAAGTGGAGTTAAGGATTATCATTTCAGATCAGTCACAATCTCATTCAATGGCGGCGAATACTCGATGGACCGAATGGCCTCCTTCTGCTCGTTGGTCTTATGGTCCTATGGTCTTGTTACACTTAATCCCTTGATTGAAGTTGCTGATATAATTTGTAAATAGCTGAGGCAGAAGCAGAGGTACTTGTCCACTCGTTATAGTCTGCAATCCCCAAAATGACCCATTTATTATTATTCTCGCCTTTCTATTTGCTAAGTAATCCATAATATTAAAAGATCTGCGCAGTTTTTATTTGGAAAGTAGTTTTGCAGTTTAATTCCATGAGTCTATTAAACCAAGTAATTATATGTGTCTGAACAGGCATTGTCATAACTTGCCTGCCTCTTGAAGGAAATTAACCTAAGGGTGACAGGGGGCCCAGCATCTTCCTTCATCAGAATGCTGAGCTACATTCTGCCAGACCTATTAGGGAAATTTCTTTCAGAAAAACAAAGCTTACATTTTGTTTCAAAGTTCAGTAACTTTTAATCATTTTTAAACCTCAGGATAACAATGTTATTCTAACATTTGTATGTGTGCCAGTATAGTTTCACAGAAGGATATCCGTTTTGCGACTTGTTTTAATTGAACCATTATGGCAATTTGCCATTGTAGCACATCATCAAAATGAAGAGAAGAAAAATCTGCTCCAAACAGATGTCACAATTGGGGGGTGGTATCCTGTGATTTCCAAAATTTAAAGCTTGTAGGTGGAGGGAAAGATTGAGAGAGGTCAAGATGGCCACATTTTGAGGTCATGGGCTAACTTGTGCCATTAGTGTCAGCTGTTGCTCAGTTGGCAGCACTTTCACCTCTGTCTTGCAACTTTCTGGATTAAAACTCACTCCAGGACTTGAGCACAAAAATCAAGGCTACAACCCCAGTGTTGGTAGCAAAGAAGTGCTGCACTGTCAGAGGTACTGGCCGAGATGGTTCTCCGTTATGCCGGTACCCGGGGGCTTCCCGACGGTGTGGGGCTGCCCCACAATGGGAAACTCCATTGACCGGCCGGCGTAATGGAGAATCCCGTCAGCCGGTCGGGGCAGAAATGTGGCGTGATGGGGCGGAGAATCCCGCCCACCGTCTTCAAATGAGACCTTAAACTGCGACCTCGTCTGCCCTCTTCGCTGACATAAAAGATTCAAATGGTATTATTTTAATTGAAGAGCAGGGGCGTTATGCTCAGTGTCTGGCCCAATATTTAATATCTAAACCAACATCACAACAGATTATCTGTCATTACCACATTGTTGTTCATGGGAGTTTGCTGTGTTTCCAACATTACAACAGCATTTGGTGAGGGCCACAAAGAATCCAACATGAGTTTGTAGAGTCAAACAGAAAGTAACCTTATTTACAACCATATGTACAAAGTACCAACAGTTCACAACTGGTTCCCTCTCTAGCCGGTACCACACAGGCCAGCTTTATTTAGACAACTGCACTGCTAATGATTGTCCCCCCCTCATTGGGGGAGGTCATATTCCTAAAATACAACATCATGGGGTAACCAATTGTTCCCAGCCAATAGGATCCGGGAAGGTTATAACACACTATAATGTGCTTTATGATGTCCAGTGTTCATAAAAAGGGCTATACACATACAGATCTTTCTGGAAATTGTGGGTAAAATGGTGGCACAGTGGTTAGCACTACTGCTTCACAGCGCCAGGGACCTAGGTTCGATTCCAGTCTTGGGTGTTTGTCTGACTAGAGTTTGCACTTTCTTCCCATGTCTGTGTGGGCTTCCTCCAGGTGCTCTGGTTTCCTCCCACACTCCAAAGATGTACAAATTAGGCCGATTGGCCACTCTTTTGAGGTCCACCAACAAAACAGAAGAACGGAAACAAACTGAGGGAAAAAGCAAAAAAGGACTGCTCCTGTTAGGGGCACTTCCCGAACATAACAAAGGTCAACAGAAACTTAAAAACAACAAATAAGAGTGCAATTAAAGGGGTCAATAAAGAACCCCAACCCCTGCGGTGCCCACTGGGCATGGAAGGGAGGATTGGCCATGCTAAATTGCCCCGTAGTGTCCAAAACGTTAAGTGGGATTACGGTGGGGGCGTGGGCCTAGGCATGGAGCTCTCTCAGAGAATGGTGCAGGCTCATTGGGCTGAATGGCCTCTTTCTGCACTGCCGGGGTTGTATGAAATAGACCGTGCAGTGATCTGTACAGAATGGTGATACAGGGAGGAACAAAGGGATAAAGGAGATTGAAATTGGAATTCACAATAAAGGGCTTATATTTCTACAATGCCTTTAATGTAAGAACATTCCAAATGGCTGTATTTTATAGAAATTTGGAAAAGGAAATCCGAGGCTAGAGATGGAGAAATTAAAGGATGTTGAAAAGTTGCTGGAGCAGATGTTCAAGTCTACTTGTCTTTGTATGTGGCAACCAGTACAATGTGGGTGCATTGATAAAATTAGCAATCAATTGTTAATATAAAAAATATTTGCCCAGTATATTCCCTCTTGGATTGATAGGATTCTGATATTGTGTTGTACTGTGTTTCTCAATGGCAATTCTTAACCTGCCTTCGACATGCCATTGACCACAAGAAAGCCAATTGCTATTTTCCAGGGCTTTAGCAGTGAGATTTCTGCAGAAGGTGCTTAAACTGCATTTCATTCAAACCGTATCTTTACGTAAATGCATTCAAAGAAAGAAGATTTGCCACTGCATTTATAGGGCGCTTTGTCATATTATCAGAATGTCTCAAAGTATTTCATGCAGTGCATTTGCTTAAGTATGGATTCAGATCCAGACTATTTCAGAAGACATGGAAGCCGAATGGAAGTGAATTCGGCCCCTATGCGTCTAAATGCAGTGGGAACCAATGAGTAAACACAGCAGTATCTGCCAGAAATGCAGTAACTGACAGCTTTGAAGCTGTTGGACTGGAAATTGATCATTGTCAGCACTATTTGGCTAATATAAACAATGTTCCATTTTATATGTGGACAAATAAAGAGGTGGGGACTGTCATGTAGGTGCATCAGGAAAGAATGTGTAGATCTACCCTTTTCTGCCACTAATTTTACTGCCGTGCAAAGTGGAGCACCTTTTCTAGCCTAGCCTTTAAATATGAACATATAAAGATTTAATATTTTGTCGGAGGACTCAGCACGTTTCAAATCCAGCTTCAAGCTGGGTTAATGTTCAATTGCAGCCTGTATGAGCTCTAACTGTGGTAAGGTGCCACAGCTACTCCCACTTACCTCGAGGTCACCTCACATTGTACAACCTTAGTTTGTCTGAGCAACAGGCATCGATATGCAGCTGACTTTGATAAAAATTTCACAGCTGGAACTGCTTTGTACTTGTGTGAAAGTGACAATCTAAATGCTTTTGAAGCATACTGGAAGTGAGGGAGCTCCCTTAGAATTGCCAGATGTAATTAAATGTATTCCTGGAGGTTTCATCCCATGAATTGTCCCCACGCTCGAGCCATTAGTCAGTGAACAGATCCACCTTTGCGATGCACTCTCTTCCCACCCCAACTGGAAAGCAAAATGATTCATTACCCAATTGAGTGATATTTGATTGTTGGTCAACCAGCCTATTTCCCCCCCCCTCTATTTTCAATAGTTTTAGACCTGGTAAGTGTTCAAAGAAAATGCCAAAAAAGGACAATCCTTTCTCATGCCCTGATAATTGTTCTCCAGGGTTGCGCACAACAGTCTCCTGGAGATTGTCCTTCAAATCCTGGAAACGCTAGTCCAATCCTGGAGGGTTACACCTGTGAACATACAAAAAACACAAATTAGGAGCAGAGTTGATCACTCAGACCCTCGAGCCAGCTGTGCCATTCAATAAGATCATGGCTGATCTGATTAAAACCTCAACGTCACATTCCTGCCTACCCCAATAACCTTTCTCCATCCCCATCCCCCTTCGTCATATTCAAAGAATCTGCTCCGATCAGCTTTTGAGGAAGACAATTCCAAAGTCTCACAACGCTTCTGAGAGAAAGAAATCCCCATGTCTGGATGCGATTCAGCCGATCGAGTTTAAGTCTGCTGAATTGTGCATGTAGCGCCAAGAAACACCCCGTTATTCAACGCCACTGCCATTTTTGTTGACCTCAGTGAGGAACTCCTCGTCAAGGCCACTCTTTAAGTCATTTCCTGGGAGATGAGATCCAGATCATGACGCCTCGCGAGAGTTTGTTGAATCCCATGTGACACAGTGGATATCACTGCTGCCTCACAGCCCCAAGAACCCGGGTTCAATTCCAACTTTGGGTAACTGTGCGGAGTTTGGACATTTTCCCCGTGTCTGTGTGGGGTTTCCTCTGAGTGCTCCAGTTTTCTCCTGCAGTCCAAACATGTGCAGGCTAGGTGGATTGGTCATGCTAAATGGTCCCTTAGGGTGGGTTTGCAGGAATAGGACGGGGGAATTAGGCCTAGGTAGTGTGGTCGTTCGAAGGGACGGTGCAGACTCGGTGGGTCAAATGCCTCCTTCTGCACTGTAGGGATTGTATTTTATGAAATTTCACACGTGCGATTCCTGATGGAGGCGTCTCTTGAGATTCAATGGCCTCGTCGCATCACCGAGTCGGGATCGACGAGGCTGCTGAATTGTGCCTAGTTTGAATGGGTGACTCTTTTACTTTTAAACAGTGACCCCTAGTTGTAGTTTCCCCCATAGAAGGAAACATCCTCTCCACATCCACCCTGTCTCGTCCCCTCAGGCTCATATGTTTGAATCAAGGCAGCTCCTACTCGTCTAAAGTCCAGTGTATCCAAGCCTCGCTTGCCCAGCCTTTCCTCATAAAACAACCTGCCCATTCCAGGTATTAATGCAGTAAACCTCCTCTGAACTGCTTCCAACTCATTTACAGCTTTCCTTAAATCAGGAGACCTGAGATCCTTCGATCTCTCCCATCTAAACTAATTTGAGTATTCTGCTATTTTTAAACACACAAGATTCTTCACATCAGTCTCCACCTGTTACTGTACTGCCTAATGATACCATGTGGCTTTGTCACTATAGCAGTAACATAAACATCATCTTTTATGTAAGTACATTTGGTCAAAGCAGCTGCCTACCTTAATATTATTTGGTTACTACTGACAACAAAAACAGACCACACATCTGGCAAATTTTGTAGAAATAATGATGCGACTGCTCAATTGTAGTTTTTGTCCAAAATAAAGTAGAATATTATTTAGATTATGTACAAATTATAAATGAAATAACCTCGTGCATTTCATGCCATTGTAACAATCCAGTTGGAGGGTAAAATATGCTCTGAATCAGTTTTTCCATGTACACAAGGATTAATGTAGACAGTCAGTGAACCCACTAGGTAAGCCAGAGCGTGATTGACGTGAAAATTGTCACATCTCATTGTAGAGCTGGCACTGGTTTTAATGTGCTTCCTGTGAGCCAGAATTGAATCCTTCTGATAACTGCATTAAGCTGTAAACTACAATTCATAGTTGAGGATATTCATTCTGAGGCATGGGTATGTGTGAGTGTGTACAGACAGCGGGAATCTGATAGAAGTATTTTATGCCATTTGCAATGGAAAACAATAATAACCTAGCTTGTCATTGAACTTTATGAGTTGGTTAATGACAAAAAATATGATTGTTTGGAGCTTTGTAAGTTTGACATGACTTTGAGGCATGGCGTGCAACTTTGTAATTCTCCTCACACACCCACCCCTCCACCACTCCAGCCCTGTCAAGCGAACAAAAACAACTTGCATTTTCTGGCACCTTTAATGTGGTAAAGTGTTCCAAGGTGCTTCACAGGCATTTATCAAACAACATTTGACACTGAACCTTGAAAGGAATTATTCAGGCAGGTGACCAAATGTTCAGCCAGAGATAGGTTTTAAAAGGTATCGCAAAGGAGGAAAGGGAGGTTTGAGAAGGACATTCCCAAGCCAAAGGCCCAGGCTTCTGAAGGAACAGGTGCTGAAGGAGCAGGTGCCAATGGTGGAATGAGTAAAGTCAGAGCAGTGCAAACGATCCTAATTGGAAGAGCGAAGATGCCTCTGAATGTAGGACTGGGAGGAGGTTACAGAGATGGAGGGGAGTGATGCCATGGAGGGATTGGTGAATGAAGCTTGGTTTGATTTAGGATACAGGCAGCACAGTTTTGAGGAAGGTGCAAGATTGGAGGCCAGCCAGGAGAGCATTAGAATAATTGTCTGGAGGTGACAAAGAGGTGAATGAGCGATTCAGCGCCACGTGAGATGAGGGACGGCTGGAGGCTGGTGATGCTGGGGAGGTTGGAAGGAGGCTATCTTGCTAATGGAGTGGATACGGATCAGAAGGTCAGCTGAGAGTAATAAGACAGCAAGGTTCGAAAAGGTTTGATTCAATCTCAGACGGTGACCAAGGAGACGGATGGAGCAAGTGCCGAGGGAATGGAGTCTGTTGCTGGATCAAAGACGTAAGTCCCAATGTCGGCCGAAGTTCCAGGTTGGGAGCCTGGAAGTGGCTGTGGCTATGGCAAAACATCACCTGCGTTATTCTTTGAGAAGGCCAAGTGAGAAGCCACTTTTGGGAGCCCATCCAATTAACAAAAATGGTCAGACCATGGAGGTCCTTTCAGAGGGCCCATTGCGATGTCCAGCCAGCAGCCCCAAATGAGGGAGGGGCACTGCTAAGGCAGGCTGGAGACTGTGAAGGCACTTCAAGGTGGAGACACTAAGAAAAATTTTAAAATAGACATGGCCACAACTGTCAGGCCATCATTGTAGGGAGGGAGACCCCTTCAAAGGCTGGTTTGTGGCTGAGGTTGTTGTATCCCAATAGGTGTGTGCTTGGATGGTGAGGAAGCATCAGTGGCCCACTGGCAAGCTGCCACAAGGCCCCCTCCAGTTCAAATCCAAGATTTTACCTCGGGGAGGGCCCTGTCCACCAACGGCAAAATCAGCAACACTTTCTCCAATGGGCCTAATGGGCTACGTACCACTGTGGGGCAGGTAGCCTCTGCCACGTCGACTTCACTTCCTGAAATAATGCTCAGAGATCATGTTGGATAGGTAACCAAATGATCTAGACTTGGTCTGATTGCATGCTGGTCTATTACCATGCTCCGAATCATCCTTAACTCCACCCCATCAGGCCAGTCCAAACTGCCCTTGGCTGACCCGAATTCTGGCAGGATCTGAAATCTGGCATGGCCTTCATCCCTGGATTGCTGGTTTTGAGACGCTGGTCAGGATTTTTAGGAAGGCGGGGATTCGCCTCCCACCACCTTAAACGTCATCAGATAACAGATCCCCACCAATACTGCCGTCCTGTAGCCTTTTCACGCTCCAATAAATATTATTTTTAGAAAATATTTAAAAATTTTTTTAGAGTATCTAATTAATTTTTTCAAATTAAGGGCAATTTAGCTTGGCCAATCCACCTTTCCTGCACATCTTTGGGTTGTGGGGGTGAAACCCATGCAAACACGGGGAGAATGTGCAAACTCCACACGGACAGTGACCCAGAGCCGGGATCGAACCTGGGACCTCGGCGCCGTGAGGCAACCGTGCTAACCACTTGCACCACCGTGCTGCCCTAGAAAATATTTTATTGAGGCATTTATAATTTTAACACTTTTCAACAATAACATCCAACAGAACACACGATGAAATAACTATCATACCCCCCAAACACAAACCACAACTAACATGGCTTATAAAAACACACCGCCAGCCCTTCGTGGCCCTCCTGCCATTGGTTTTTTTCTACCTTTATTCGTTACTTCCGTGCCTCCCCTTTTTCCCCCATCCCCTGCTGACAGTCTAATTTTCCTTGAAGAAGTCAATGAACGACTGCCACCACCGAGCGAACTCCTATAATGAACCCCTCAAGGCAAATTTAATTTTCTCCAGCCTAAGCAACCCCGCCATGTCACTAACCCAAACCCCCGATTTCCAGGGCTCCGAGTCCCTCCATCCCAGTAAAATCCATCTCCGGGCCACCAGGGAAGCAAAGGCCAAAACGTCGGCCTCTCTTCCCCCCCCCCCCCCCCCCCCCCCCACTGGGCTCCCGGGTCTTTCGACACTCCAAAGATCGCCACCTCTGAATTCGGAGCCACCCTCCCTTACAGGACATCTGACATGACGTCCGCAAATCACCGCCAAAAGCCGCTCAGCCGTGGACATGCCCAGAACATGTGTACATGATTCACAGGACTTCCCCTACATTGCCTAAACCTGTCCCCCACCACCTCAAAGTACCTGCTCATCCGGGCCACAGTCATATGAGACCTGTGGATCACCTTGATTGGATCAGGCTGAGCCTGGCACACGATGAGGATGCGTTAACTCTCCGAGAGCCTCCTCCCTTAACCCAGCCTCCAACTCCCCCCCCCCCCCCCCAAACTCGTCTTCCCACTTTCTCCTCACCTCCCTTATTGGGGCTCCCTCCCACTCTATCAGCTCCTTATTAACCTCTGAGACCTTCCCCTCCCCAACTCCTGTTCTCGACATCATCTTATCCCGTAGCCCCCTTTGCATGTGGCGTGGAAAGCTCGAGACCTGTCTCTGTACAAAATCCCTCACTTGCAGGTACTGGAACCCGTTCCCACCTGGCAACTCAAACTCCTCCTCCAGCTCCTCCAAACTCGGAAAACCCTCATCATTAAATAGATCCCCAAATCTCTCGATCCCTGCCCGCTGCCAGCTCTGAAACTCTCCTTCCATCCTCCTCAGAGCGAACCGATGGTTATCGCATATCGGTGGCCATACTGACACCCCCTCCAAACCTCTGTGCTGCCGCAACTGTCCCCACACCCTCAGGGCTGCCACTACTACCGGGCTTGTGGAGTACGGAGCCAGTGATAATGGCAGAGGTGCCGTTACCCATACCCTCAAACTTGTGCCCTTCCAAGATGCCGCCTCCACTCGCTCCCACACCAACCCCTCCCCCACTACCCACTTCCTGACCATCGGTATATACGCCGCCCAGTAATAGTTAATAAAGTTCAGAAGAGCCAGCCCTCCTCCCCTTGCTCTCACTCCAGCAGCACCTTCCTCCCCCGCAGGGTTTTACCCGCCCAAATAAATCGCAAAATTACCCCATTCATCCTCCTAAAAATCACCTTGGGGATAAAAATTAGGAGACACTGAAAAACAAACAGCACCCTCGGGAGGACTGTCCTTTTCGCAGTCTGTACCCTCTCCGCCAGAGACAGTGGGAGCGCATCCCACTTCCGGAAATCCCCTTCATCTGCTCTACTTTCCTACCCAGATTAAATTTGTGGACTGTCCCCATTCCCGTGCCACCTGGATCTAAGTATCGAAAGCTCTCTCCCACCACCTTGAATGGCATCTCCCCCAATCTCCTCTCCTGCCCCCCTTGCCTGGATCGCAAAAATCTCACTTTTGCCCATGTTCAGTTTATACTCCGAGAACCGGCCAAATTCCTCTAAAAACCTCACTTTTGCCCATGTTCAGTTTATACTCCGAGAACCGGCCAAATTCCTCTAGTATCCCCATGATCCCTCCAATCCCCCCCAAAGGGTCTGATATATATAAGAGCAAATCGTCCGCATAAAGCAAGACCCAATGCTCCACCTCCCTCGTATTATCCTCTGCCAGACCTTCGAAGCTCGCAGTGTCATTGCCAAAGGCTCTATGGCCAGAGCAAACAGCAGTGGGGAGAGTGGACATCCCTGCCTCGTCCCCCGGTGCAGCCTAAAATACTCTGACCCCACCCGACTCGTGCACACGTTTGCCACCGGCGCCTGATAAAGCAACTTGACCCAACCCACAAATCCCTGCCCAAACCTGAACGGTCCCAGGACCTCCCAGTACCCCCCCCACTCCACCCAATCAAAGGCCTTCTCTGCGTCCATAGCCACCACCACCTCAACCTTGTGCCCCTCTGTCGGCACCATGATAACGTTCAAGAGCCTCCTCCGAATATTGGTCGCCAAGTGCTGCCCCTTAACAAACCTCGTCTGATCATCCCCTATTAGCCCTTGGACACAGTCCTTGACCGTGTGGCCAGGATCTTTGCCAGTAGTTTGGCATCCACATTCACTTGAGAGATTGGTCTATATGACCTGCAATTTTCCAGGTCTTTGTCCTGCTTCAAAATGAGAGAGATGGACGCCTGCGACAACGTCGGGGGGAGCACTCCCAACTCCTTTGCTTTGTTGAAGGCCCTTACCAACAATGGTCCCAATACCCCTGAAAACTGCTTATAAAATGCCACCGTGTATCCATCCGGTCCCGGTGTCCAAATTGATTCCACCGCCTCCAGCCCCTCTATTACCTCCCCACGCCCAGTTACCAGCTCCCCATCCACCTTTCGGAACTCCAGCCCTCATCCCCTCTTCTCCGGCTGGGGGTTCCGATATATACAGCTTGCTGTAGAAATCTCGAAACGTTCCATTCACCCCCGCTGGATCCAAGGCCACCTTCCTTCCTGTGTCTCTTACTTTCCCGATCTCTCTCGCCGCCTCCTGCTTCCTCAACTGATGTGCCAGCATCCTGCTCGCTTTTTCCCCATACTCATACACCGTCCCTCTCACCCTCCTCAGCTGTCCCACCGCCTTGCCGATGGATAGGAGACCAAATTCCAATTTTAGCCTCTGGCATTCCTTCAAAAGCCCTTCCTCTGGGGTCTCTATGTACCTCCTGTCCACTTGTAGGATTTCTCCCACCAGCCTCTCTATCTCCACCCGCTCCATCTTCTCCTTGTGTGCCCAAAAAGAAATAAATCCCCCCCCAAAACTGCCTTTGGTGCCTCCCAGAACTTACCTGGCGACACCTCCCCCTTATTATTGATCTCTATGTACCCCACGATGGCTTCGCTCACCCGCTCACACACCTCCTCTTCCACTAACAGCCCCACATCCAGCCTCCATTGTGGGTGCTGGGCCCATCCTTTGCTCACTCGCAGGTCCAGCCAATGCGGGGCGTGGTTCAACACCACTGTTGCTGGATATTCAGCATCTATCACCTCTGCCAGAAGCATTTTATCCAGCACAAAGAAATCTATTCAGGAGTACACCTTGTGTACATGGGAGTAGAACGAAAATTCTTTCCCCCCGGCCTCCCACATCACCACGGATTGATCCCCCCACCCCATGTGCTCCATGAACCCCCGAAGTTCCTTGGCAGATACCTTCCCCGACCTAGGACTCGACCGGTCCAGTCTTGGATCCACGGAGCTGGTAATAAAGACGGCAAATGGAATGCTGTCCTTTATTTTAAAGGGAATGGCATACAAAAATAGGGAAGTCTCGCTAAAACTATACAAGGCACTAGTTAGACGACACCTGGAATATTGCGAAAGGTTTTGATTCCCTGATCGAAGACGTCACGGTGGCGTGGGCCCTGGTAGGGTGTGCTTTCGGAGGATTGGTGCAGACTCCATGGTCCGATTGGCCTCCTTCTGCACTGTAAGGATTCTATGATTCTATGAAAGATATACAGGCATAGGAGGCTGTCTAGTGAAGATTCACTCGGTTGATCCCAGGTCTGGAGGGATTTTCTTATGAGGTGAAGTTGAGTAGGTTGGGCCTGTACTCTTTGGCGCTGAGAAAAATGAGATGCGACCTAATTGAGACATTTAGAGTCTCAGGGGCGTGATAGGGTAGATTCTGAGAGGCTGTTTCCTCTTTGGGCAGGTCTAGGACCAGAGGGAATAATCATAGGGATCGAGGAGGAATTTCTTCTCTCAGAGGGTAGTGAATCTGTGGAATTCTTTACTACAGAGGCTGTAGAGGCCGGGATGTTAAGTATGTTTAAGGCTGAGATAAACATATTTTTAATCAGTAAGGGAATCAATGGGTATGAGGATAATATAGAAAAGTGGAGCTGAGGATTATCTGGCGTGATTTAATGGCTACGCTGCGCCCAAAAAGCAGCTCGACATGGCGCAGTGTGGCTGATAAAAGCCGGGAGGCCCTGCTCCCGTGATTGACCCGGCTTGCAACACCTCACGAGATCCAATGCAATCTCGCAAGAGGTTGCGATGTGAATCCCACTCATTGTGGGCGGGATTACAGTTCAGAAAAGGTGCATAATAAAGCGAGACAGCTGGCCTCATTATAATGAGTTGCCCGAGGCGTCAAAGCAATCGGGGACCAGAAACGGGGACCAGACGGAACGGCACTTATGGGGGTCAGAGGCCCTTTGGGTAGGGTGGTAGTCTGGCATGGCTGGTGCCACATTGGCACTGCCAGCCTGGCCCTCTGGCATTGCCACCTGTCTGCCAGTCTGGCACTGCCAAGGTGCCCATGGGACACAGCCAGTGTGTCGAACCGGTGGTGTCCTGTCAGGTGTTCGGCGGTGCAGGAGGGCTAAGGATCCTCCCATAGTGCGTTGAGTCTTGGGGGTTGGGCGTCCCGATCTCTTGCTACACTGAGGGGTTCCAGCGAGCAGTGCACAAAAAGGGGCCAAATGCGGCCTCGGCCACACATTCCCCGTTGAGACCCCCTATCAAATGCGAGTCACGTTATATATAGCTTTGTGTTTCTTAGCACTGTGAGTGCCAGAAAACATGCGGCTAAACGTGTTTACTATGGGACCTTGTTCCCATTTAGCTAAATTGCGCCCATCATATCAGATCAATCACGATCTTATTGAATGGCGGAGCAGGCCGATGGTCCGAATGTCCCATGTCTTCTGGTGTTAAAGTGACTGGATCATTGTTTGGTCTCCACTGGAACCCTGTCAATAAGATCAGTCAGTTTGCCACATGCATACTCTGTGTGGGGATTAAGAAGATGCAATATGCAAGTACTTTCCAAAATATACTATTATTGCAAGGCTTGGCTGGTGTATTGATGACAAGCAGAGCAAGTTTATACTCTCCAGAGTATTTGGAGAGACAACGTTAGGCAGTGATGGGAGTCGAACCAAGAACAAGCGAATTCCCAAATCACATCGCTTAACTGTTTGCTGGCAATTACTGTTTAGAATGACCTAATTAAATATACAATGATTTTAATGTGGATAAACTGCATGTTCTGCACGTTCTCAATGACTCCAGTCATGTTCATTCCAACTTACATGACTGACTTAAAGCTAGCATATAAAGTGACATTGATGAAACTTATGTGTTCAGAACACTATTCTTCTCTGCAGAATATAGATTGATAACATTCATTTTCATGAGACAAATGCTAAAAGTGATAGCAAGAACAATGAGTTAATGACAGTTACTCAGATGGCTGCCAAAAGCAGCTTACGCTTTAATCAGCAAAAAAACGACACCTTGGGTGGGTGTTTTCAAAAGGAGACATTCAAAACCTCATAGCCTGACTCTTTCGAATCCTGACTAAATTCTGCATACTTCCAACATTTCATGTTTTATTTTTGGATATCCAGTACTTGCAGGACTCCCCTGCTATTTCTTGACTCCAGAGGCACTGATAGTCCTCTAGCTGATGCTATTACACAGCTAATCCAGTCACACTTCTGCAGCACATATATCATTCTGAAGATGCAAATTTTACATTACTTTAGTTTCCAGAATATTAGTTACGGCACTAATACAGAAAAGCTTTCGCAAAGTAACTTGCCATTTATATATTTTAATTTTCTGACTGCCACCCCTAACTCTCCTGTACGGAATAACACAGACGACACTCAGAATCTATGTGAAAAGTGGATCAACTCTGTAATGTCTGTGGATCTCAGCGTGAGCCACTGCCTTCAGCAGAAATTAAGCTAATGATAAACTGAAATGCGAACAGAAAGTTTTTATATTACACAACAAACCCATAGCCTCTGAAAAGAAAGGGGACAGGTTTTGGGCGCAATTCTCCGCAAATGCGGCGAGTCGTAAAGGCTGCCGTGAAACTGGCCGTGTTTCACGGCAGCCTCCCGCCCCCTCCCGGGACCCAATTCTCCCCCCTGGGCGGGGCTAGCAACGGGGCCCCGTGAAGCACGGCATCGCGGGCTTAGCGACCGTCGCTAAGTCCGCGCGCCAAGCGTCACGCCGGCTGACGCGCACGATGACGTCAACCGCGCATGCGTGGGTTGGAAGGCTCCAACCCGCGCATGCACGGATGACGTCATCACGCAGACGCGTCAAACCCGTGCATGCGCGGGCCGTCATGCCCCTCAGCCGCCCCGCGGACTGATCCTGCGGGGCGGTGGAAGAACAAATAGTGCGCGGGTATCGGACCCGCTGCCCGCGATCGGTGGCCACCGATCGCAGGCCCATGCCACCCTTGACATGGCCGTGGTAGCGGCCGTGCCAATCGGTGCCATGGTTGTCCGGGACGGCACTTTGCGGCCGTTTTCACGAACGGTGAGAGCAGGTGTGATTGCATTCGTGAAAACGGCCGTAAAGGCCTAGGAACTCGGCCCATCGGCCTGGGGAGAATCGCTGTTCGCCGTAAAAAACGGCGAGCAGCGATTCGTGTCGTGAGGTGGCCGTTTGGGGAGGGGGGGGCAGAGAATAGTGGGAGGGAGTGAAAATTGTCGGGAAGACCCTCCCGCTATTCTCCGACCCATCGTGGGCAGCGGAGAATCGCGCCCATGTTTCAGACAAACAAATATTTTCTGATAGAATATCTAAACTTGAAATGTTATCCTACCTTTTCCTCTTTTCCGAAATTGGTGGGACTGCTGCCTATTTTTGGTATTTTCAGTTCTTATTTCAGATTTCCAATGTTTAGAAACATGGGAATTGCTCGACAGGAAAAGCCCAAGCTCCATCTTGTTCACCATCCACCACCTTGGTAGGCACATGATGCAATCATACTGGAGTTGTTAATTAATTGTGTCAGTCAATCTTTTACAATTTGTCTTTGACAGACCTATTTTTGTTTTATTTTTAATCTCTCAAGAAAAATTAAGAGGTCAGAAGAAAGATGAAATTATTTCAATAGGGCACTCTCACCCTCAACCTAGAATCACTAGAAGGAGGCCATTCGGCCCATCAAGTATGCACTGACCCTCCGAAAGAGCTCTCTACCCAGGTCCATTCCCCCAATCACCGTGCACTATCCCCAAAACCCCATAACCTGCACATCCCAGGACACTAAAGGGCAATTTAGCATGACCAATCCACCTGATGCACACATCTTTGGATTGTGGGGGGGAGATGGGGGAGGGGACTGGAGCTCCAGGAGGAAGCCCATGTAGAGACGGGGAGAACGTGCAAACAGACAGTCACCCAAAGCCGCAATTGAACCTGGGTCCCTGGCACTGTGAGGCAATAGCGCTAACCACTGTGCAATCGTTCCAACCCTGAAATTCCAGAGGTAAGTTGAAGCAAAATGGTTTTGGGTACAGGACCTAATGATGTATTTGTTCCATTTGGTTTAAGTAATCGCCATTTCTGTTTCAGTTACTGTGCCCAAAAATTAAATAAACTGCTTCATAGGAAGAGGAATAATTCCGTTGTACAACAGGTGAATGTTCCAAACAGCATATTTACTTAATTCTACCTTGTGTTTTGCAGCCTGAAAGTCTACAAAAGAACTGGCTTCGAGAGTTTTATCAGGTAGGAATGTTTGCAAAGGGTATTGAAGTGTCCTCCTGTGTGGTGTTGCAGCAGTCACTGAAAGCACATAGGATGAAATTAGAATTCACAACTGAAAAATGTTCGATACATTGAGGGAAAATGTAGTCTTTTGGCAACATATTTGAAAGTGATACTTTTTCAGTGGAGGATAGTTAAGTGCAGATTAATTGATAACATAATGCTCTATTATTCTGTAGCCTGCTAATGTTATTTTCTTTTGACAGTATTAGAGTCCAAAATTAGAACTGATCAACAGCTTATCCTGTTGGAGCAGGCTCCTAAAGAGGAGTGTTATTGCTCACATTGGAAATGTTGCTCTGAAGATGACCTCTTCCTAATTGGACTTTTTCCATTCTTTCTCTAAAAATGCACTGACTCAGCTAAGCTTACTCTGTTTTGCAACTGAGCTCAGCACTATTGCTGTGTTTATGAAATCTTACTGGTGGGGATTGACGTGCTTGAAAAGACCTTCCCACTGTTATCGAGGCCTATATTAGGTTTGATTTTTAAAAAGGCTTGCTTCACAATGCACTAGCCAGCGTCAGTATTCGTTTTCTAGTCATCTGTGGCATGTGTTGAATGTATCATTTCCTGTCACCCCACATTTGTGATGCAGTTTAATGATGAATGGATGTTGTGTATCAATACATTTTGCGGGGGGGGGGGGGGGGGGGGTGTCCTGGTGGTTACTGCATTTTCCATGCAGGAATGTCCTAAACCTGATCAGAGCATCCGGGTAAAACTGGAATAGTCACAAATTTGAAACACTGAATTCACACGAACAGTCAGATTATATTTACAATCTCTTAGAGTTTTAAACATGGATTGGGACACTGCCTGAACCTCTCAGACAGCGCATCTGTGACTCTTGAGAGATCTATTATTTTCGTTTGATACCACTTGCTCTCCCATTTTATTTTGTTCCACCCTATTAGATTGAGTGCAGGAGTGGTGTGGAATTTAGAGACAGATCTCTACCACTTCTACTGCTGACAGCGCTGCACTTAGCTGTAATGGTCTCAGAAAACCAAATGTAATTTGAATTAACATATTATTGTTAGAACTTGACAACTTTGAAGCATTTGTGTGAGTGTGTGGTTGTAATCGGGAAGTGCAGATTATGTCAATAGATGAGGCACATTAAACAACTGCGGTTTACCTGATGTGTCCAACAGGCAAAGCTGACTCATTGCACTCCCATTATGCGCAGACAGTAGAAGATTTAATTTACCCCACAAAAGGCAGAATATATTAAATATGACAAACTTACTAATGATCTAAAACAATGTATTATGGGCCAGAGTTTCGAGAACACCAAAGTATATCGTGGAGTTCACCTGACCCACAACTTTTAATAGATTTTGGTTATGGGGAGCACAAGGGCCCACTTTACAGGTGTGAAGCAACAGAGATCTAAAGTATGTTTAAACAAAAACAATGTTTATTCTATGAATCCAGTTAACATTTTATAAACCCACAGTAAACATCTTACCAACTACCAACACTGATAACCCCACAAAAAGATAAGGTACTCTATAGGTAACCCTTAGTAACTTTCCTCACAACATCCATGGATTTTTTCACCTCCTCATACGTCCCAGATACCTCCTCCGGTAGTGATGCAAACACTTCACTAGCCCTACCTACCAGCATTGTTTGAATCAGTAAACCCACATGTCCTGTGCCCATTTCATTTGTTTAGCCACCTTCTGAAATGAAATGGAAAACACTTCTACCTCCTTCTCATCAAACCTTGGCAATGCTTGGACATATTTAAATAGGTCCTCACCAAGCCTTTGACTATGATGCTCTTTCTCTTTATCCTCATCACTATCCTCAAACTGTACCTTTCCCTTAACCTCTGCCAATTTTAACTGACTGCCATGTTTCATGGCCATTTTCTGAAGTTCAAACTATCTCTCTTTTTCCCTTTCCTCTCTCTTTTTTTCCCTATCCTCTCTCTTTTTCCCTCATTTCATATTCAAGCTGCTTTAATTCTTTTTCATGTTCAAATTGTTTAATCTGTAACTCAATTTTTGCCATTTCTAATGAGTCAGACTGTATCTCAGGCAGTTTTAAATGCTTAGCTACTGCCGTAATTACCTCTTCTTTTCGTATGCTGTCAGGTAATGTTAACTGCAATGTTTTTCGCCAAATCCGAAGGCTTTTCTTTAGTCTCTGTTTGCAAGATACTTTGTGTGACCTTCTCCACTCCCAAAAACTTCCGAGCCTCTAAAAGAGCCATTGTCCACAACACACTCCCTACTTAAACTGGAATACCACATCTCAAAAGCAAACACAAATATGCTCATCGCTCACTGTCTTTAAGTTCACGAAGCCAACCCAATCACGAAAGATAGACTTTTATCCCACGAGCCCTCAATCTATTATGGGCCAGGGTTTAGAGAACACCAAAATATCTCGTGGAGTTCACCTGACCCACAATTTTGAATAGATTTTGGTTATGGGGAGCACAAGGGCCCATTTTACAATTGTGATGAAACAGAGATCTAAAGTTTTTTTGCACAAAAACAATGTTTATTATATGAATTCAGTTAACATTTTATAAACCCACAGTAAACATCTTACCAACTACCAGCATTGATAACCCCCCAAAAAGATAAAGTACTCTATAGGTAACCCTTAGTAACTTTCCTGACAACATCCATGAGCCAAAACATTTTTAAACACAGACAGTAGGCTTGAATTCTCTACAGAGAACCATTATCACTTTTAAATGATCAAGTGATCCGAACACCTTTTTTTTACCATACAGAGAGACACCAGTATACATCTGCTTGGTTTGAATGCACCTCGCCAACTGAAAGCAAAACTAAAACACAGAGCCAAAGAGATTTCAGCTCAAAACGAAAGTAAAAAGCAGAATAACATTCCAGCTGCACCCACACAATGACATCAGTGCAGCCATTTGATAAAACACACTTTTCTTAAAGGGACTCTCACATGACACAGTGCAAGGTTAAATGGCATCTTGGAGGACGGGACACCATTACATTAATCCATGAAAATCCTTCTGTGGTTGTGGGTCTGTCCTGTGCTTTGTTTTTTCTGTTGCCCTTGGCAGCAATATCAACACGAGTTAGAGTTCAAATCACGAGCACGATCTGTCATGCTCCATTCTTGGTATTAAAGTCATTGCCTGCATAATTCTGTATGATGAATGTTATCTCTTGGACTGGTAAATGTGTCCAACAATGTTTGGAAGCCTCTGATACCGTATAGCTGATGTACTAGTGGATCGGTTCGGCCTGACACTGTTTCAATGATAAATGGCTTGCCCTGCATGTTTTAAATCAATTGTCTTTAAAAAAGCATGGTGTGAAAATAGATACTTTATTGTAAAATTTAAAATGTGTTGTTAAAGAAGTTAAAAAGTGCAGTCAGATTAGGGCATCCTTTGAATTACCCTTAGCGCTATCTACTGCCTGTATCCTCCAGCAAAATCATCCCATGATGCCAGGCTCTTTGCTGGCATTTCAAATGTTAGCTGTGGCTAACTAACTGGAGAAGAGACTACAGGTTTGGACATAATTGTGAAACGTTATGGGTGACAGACCAAGTTAGAGAGCCTCCAGGTATTTAAAGGTGCAGAGCGACTGGTGGCTGATTCCAGTCAGAGGCACAAAGACACTGGGAGGTCAGGAACTTGCAGGTTCAATAAATAATGCCTCAGCAAAATAAAATTGCAGACAGGCCTGATATACTGGAATAGATACGCAGTAAGACCACAGAGCTATATATTTGTATTGCCACCTCACAAGATCATGTTATCCAATATGACGGATCCCGCAGTTTCAGCTATGATTGGAGGACTGAATAGCAGGCGTTATTGCCTACTATTACTTATTAAAATAAACCCAGATTTTTCCTCTAGAAGACGATATAGAGAACTTGGACTTATCTGGAGGCTTTAAGATATTAAAATATCCCGAGCAGGTGCCACAGAAACAGCATCAAATAAAATTCAAGCTTCTTGAAGAGATATTAAGACTGATAAACAAAGGCTTGTTCAAAAGATAGGTTTTAAAGAGGGTCATCAAGGAGGAAAGAGCACTGGGACCATACAACTGGGGGTTGACAATAATGGAGTGATTAAAATTGAGAATTCTTAAGAGTCCAGATATCTCTGAGGGTTTTACTGTTGGAGGCAATTACAGAGTTAGGGAGGGACAAGACCACAAAGAGATTTAAAAATAAAGCTGAGAATTTAAAAATCGAAACTTTGCATAACTGGAACCAATGAAGGCCAATGAGCAAAACGGTCTGTGATAGATCAATGGAACTTAGAGTAAGCCAGTACACAGGCAGGAGTTTTGGATGAGCGCACATTTACAGAGGGGAGAACATGGGGCTCGCGAGGGGTAAATTTGAATCGTCAAGCCTAGAGGTTACAGTGACATGCATGAGGGTTTCAGCAGCAAATATGCCGAGACAGGGGCAGAGTTGGGTGATGTTGTAGAGGTGAAAATAAGTTTTTTAGGAATGGCGCAGATATCTTTAATCTTTATTTATTAGTGCCACAAGAAGGCTTTCATTAACACTGCAATGAAGTTACTGTGAAAATCCCACACTAAGGCGCCTGTTCGGGTACACGGAGGGAGAATTCAGAATATCCAATCCACCTAACAAGCACATCTTTTGGGACTTGTGGGAGGTAACCGGAGTACCCGGAGGAAATTTTCTCAGGGAGAATATGTGCAGACTCCGCACAGACAGTGACCCAAACCGGGAATCGAACCCGGGTCCCTAATACGTGTTTGCATGTCTGGCAATTGCATGATTCTCGAAGGAGGAGGACCGTCACAGTACAACCTTTTGCTCTGGGAAAGATACAGTGACAAATGTGTTTAAATAAAATGTTTTAAATTGTGGTAGCTTGGTTCGGCTGGCAGTTCTCTAATCTCTGTGGAAAAGGTTATGGTTTTTGAACACTCTTTCATGTCTTGAGCATGTAATGTGGGCTGAAAGTTTAGTGTGGTGCAGAGGGAGGTCTGCTGGCTATGTTTTCCTGCAGATTAAAGATATGAAATTTAGGCTTGTCACCCTGCTTTGGTGAATGCACGTTAACCTTGTGGCACTATACGAAGGAGAGAGAACATGTCTTCCAGTGTGCTACCAATGTTTCTTTTTCAAGCAACAGCAGCAAAGGGGAAGGATGAGCTGGCCATTCTTTTTGTTGCTGTTTATGGGATGAGCTGTTTGAAAACTGGCTGTTGGCTTGTCTGGCTATAAGTAGTCACAGTACACTGCAAAATTAGCATATTCGAGGAGAAGCAGTTTGTGACATGTGTGAGAATTTGCTGTCAAAATCATGTTGAGACAAACATCACGGCAAATTCAGCAAAGGGCAGATGTGCTTTTAATGCAAAAATCCAACAAACGCAGTTTCAAAGTTACCTTTGTAAACGTATCGCACTTGCGCACAATTCTGGGTTGCCACTCTACCAGAAAGATGAGGAGGCTTTGGAAAGGGTGCAGAGGAAGTTTACCAGGATGTTGCCTGGTCTGGAGGGTGTTAGCTATGAGGAGAGGCTGAATAGACCCGGACTGTTTTCGTCAGAAAGACGGAGGTTGAGGGGTGATCTGAAAGACAAGATTATGAGGGGCATGGATAGAGTGGATGGGCAGGCATTCTTTCCCAGGGTGGAGGGGGTCAGTCACCAGGGGGCATAGGTTTAAGGTCCGTGGGACAAAGGTTAGAGGAGATATGCGAGGCAGGTATATTTACACAGAGGGTGGTGAGTGCCTGGAATGCATTGCCAGGGAGGTTGTGGAAACTGATACATTAACGGCATTCAAAAGGCAGCTTGACAAACACATGGATAGGATGGGTATAGAGGTATACGGCACAAGGAAATGCTGAGGGTTTTGGCAAAGGTTGGTATCATGACCGGTACAGGCTTGGAGGGCCGAAGGGCCTATTCCTGTGCTGTATTGTTCTTTGTTCTTTACTTTGAATGGTGTGAAGTTGCTGTAATTACATGATGATCCAACTTTACCTCAGCAAATTAGAGTTGGTGTGAAATGACACAGGGTGGTTGTTTGAAGTCATTATAAAGTCTGTGCACATCAACTGCCCTGGGATTAGCTGCCAGAGATTCTTTGACATAGAATCATAAAATCCCTACAGTGTAGAAGAAGGCCATTCGGCCCATCGGGTCTGAAATGACCCTCAGAAAGAACACCCTACCTCGGCCCAATCCCCCACCCTATCCCTATAACTCCACCTAGGGGCAATTTAGCATGGACAGTCCACCTAACCTGCACATCTTTGGACTGTGGGAGGAAATCGGAGCACCCAGAGGAAACGGAGAGAAGGTGCAAACTCCACACAGACAGTCACCCGAGGTTGGAATTAAACCTGGGCCCCTGGCTCCGTGAGGCTGCTAACCACAGTCAGAGACTGGTTTAGCATGGGGCTAAATTTCTGGCTTTGAAAGCAGACCAAGGCAGGCCAGCAGCACGGTTCAATTCCCGTACTAGCCTCCCCGAACAGGCGCCACAATGTGAAGACGAGGGGCTTTTCACAGTAACTTCATTTGAAGCCTACTTGTGACAATAAGCAATTTTCATTTCATTTCACTGTGCCACCGTGCCGTCCATCATGCTCATCGTTATTAAATTGTTCACTCAATTGTTCTGACACAGAAAATTAGCCATTGCAAATGTGGAGTCTCATTCCTTTAATTGTTGCTGATATTTAAATTAAATTTTAATAAGGCTTTTCTGCCTCTAACTTACACTTCCTGCTCAGTGCTTGCACTGTTAATTTCACTGACCTTCAGTCTGATTAGTAAAGGGGACACACTGTTGCTCGCCTTGTTTATTTAAGTTTTAAATGTTCTGTTCCTCTCACTGTGACAGTGTCAGTTCGTACTCTGAGCAATGGGTGATGTTTTCTGGCA
This sequence comes from Scyliorhinus canicula, assembly GCF_902713615.1. NCBI lineage: Eukaryota > Metazoa > Chordata > Chondrichthyes > Carcharhiniformes > Scyliorhinidae > Scyliorhinus > Scyliorhinus canicula. The sequence continues at coordinate 48,722,125 of NC_052161.1, forward strand.
GTTCCCGCCCTGGGTGTGAACAACGGGAAATCCTGTTGACAGCAGCAGGCTGGAAGATTCTGCTACAGTGATGGGCTACCCCCACCACTGCAAAACATGCAGCGGGGGCGGGGGGGGGGGGGGGGGGGGGGGGGGGCGGGAACCCTGCTCAATAGGATTAAACAGGCATGGGAAAGAGGCTGTTTGTTGCTCTATTACAGTAAATTATGGCCCATTGTCATGGAAAATCTTCTCTTCCTTTGACACACAAGCAAGAATTTGTGTAAACATTGAAAGAATGTTTAAGTGGAATACTAGTTGGTGTACAAATACGACCAGAGGCTGTAACATGAACTAATCATCAGATGCGGTATTCATGGCAGTTCCACGTTGTCACAACTTCTTCCTGAGGGTTAATTGCTTGTTTCATATTGCCTGTAACATTGGCTTTCCCTTCCCTTCTTTGTTCTGTGTTAAGGCTACCCAGCTCTGGTTGGACCTATTCCTGCCTTTCAAATTGAACTTCCTCAACCAGTCACAGAGACGTCCCCCCCCAACCCCCCTACCCCTCACCCCACCCCCATCTCCAATATTATTGTTACCTAGAATTATCTGAGGTGGCACAGCGGTTAGCACTGCTGCCTCAGAGCATCAGGGACCCGAGTTCAATTCCAGCCTTGAGTGACTGACTGTGTGGAGTTTATACGTTCTCCCTGTGTCTTTGTGGGTTTCCTGTGGGTGCTCCAGTTTCCTCCCACAGTCCAAAGACATGCAGGTTAGATGGGGTTACAGGGAGTGGGTCTAGGTGAGGGTGCTACTTCGGAGGGCTGGTGCAGAATTGTTGGACCAAATGGCCTCCGTCTGCACTGTAGGGGTTTCCATTATTTTATACGTCATCCATCAGCATCCCATCTATTCCCTTCTCCTCACCGTACCTCCTCTTAAACATTAAGCTAATCACCTCTCGCCACTACAATCACTCTTGGATTAAAGAAACATCTTGGAGGGCAGCACGGTGGCCTAGTGGTTAGCACAACCGCCTCATGGCGCTGAGGTCCCAGGTTCGATCCCGGCTCTGGGTCACTGTCCGTGTGGAGTTTGCACGTTCTCCCTGTGTCTGCGTGGGTTTCGCCCCCACAACCCAAAAATGTGCAGAGTAGGTGGATTGGCCACGCTAAATTGCCCCTTAATTGGAAAAAATAATTGGCTAATCTAAATTTAAAAAAAAAAAAAAGAAACATCTTGTGAATTGCCTATCTGGTTCACTGGTAATTATTTCATATCAAAGGCCTCTATATTCCCTTTCCCATAAGTGAAAATTAGTAAAGAAAAACAATTGAATGAAGGGAGAAAATAAATCCCACTTGTTTTGTTAACTTTCTTATGATTTTTATCCTTGGGCTGCTCAAGGAAACATCCGGCCGATTAATCTTAATTCCTGGATGCTCCAGGACAACCCTGGAAAGTTGGCAACCCTATCCAGTGAGCTCACTCATTGACCCACCTGAAAAGGCAGAATCCCTCCAATTTTAATCTATTATTCCACATAACTTTTCTGTTTGTTTTGTTGATAACTGCATTGTTGATTTTGTGGTAATTTCTGTATTTGGGGTTTTGATATTTTAATTGTCTCAGTTTACCGTTACCTGACATAAAAGTTTAAAGAATTAATGTAAATTCTATCAGGCTGGCTGGTTGGCAATTTCTCCACCCCCTGGTTGAAAGCTGGCAATGGTGGCCATTTAGTGGACATTGACTGCTCATTTAAGGACATAATTTGTGCCAGAGTGAGAAGGCTGGTGATGAGCCTTCCCTCCCCAGATTGAACCGGGTGGAGACAGCAAGGTGATGGGTTTCCTACCCCACACTCCCCTGCCTGATTAAATGGCCCACCCACTTCCAAACACTCCTTAGGCGGTCATTAAATTCCCCTAGAGTGAGGAGAATATATTAATGCGCCCCTGGCCCTCTGCAGCCCTTATAATGGACGAAACATGTTCACATTAACCACGTTCATATTTGTGATGCGAGTTCATGGGCAAGGTGATCCATTCCCGAGATGAAGTGTTGACGCCGGGGCAGAATTCGTGGAGTTTCATGACAGCAAAACTGGTGCGGAACCTGGACCGATTCAGCAACTGTGGAGGGGCTAGCACCGGCACAATGTGGAACACAATCGATTCCAATGAAAAACGGTGCAGAATTTGACACTTGGGAGTCTGCCAAGCTGTAGCCGCATATAAACTTCACTCCCTGCACACAGCGTCCCAGCCAACAAGATGGCACTGGTTGTGCTGGAGTGCGCCGATACAGCTGATGGGTCGTCTGAGGCTAGAGGGCACCTATGGGGTGGTATCGGGAGATACCTATACGATCTGTGGCCCTAAGATCACAGTGGGTTGTCAGCGGCGTGCGCTGCTGCATGGCTGCCTTTCTGGCAGCGGCAATGGTGTTCCATGCCCATCCACCCTGACCCCACTGCCCACCTCCTAGCCACCCCCCAATACTCCCCCGATCCGGATTTGATTTATTATTGTCACATGCATTAGTATAGAGTGAAAAATATTGTTTCTTGTATGCTATGCAGACAACGCATACCGTATATAGGGAAGGAAGGATAGGCTGCAGAATGTAATGTTACAGTCATAGCTAGGGTGTAGAGAAAAGATCAACTTAACATGAGGTAGGTCCATTCAAATGTCCGATGGCAGCAGGAAAGAAGCTGTTCTTGAATTGGTTGGTACGTGACCTCAAATTTTTGTATCTTTTTCCTGATGGAAGAAGGTGGAAGAGAGTACGTCCGAGGTGCGTGGGGTCCTTCATTATGCTGGTTGCCTTTCTGAGGCAGCAGGAATTATTGACAGAGTCAATGGATGGGAATCTGGTCTGCGTGATGACTGGGCTACATTCATGACCTTTTGTAGTTTCCTGCGGTCTTGGGCAGAGTAGGCTCCATACCAAGCTGTGATACAACTAGAAAGAATGCTTTCTACGGTGCATCTGTAAAAGTTGGTGAGAGTCGTAGCTGACATGCCAAATTTGGTTAGACCAGGGGACCAGGACAGGTTGTTGGTAATCTGGACAACTAAAAACCTGAAGCTCTCGGCCCTTTCTTCTTCGTTCCCATTGATGTAGACAGGGGCATGTCTCCTCTACGCTTCCTGAAGTCGATCACAATCTCCTTCATTTTGTTGACATTGAGGGAGAGATTATTGTCATCGCACCAGATTCTTTGCGTTTCACAACGGCGCGAACAGGGCCCGGGTACAACCGATTCTGGCCAGGGGGCCAGCATGGCGCTGGAGCGGTCCATGCCGCTCCAGCCTCCTTTCGCGGCACGAAATGGGCGCCACGCCAACCCACGGGTGCGCAGTTGGACCGCGCCATCCTGCGCATGCGCAGTTGGGCCATGCCATCCTGCGCATGTGCGGGGTCTTCTTTAGCGCGCCGGCCCTGACTCAAAATGAAGTCGGTGTTCAGGGACGGCCGCGCCAGAAAGTAGGCCCGGGGGGGGGAGAGGCTGGCCTGCCGACCGGTGGGCTCCAATCGCGGGCCAGACCCCCATCAGAGGCCCCTCCCCCGGTGAAGGAGCCCCCCTCCCCCCCCCCCCACACACAGGCCGCCCTCCGACCGTTTGCGCAAAGTTCCCGCCGGCAGTCACCAGGGGTGAACAGCGCCGGCAGGACTCTGTCGTATCGGCGCGGCCGCTCGGCCCATCCGGCCGCGGAATCAGTGGCCCCACCGATTCCAGCAGTCCGCGGCCGTGCCGCACCAAACGCGCCACCGCAAATGGCACCTATTCTCCGCACCTCGGAGAATTGCGCGCCGGCGTCGTGGCGCGGTCGCGGCGATTCTCCAGCCCAGCTCGGGGAATCGTCCCCCTCATTCCTGTACTCCTGTCTCGTCATTGTTTGAAATCCAACCCACTACGGTGGTGTCATCAGCAAATTTGAAAATTGAGTTGGAGGGGAATTTAGCCACACATTCTGGGGCCAGCGGAAGCACCCCATCCAGCAACACAACTCTCAGCAAACTATGGCGATGATCCCCTCTCTCTCCCTCAGCAGCCACAATGTCGTTTTCAAAATTTTTATAAGCAGAAGTGAACCAATCCGTTGGGAACACGGCTCATCCAAGGTGGTGCATCGTGGAGACCATGAAGCATACCAGATTGGGCCCGCTAATGACATGCAAACAGTGTTTACAATACATGCGTTCCGGACTGCATTGACGCCGCTGTCGAGGTGACAAGAATTGCGATTTGATAATAATAATCGCTTATTGTCACGCGTAGGCTTCAATGAAGTTACTGTGAAAAGCCCCTAGTCACCAAATTCCAGCGCCTGTTCGGGGAGGCTGGTACGGGAATTGAACCCGCGCCACTGCATTGTTCTATATTACAAGACAGCAATTTAGCCCACTGTGCTAAACCAGCTTCACATCAAATCGGTGCCCACCACGATTTTTGGCATCGTACCCTATTATCTACCCAATCATGTTTCGCGATTTCAGCGTGAGCCAACGGAGAATCCCGCCCCCACGTGTATGGGTTATGCCTGAAATCTTCACAGCTGGATTTATTCTAGAATTACACCTAATTGTTACTAAATTAGTTGAGTTTGGTGAACAAAATTGGGAGGGGGTAAATTACTTTTGTGGAGTATTCTGTGGAATGTCTTTTACCCATTTGTTTGGAGCGGTTTTGAATGTGTAATTTTTGACAGATTTAGAAGTTATGAAGAGTCCTACAAAAGGACGTGTTATTGCAATGGGACAAGGTGCAGGATAGAGCACTGACAGTTGAAATGGCTGATGGAAATTGAAGTGAATTGAAAACGTTACCCATCAGACACAGGATGGTGATTTGGTTCAATCATTAGCTGGGCTGAATCCAATACTCTTCATCAACTCCTGAAAGAGTGGTGATGGAAAATGTGTTTTGACATTTGCCACAACCTGTCCATCATCCCTTCCAACTCCACTTAGAAATCCAGGTTATTCATTTGGATATTATTGTAGAAAAGGGAACACTCATCCATTTTAAACAGGAATTACAAAATTGGAGATGTAATATCATCCTGCAAGAATAGAATCCAAGAATGTGTGTCTATCAGAAAACTGCCACAGGTCAATGATCCTGATGGAAAACAAGCTTATATAAACACATTACCTTTGTTTATGCAACGTTGACATTGGCCAAATTCAAAGTGTGAGATTTTCAGGTCTGAGCTCTATGCCCAAGGCATCGGCTAATGGCAAAAGCAAACATGGTTAAAGCACTAAACCTATGTCATATGGGCTACAGGAAGCAGCTAAATTGGACCAATGTTTCCCCCCTCATCTACTCTCAGTTTATCGCTTTCGCAGCCATTATTTTCTGCTTTTTGAATCATGATACACCTCCACGTGTTTTATTAGTTTTCTCCAATTGGAATATGAAAGAGAAAGTTACCGAAGTAGAGCTATCGGGAAAGGTCTTTATCAAAACTGTTGTCCCTAGCTACATGGTGTCCTAGGTGTTGCTATTGATTCTAAGATAACAACATGTTCTTGCTTTTACCCAGTTACTGCAGTGCATATTGTGGATAGTACACATGGCTGCCACTGATTATTGGTGGTGGAGGGTTTCAATATTTGTGTAAGGAGGAGCAATCAAGCGGGCTGCTTTGTCCTGGATGGCGTCAAGCTTCTTGAGTGTTGTTGGAGGTGTACTCATCCAGGCAAGATTCCATTACACTCCTTACTTGTGCCTTGTAGATAATGGACAGACTTTGGGGGGTCAGGAGGTGAGTTTCTTGGTGTAGGATTCCTAACCTTTGACCTGCCCTGGTAGCCACAGCATTAATGTAGCTAGTCCAGTTCAGTTGGTGATCAATGGTAACCCCCAGATGTTGATTGTGGGGGGATTCAGTGGCGGTAATGCCATTGAATGTTATGGGGCGATAGTTAGATCCTCTCTTGTAGGAGATGGACATTGCCTGGCATGAATGTAACTTAGCACTTGTCAGTCCAAACCTGGATATTGTCCAGGTCTTGCTGCATTTTGACATGGACTGCTTCATTATCTGAGGAGTCATGAATTGTGCTGAACATTGTGCAGTCATACACGAACATCCCCACTTCTGACCTGATGATGGAAGGGAGGTCATTGATGAAGCAGCTGAAGATGGCTGGGCCGAGGACACTACCCTGAGAAACTCCGGCAGTGATGCCTTGGAGCTAAGATGATTGACCTCCAATCACCACAACCATCTTCCTTTGTGCCAGATATGACTCCAACCAGCGGAGATTTATCCCCCGATTCGAATTAACTCCAGTTTAGCTAGGGCTCCTTGATGCCATACTCAGTCAACTGCTGCCTTGATGTCAAGGGCAGCCACTCTCATCTCACCTCTGGCATTCAGCTCTTTTGCCCATGTATGAACCAAGGCTGTAGTGAGTTTAGGAGGTGAGTGACCCTGGCGTAACCCAAACTGAGCGTCCGTGAGCATGTTATTGGTGTGTAAGTGCCGCTTGATAGCACTGTTGATGACTCCTTCCGTCACTTTGCTGATGATAGGACGATAATTGACTGGGTTGGATTTGTCCTGTTTCTTGTGTACAGGTCACACCTGGGCAATTTTCCACATTGCCGGGTAGATACCAGTGTTGTAGCTGTACTGGAACAGCTTGGCTAGGGAATCAGCAAGTTCTGGAGCACAAGTCTTCAGTACTATTACCAGAACATTACCAGGGTTAGACTAGCTGGTGATGCTTTCCAAAGTCTACTAACACTGCATATCCATGCCACATAGATGTAGCACAAAAGTCCACCGACAGCTGCGAAATTGTACTGACAACACCTTTAAGAAAAAATGGGAGAACGATGTACATGTTTTAAAAAATTAGTCATAGCTTGCTGAGTAGATACGTCAAAGTTTATAGGTGGTTTCAGAGAGGGGAACTGACAATATTGAAACTTTTAATGTCACTAACTAGTAGGAATAGTACGGCAGGACTTTTTCACAAAAAACACATGAGACAATGTAGATAAATCCTAAACTTGTTGGTGAAAGAAACCGGGGTGAAGCATGAGTCAAGAAGGAATTGTTGAAATGAAGGATAGTAATAAAGTTAACCACAGAATTATCTACGCAGAATAAAGTATTTAGTAGGAATCGCAGAGCCACTTGTTTTTGATAGGATTGCTCTGCAGTCTAAATGTTCAAATGATCTTACCTCTGACACTTCTCCAGTGTATTTGAAAGATCCAAAGCCACAGAAAAGAAACCTGGATCAAGCTCTCCATTTACCTTTAACCAACTGCAGTATATATTTTTGAGAACTTTAGGATTTACTTATTTACCCGCATCTGACATTTCTTTGCAACTTTCCACTGAACAAAATGCCTGGAAACATTCAAATAAAATGCATGCTTATAGAGAATGAGGGAGAAACTTGAATCTTGGAAGGAAATGGATTTGTGCAAAGTTTATTTTTTGTATCATGTCCACGTCCTTAGGCTTTCAGCTTTTGGGCATCAATTACTGCATGTTAGGTGTTCTTCAGATGCAAGTAGAGCAGCAGGCAGACTTGTTGAGAAGGCTTGTACTGTCGCCTCACGACATGAAAACAACTGCATTATATCAAACAGGCAGGCAGCCAAGTCTATGGCCTTTCTTGTGACGTAATGGAAAGTTGTGGCGTTCTGATTGTTTTATTATGTGTTCTGACAGAATCTCTTGCCCACAAATATGGTCAAGGCTTCTAACATGTAGCACAGAGACGAGAGCAGTGGGTGAAAATCCAGGTGCTATAAGCAAAGGCACAAAAGAATGGGGAGAACATCCACTTGATCGTATAATTGCTTGTTAGCACAGTGATCAGCGTTTGATTTTTGAATGAATTTATTTAAACTAATATAGGCTTCTATGGACTTGCTCTTCTTTCATCCATATTTACAAGTTAATGCTCACCACTGGTTTGTTTAAGAATATTTTGAGACAAAGGGCAGGATTTACCGACCACCCCACCGCATATTTTTCAGCGACAGAAACAGCCCCCCAGCGGGGACATACCGGAATTTCCCACTGGCATGAACTGCCGGTAAATCCTGCTCGAAGTAAATTTGAAGTTCTATTTTTTATTTGCCGATTCTCAAGAAATGTCTATAGATGTTTCTCCTTCCAAATGACTGATCTCGTCATTAGGTGTTTTGCCTTTTGCAAGTCACTGTCCAGATAATTCCGCAAGATTCTTTCCTCATCCTGGTAAGTGGGCGAAGATGTAATAAATTGTAAGATAGGTTAAAAATATTTTGTCATTTGATGGCTGCCATATAAAAGCTGCGTAAAAGTTGGTAACATTGTTTTAAATGAAAGAACAACGTTAAATAGTTGGTCTGAACACTTTGCTTTTGCATCAACTTGAAATCCTTTTTAAAAAAAATAATTTTTATTCAAGTTTTTTTAATAACAATAACAAATTTTCTCCCCGCAATTTAAAACAAACAAGGCGTGTTTCCACACCAAAACAAGAAAAGAACTCTCCCCCCCCAAAATAAATAATAACAAATAGCAATACAAGAAAGAAGAAAATAACATAACAAACCCACCGCCGCAAAAACACCCCCCAACCATCACCAACCCCCTCCCCCCCCCACCCACCCACCCCCCGGTTGCTGCGGAGACCGACCACTCTCTACCCCTTCGCCAGGAAATCGAGAAAGGGCTGCCACCGCCGAAAGAACCCCTGTACCGACCCCCTCAGGGCAAATTTCATTCTCTCCAACTTGATGAACCCAGCCATGTCGTTGACTCAGGTCTCCGAACTCAGGGGCCGCGTATCCCTCCACAGAATCCTGCGCTGGGCTACTAGAGACACAAAGGCCAGAATGCCGGCCTCTCTCGCCTCCTGCACGCCCGGCTCCGAAGCTACCCCAAAGATCGCGAGCCCCCAGCCCGGCCTGACCCTAGACCCAACCACTTCCGACAAAATCCCTGCCACCCCCTTCCAAAACCCCTCCAGAGTCGGACATGCCCAAAACATATGGGTGTAGTTTGCCGGGCCACCTGAACACCTCCCACACCTGTCTTCCCCTCCGAAAAACCGACTCATCCTTGCCCCCGTCATGTGAGCCGTGTGCAGCACCTTCAGCTGAATTATGCTGAGCCGTGCGCAAGAGGAGGAAGAATTCACCCTCTCCAGGGCGTCCGACCACGTCCTATCCTCAATCTCTTTCCCTAGCTCTTCCTCCCATTTCGCTTTGAGCCCATCTACTGAGGCCTCCTCCTCCTCCTGCATCAGTTGGTAAATAGCCGAGATCTTCCCCTCCCCGACCCACATCCCCGAAAGCACCCTGTCCTGCACCCCCCTTGGCGGCAGCCGCGGAAACTCCTCCACCTGCCTCTTAACAAAGTCCCTGACCTGCATATACCTAAAAGCGTTCCCGGGGGGTGGTTCCACTTCCCCACCAGCTCCTCCAGAGTCGCGAACTTCCCATCCACGAAGAGGTCCCCCAAACTGTCTGATGCCTGCCTTGTGCCAGCTCCCAAATCCCCCACCCGTTCTCCCTGGCGCAAAATGGTGATTGCCCCGTATCGGGGCCCAAACTGAGGCCTTCACTTCCCACCTATGATGCCTCCACTGTCCCCAGATTTTGAGAGGCGCAACCACCACCGGACCCGTGGAATACTTTGCCGGGGGGAGTGGAAGTGGGGCCTTCACCAAGGCCTCCAGACTCATACCCGCACAGGACGCTACCTCCAGTCTCTTCCATGCGTCACCCTCCCCTTTCGTCACCCACCTGCGAATCATCTCCACGTTCGCCGCCCAATAATATCCACACAGGTTGGGCAGCGCCAGGCTCCCTACCTCCCTTCTTCGCTCCAAAAATACCCTCCTTACTCTCGGGGCCTTCCTAGCCCACACAAACCCCAGAATCGACTTATTCACCCTTCTGAAAAAAGCCTTCGTGATCAACATGGGGAGGCACTGGAAAAGAAACAAAAACCTCGGGAGCCCGTCATTTTAACCGACTGGACCCTGCCCGCCAACGAGAGCGGCAGCGCATCCCACCTCCTGAACTCCTCCTCCATCTGCCCCACCAGCCTCGAAAAGTTAAGCCTATGCATTGCCCACCAGGTCCTAGCCATGTGGACCCCAAGATACCTAAAGCTCCCCTCAGTCCTCCTCAACGGGAGTTCCCCTATCTCCCTCTCCTGGTGCAGGACAAACAGCTCGCTTTTCCCCACATTCAGCTTATATCCCGAAAAGTCCCCAAACTCCTCAAGTATCCTCAGCACCTCTGGCATCCCCTCAGCCGGGTCCGCGACATACAGCAGCAGATCATCGGCATACAGCGACAAGCGGTGCTCCCCCCCCCGCCCCCCAACCCGCACAATCCCCCTCCAACCCTTTGAGTCCCTCAGCGCCATGGCCAGGGGCTCAATTGCTAATGTGAAGAGCAGGGGAGACAAGGGGCACCCCTGCCTCGTCCCTCTGGAAAGCCGAAAGTCCTCTGACCTCCCCCCATTCGTCACCACACTCGCCACCGGGGAGCTGTACAGCAACCTCACCCAGCTAATGAACCCTTCACCAAACCCAAACCTCCGCAACACCTCCCACAGTTAACTCCACTCCACCCTATCAAAAGCTTTCTCCGCATCCATGGACGCCACTATTTCTGACTCCCCAGCCACCGGCGCCATCATCATAACATTCAGGAGCCTCCGCACGTTGGCATTCAATTGTCTCCCCTTTACAAACCCCATTTGGTCCTCATGAATCACCGTCGGGACCACATCCTCCACCCTCCTGGACAGCACCTTTGCCAACAACTTGACATCTACGTTAAGGAGCGAGATCGGCCTATAAGACCCACACTGAAGGGGGTCCTTGTCCCGCTTCAGGAGCAAAGAGATAATTGCCCTGGACATCGTCGGGGGCAGAGCCCCCCCCCCCCCCCCCCCCCCCCCCCCAAGCCTCATTCAGGGTTCTCACCAGCAGCGGGCCCAGCAAATCTGAAAATTTCTTATAAAATTCCACTGGGAACCCGTCAGGCCCCGGCGCTTTCCCTGTCTGCATGCTTCCCAGCGCCTCCACCAGCTCCTCCAACTCAATTGGGGCCCCCAAACCCTCCACCTGCTCGTCCCCTACTCTTGGGAACTCCAGCTTATCCAAAAAGCGGTCCATCCTGCCTGGTTCTCCGGGGGGTACCGCCCGGTACAGCCCCTCATAAAAGGATCTGAACACCCCATTGATGTCCTTTCCACCCTGCACTAAGTTCCCACCTGCATCCGTGGCTCCCCCAATTTCTCTAGCTGCCACCCGCTTCCGGAGCTGGTGAGCCAACATCCGACTTGCCTTCTCCCCGTACTCATACACCGCCCCCTGTGCCCTCCTCCACTGCGCCTCCGCCTTACGGGTGGTTAAAATGTCAAACTCCGCCTGGAGACTGCGCCGCTCCCTCAGAAGCCCCTCCTCTGGGGTGTCTGCATATCTCCTATCCACCCTGACCATCTCCTCCACCAGCCTCTCCCTCTCGACCCTCTCCCCCCTCTCCCTGTGCGCCCGAGTAGATATCAGCTCCCCTCTAACTACTGCCTTTAGTGCTTCCCAAACCATCCCAACCTGCACCTCCCCGTTGTCATTGGTTTCCAGATACCCCTCTATACCCCTACGGATCCGCCCGCACACTCCCTCCTCTGCCAAAAGCCCCACATCCAACCTCCACAGCGGGCGTTGATCCTTCCCATCCCCCAGCTCCAGGTCCACCAAATGTGGAGCATGATCAGAAATGGCTATCGCCGAATACTCCGCCCCCACCACTCTCGGGATCAGCGCCCTGCTAAGCACGAAAAAGTCAATCTGGGAGTACGCCTTATGAACATGAGAGAAAAAGGAGAACCCCCTACCCGCCGGCTTCAAAAACCTCCAAGGGTCCACCCCTTCTGCTGAATTCTGCTGACCCTGGCTACTCCCGCCATAACTACGACCCACCCCCCCGGATGCAACACAGCCGGCAATCCCTCCCTCCCAGCGCCGGCCCCGCCCCCCCCATTCCTCCGGCGCGGGAAGAAAGCCCGTGCTTCCAACCCGAGCCCCGCCCCTCGACCCAACACACGGGAAAAAGATGGACACATGACCCATCGGGACCCCAAACTACTCCCCAACCCGCCAGTGGAAAAAACAAAGAAAAAACCCACCACAATAAATAACCAACAGCCCCAAAGAAACCCCGAAAGAACCCAAATAACCATAACTAAAATAGCGAAAATGGCGAAAACAAATGGGAAACAACCATCAGCAAACACAGCCACTATGGGCGAAAGGATACCTAAGAGGGCAAAGCCTCCAAGCAAAGTACATTTCCCCCCCAGCCCCCAGTCCTCAGTCCGAATCCAAGTTCTCAGCCTGGACAAAAGCCCAGGCCTCCTCCGGAGAGTCAAAGTAGAGCTGGTGGTCCTTGTACGTGACCCAGAGGCGAGCCGGCTGTAGAAGGCCAAACTTCACCCCTTTCCTGTGGAGCACTCCCTTCGCTCGATTGAAGCCAGCCCTTCTCCTCACCACCTCCGCGCTCCAGTCCTGAAAAATCCGAACGTCCATGTTCTCCCATCTGCTGCTCCTTTCCTTCTTCGCCCACCTCAACACGCACTCCAGGTCAACCAAGCGGTGAAAACGGACCAGCACCACCCTAGGCGGTTCGTTCGGCCTGGGCTTCCGCTGCAGCACTCGATGGGCGCCTTACAGCTCCAGGGGACCACGAAACGACCCCGCACCCATCAGCGAGTTTAACATTAGGACCACAGGGGCTGCCAAATCCGAACCTACCAGCCCCTCCGAGAGGCCCAAAATCCGCAGATTCTTCCGGCGGTAGCGGTTCTCCAGCTCCTCCATCCTCACCTGCCATTTCTTGTGCAGTACCTCGTGCGACTCCACTTTCACTGCCAGGCCCAAAAGCTCATCCTCGTTCTCCGAAGCCTTGTGCCACAGCTCCCGAATCTCCCCAGCCTGAGCCGTCTGAGTCGCCACCAGTTTGTCCAGCGAGGCTTTAAACGGCTCCAAAATCTCGGCTTTGAGCTCCTTGAAGGAGCGCTGAAGCAGCTCCTGCGCCCACAGCTGCCACGCCGCAGCTGCTTCCCCACCGCCTGCCGCCATCTTGTATTTTCTGCCTCTCGCCTTTCTCTGTGGTAATACCGACTTCTGGATCGCTCCACTGCGAGTCCAGTCCATCCACCGACTGCTGGGCACACTGGCTGTGTTTCCCCCGGGGGAAAAGTCGAAACAGCGCCGTTGCGGGCTCTTAAAAGAGCCCGAATGTCCGGAAAAAGCGGGAGCTGCCGAACGTGCGGCTTAGCTCCGCATTGCCGCCACCAGAAGTCTTGAAGTCCCTTTTTGACTGACAATGTTAAAGCTGAGTTCAATTGGACATCAGTGTGTGCTGCTTCCCTGATTCCTTACAAACTGAGAAATACCATTTGCTCTGGCGATCGATTTTATTGTTGATGCAACAGTATCTTTGGAATCATCTTCAGGGCCATAATCTGATTTAAATGGGTTGTGCATTGTCTTCAAATAATTGTCTTCACATTATTTTCCGACTTCCTCTGGCTTATTCTTCAGCATTGCTCAACAGTCAGCCAATCCACTACAGATAGCTCAGCTCAAAGTCATCCTGAATTAGTTCAGTTTCATTTCCAATTCGTTCGTTCTACGCTTTCCCTGTAGGTAACCGCTCCTAAAGTGGTGGAAGGTTTTTGCTTGCTTTTCACTCTTGCATTCGTTTTCATCAGTTGCACAGCAAAAGTGTTTCTTTACATCGGCATTTGCAGTGACATTCTTTGATTTGCCGAACAAGAAAACCGCTAACAATTGGAGCTGGATTTTCCGCTCCCCGATGATGACAGCTGGAATCACAATCAGGCAGACAATGTCGACTAATCCAAAAATCGCGAATTGTGCCTGCCGCCGATTGTGATGCTCCGGTCTCCACTGACGGCATGAGTGAGGTTCCCGCGCCGGTGGGCACAGGCAAAACCATCACCCAGTGAGGGTGAGATCCAGATTGCACCGGCCAATGCAAGTCGGGTGACCCGTGATTGGCATGGCCCCCGGCGCGGAGACTGATTTGGGGTTCTTGCGCAATTCACCTATTGCGTCCAGATCTGGCGGGCACAACATGTCGATAAATCGTGCCCTTCGTCTCCCAAATGGCAAATCCAGTCCCTATAGCATGGGAATTTCCGGCTCTTCCCGCCGAAGGGATCTTCCGATCTCATTAATGTGACCTCACGCCGCGGATTCCTCAGTGGCAGAAGGTCTGAGTTATAGAGAACGTCGTTGACAGCGGTTTGACAGGAAGGTCTCACCACCAATCAATGAAGGGTAGCCTCCGCCGCCCCAAAACATGCTGCCTGGGGCTTGGGACATCCCATCCATTATATATGTATCACATTTAATGTAATGATATACCCAAGGCGCTTCACAGGGCATTATAAAACAAACACCGAGTTAGATAAGGAGACCTGGATGTGAGATTTCGGCCCCACCGCCAGGAGGTCCGGTCCCGCTGAAAGCCAGCGGACCTTTGTCTGGCTGCCAAATAACCAGCTGTGGGTCCTGCCATGACAGGGCCGGAGATTCCTGACCACTAGGCAGATGACCAAAAGCTTGGTCAAATAAAAAGAAGAAAGAGAGACTGGGATAGTAAAGAGTTGATTGAAATTGTAAATCATTCCCAGCAGTTAGATAATTGCTGTGGCGAGAATGTCAACATGGTCTAGTGCTGGCACTTTGGAGTTGAGTCAGAAGTTGTGAATTCAAACACCATTCTAGAGCTTAAACACATAGGCTTGTTATTTTTTATAGTATTGGAGGAGTTGTTGTTCATCCAGAATTGAAGTAGATGCTGTCATTTGAATACAGTGTTAAACTGAGTGTCCTGTAATTTTTAAATTGAATATAAAATCTCCCAATGTCCTTAACATTCATCCCTCAACAAACACCATTAAATCTGATTAATTTGGTACTTATTTCATCTGAATGTGGGACATTGCTGTGTGTAAATTCAGTGCTGTGCTTTTCTGCATAAGGACAGGTGGATACCCTTTTTAAAAATAGATTTAGAGTATTTAATTCTTTTTTTCAATTAAGGGGCAGTTTAGCAAAGCCAAGCCACCTACCCTGCACATCGTTGGGTGGTGGAGGGTGAAACCCACGCAGACACAGGGAGAATGTGCAAACTCCACACAGACAGTGACCCGGGGCCAGGATCAAACCCTGGTCCTCGGTGCCGTGGTGCTAACCATCGCGCCACTGTGCCGCCCCTTAGTCAATACACTTGAAACAAAAATTGGTTGTGACCAGTTGAAGCATTCCTTCTTTCCTTCCTGCCTCCATACTTTTCTTCATACTTTGTGACAGAGACATCAGCTGTAGATAGAAACCCTCATCCTTTCAAAGAGAAACAGAAATATGACCAACATGCAGAGCAAAAATTATCCCGGTATTTTATTAAACCGTCCAGTAAACATGTTCTCCGTCATCAAAGGTAGCATAGCCGTTAGCACTATTACTTCACAGCACCAGGGTCCCAGGTTCCAGTCCCGCTTGGGTCACTGTCTGTGTGGAGTCTGCATGTTCTCCCCGTGTCTGCGTGGGTTTCCTCCAGGTGGTCCGGTTTCCTCCCACAGTCCAATGACGTGCAGGTTAGGTGGATTGGCCATGCTAAATTGCCCTTAGGTTAGATGGGTTTGCTGGGTTACAGGGATCGGGTCGAGGTGTGGGCTTAAGTAGAGTGCTCTTTCCAACAGCCAGTGCAGACCCGATGGGCCGAATGACCTCCTTCTGCACTGTAAATTCTATGAATCTATGAAAGGTGACCCATGGTTGTTGCAACTAACAGGGAATGTGTAATTGCATGGAAATGCCAAACTGCAATTTAAAACATTTTATGTTCTCTTTTGCACATTATGGTAGTCTAAAAAATATGTTTTTTTTGCCTTTTTAACAGTTTGGCTTCTAAAAGAGGATGATGGAGGGTATCTTGTTGATTCGGACTGGTTTATCTGAAAGTGTTGAAAAGCTGTCCAGCACTGATTCTTGCCCTGCCAATTCAATTCAGTGCTGAATTTAGTGTTGGTTTTAAAATATTTGAACGTATTATTTATTGGATGGAATGGCTTGAAGCTGATGAGCTGTAATCCTGTAATGGAAAGTTCTGCAGCCGTTAATTTGCTCAACTACTCCCTCCTTTCCTTGTGCTCCCTTATCCCCACAAAGGCCACTTATGCTCCTGTCATTCTCCTGGCTGATACATCGACCAATGCCGTATTGAGGCGGTGCTGTGCTATTGGATGTGCCATCTGTCCATAACCCATAGCATTCCTACAGTTCAGAAGGAGACCATTCGGCTCATTGAGTTTGCACCCTCTGAAAGAACAGCCTTCCTAGGCCCACTCCACCACCCTAACCCCATAACCTCACCTAATCTGCACATCTTTGGACACTAAGGGGCAAATGTAGCACGGCCAAGCCACCTGACCTGCACTTCTTTGGACTGTGGGAGCACCCGGAGGAAACCCACGGGGACACAGGAAGAATGTGCAAACTCCGCACCCTGTCGCCGTAATCCCACCTAACCTGCATATTTTTGGACATTATGGGTCATTTTAGCATGGTCAATCCACCTTCTGCAATTCTTGAGCGATTACTATCTATAGTTGTAAAACTCCTTTTTCTACTCCGTGTGTGTGTGTGTGTGTGTGTGCGCGTGTGTGTTGGAGTGGGACGTTGCAACCACTCCTCCCCTCCAGCTTTTGAATATGAAATAATCTAACCTTCTGAATTGATCATAGTAAATTGGATCATACATACCAAGAAAAACATGCTACTTTATCTTTATACTTTAAAAGTAACTCAAAATACCTCTCGCTTACAGTGGTGAGAGGCAATAGGCACAGGTTGACTGTCTCTCTCCCATCTGTAACAGTTGAGAGCATGCTTGCCTTTGCAAGAATGCTGCGAACTATATAAAAACAAATCTTTGTGAAGAATGGGAAAAATCTCAGGCTGATTTTGATGTTTTTTTCTGCCTGGACCATGGTCTCCAATATCAAAATTTTTCAATGTTGTCACAAGATTTTAAGCATTGTCATCTAAAAAAATCCTTGTTTTGTCTTCACCGCTAATAGTTCAGATCAGGGTGACGTTGTGCACGAGCCATTTTAATCTCCCTGACTAGTTGCAGTACTGGTTACATGTTCTTCTTGCATTGAACTGTTGGACATTTTTTCCATGGTATATTCAATTAGTTATTCTACTTGTTTTTTTTCCTTCAAGTTAAAAAAGTTAATGTTCTGAATAGTTCAATAAAATAATTTTTGGGCTGGAGACAAAAAAATAGCATCAAAGATTGAAACATCACAGAATTTTGAAGCATGAAGGAAGATTGGAATGGGAGTGATTTTTAGAGCAAGAAAAAATTGAGCAAAAATAAAAACTATCAAATTCGAGACTAAAAGTTGGCGAAATAGAAACCACCAATTTAAGTTTCAGGGGAGAGCTGCAAATCGCCTCTTAATAAAAAAGAACAATTAATAAAATGAAATGAACATAAAATGGAACAACAATTCTACTCAGTGTATTTTAAACATGTTTTTATGACGCTACATGCTGAGGATCATTGAGCCAAAATACAAACACTTCAATTAAACTGAAGTGTTGTAAAACAATTGACAGACATACTGCTTGCTATTGGATCTGAAGTGCTTTTTCAACACTTGTACCATCCGAGTCTGGAAAAATATAGTGAGCAACACATAAAGTGGCAAGTTACTTATTGACAATATTGATGAACCCAGTGTACATCCTGAATGTGCGGTTGCAGTAAACCCTCCAGACAATATTTACTATGTACAGCCCAAGATTTTGCAAACTGTTAAGCCATGCTCTGGTAATTCTTTCACACCCTTTCTCCGCATTGATATTAATTTTCATTCATCGTTATTAGAAAGGTCGCCATTTTAGGGGAAAAAAGTGTACATTAACTGTGAGCGCATATTTTCAAGCCAGCAAAAGAGCAAAATGAGTACTCGATTAGTTGAGACGGATCAAAAACCGTTGCAGGAAGAGTGAGATCCAAAATCAAAACCTTCCTGGCTCAATATTCAGCAGAGAATGTGTTAAGTGACCAATGTTTCGCTTCTATTATTGGTCAGCGACATATTGATACCAATGCTGCATTAACTTGGTGTTAATGCTACGGAAATCACCTCACTTTATGTGCGACGGTAGATTATCTGTGACAAGTAAACGTAAAAACATTGAAATAATTTGTTAAATACCAGAGCTTTTAATTTCCACCTATCAGGCCTTTCTCAATGGCTGGGACAGCCAGCCTGTGTGATTTAGCAATGGAGAGAGCCCTTTCCTGACTTGTATGGACCCAAGTAACAATGTACTCACCAGTAAAATAGAAACTAGGAGCAGAAGTAGGCCTTCGGCTCTTGGAGCCTAAATATTCTTATTTCCACTGCTGGTTTCCATTTCAATTTCATCTCTATATCGTTGTTGCTTCAAGAGCTGCCAGACGAAAATCTCGGTGTATCTAGGCCCTGATATCGGGTGGATAGCAACAAGGGCCGAGATTCTCCCCTACCCGGCGGGGCGGGGGGGTCCCGGCGTGTTGGAGTGGCGTGAACCACTCCGGCGTCGGGCCGCCCCAAAGCCCTCACATTGAGGGGCTAGGCCCGCGCCGGAGTAGTTACCGCTCCGTCGGCTGGCATGAATGGCCTTTGGCTCCATGCCAGCCGGGGCCGAAAGGACTTTGTCTGCCGGCGCAAGTCCGCGCATGCGCCGGAGTGTCAGCATCAGAGGTGAAGACCATGGCGAAGGCAGAAGAAAAAGAGTGCCCCCACGGCACAGGCCCGCCGGCCGATCGGTGGGCCCCGATCGTGGGCCAGGCCAACATGGGGGCAACCCCTGGGGTCAGATCGTCCCGGGCTCCCCCCCCCCCCCCCCTCCCCCCCCCCCAGGACCCCGGCGCCCACCCGCGCCGCCAATCCTGCCGGTAAGAGAGGTGGTTTAATCCACGGCGGCGGGAGAGGCTGGTCAGCGGCGGGACTTGGGCACATTGCGGGCCGGAGAATCGCCGTGGGGGCCCCGCCGACCGGTGCGGCGCGATTCCCGCCCCCGCCGAATCTCGGGTGGCGGAGAATTTGGGACACGGTGGGGGCGGAATTGACGCCGGCCACGGAAGAGTCTCCGACCCGGCGGGGATCGGAGAATCCCGCCCAGGCTTTTTCCATGAGTGGGGGTGTCAATTACAACGGGTCACGATTTCAAGATGAGAGGGGGAAAGTTTAAGGGAGATGTGCATGGAAAGTTTTTTACGCAGAGGGTGGTGGGTGCCTGGAACGCTTTGCCAGCGGAGGTGGTAGAGGCGGGCACGATAGCATCATTTAAGATGCATCTAGACAGATATATGAACGGGCAGGGAACAGGGAAGTAGATCCTTGGAAAATAGGCAACAGGTTTAGATAAAGGATCTGGATCGGCGGAGGCTGGGAGGGCCGAAGGGCCTGTTCCTGTGCTGTAATTTTCTCTGTTTGTTCTTTGTTTGATTGATTTACATTACATTTCTGTTGCCAGTGTTGGGGCTGCAGGCAGCAACGATGCAGGAAGGTAAATGCGGCACTCACTGGAAATGGACAGCATTTGCAGGCCGAATGGGATCTCAATATGATCATGTCCTCTTCCAGCTTTCTCCAGGGTAGCATTGAAAACTAGCAGAAAACTCCTTTGGATCTGGCAGGTAATAGTTAATAGATTGCTTGGAGGTGTTATATGGCCAGTTATGAGCTGTTTTAGCCTCGAGTACTGGATTTCTCAGCCATGGAAACTGTTTCTTATCTGTCAACAACTTGTCAGGGCCCGGGAGGTGATTGCAGAGCGGGAAGAACTTTACAATGAAATTGACAGACTGGGATATCTTTGATCAGTTACACTGAAGAGCACTAACCTTAGCCATTGAGAGATTGATGGTCAAAACAATTCTTCTCTGAGTGTGCTTGACATGTGATTGCCAACTCCTTGGACGGCACTTCAGTTAACTCAACTCCAGCTGCATTTCCTGCTGTCAGCCTTCGCCGTGGCGTGGGAACAGTTTACACAGCTCCACCTTGCACCTCTGCTGAGGGCCAAGAGAAGAGGCAACACCAGTGTCAACTGCTCCAGTAGCAGAGGGAACAACACCAGCAGCCGCACCAACAACCTTCTCTTCTTAAGGGATGGATGGAGAGATCTGGCTGGAAGGAGATACGATCCCCATCACCGAGTCCCAAGGCTGAGGATCAGGAGGCTCAGCTTTGTCATGGCAGCTCACTGCTGCTATCTGTAGCAGCCTAATACAAGATCTCCTACCCAGTGGAGCCTTTGAGCAAGAATTGATTGTCAATGAAGGACCATATTCTCTGCCTCTTGCCAGGTGGTGAACATGAAGAGAAAGTGGAGAGGTGTGAGAAATCGTAATGGCTTATTTGCAAAGGAGGAACAGCATTTGTGGAGGGTAACTGTGCAGCATGGTTGTGAAAGGGCAGTGAGCTGAGGTTGAGTGTGTATGTTGGCTGTTCAGATGGACATGTGAGATGCCAGGTGTGTAAGGACAGAGTCAAGTGTGTGCTGTGCAGATGAATGTCAGAGTATGGAGCTTGACACCTGAAAGTATTTCACCACTGTTATGTATTGTAACCGATAATCCTCTGTACAGTATGTCTCATGATACGTGGTGACATCACCAGAGGCACTTGGGAGATTTCCCTCTCTTTCACCTTGGGCAACACCTCTGCAATAAAGTCTGACAGCTGGTTAAGGAACCGATAGCGTGGCAACCTCGTTATCCTTTATCTCGACTGAGGTGAAAGCAAAACCTCTTAAAACAGAACAGTAAAAGATAAAGCTGGTGACGAGGATGTTTTACAGTAAAACAGGCAGAAGAGGCTACTCAGACTTGGAACTCAAGTCAAGGATTGATTTTGAGGAGACCACTCTACCTTTGGTTGAAGTGCGGTAAATCTGGCTGTTGGAAATAAGCCAGGAAGGCCTTCAATCTCGGCCACTTCTTTTAGGACGAGGCTTTGTCCATCTGGTCACCCTTTCCTCCCCAGCCCCTAACTCCCCAAGTTACCCCCTTCCCTCATTGAGCATCCTTCACTCCCATCCCCCCTTCCCGACTACCCTGTTCCACCCTCCCAGGGTCTGTGTGGCATTACCCCAGGAAAATGGGCCTGTGTTGGCACTGTCAGGGGTCAACATACAAGGCAGGACACTGATGATACCGCACTGTGAGATAAGCTCTGGTGCTCCTCAGTTTATGCCAAAGTCTGACTCCTGCCTTTCTGCTAACATCACGCTCACAGTCACCACCTGCACGGGGTCTGCAATGGAGGCTTGTGCTGTAGGATCACTGTGCCTGGAATGGGGCAGGGCTGCTGTGGAGAATAACATGACAGAGGCTTCACATGTATCAGGTGTAACATGTTTTAATAGTGATCACTCAAAACCTCCATTGTCCCTAGGTACAGATGGTGCCCCCACCCCACCCCAGAGATGGTCGCTGACAGAAAGATCTCCAACACTCAAACCTGCTGTTGAAATAGCAGTGTCTATTGCATTGGCAGCAAAACAAAATTGCCAAATTGGAGCTGGCGCTAAAATAAACAAGATAAATTCTTGCCCGTTCTGGTGGGGGTGCAGGGGGATCAGACTCCGGTGGGGGGGGGGGGGGGGGGTCCTCCCTTCTTCCACGCTGGCCCGTTGTGTGGCTCTGCCATGTTGCGGGGGCCCGGCACGGAAGCGGCTGTCGCACACATGTGTGGACACAAGGCCAGCACCGCGCTCCCTCCGAGTGGAACCATGTTAGAACCATGATGGCAGGAACTCAGCCGATCGACCACGGAGAATCACCGCGGGGGCCTCTTTCAATGGCCCCCGACCAGCGCCCCATCGACTGGGCGCACGCGGCTGACAGCGATTCTCCGGTCACCGGAGAATCGCGCCCCGGTGTTGGACCAGCGTCGTGGGTCGTCTCGCCATCAACTCCGAATCTCCGAGCCGGCGCGGGCTCGGAGAATCCCAGCCCAGATTCCTTAATTAATGTATGTTGTAGATTTATGGATTATTACATTTAGAAATTCCACTTAAAATGCAAACAATTCTTAATAGCGTGGATTTACTTAATTAACTTTGACTGCAACTTTGGCAAGTTTCCATTTTCTAGTATTCGTGCGACAAAAATAATTTGCAAAAGCTTTTGTTGAACTTGACTGCTTTCTCCACACAAAACCTGACAGATGTGACAATGTAATTACCGTGAAAGAAAGGTATCAGTGCAGGTCCCTGGCAGAGGCTGTCACCACCCTGGAAGTGTTTTGTTCCAAGCTCTGTTGTCCAGTTAAGAGATTAATTTCCTGCAATTTTCTATTTCATTTTATTTTGTGACCGAGTTCCTTTTTACCTGTTTATTTTTCCGATTGTAATTTTACTCCATCTCAAGCTCCCCCTACTTTCCCATCCTGAAGAACAGATTTATTATTCATACCTAATTTATTTCTTGTCCGTAACAGTGAAAGTTGGTAAGTTTAGTGCATTGATCTGTCAAAAATCTGCACCATTTCAGCACTACCTGAAGCAGGTGTTTTGGCCAAGCCCTCAACACTCCTATTCTAACAGCACTGTGGGCGTACCTGCACCAGATGGACTGCACCAGTTCACCACCACTTTCTCAAGTGCAATTCGGCCACATCCCCTGAAAAAATCAAATAGAAACACTGCGCAGCTTTAGCTAAACAACCGATATCCTTTTTACTCACCCGGAGGCCAGCCTGGTTGGCAGGCTTGGCTCTCTTTTTGGACAGGGAACACTTGGGAGTTGACCAAAGACCAAGAGCAAGTAGAAAGTTTGCAGCTGGGTTAATGGTATTGCAAAATGGGATGGTGCAGCTCTTGAAGGCAAGAGTCCTCTGGATGTGAGTCCCATTTTGGGATTTGAAGGGTGGTGATTATCAATGAGGGGGCTGATGAGGTCCTAATTGCTTGAGGATTGCAAGGAGTTGGGTTGATGAAGAGGTGGAGAAGCAGCTAACCTTGGGAGGTCTGGGGGAAGCACTCTTGCACTGCCTGGCCCATAAGCAGTGCTTCAAAGCCACGTATTTGACTGTTCCCTTCCTTTAGCTGTCTGGCTTCCTGAAGCACGGGTAGCCAGGACACTTAGGGCTAAATCTGAGACACATTGCCTCCTGTTATTGGTCTGTTTAAATTGGAAGTGGGTGAGTTGGTGGGTGATTGGGTTGCTTTTGAAAATGTTAACATTTCAATAACTCACCCAGTTCCACCTATTTCTATTGAGGTTAAAATTACCCCCAGTGTCTCAGATCTGTCCTGATCATCACAGACCTCTGATGCCTATTATGTTTATAAGTTCAATAATACCTTGTCTGTACCACATATTCACTGGAGTATTAAATATACAACACAACATGAAAATAAATTGCCGACATTTAAATCTACCCCTTCCTCTGAAGTGTGGCATCCTACTTCAATGGTTGTGGGTTTGGTGGAGGTATAAGTAATGAGGAGGCAGAAATCCAGCCTTGGTTGGAAGAAGCTCATTGATTTTCGCAGCTTTGTAACTCAGACAATGAAGCGATGCCGTTGAAGTTATTGTGTCAGTGTTCCCCAAACATGGCGAATCTGAAGTGAAGAATCCATGAGGCCAGTTTAACTCTGCCAACAATAAATTTACCTGGAATGAAGTCACCAAAATTATCTGGGTACCATTATAAAACAGACTGATATTAGCTTAGGCAACCTGAAGGCCAGCCTGATTGACTGACGCAATGGAAGCTAGAATTCAGTTGTTGTGTATTTATTATGGATGCTACACATTAGCTGCAGCTGTGTGAATATGACAACTTGATCTTACTGAAACCTTACAGACCAGCAGTTACTGTGAGTGCCATCCTGTCCTGTTGTAGTTCCCCCGCCTCTGTGTTGTGGGTTCAAGCCACACTCCCGCAGAGCATATATAATTTAGTCACCTTCCCTTCAGGACAATGCCGATGGATTGCTGCAAAGTTGGAATTGGCTTCATCTGATTCAGTGTTAAACTGAAGTCCTCCTATCCTGTTCAGGTGCATGTAAAATATCCCATTATACTGAAGATCAAAAGAGTTTTTCCAGCATCCTCATGAACACACTAACAGTTGTGTCGTAAACAACACCATTAAATGTAGCGCGTCTGATTCAGCAAATTTGCGGATGATACTAAGATTGCAGGAGTTGTGGATAGTGATGAAGATTGTCAGAGAGTACAACAGGATTATAGATAGGCTGCAAAATTGGGCAGAGAAATGGCAGATGGAATTTAATCCGGACAAATGCGAGGTGATACATTTGGTCTATCCAATTCAGATGGGAGCTATAAAATAAATGGCAGAACCATCAGGAGCATAGAGACACAGAGAGATCTGGGCGTGCAGGTCCACAGATCCTTAAAAATGCCAGCACAGGTGGAAATGGTGGTGAAGAAAGCATATGGCATGCTTGCTTTCATAGGACAGGGTATCGAGTATAAAATCTCGAGAATTATGTTACAGTTGTATAGAATGTTGGTTAGGTTACATTTAGAATACTGTGTCCAATTCTGGTCACTGCACTACCAGAAGGACGTGGAGGCTTTGGCGAGAGTACAGAAAAGGTTTACCAGCATGTTCCCTGGTATGGAGGCTATTAGCTATGAGGAGAGATTGAATAAGCTGTGATTGTTCTCCCTAGAGAGACAGAGGCTGAGGGGCGACCTGATAGAAGTTTATAAAATTATTCAGGGTATAGATAAGGTGAACAGTTGGAGGCTTTTTCCCAGGGTGGAAATAACAATTACAAAAGGGCATAAGTTCAAGTTGCGGGAGGAAAGGTTCAGTGGAGATGTGCGGGGAACGTGTTTTACACAGAGGGCGGTGATGTCCTGGAATGCACTGCCAAGTGAGGTGGTTGACCAGGTACGTTCGCGACCTTTAAGACTTTTCTGGATAGGCACATGAACAGACGGGGTATAGAAGGATACAGGCGGTTGGTCTAGATAGGACTCGTGATCGGCGCAGGCTTGGAGGGCCGAAGGGCATATTCTGTGCTGTATTGTTCTTTGTACTTGTTGTTCTTTGTTCTTGTTCTAAATTCCGGTTATTTTATTCGTCTCTTGCTGTTTGAGTGAGGCTGCTGGTGCACATCAGTTGACTGGAGCATTTCCTTGCAATGCGACAATGGCAACACTTCGAAGATCATTCATTGATGGTGAGGCACATTGGAACATGCTAAGGATGTGAAAGGAATGGTGTAGATGTATAATCCTTCCGATCCGATTTAGTGCGATGATGGGGCCACTGGGTCTTTCCAATTGCCAGGCAAAATGATTCTGGCCACTTTGCACTTGGCAGCCAATGGTTTGTTGAGAAGATTGCACGAGGAGCTGGGAACAGCACTTCAACTAATGCAGAATTAAAGCAACGGGGGTACCTCTGTTCAGGCAGCCTGTTCAAAATTAATCTCCGAAGAGCTGAATCAGATCAGAACTGAAGTTCCAATGGTGTAGAATGTTTCGGTATTCTTTCCGTCCATATAGAACATCTGCTATATAGTTATGTGACGAAGGCTTCCAAATTAAATAATAAGATTATTTACAATCCATTAAATGTAGAGCTACTTGCCTTGGAATTACATTATCCAATTTTAGAAGCAAACTTCTACCATATTCATGTAAACTCTCTTCATTTAACAGACATTAGCCCATTCAAAATAAAATAAATGAGTCGATGGGTCTTTGTTAAAATAACAAAATGGGGATTTCAGATGGAGACATGAACATGTTCATTGTCTTTCCTGTGCAGCACAGTTTCTTTTAAATTAAGAGGCAATTTAATGTTGCCAATTCACCCACCCTGCACATCTTTGGGTTGTGGGGGTGAGACCCACGCAGACATGGGGAGAATGTGCAAACTCCACATGGAAGTGACTCGGGGCCGGGATCGAACCGTTGTCATCGGTGCCTATGAGGCAGCAGTGCTAACCACTGGGCCACTGTGCCGCCCGTGTGCAGCACATTTTTAACCTAACTATGTGTTACTTACTGAATATCTTTGTGCAAAGTTCTGCCACTTCAGCACATGGGGCTGGATTCTCCGGAATCGGGAAACACGATTGGGCGGAGAATCGCGCATCAGCTGAAAATCGCGGCCGGCGCCAGGCGCCTGTCAGATTGCCATCCTCTGGTGTCACACTGCTCGCCGCCGTGCGCATGCAAATTATACAGTAAATGCCATTGGCATATCATTAACGGGCCCGACTCAGCAATCCCCAGGTTCCCCGCCATGCTCCATCTCCACCAGGAGGAATTACGAACGTCAAGGTTCACTTGTGGTATTTAAAATTGGGAAACAGGTTCGGTGGCGGCTGAGGAACAGAGATGGGGTACGAAAAGTGTCCAACATCGCAGGCTGGCAATTGTGCTGCTGGCCAGTGGGCCGGGGGGAGAAGTGGGGTGCGGCCAGGAGGTGTGTCGTGGGGTTGGGACGGATGGGCATGAACCATAATTTCCGCAGCCTGCAAGGCAGCCGTGCGGCTGCGCATGCCGCTGACTGACCACTGTGAAGTTAGTACCACGGGCCGTATGTATGCCTCCTCCCTCCCCCTAGTACTCTCTCATCCCAGGCCACCCATCAGCAGGATGGGCATGCTCCAGCGCAACCAGTGGCATCTTCTTGGCTGGGATGAGGGTGTGTGGGGTCCTATACGCAACTCCTGTTTCTCAGGCTCTCGAGTGCCAATCGAACCCCAGTGAGTCATTGGAGTTGCATTCGTTCCACCTGGCGCCGGTGCAAGCCCACGAGGATGTCCTGAATTGCTCCGGGACCGGCGGCACTTTCGGGCCATAGATCTCACATGATTCAGTTCTGGCGTCAACACTTGGTACATGTATAAGTAATGAGGAGGCAGAAATATGGCCTTGGTTGGAAGAAGCTCATTGATTTTTGCAGCTTTGTAACTGTGATGATCGGAATACCTTGCCCCTTTAAGAGGCTTGTGATGATCGGAATACATTGCCCCTAAGAGGCTTGGAACCCTGGGGGACTCCGCCTCTGGCTACGCCCCCCTGGGAAACAGTACTTAAGATGAGACTCCATTTTGCGAGCACACTTCTCATGGAGGCTGCCATTGTTCACTGCTTATTAAAGCCTTTGATTACTGACCTAACTTTCGTGTCGTAATTGAGAGTGCCTCAGTAACTCAGACAAAGAAGCGATGCCGTTGAAGTCGATGTGTCGGTGTTCCCCAAACCTGGATTATCTGAAGTGGAGAATCCAGCCCATGAAGTTTTCTTTAAGTGAGTTTCCTGACGGGTTTTCTTTGACTGACCTGGAAAGCTGATTCTTCTGCTGATTTTGTTCTGTGTGTTAGTACCAAACGTTAGAACAATTCACAATTTCCATCCAGTCGTTCTTTCGCACCTGATCGCATTGTAACTCGCAGCAGGAGAGAATCAATGGGCGGGTTTTCTGGCTGTTCAGACTGGTATGATCCTACAGTCCCACTGATAGCGCACCCCCACTGCGCCGTGTCAGTGGTAAATCCCATTGACAGCAGGGAGACCAGAAGAACCTGCCGCGGCCAACTGTGGGCCGTCTCCGCTGCCGGGAAATGCGCAGCGGGAGGCCAGATTATCTATCCCTACATTTCATAAACTCAAGCACACAAACACCAGACAGAAATCAGCAAGTGTAGAGTTCATCCTAAACTTTCATGGAATATGGATCTGTGGCAATGTAATTAGCTATTGGGTGTCAATAGCCACCACATTATAAAGTACAAAGAACATACAGTGCAGAAGGAGGCCATTCGGCCCATCGAGTCTGCACTGACCCACTGAAGCCCTCACTTCCTCCCTACCCCTGTAACCCAATAACCCCTCCTAACCTTTTTGGTCACTACGGACAATTTATCATGGCCAATCCACCTAACCTGCAGGTCTTTGGACTGTGGGACGAAACCAAAGTACATGGAGGAAACCCACACAGATGCAGGGAAAATGTGCAGACTCCGCATACACAGTGACCCAGTGGGGAATCGAACCTGGGACCCTAGCGCTGTGAAGCCACAGTGTGAGCCACTTGTGCTACAGTGCTGCCTGGTAGTTAGCTTTATTTGAATCTGAGGGTGCCACTTATTCAAAGAAATGCAGACTACAAATATAGCAAGAAATTTAACAGTTTGTGCTGGGACTTTCAGGGTAAATTTTGTTTATTATTGCAGTAGAGCTGTGATTCATATGTTTTGCAAGTTCAAGACTAAACTATTTTAAGCCTGTGAATGACAATCACATTTTAACCCTTAATAAAAACTGAAAATGCTGCAAACATTTTTTATATTCATTCAAGGGATGTGGGCCAGACCAGCATTTATTGCCCATCCCTAATTGCCCCTGAGAAGGTGGTGTTGAGCTGCCTTCTTAAACCGTTGCAGTCTCTGCGGAGTTGATACACCCACAGTGCTGTTAGGGAGAGAGTGCCAGGATTTTGACCCAGCGACAGTGAAGGAATGGCGATATATTTCCAAGTCAGGATGGCGAGTGATTTGGGGAGGAACATCCAGGCAGTGGTGTTCCTGTGTGTCTGGATGGTAATGTTCTGCAATAGGGACTCTGTGAACTGCCTGATGTTGTGATGAGCTGCTGACTGTGAGCTGTCATCCAGATGTGTGACTGATCCTTGGAACAAACTGAAAGCATAAATATTTAGCGCTACAATGACCTGGACGGCTGCGGATTGTGTGTCTGCCATAGAAGTAAATCTCCCTCCCG
The DNA here is from genome assembly GCF_902713615.1 of Scyliorhinus canicula. Lineage (NCBI taxonomy): Eukaryota > Metazoa > Chordata > Chondrichthyes > Carcharhiniformes > Scyliorhinidae > Scyliorhinus > Scyliorhinus canicula. The sequence continues at coordinate 48,750,989 of NC_052161.1, forward strand.
AGCAGCACTATGGGTGCACCTATATCACATGGACCAGGGATTCTTGAAGGCACCTCAGTACCTCCTACTCAAGGGCGATTAGGGAAGGGCAATAAATGCTGGCCTAGCCAGCGATGCCCACATCCCATGAATAATTTAAAAAAGGTTTTGGAGATCTATGGGCACTCAATCTGCTTAGATTGTCTTCATGTTGCTGCGTACATTTTTTTTTTTTTTTTTTTTTAAATAATTTTTATTGAATTTTTCAAAATACAAACATTTTAACCCCCCCTACATTTACATTTAAATTATAACAAAACAAAGTCAAACCCCCCTACTTAACAAGAAAAAGAAAAAGAATCCCCCCCCCCCCTACCCGCGCATCCCCCCCCCCCCCCCCCCCCCCCGCCGGCGAACCGACAGTCAGACCAACTTATCATTTCTAGCAGCGTCCTCGGGCAGGCCTTGCCCGTGCCACCGCCGCTACCGTACTTCCTTCGTCGTTTTCCCCCCTCCCCCCCCCCCCCCCCCTCCCCCCCCTCCCGCCCTCCCCTCCCCTCCCGGGTTGCTGCTGTCATGGCCTCAGTTTCTATCTCTGATCCAAGAGGTCTAGGAAGGGTTGCCATCGCCTGGAAAACCCCTGCACCGACCCTCTCAGGGCGAATTTGATCCTTTCCAATTGGATAAAGTTTGCCATGTCGTTTAACCAGGTGTTAACACTCGGAGGCCTTTCGTCCCTCCACTGAATCAGGATCCTCCTCCGAGCCACCAAGGACGCAAAGGCTAATATTCCAGCCTCCCTCGCCTCCTGTACCCCCGGTTCCACCCCAACCCCGAAGATCGCAAGTCCCCATCCTGGCTTGACCCTGGACCCCACCACTCTCGACACCGTCCCTGCCACCCCCTTCCAGAACTCCTCCAGTGCCGGACATGCCCAAAACATATGTGCATGATTCGCAGGGCTTCCCGAACATCTAATACACCTGTCTTCACCCCCGAAAAACCGACTCATCCTTGTCCCCGTCATGTGGGCTCTATGCAGTACCTTAAATTGAATGAGACTTAGTCGCGCACATGACGACGACGAGTTAACCCTCTCCAGGGCGTCTGCCCATGTCCCGTCCTCTATCTGTTCCCCCAGCTCTAACTCCCACTTATCTTTCAGCTCCTCTACTGGTACCTCCTCCACCTCCTGCATAATCTTATAGATGTCCGAGATCTTCCCCTCCCCGACCCAGACCCCTGATAGCACCCTATCACTCACCCCCCTGTCGGGGAGCGCGGGGAACCCCGCTACCTGTCGTCTGGCAAATGCCTTCACTTGGAGGTACCTGAACGTGTTCCCCGGGGGGAGCCCAAATTTCTCCTCCAGCTCTCCCAGGCTCGCAAACCTCCCCTCTATAAACAAGTCCCTCAGTTGTCTAATACCCGCCCTCTGCCAGCTCTGGAATCCCCCTCCTGTGTTTCCCGGCGCAAATCTGTGGTTCCCTCTTAGTGGTGCCCCTATCAGACCTCCCACTTCCCCCCTGTGTCGCCTCCACTGCCCCCAGATCTTGAGGGTGGCCGCCACCACCGGGCTCGTGGTATACCTCGTGGGAGGGAGCGGCCATGGTGCCGTTACCAGTGCCCCTAAGCTTATGTTGCCGCAGGACGCCCTCTCCATGCGCTTCCAGGCTGCCCCCTCCCCTTCCATCATCCACTTTCGTACCATCGATGTATTTGCCGCCCAGTAATATCCGGAAAGGTTGGGTAACGCCAGCCCTCCACTATCCCTACTCCGCTCCAAAAAGACCCTTCTAACTCTCGGGGTGCCATGTGCCCACACATACCCCATGATACTACTCGTTACCTTCTTGAAAAAGGCCCTGGGGAGGAAGATGGGCAGACACTGGAACAAAAACAAGAACCTCGGGAGGACCGTCATTTTAACTGACTGCACCCTCCCTGCTAGCGACAGCGGCACCATGTCCCACCTCTTAAACTCCTCCTCCATCTGCTCCACCAGTCTGGAAAAGTTCAACTTGTGTAGGGTCCCCCAGTTCTTTGCCACCTGCACCCCCAAATACCTAAAACTTTTAACTGCTCTTTTGAAGGGGAGCCTCCCAATTCCCTCCCCTTGGTCTCCCGGGTGTATTACAAAGACCTCACTTTTCCCCAGATTTAATTTATATCCCGAAAAGTCCCCGAACTCCGCTAGTATCCCCATTACCTCCGGCATTCCCCCCTCCGGGTCTGCCACATACAACAACAAATCATCCGCATAGAGCGAGACCCGATGTTCCTCCCCTCCCCTTGTCAGTCCTCTCCACCCCCCTGAACCCCTCAGTGCCATCGCCAACGGCTCAATCGCTAATGCAAAGAGTAAGGGAGATAGGGGACATCCCTGCCTAGTACCTCGATGGAGCCCAAAATATTCTGACCCTCCTCCCGTTTGTTACCACACTTGCCATCGGAGCTGAATAGAGCAGTTTTACCCACTTGATAAATCCCTCCCCAAACCCAAACCTTTCCAACGTCTCCCACAAGTATTCCCACTCCACCCTGTCAAATGCCTTCTCCGCGTCCAGCGCTACCACTATCTCCGCCTCCCCTTCCACTGCTGGCATCATAATCACATTTAACAATCTCCGAACATTTGTGTTAAGTTGGCGTCCCTTCACGAACCCCGTCTGGTCTTCATGGACTACCCCTGGCACACAGTCCTCTATCCTGGTTGCCAGGACCTTTGCTAACAGCTTGGCATCTACATTTAAGAGGGAGATAGGCCTGTAGGACCCGCACTGGACCGGGTCCTTGTCCCGCTTCAAAATCAAGGAGATCAGGGCCTGCGACATTGTTGGAGGCAGAACCCCCCCCTCGCGCGCCTCATTGAAGGCTCGCACCAGCACTGGACCCACCAAGTCCACAAATTTCCTGTAAAACTCCACCGGGAACCCATCCGGCCCCGGCGCCTTCCCCGCCTGCATCTGGCCTATCCCTTTAATTAGCTCCTGCAGCTCTATCGGCGCCCCCAACCCTTCCACCAGCTCCTCCTGTACCTTGGGAACCCCAATTTGTCGAGAAAGTTCTTCATTCCCCCTCTCCTCTTCGGCGGTTCAGACCTATACAATTCCCTATAGAAGTCCCTAAAGACCCTATTCACCTCTTGCCCCTTCTGCACTACATCCCCACCCCTCTCTCTCACTCCCCCAATCTCTCTGGCTGCATCTCGCTTACGAAGCTGGTGTGCCAGCATCCTGCTCGCCTTTTCCCCGTACTCATACGCCGCACCCTGCGCCCTTCTCCACTGCATTTCCGCCTTCCTAGTGGTCAGTAGGTCGAACCTGGCCTGCAAGCTACGCCGCTCCCTTAATAGCCCCTCCTCTGGCGCCGCCGCATATTTCCTATCTACTTCTAGGAGCTCCCCCACCAGCCTCTCCCTTTCCTGCCTCTCCTTCCTCTCTCTGTGTGCCCTTATGGAGATCAGCTCTCCTCTAATCACTGCTTTCAAGGCCTCCCAGACCGTCCCCACCTGCACCTCACCTGTGTCATTCGTACCCAGATAGTTCTCAATGCCCGTTCTCACCCTTCTGCACACCTCTTCGTCCGCCAACAGCCCTACATCCAGGCGCCACAACGGGCGTTGGTCCCGCGCCTCCCCCATGTCCACGTCCACCCAATGTGGTGCATGGTCCGATATCGCAATGGCCGAGTACTCCGTGTCCTGCACTCTCGGTATCAGCCCCCTGTTCAATACGAAAAAATCGATCCTAGAGTACACTCTGTGGACGTGGGAGAAAAAAGAATACTCCCTCGCCCTAGGCCTACCAAATCTCCATGGGTCTACCCCTCCCATCTGCTCCATGAACCCCCTTAACACCTCTGCCGCTGCCGGCCTCCTATTCGTCCTGGAACTCGATCTATCCAGCCCAGGGTCTAACACCGTATTAAAGTCCCCTCCCATGATCAGGCCCCCTGCCTCCAGTCCCGGGATGAGGCCCAGCAGGCGCCTCATAAAACCCGCGTCGTCCCAGTTCGGGGCATACACATTTACCAGTACCACACTCTCTCCCTGCAGCCTACCCCTCACCATCACGTACCTGCCCTCCTTGTCTGCCACCACCTCTGCCGCCACAAACGACACTCTCTTTCCCACCAAAATCGCCACCCCCCGGTTCTTGATATCCAAGCCTGAGTGGAACACCTGTCCCACCCACCCCCTTCTCAGGCGGACCTGATCTGCTACCCTCAAATGAGTCTCCTGCAGCATTGCTACATCAGCCTTCAGTCCCTTCAGGTGTGAGAAGACCCTTGATCTTTTGACCGGCCCATTCAGCCCCCTTACGTTCCACGTGATCAATCGGGTCGCAGAGCGACCCGTCCCTACTCCCTGTCGATTAGCCATGTCTTGTCCCTTGCTCGCCCCGGGTCATCCCTTCTTTTCTGACCCGCTTCCCATAGCGATGGCCCCCCCCCCCCCCCCCCCCCCCCCCCCGGCCCTCCCCTTCTCGTCCCTGGCCTTTCTAGCCGCAACCCGGTGTCCCCCCCCAGTCCCCCCCCCTTCCCCCCCCCCCCCCCCCCCCCCCCCCTGGCTAGGACCCCTCCTAGCCGCGATGTACCCCACATCGTACTCCCGAGAGTCAGCTGGTCTCCGCTGACCCGGCTGCTCCTGCCACATTCCGACTCCTCCCGGTTCACCCCATCTGCGCCCGTGAAAGATCCCCTTAAAACCCCCGAGAAAGACCCGCATAATCAACCCGCTCCCCCCCGTCCCGTCTCCCCAACTTAACGATATAAATACAAATACCCAATGGCAACTAAATACATAAATACTTAACTACATACTTAAATAACAAAATAATTAACTAACTATCAACTAACCGCGTGCCCAACCATCACCCTCCATCAAACAGTATAAATAACCGCAGATAACCATAACCCGAAAAGAAAAAAAAGAACCAAAAAACCCCCCCAAGCACCCAAAGAAAAAGGGTAAGAGGGGTAAATAACTAAGGGAAATTGGAAACGGGAAAAAAACACCCCATAAGAAGCCAACGACCCACAATAGAGATTTCAACAGTACAAATATACAGAAACACCCAACAACTCGAAACCTTCAAAATATTCAGAAAAGTCAACCGTTCGAGAAAAAACACCCCAAACACTCCACGAAACTGTTACCCAGTTCCGACCTGGCCTGAAAAAGAAAAGGGCCACTTGCACAATCAAGAGTCCCCCGGCGGCTACGACCGCCGGTGCTCCCAGGTTTTAGTTCGTGTCCAACTTTTCCTCTTGTACAAAGGTCCAGGCCTCCTCTGGGGACTCGAAATAATGATGTTGGTCCTTGTAGGTGACCCACAAGCGCGCCGGTTGCAACATTCCAAATTTGATCTTTTTCGCGTGTAGCACCGCCTTTGTCCGGTTGTACCGGGCCCGCCGCTTTGCCACCTCCGCACTCCAGTCCTGGTACACCCTTACCGTCGAGTTCTGCCACTTGCTGCTTTTCTCCCTTTTAGCCCACCTCAGGACTTTCTCTCGATCACTTAGCCGCTGGAACCGCACCAGCACCGCCCTCGGGGGCTCGTTTGCCCTAGGCCTCCTGGCCATGACCCGGTATGCCTCTTCCAATTCCAGGGGCGCCGGACCGGCCCCTTCCCCCATCAGGGAGCTCAACATCCCCGCCACATATCCGGGAGATCCGACCCCTCCAGGCCTTCTTCCAGGCCCAGGATCCTCAAATTTTTCCTCCTCATCCGAGTGTCCAGCTCCTCGAAGCGGCTCTGCCACTTCGTGTGGAGTGCCTCGTGCACCTCCACCTTTGCCCCGATGACTGTGGCCTCCTCCTCCCTCGCGGCCATCTCCTGCTGCAGATCTTTAATCGACGCCTCTTGGATCGCCTGGGCTCCCACCAACCTGGTGGCCGTCGCGTTCATGGACTCTAAGAGTTCCACTTTCATCTCCGTGAAAAAACGGAGGAGAGCGGCCTGCTGCTCCTCCGCCCATTTCTTCCACTCCTCCGGTGCACCGCCGGCCGCCATTTTGATTTTCTTCCCCCGCTTTTTTTGGGGAGCTGCTGCCGTTTTTCTTGCCGCTCCACTCCGGGTACCGACCATAAAATCGGTCTAGTTCTCCTCAGGGGACCTTCCCCCACCGGGATTCGTTTTTTCAGCGCCGTTGGGGCCCTCCAATTGGCCCAAAAACACCTTTGTTGCAGGAGCTTCCAAATGTGCGGCTTAGCTAGTCATAGCCGCAACCGGAAGTCTGCTGCGTACATTTTAACAGGTGTCTGTGTCACTCAGTTTTCCAGACCCTCATTAAATTTTTTATGACATTGGATCCTCATCCTTCTGGTCCCTCCCTGGCTGCTGAGCTCCTCACCATCTCCATCTGGGACATCTTTATGTCTCTGGGCACAAAGTACACCGCCTTGTTGAAAGCCTCGGGTGAAGCATCTGGGAATCTGGTGCCACCCGTGGATGCCTACTCATAAAGACTCTGCTGCTCCATCTCCTCAGTGAGTGACACGGCCAGTCAAAGCTGTTGTTCCCCCTTTCAAAGCTGGGCCCTGGATTACTGTGTGCTGCCTGCAGGCCACTCTTTGCTTTGCTTCACCCAGCCAATTCTTCACCTCTGTACGATGTTTATTCAAGATATTGAGAACAGCCTCTTGGATTTGGATTTTGTTTATTGTCACGTGTACCGAGGTACAGTGAAAAGTATTTTTCTGCGAGCAGCTTAACAGATCACCAAGTACATGAAAAAAAAGGAAATGAAAGAAAATACATAATAGGGCAACACAAGGTACACAATGCAACTATATAACACCGGCATTGGGTGAAGCATACAGTGTTAATGAGGTCAGTCCCTAAGGTCTGGTATGTTATAGGAGAGGTGTTTTCAGAAATCGAAAATGTATCATGGAGTTCAACCAACCCCCACCTTTAATGGATTGTTGCTTTTGAAGCACACAGCTTGTTCCCCAGGTGTAGTATTACAATTATGGACACGTGGTTTTTAAAACAAAATAATGTTTATTCCATGAACTCAAATTAACCTTTTAAATAAACATTGGATCTCTTAACATCCCTTACTTCAAAGATAACCCCGAAAATAATACACCACCCAATCCTGCAAACTGTTCCTTTACACATCCAAAAGACTTAACAAATCCTTCAAACAGAAGCACATTAGATTTATATTCAATACTGAGACCTTTTTACAATTCCGATTTCACCAAAGGATTAAGAGATAGTCCTTCATGGCAGAGATCACCAGCAATGCAGCTCACAGCCACACCCAAGCTTTCTTCAAACTGAAACTAAAAAGTCCCAAAAAGCAGAGGTGAGCTCAGCTCCACCCACTCTCTGACATCACTATTTTCTTAAAGGTACATTGCTTAAACATCCATTTCTTAAAGATACGCTCACATCACAGATAACAGCGGTGAAGAAGCTGTTTTTGAGTCTGTTTGTGCGTGTTCCCAGACTTCTGTATCTCCTGCCCAATGGAAGAAGTTGGAAGAGTGAGTAAGCCGGGTGGGAGGGGTCCTTGATTATGCTGACCATTTTCCCCAAGTGGGTAGTGTAGATGGAGGTGTAGATGGAGCGGTGGGTTTAGATGGAGTCAATGGATGGGTGGCAGGTTAGTGATGGACTGGGCTGTGTTCACGACTCTCTGAAGTTTCTTGCCGTCTTGGCATATCCTGTCAACAGAACAAAAGCAACATGGGGAAACACACAGCTCAAAAAAACCTGTGCGCAGTGATGGAAAATCTGACGACATTAATGAATTGAGCAGTTACACCACTTGCATTTAACAAGTCCACATTAGCGATGCTCGACTAATCATTTTTAAATGATTGTAACTTTTAGCTACAAATCAGCACTCTCTTCTCATACAGTATAAATTGTTGTTTTACCCTTATATTAGGATTCTTGCAAATATACTGATGAGTGCAAAAAGAAAAGCATCGACATGTCTCTTTTTTTGAGCAACACTCAACTCCTGTACGACCAAATGACTATCTATTACATAATCTTCAATTCTACCTTACCGGTCAATTATTATTTGGTTTATCTCTCTCTCTCCCTTCATGAACAGCCTGAGTGATTATTTACAAGCCCTCACTCCCCCTCACATCATAAAGATGACGTACTTTGTTCTATGCTTGAGCGGGTAGCTATTTTTAATATTTGTTTAACAAAAACATTTTACTTGCCAAATATGTAAGCGAATTCACCTCTAATCTAAACAATACAAGCTTGAAGAAAGATTAAGCAGATGGCTGTATTTGCGGAATAGAAAGACTCATGAAGCACTTAAAGTTTAATTCAGGGATGTTGCTCTTGTCATCAAGGCACATCAATCCAAAACCAAGTTGTATGGATTGAATAATATTTCTCTCTATTTCTCCAGTGCTTTGAGGTGCCTGTTGTAGGTTGTCCAAGTCTGCAAAGCATATAAGAGTGCAGGGATATGTACAAATGAACATGAATGATGTTGCATCCGTCTGCCTGCATCAAGAATAGTTGGAAATTACATGGAAAACGGTCCATATTTCCATTATCTTGCCATTCATTTTCATTGATGGGACGGCAGATGTTGTGCTGTGGATGTGGTTGGAAGAGGACCTTAGCTTTCTGGGTGTTTCATGAACAGTCTTAGTGAAAGGTCTTTGCAAGACTGTCCAATTCTGGTGGCAGGCATGGCACTCTAACAGCAGCCCCCTCTCTCAAACCAACCACTCTGCTGGGCAGGAGGTGTCATTCGTATGCATGTCACCAGCCTCTCGGAGCAACTGCTCTGCTCGGAACTCAGTCACGGCAGGAGACTGCCTGGAGGACATCGGAAACATTTTAGGGGTGTCCTCAAATCCCTGAAGAGATCAAACACCCTCCACTGACACATGACCCTGGCTTGTGACCAATCAAATATGGTGTAGGTTCATTTGAGTAGACGCCAAATATGTCTAGGGAATACATCGGGAATGTGCAGAGACAAAGTAGGAGTGTCAGAGAGAGAAAGAGAGAGAGCACAAACCTTCAAACAACTAATCTACCTGAACCTTTAAGCACCAGCTTCACAGGTGGAGAGTCTGTAGATTGCACACTGGAACTGTCTCAGAACCTATCAAATTGGAGTGGAAGCAAGTAATTCATGATTCCAAGGGACTGCCTCAGAGCGAGGAAACAGGGGCGGAATTCTCCGACCCCCCAGGGGTCCCCAGGGGGTCGGAGAATCGCCCGGGGCCAGCGTCAATCCCACCCCCGCCGTGTCCCAAATTCTCCGCCCACCGAGATTCAGCGGGGGCGGCAATCGCGCCTCGCCGGTCGGCGGGCCCCCCGCGGCGATTCTCCGGCCCGCGATGGGCCGAAGTCCCGCCGCTGACAGGCCTTTCCCTCCGGCGTGGTTTAAACCACCTCTGGTACCGGCGGGATTGGCGGCGCGGGCGGGCTCCGGGGGGTGCCCCCACGGTGGCCTGGCCCGCGATCGGGGCCCACCGATCGGTGGTTGGGCCTGTGCCATGGGGCACTCTTTTTCTTCCGCACCTTTTGGGAGGCCCGATGACGGAATGGTTCATGCCACTCCATCCCGCCAGGACCCCTTGCCCCGCCGGGTAGGGGAGAATCCCGGCCCAGATTTCTCATTAACATTAAGGGCACCTTTATAATCAGGAGACACACAGAGGAGTGAAAAGGTTGCACATTTTCTGAACTTCAAGGCCAGCCCACAGTAAAGATGGAGTTGAAAATTCTTGTTATTATAGTACATTCTATAAGGAACTTTCAAATATAAAAGATGCGTGGATCATGCATAGCACAAAGGTCTGTCACAGCTTTTATGGCAGTTGGCAGTGTTAGGATTGTCTTGGTGCAAAGGTTGAATTGCAAATGTACTGGTAGTAAAACCCTGCCTGGTAGTGTGACATGTACAATGAATACTGTTTGCACTTTTAAGCAAGGGTTTAAGTGGGCAGCGGGTAGGCAGACTCATTGAAAGTAACATTTTTTTTTCAGAAAATATATGTGGAAAGCCTAATTAAGTTTGTTTATTTTGACCTTAGCATTGTGGGAAACATCATTTCAAAATGTATTGTCAACTCTCTTGTCTGTGATTTAATCATGAGGAGGTTAAGGTCAGACAAATGAAACACACTTTTCATAAGGATGAAGGGAATCAAAATTGGCTTTCGCACATCTGAGGTTCCAGAGTGTTTGTGCAACTGAAATACGCTTTGAAGCCCATAGTAATTCTACACAACTTTTCAAATTGCCTCCCACTAAGATCAATAATCTTCCAGCAAGTTAGTTTGGACTATGAGTGAAAATTTGACTTATTCTTTCAAGCACTAATCGCTCAGAAAGCTCTGGTGATAGGTTTCGGTGCGTAATAAAGATCACCGCAAAATAAAGGCACGAACTGAAAAATAAAACATCCCATTGTTTGAATTCTTCTGCTCTGAAATTTAAATGAGGATGAATTTATTCGTAACAACTGGTGGATGCGCTTCATTTGAAGTAACTGACTGGTGAACTGTCATTTACTTTGTGGGACTGGAAGATCCCGCTGGCGCAAAGGTCCAGAAAATTCGGCCTGACGTTTTTTAAATTTTCTCCGTCAGGGTTTAACAAACACTGCCAGTTAACGTGGACTTTAAAAAAGATGGGCCAGGTTCAACACCACTCCATTTTAACAATACTGGGATACCGGATGAGAATCCAAACAGTTTTTTTTAGCTTGTAAAACTGTGAGGAAAGGATACTTCACCACAGGAGTGATGACTGGCCAGTAGCATCTTTTATGTTTCAACAAACTTTGATTGAAGCACAGAAGTAACCGCATTAACATTAAATAAAAAGCAATTATTAGTTAAGCAGTTATTAAATAAAAGGAAAAAACGTGATCTTCCTATCTACACCTGCCATTAATTCCAATTAAACAACCCGATACAGTTCAAATGCCACTTCGTTAACGAAACAGGCTACTTTCTTAGCTCTGTAGAGATTTTAGAGAGAGCTCCTTTCATTAGCAGATCCAGTACATATCTGCTCAACCTAACAACATTTGGCAAAGCTGCTGTTCAACTTAAAATATTCTAGTAGATTGCAAAACTACAGACAGACCTGGCTCCTTCCATTAATTACATAATCCACTGCTATTACATGACCCGCTTAGCTAGGACTAAATGGAACTCCCCCATAAATAACCTGCACTTCAGGGAATCTCCAGCAATCAAAACACAATTCTGTTAGCACTTTATCTGTAACCAAGTAAGTGGTTGGAATGAATTATTGTCTCACTATTTACAATGTCTTAATTACAGCTTTCGTAGACACACTGCCTGTATGTTTTTTAGAGCAGGGATTTGAATAACGTGGCTGCCACAAATATGAAATATAACATAAAACAATTGCTACATTCATCTTAAAGCTAAACATCACACTAGGCTCCAGGCTGAAGACTCCCCAAGGGAGATCAGTTTTTGGTTTGTTTTTCGATGGGTGTTGCTACTTTACTCCTGTAGTAAAGATAGCGACTAATGATGCGGCACCATTCCATAGGCATCACCCACCCTCCCCTCACGGCCTTAATATGTGAATCTTCATTATAATTCTTGACTGATTCATTTCAGAAACCTGATTTCATCATCTCCAAAATGTTCGCATTTGTGCAGCCTCAGCAAGAACCAGTCATGGTTGGTAAGCCTGTGCTGACACCAGGGTCAGTAGTAGCACTCTGGCTTTACCTAGGTCAATCAACTCAGCACTATTTAGAACGGAAAAGGTTCCTTTTCATAAAACCAATCACTCAGTTGTGTTACAGTTAAGAAACATTAAATCTCATGCATCCTCAATGACTACTGAATATCAGCACTGGAAAGAGGACAACTGATTTTATATGGATCACAGCCTGGCATGGCAACTGCTCGACTCAGGACCGCTAGAAACTTCAGAGAGTCGTGAACACAGCCCAGTCCATCACACAAAACTGCCTCCCATCCATTGACTCCATCTACACCTACAGCTGCCTGGGGAAAGTGGGCAACATAATCAAAGACCCCTCCCACCCGGCTTACTCACTTTTCCAACTTCTCCCATCGGGCAGGAGATACAGAAGTCTGAGAGCATGCACAATCAGACTCAAAAACAGCTTCTTCCCCTCTGTTACCAGACAGCGAAACAAACTTCTTATGGACTGACCTCATTAACACTACACCCCTATCTGCTTCATCCGGTGCCGGTGCTTACGTAGTTACTTTGTATTCCTTGTGTTCCCCTATTATGTATTTTCTTTTATTTCCTTTCTTTTCATGTACAATAATCTGTTGAGCTGCTCGCAGAAAAATACTTTTTACTGTACCTCGGTACACGGGACAATAAACAAATCCAATCCAATCCAATCCATAAATGTAATCACTTATGGACATAAGTAAGCTTCAATGAAGTTACTGTGAAAAGCCCCTTGTCGCCACATTCTGGCACCTGTTCGGGGAGGCCAGTACTGGAATTGAACCCACACTGCTGGTGTTGTTTTGCATTACAAGCCAGCTGTTTAGCCCACTGTGCTAAAGCAGCTGGGTGGAAGCTGCCTTTTTCAGGACCTAATTTCAAACAGTGTGAGTCCCGTACCAGCCTCCCCGGACAGGCGCCGTAATGTGGCAACTAGGGGCTTTTCACAGTAACTTCATTGAAGCCTACTCGTGACAATAAGCGATTTTCATTTCATTTCATTTTTCATTTAGGAGGCTGCTGCATGCTGCACTCTTGTGATCTGATCAAAAACAAGAAGCAGTGGGCGAGTTTCTTCACATAAAGTAGAATCTTAATTAAAGGGTGCATGTGGGATGTTCTTTGGGGACTAGTCAGATCCTATTAGCTTGTGTTTTGTCCCAATTTAGGCATTGGGAAAATGGAGTCCTATTATGATGCAACACCTTGCATCTACCTGGAGAGTGCAATTAAACAGAGCAGTTTTGCTGCTTCCGTGTATTATTAAAAAAACAGTGGCTGTAAACCTGGTAAATAATTTGAATTAGAGCAACTGGGCATTACAGATTCAGCAACCAGAGTTCTGATAACTCCTTTTAAGGTGCTAAAGTGCCCAATGTGTGCTAGCACAACAGTGTTATAAGAGCCCTTCGAGAAATTCATACATCGCTAGAAGTATTATAGACAGTCCTTCAACATCCTGCCTGCAATGGTGTTAAAGTGCAGTGTTGTTAGTCTGAAGTGTTTATCCATATCGTTTCCGTCACTTCCCGATGATGGAACATCTGCTCAGTTAAATCAATGACTGCCTTCTAAAAACAAGCAACAGCTGTTCATTTCAAGATGGAAATATTTTAGAGCTTAGTAAATGATGCAGATAATTGATTTTTACCAGTTGAAGATACTGGACAGTGCATTTTACGTGTCTGATATTTTTAAAAAGTGATTCTATAAATTCAGATTACTTTCCCACTGGTGGAGGATGGATGGATTTATTAGTCTCTCACAAAGCACAGAGATTTTGCAACAACAGGCAGCAGAGGATTATTCTGAATTGCTTTGTGAGAAATATGACTATTTGAAAATACAATCCGTGGTGTAACACAGTTGATATCAATAAACAGATGCTGTTATACCACGTTGGCAAAGGTCACTGGCCTAATTTGTCAGAAATGACCTTGTTCCTTTCCAACCCCCTTCGTTCCAAAGAGATGAAAGGGTTCAGCTGAAGCAAGCCACTTCTATCTATTTCAATCTACATCTAGTTGACCTGCGCTATTACATGGTTCACAGAAGCCAGCTGTTTGCCGTGCAGTGTGCAGGCTGTGGATGGAGTGCAAAGGAGTTTGGATAATGAGGGCTGGTGTTTAGGAACCAAAAAGGCAGGAGAGTCAAAACTTGCATTGAGGAGATGGTGGTTCAAGAAGTTGATTGACGCAGGAAGAAACGTTTGGCGGGCCAGTCCATTTGGACAGGGACAGGTAGAACAGATTTCAACAAGGCAGAGCCGAAGTCCGACGTCAGGCCGTCAGGGTGTTCGAGGTGCAGCAAAGAGGTTGAACAGCCAAGAGTGGCAGCTGCTATCCTGCCTGCTGGCAGCATGTGGGATAGCTGCAGTGACAATCGTGCTCATCCTAATCTAGATGTGTCGATGACATTGAAAATCAAGCTGAGGTATGGTCCCAGGTTTGTGAAAGAGGAAACATTGGCTGGAGAGAAAAGGACAGAGCCAGAAAATTGGATTGGACATGAGAGGGTCACATTTAAAGAGCCCTGCAGAAGAGTGAAGTCAGAAACCAAGGGAGATAACTGAGATAAGACTGATGCTTGATGGAGGGAGGGGAGGGGGGGGGATGTCAAATGTATATTAAATATAGCTTTTTATGTTTTGTTACTCAGGTTCGTGCTATTTATTCTCATAATCGGAGAGAGACAGTGGCCAGCTCCAACCTGTTCACAATTTTACACCAAGGTGGACAGGGCCTTTGATGGGAAGCCCTTCTTTGCCCCAATAAAGGCCCTTAATAGCCGGAAACTCTCCAAGGCAGGACTTCCTCTCTGTCAGTGGGCCAAAATCCCACTGTCTGCTAATCTACACTTGTTTGAGCGGGAAATGGCATAAAGCCTGTTGGAGTTGGAGAGTTTTGTTCCCTGCCGATTCTTAGGATAGAATGCGCCATCTTGAAAATTCAGGCCGTGAAATTTAAATTCAACTTTTGAATTTGCAATTAAAATCTAGTCTCAGGAATGATGACCGTGAAATCATTGGCGATTGATGTAGAAATATCATGGTTCACATGCCCTTTAGGGAAGTAAATCTGCTCACCTGATCTGGGCTACATGTGACTCTAGCCACACAACAATTTAATGGCCTGTTAAATAATGGCCCAGTAAGCTACTTAGTTGTGTTAAAAAGGTGTGAAACTGAACGGACCATCCGGCATTGTCCTCGGGACCAGAAACAACAATGGCACATCGAGCTCTGCCCTGCAAAGTCATAGCCATCTCTTGAGGTTCCCAGCATCACAGATGCCAGTCTTCAGCCAATCCATTCATTCCACCACGGAGGTCAATCAGCTCAGTCCCAGGACATGACTTAAGGGGTTCCTCCGGGTAGTGTTCTAGACCCAACCATCTTCAGCTGCTTCATGAATGACCTTCCTTCCATCATATTGTCAAAAGTGGGATTTTCACTGAATGTTGCACAATGTTTAGCACCATTCAGTATCACAGATACTGAAGCAGTCCGATATATAGCAAGATTTGGAAACATTCAGGTATGAGCTAATAGGTATCAATTAACACTTGTGCCACACAAAAGCCAGGCAATGACCACTAGAAATAAGAGATAATCTAACCATCTCTCCTTAACATACAGTGGCATTACATTAGCTGAATTCCCCTCTATTAACATCCTGGGGTTACCATTGACTAGAGGCTGTACTGGACCAGCCATATGAATACTGTGACTACAAAAGCAGGTCAGGGGCTGGAAATCTGATGGAGGGTAACTCACCTCCTGACTCCCCAAAGCCTGTGCATCATCTCCAAGGCACAAGTCAGGAGTGTGGTGGAATATTCACGACTTGCCTGGACGAGTGCAGCTTCAACAACACTCAAGAATCTCAACAACATCCAGGGCATAGCAGCCCACCTGATTGGCAACCCATCCACCACAATAACATTCACTCCTACAACCACTGACGCACAGTTGAGCAGTGTGTACCATCTCCAAGACGCACTTGAGCAACTTAACAAGGCTCCTTTTACAGCACCTTCCAAATCCACAACCTCTACCGCCTACAAGGAGAAGGGAAACAGATATGTGGCACAGCACACCTGCAGGTCCCCCTCCAAACCACACACTGTCCTGACTTGGAACTACATCTTCACTGTTGATGGATCAAATCCTGACAATATCGTCCTAACACCACTGTGGGTGTACCTGTACCACATGGACTGCCGTGGTTCAAGAAGGCAGCTTACCATCACCTTCAAGAAAGTTAGGGATAGGCAATAAATGTTGGCCTGGCCAGCAATGCCCATATCCTGTGAAAGAAGAAAATAATAATTACAATTGTTCTCCTTAATTTACCTTAAATTTTCTCTTTCTTCGTAGGTTTCTGCTGCCTGACTCTTGACTGTGGTTTGCTTCCAGACCTTTGTTGATAATCCATCAGGCGGTAGCACAAAATAGGCAATGACAAATCAGCCCCAATCCGGTTTTAGCGGATGGTTTGTGTAAAAGCTCGACAGAGAGTGAGATGGCCATGAGTATACTGCAGGCAATTCAGTTGAACACTGTGATAGGGAAGCATACAGGAGAAGAATGATGAGGCTGCACCCTGAGGTACTGAGTGCATTGACTGGCCTGCTAAACAACCTCCAGTCAAGGAACATGGAGTAGCCTGGCTCCAACTTGACAGAGGGCACCCCACAAAACTTATCCACTCTGCAGTCTCTCCACATTACCTGGTCGAGCTGCAGACCTCGGCACTTTTTCACTGCAGCTCCCATTACTGTTGAAACCATAGTGGGCTGGGGTCACCAAATCCTCTGCCTTCCCTGTGAGGATGTCTACTCTCTGGCAAATCCAGCAACTCGCTGCAAGCCTGTAAGAACCCTCCACACTGCTTCCAGAACCTTTGGGTCACTGACAAATGTTTATGTTTTCTGCCTGTATGTGATCAATATGTTTTGGTGTTTGAGGTATGTGTATTTTCTTACCCTCAGAGTGATTACCACAATTTTTAAAAATCCAGCAGCAAGCTTTTTGGTGAGATTAAAAATTAAGAAGGTTATTTATTATCCCATATTTTCCCCCAAAGATTTGAAATACAACATCTAAATAATTCACCTCACAGACAAAGATTAGAAACAGAAGAAGAAAAAGGACATATAATTATGAAGTATTTTTGTCTCAGTTTCTCTTTCATTGCAGGCCTGTAGTTTCTTGGATAATTTGATGCTTTTAGTTAAAATGGAAGTCTTGTGAGCAGAACATTCTCAGTATGTTGTAAGACTTTGCGTTGCTGAATTTGCAGGAGGTTGGATCTTAGTTGAACCGGAAGTTGGAACAGGAATCAGGGAGAGCCATTCTTCCCCTTTCAAGAACTGTTGTTTGGCGGCTTAGTTGACTTTCGGCTGGTTCTCTGCAAGATATGGATGGAATTCTGTCTCCGTAAGCAGCTTTTGCTGTTTTAAAAGCAGACAGAAGAATGGGCCTGCTCTTATCATATAACTTGAGCAAGTTCAAAATGACCTTTGTTCAAAGAAAGGTGTGTTAATTCCACATCTGTATTGTCATTTGATACTTTGAAATTAATCCTGCCTCGTTTGGATGAGAAACCATTATAATCCCATGCAAAGTCGATGGGATCCCTTGCACATTTGTCTAACACACATTGAGTTTCGCTGTTTCCTTTTGTCCATGGTGAAAGACAAAGATGTGCTAGCTGCGATGCTGTTATTTTGTTGTTGATCCATCCTTAAACAAAGAGATGTGTACATTTACCAGCTGGCTGTGAATGGCTATACTTAATTAGGTATTTGCTTGAAACTCAGGACTGTCTGGCGCCCAAAATGCCAAAGGTGAAAGGATTTTCAATTTCAATTTTAATGGACTGTGTCCAAGGTATTGTCTCATAATTTGTATTATACTGGAGCACGACATTTGCAATTGCATAAGTTAGTCTAAATCAATTCACCAGTAAGTTGGTGCCTGGCTCGTTAAATAATGCTAGTGTTGGGTCCCTCATGCAGCTCCATAGGTGTTCTTTGTTAAGTAAGTGAACACATCGATGGACCCGTGTGGTCCAAGTTTATAAATCATGCATCTAATCAGCCAGAACAGCTGTTTGACATTGGAATCTGGTCATGTGGGAAGCTTCTGGTGCACAAACACGGCACGTTCACATGAACACCCTTCCCTGCCTGTGGTACCATACCAATCCCACTCAACCTGACACTGTGGGGCCAAATCTCTTTGCCTCTGTCTTTCAATTTTATCTTAGATTACTTACATTTCTCAATTTCATACACTGCAGATGAATTGCAACACAAGCACTATCCCAGTGATAGACATTGGAATTCCATTAACAATCCTCAAATTCTACAACTGCTCTTGTGAATTCCGTAGAATTCCATTGAATTTTACAGACCATGATGTCAGCATTTATGGTCCAAACAAACCTCCTCCAAATTTACAATATCGGAAACTACCAGCATATTCTTCACACGTTTCCATGTTAATTGCTTCAAACACTCCATGTGGGCATGGATTCCACATTGTTTCGATTCTTTAGGTAAAGAACTTGGATTAGATAGTACTCAGTATGCAGATGCTGAGTAGATCCATGCGGAATGGTTGTTGTTCCCACTTAGTTAGGCCTAGGAGTTCTGGTTTTGTTCTACCTTTATAACGGGGCTTGTTCAGGGAGCTTAAGGAAATATTCAACCCAACGAGGAGTTGAATACAGTAAAGCACTGATGAGTGATCCAGTGGAAACATTGCCCTATTTGTGGTACATGTTTAACAGTCTAGATGAATGTTTGAAATGATGTGTCAGTGGCACTTGTTTATTAGCAATGAAACACTGTGGTTCTGTACATTACGTGTAAACATCTGTCAGCAGTCACTGCAGAAGAAGCTGGGATTGCTTTCAGCAATTCCATTCTGTATTGACTGGTTTAGTATTGCACAAATGTGTTCAATAGACTCAGCAAAAATATCTGTGTTTTCAAACATAATTCTGTTTTAAAGATTGTAAATGTGTGTAACATCGTCAAAATTGTTATATTTTAGAAAACCAGCTGATGAATGATAGAACTGGAGCCAATATTTACAGAAACATACATTACAAGAATGCATCTACTAACCTAACCACCAAAGTTTTAATCTCTTCCTATTTATAGAAGATGTGGAGATGCCGACGTTGGACTGGGGTGAGCACAGTAAGAAGTCTTACAACACCAGGTTAAAGTCCAACAGGTTTGTTTCAAACACTAGCTTTCGGAGCATTGCTCCTTCCTCAGGTGAATGAAGAGGAAGCAGTGCTCCGATAGCTAGTGTTTGAAACAAACATGTTGGACTTTAACCTGTGTTGTAAGACTTCTTACTGTGTTTATAGAAGCATAGTGAATCCCCATTAAATGCCCACTAGCTGTACAGACTGAAAAACAATTAATATCCAATTAACAGTAATGTGAAACGTACAATTTGTGCTGGTTTAGCACAGGGCTAAATCGCTGGCTTTGAAAGCAGACCAAGGCAGGCCAGCAGCACGGTTCAATTCTCGTACCAGCCTCCCCGAACAGGCGCCGGATTGTGGCGACGAGGGGCTTTTCATAGTAACTTCATTTGAAGCCTACTTGTGACAATAAGCGATTTCATTTCATTTCATTTCATTTCATTTCAATACAAATGATTTAACTCATCTTCGTTGGGGTTAATCTTTATAATGGTACATGCTGCAGATGTAGGATTGCCTTGTAAACTAAACACATTGTGGAATCTGTGTATAATGATCGTTTGGGCAGGTGTCCAACGGATCACAAGGATTGGGAGACACTAAGTCCAGGGCTAACAATCTTAAGATCGCCTGCAGGGCAGCTATTGAATGAATTTTCAATGCTTGGAGCAGAAAATTGTATAGCTTCTCCTCCAAGTATTTCGGAATTTTGACCAGAAATGTGTGCGTATACTTGAAGGAAAGGGGAAGCTTATTGCCGCATCAGAGATGGGTTGTTTAAGTTCCCAACTGGTTCAGAGAGTTTTACAAAAGAACCATCATATTTAATGTTCATGAGTGTGACAAGTACAGCAGGAGATACAGGTCCTGCAAGAGCAACGGAGATGTGGGCAGAAGATCTTGTCGGTGTGGTTGTGTTTTCTAAATATCTCCCCACCCCCCTACCTCCCCCCGAGGGAACCCGCTGGGGTGCACTGATACGTATATGCCCCGAGGGGAGAGGAACAAGCCAGGACCCTGGCACCGCCCCCTGCCACTTCCCCAGCCCCGCCCCTTCCACCCTGGAACTTTCCCTGGCAGTGTCGGCGGGGGGGGGGGGTCCCAGAGGACAATGCCAGGACGCCCTCTGGGGAACTCCATGATGGGGGATTCCCCTTATTGTGTTGACGGTGTGGTGGGGTTCCCCGTGTCCATGGGGGAGGTCTCTGTGTGCGTGTGGAGCTCCATACCCATCTGGTTCGACTGGGGACTGAGGGCGCTGGGGGTTAGCCGGTGCGGGCGCGTGGAACAGGTGGAGCGAACTAGTGGGCTCTGTGGGCTCGGGAGCGCGAGGGGGCGGCCGGATGGGGTGTAGGGTGAGGGGTGCATCTGTAGTGATACAGGGGATGCTGGACCCGGCGGGTGCAAGGTCCCGGAGGGATACGGTGTCCTGACGGCCGTCGGGGAACTCGACGAAGGCGTACTGGGGGTTGGAGTGAAGCAGGCGCACCTTCTCAACAAGGGAGTCGGTTTTGTGCGCCCTGACGTGCTTCCTCAGGAGTACAGGGCCCGGTATCTTCAGCCATGCCGGGAGTGACACCCCCATGGTAGTGCCCCTGTAAAAAATGAAGAGCCTCTCGTGAGGGGTCTGATTGGTCGCTGTGCATAAGAGGGACCTAATAGCGTGGAGCGCGTCTGGGAGGACATCCTGCCAATGGGAGACTTGGAGATTCCTGGACCGGAGGGTCAGTAGGACGGTCTTCCAGACCGTCGCATTCTCCCTCTCCACCTCCCCGTTCCCCCTGGGGTTGTAGCTGGTAGTCCTGCTCGAGGCGATGCCCTTGTCGAGCAGGTACTGACGCAGCTTGTCGCTCATGAAGAACGAACCCCGGTTGCTGTGCACGTAGCTGGGGAAACCAAACAGGGCGAAGATACTATGCAGGGCCCTAATGACTGTGTGGGAGGTCATATCGGGGCACGGGATAGCAAATGGGAAGCGGGAGAACTCATCTATGACGTTTAAGAAGTAAACGTTCCTGTTAGTTGAGGGGAGTGGCCCTTTGAAATCGATTGCGAGGTGTTCAAAGGGGCTAGAAGCCTTGACCAGGTGGGCCCTGTCTGGTCTATAGAAGTGCGGTTTGCACTCTGCACAGATCGGGCAATCTCTGGTGACTGCTTTTACCTCCTCAGTGGAGAAAGGCAGATTTCGGGCTTTGATGTAGTGTGCGAGCCGGGTGACCCCCAGGTGGCAGAGGTCGTTGTGGATGACTTTGAGGCGGTCGATCTGCACGCTGGCGCATGTCCCGTGGGATAGGGCATCTGGGGGCTCGTTGAGCTTCCCCGGTCGATACTTAATATCGTAGCTATAGGTGGAGAGTTTGATCCTCCACCGCAGGATTTTATCGTTTTTAATTTTGCCCCTTTGCGAGTTGTCAAACATAAAGGCAACCGATCGTTGGTCGGTGATGAGGGTGAACCTCCTACCTGCGAGGTAGTGCCTCCAGTGACGAATAGCCTCCACAATGGCTTGTGCTTCTTTTTCGACTGCTGAGTGTCGGAGTTCCAAAACGGAGAGGGTACGGGAGAAAAATGCAACTGGTCTTCCTGCCTGATTTAAGGTGGCTGCTAGAGCTACCTCTGAGGCGTCGCTCTCAACCTGAAATGGAGTGGATTCATCCACCGCCCGCATGGCCGCCTTGGCGATGTCCTCCTAGATGCAGTTGAAGGTCTGGCGCGCCTCAGCAGACAGGGGAAATCGTGTGGCCTTAAAGAGTGGGTGGGCTTTGTCTGCACATTGAGGGACCCACTGGGCGTAGTAGGAAAAGAAACCCAAGCACCGTTTGAGGGCCTTGGGACAATGAGGGAGGGGGAGTTCTAAGAGGGGGCGCATACGGTCCGGGTCTGGGCCCAGGACTCCGTTTTCCACGACATAGCCGAGGATGGCTAGTCTGGTTGTGCGGAAAACGCATTTCTCCTTGTTATATGTGAGGTTTCATTTCTGAGCCGTCTGGAGGAAACGGTAGAGGTTGGCGTTGTGGTCCTGCTGGTCATAGCCGCAGATGGTGACATTGTCCAAGTGCGGAAACGTGGCCCGCAGCCCGTACTGGTCCACCATTCGGTCCATTGCTCGTTGGAACACCGAAACCCCGTTAGTGACGCCGAAGGGGACCCGGAGGAAATGAAAGAGCGGACATCGGCCTCGAATGCCGTGTAGTGGCGGTCCTCCAGGCGGATTGGGAGCTGGTGGTATGCAGACTTCAGATCCACCATGGAAAAGAGCCGATACTGGGCGATCTGGTTTACCATGTCTGCAATCCTGGGGAGGGGATACGCATCAAGGAGTGTAAATCTATTTATGGTCTGACTATAGTCGACAACCATACGGAATTTTTCCACGGTCTTCACGACCACCACCTGAGCTCTCCAGGGACTGTTGCTGGCCTCAATGATCCCCTCACTGAGAAGCCTTCGGACCTCCGATCTGATGAACACCCTATCCTGCAGGCTATACCGCCTGCTGCGAGTGGCTACAGGTCTACAGCCCTGTGTGAGATTGGCAAAGAGGGGAGGGGGGGAGATTATCAGCGTGGTGAGGCTGCAGATAGTGAGTGGGGACAGGGGCCTGCCGAAGCTGAGGG
Organism: Scyliorhinus canicula; assembly: GCF_902713615.1. NCBI lineage: Eukaryota > Metazoa > Chordata > Chondrichthyes > Carcharhiniformes > Scyliorhinidae > Scyliorhinus > Scyliorhinus canicula. Next base: position 48,773,522 of record NC_052161.1, read on the forward strand.
TGAGGCTCTTAAGGTTACATTGAAAATCTAGGCCTAATAAGAGTGGCGCGCAGAGTTCGGGCAAGACGTAGAGTTGAAATTTTGCTTAGCTAGCGCCTTGGATTGTGAGTGTTGCGGTGGTGCGCCCCTGGATCTGGACAGATTGGGAGCCTGAAGCGAGAGAGATAGTTTGCTGCACGGGGAAAACGGGGAGCGAACAGCGTCTTACCAGATCTGGGTGTGTGAAGCACTCAGTACTCCTGGAGTCGAAAAGGCATGGCGTGCTGTACCCGTTATTTTGGACCTCTGTCATCGAGTTTCGCAGATGCTTCGGGCACGATTGGTCCAGAGTGACTGCGCTGAGTTGTGGGTAGTCAGCGGCTCGATCAGCTGTGCTGGAGTGACCCCGTGATGACTGCCCTCTGAGTTCGTAGTCGTCGAGGTGAGTTTCAGAGTTTGAAGTGGATGGATCCCAAGATGGCCGCCCCCATGAGTCGCACATGGCCGGCCGCATGGAGGAGGATTGCCAAGATGGCCGCCCCCATGAGTCGCACATGTCGGGTGGGGGCGGAGTCGGTATACAGGCTGCAGTATTTCGGAGCCTGCGGGCCTGTGAATTCAGGGAACGAGTGCTTTGAGCCGTGGGATGGTTAGAGGCTGGGGCTTTCTTCGCCAGACACACTCTGGCATAGTGTCCTTTTCGCCCGCAGCTGCTGCAGGTCGCGTTGCGGGCCGGGCAGGGCTGCCGCGAGTGCTGTTTCTGGCCGCAAAAGTAGCAGGCTGGGGCAGCATTGTGGCTGGGCAGCCGTACGGCGCAGGCCTGGGGGAGTCGCTGGTTGGGGGCCCATGACAGGGTCGCGGGGTCCGCGGGGAACGAGGTGAGGCTGCGGAAGGAGACCTCCATAGTGGTAGCAAGTTCAACAGTCGCTTCAATATTTAGGGCCCCCTTTTCCAGCAGTCGCTGGCGCACGTAATTTGACCTAAGGCCTGCAACAAAGGCATCGCGTACAGCAAGTTCTCTATGTTCTGCCGCGGTAACCGCCTGGTAATTACAGTCACTAGATAAAGTTTTAAGCTCTCTCAGGAATTCTGCGAGCGATTCCGTAGGCCGCTGGCAGCGAGTAGTGAACACGTGTCGTGCATAGACTTCATTAACAGGCCTCACATACATTTTGTCGAGTAGCGCTAGGGCTTCAGTATACGAACCGGCACAGTTTAGTTGAGTAGAGATTCTGTGGCTCACCCTCGCATGCAGTAGGCTCATTTTCTGCTCCTCCGTTGTTTCGGCTGTGCTTGCTGCCGCCAGGTAGGCTTTAAAACATCGCAGCCAATAAGAAAACATTTATGCGGGTCGTGTTCCAGTCACTCAGCCTTGAGGCCTGATTCCATGATTGATCCTGACTGTTTCTTAAGTAGATTAAATTGATGGAACCATCAATTCACTAGATACGTGCTTTAAGATATGAACAGTGGTTTTAATCTACTTACAACAGAGCCAGCCTGTTCCGCGTTGAACTCTTGATGAACTGAACGACTGGCTCTGAGCATTGGTATTTATACAGCAGTCCAGGGGGAGGAGTTGTGGGCGGAGCCAAGGGTGGAGCCCTGTACAAACTCCTAAGCATTCCCAGCACTACTCCCCCTAGTGGTCGGGCAACACAACTGCGCTTACAAATGCATGGTCTCATTTTTATACAATACAGTGTGAATTACAGAGTTACATTCCCCACAGACAGTTTTTTTTCCTCAGCCAGCACTCTGCAGAGAATGGAAAATTCTGCCCAGCATCTTCTTGGGTGCTGATGACACGTTGAACTCTAAATATGAATGGCACTTTAACATAAGTGACTGCACAGCAGCAAATTCAAAGTCAGGCAGTTCTCTCATCAAAGTAATGGATTTTGGCTTGACACTTGTCCCACAATGTTATCTTAAAACTACAGTATAGGATTCTCTGTTTGAGACGCGGGGACTGAATGGGGGGGGTGTTCCATGGTCCCGATGGCTGCTCCAGTTCCGGAGCAATTCAGGATATGCAAATGAGCCAGCACTGCACAGGTGGTGTCTGCGGTGGAGGACTTGGGTGCGAAGGTTTCGGCCATGGTCAGAATGTCCAAGGCCTGTGGCACTCTGTGCGTCGGTGACTGAGCCACAGAATAGGGTGGCCATGTCACAGGCAGCCATGTACCATGGCCACAAGGACATTGCTGCAGCGCTCCAGAAGGTGGTCCAATCACAACGGGCACTGGCTGACCTAAGCCAGTCCTAGAGGGACTTGGTGTAGTCCCTGAGAGACGTGGCACAGCCCCAGAGTGACGTGGCACAGTCCCAGAGTCACCCCGAGCGAGGACGAGTGATGGGGCCCATACCGGTGACACCTGCAAGGGGGGTGCCGGAATACCACGCAGCATCTCGGAAACCATCCCGCCCCCAACAGTCCTTGGCGTATCCGATGAGCAGCGAACAGAACAGGGTGGCACCATGCCACTTGTGACACCTGGAAGGCAAGGTCACTGCGGAGTTCGATAGCGAAAGGGGATCCAGGTCACAGGGTGGGATTTGCAGCAGGCTGCCTCCACTTCTGATGTAACGCCTGGGGGACCACCTAGAAATAGCCTTCGGACACGTAATGTTACAGCATTAGAGTTCAGATACGTTGGCAAGGGTGCAGCACATAGGATAGCATTAGGGACTAGGGCACAGTTGTTGTACATAGCACTGGCACAAATAAACACCCATTCCGACCTACCTAGGCCCTCTGTCCCTGTGTGAGGAATGAGTTGGGCTGGGTGCAGAGGGTGTGCCAGTTGTGTGTGGGTATGGGGGTGCGGGACATGTGGGGGGAGTGTTGGGGGATGGGGGAATGTGAGTGCCGAATGATAGGGCTTACCTGCTGCGTGACCGATCACCGCTTGCCACCCCCCACACCTGGCCACGAAAACCAGCCCCTGGTCTCACCATGCATGGTGGCATGATTATGGGCAGGGACCGTGAACAAGGTTGGGCACCCATTGGAACAATAGCTGTAGTGTGCCATCAGTAATCTGTGTGATGCATGGGTTGTGCCTACCTCTCCGGGGCAGGATGGATGGGTTCTGGGGTGCAGTGGGCAGGTGGTGTTTGGTGCCGGTCGGAGTTTCTGAGGGGTAGGCTGGCTGATGGTGTTACTGGTGGGGCATCCGCGCTGGGGGGGTGGGCTGGTAGTGTGCCAGGGAAGGTGGCAACGGCCACAGTACATGCGTCCACTGTTTGGGGTGCGCTCTGCACCTCTCCCCGTACAGTGGGGCAGCGCCTCGGGTGGGTGCACTGAGGGGTGCCAACACCTGGTGGGTCAGTGGCTGGGCTGGGCCATGCACATCCTGTTGATGGATCGGCTGGGGTCTGGGGGTTCCTGGGGGATGATAGGGACCCCCGTATGGCTGATGGTGCTCTGCACATTTATAGGTCACAGTGGGGGGGACAGCAGAGTGCACAGCCAGATCTTTGCCTCTCGGGCAGTGGCAGTGGCGGCCTGTGCCACCCCGGTCCCGAGGGGGATATCACAAACCCACGGCCCCCCACCCTCCGCTCCCACCCTCCGCCCCCAGCCTGCAGCACTGGCAGCCCACAGTTATGCTTTTGGAAGCATGCCTCACCTCACCTCTCTCTCCCTCAACAGCCACCGAGCCTGGTTCCTATTTTGAAATGCCAGAATTGAATTGCGCCAGCATACTACCATGCCGGGCCCATTAATGATATGCTAACGGCCGTTACTATACAATTTGCATGCCCACGCCGGAGAGGGACGTGGAACGCCTGCTTCTCCGCCGGATCGCAGTTCACGATTCTGCCGCAGCTGGATGGAGAATCCCACCCACTCTTTCTTTTTCCTGAGATGGTAAATGCTGATTTGGATTTCAAAAGCTTATAATAATCAGACCAAGACAGCTGCACAGGATAGTACAGCTAATGGTTTATTTTAAATAGCAGTAACGCTACATTTGTTAAAGATATTGGTTTGGTGACAGACGCACTGTGTACAATGGCACAGAAAACAAACATACTGGAACTCCTCAGCAGTAAGTCGCTGTAAATGAGTTTGGTATCTTTTTATATTTCAAAGGAAAGCCTATGCCATGTAGGTCATCTAAATATCTCTGGCAATGCCTAATTGATCACACTTTGCTTTGTGCTCCAATTTTCCTCCTTGCTCTCACAAGGCACCATCTCATGTGTGATATGTGATGGCACAGTTATTAGCCAGGCCCCGCCCCCAGTGACCAACTGTTCTAGATATTCTGGGAAGATATTTAAACACTTGGGACTACTGTATATGCACTGATTGGGCTGGTTGCTTTTCATTTAAACATTCTTATGCTCAATAAATTTGTCTGGTGGTTGCCTAGCCTGAGCAGCAGTCCTGAGAGAATGTATTTTTCTGCCTTCCAAGGTCAAGGACAATATGTGGTCGTACGTGATTTATTCCAGTGAACTAAAATACATTGACAAGTGTCCTCTGCTCGACCACAGGATCTCAAATCACTTAGCTTAATGTTGTGTCGGCAAACACTCTCCAGTTCACAGGTCATGCAGATTCCGCTTATGGGAATGACACCAAATGCAAGGAGAATATCTGGCATAAGCTCCACTGGGCAGGAAATATCAGCATAGAATCGTTATGGTGCAGAAGTGGGCCATTTGGACCATCATGTCCGCACCAGCTCTCCAAATGAGCATCTGCTTGACACCACGTTCCCGCAGCAACTGCTTTACTCAGTTTTGGCAGCAGACTCCCAGGAGGACAATGGAAACGCTTAATGCTGCCCTCAAAGCATCCCTGAAGAGCTCAGACACCCCCATCAACACATGGAAGTCCCCTGCTTATGACCGACCAAAATGGAGAATGTTCATTCAGGACTTTGTCAGCACATGTTTAGAGTTGGAGAACACACACGTACCTCCCAACAGCTCATATACCCGACCATTCAAGCACCATCTCCCTGGCCTGTGGCAAAGTCTACAGATCGCGCATTGATCACCCTCCATCTCAGAACCCATCGCACTGAAGTGGAAGTAAGTCATCTTTGACCCTGAGGGGCTACCGAGGAAGAAGGTTATGAGAATGGCACAAAATGTAAGGAAAATAGCTCGCATTAAAACCCAAAATCATAACAAACAGTTAACATTCATTTCAGGTCATCTGAGCAAGCCTGTTGAAAGCAGCCAGCATACATGTCAGCATCTTGAAGTTATTGCCTAATTAAAAAAAAATGTTCATATGACTTCTGTTTAATATTCAACATAAAATATTACATTTAGTTTATACAAAAGTTATTTAGAGCCTTCTTTTTACTCATGATGGATATTGTTAGAACATATACAAATGTGGTCCACGTCAGATGGAATGTAACGCTTACACTTGTATTTCACAATTGCCTTCATTAGACCTGAGGAAGTACTGATTTTTCTGTAGACTCAGGCTGAGGGAAAGACTCTGAAAGGTGGTACTGAACCACCACAGGACATCCTTTGTCGTTTTCTTTTCCACACACGATTCATTGCTAATAAAATTCAAAGGCTTGGAGGCGATGAAATTGTCGAGCGATGCAAACATGTTTTTTCATCCAAATCTAACGCTTGTTAATTTTAAAGGGGATTTACGCAAAGAGAGGTCCTGTGGTTTTTAAAAATAATCTTTTTAAAGACATCACCAATGTGAAGCATTTACCACTGACAATCAATTTAAAATAGTAATTTCTGGAGCATATTTTGACGAGCATAGGTGTACAAACACAAGCAGTATTTCCTGTCTATCACAGGTCAGATCTAAGTAAGTCGCAGTTTCCCGGAATCACACATCAGCGTGTATCAGTAGCATTGTGACTTATGCTATGATAAGAAAACTGGCAATGTCTGATTTAGTCCTGCTGGTCAATTTTGCTGTGCAATTGAATCCTTTTATGGTGAGCGCCGTTACGAAGTGTTGCCCTGTCAGAGATGTTCCTGATCAGCAGCTTGCTGGAGACTGAAGCAAGCTAGGGTTCAATTACTGAATTAATTGTGTCTTCGCTGTACCCTTGCCTTGGTTTGAAATGGTTCCACGCTCAGCGCTGTATTCACTGACTCTTCAGGTTATGAGCACGATCTAAAACTTAATGTATACAGTAAAAAGATTATTTGTGAACCTGCGATTAGGGTCTTCATACATGAACTTAAATGAACCTGAATTTATGCCAATTAGGAAAATGTGCCCTAATTTTAACCACTACCCATGCAGCAGGAATGATTGAGGTGTGTGAGAGGGGATGTTTGAAGTAGCATTCGGCTTTTTCTCACTGCATTCCTGCATCTTGTAAAGTTATAATGTATAGGCTTGACATTACATCAGCTGAACCCTGCTTCTATTTTAACTCTGAAATGTGTGAATCACAGAGTCCCAGGGCTACCAGGGATCCTTGCAAAAGCAGGCTCAGGGCAAGAAGGCCAAGAAAATCTTTTTTTAGGTTAGCTTGTGGACCACAGGAAGGGGAGCAGGGGTGTGCCAGGCAAAGTGGTCCCTGGGAGGAGAGGATGCATCCTAATGAGGAGTGGGGGTGCAGCAGAAGGGGCAAGGAGTGCCCAAGGAAGAGCACAGTCAACCTGCAAGCAAGGCAGAGACCTGGCAGAAGCAGGGCTAAGGTAGGAACAACCTAGGTAGAGCAGGGAGAGACTCGGAGGGAGCAGGGAAGTGCAGGAGAGATCATAACGTGCCACGAAGAGCCGGGGAAATCCAGGAGAAACAGAGCATGCTGGGATGATCTGGGATGGGGCTACCCAGGAGCAGCAGAGGGCACAGTGAGAGGAGCCATGTGTGATACGGCCGGAGCTGGGGGTGTCCTGGGAAGAGAAAGGAGTGTTTCTCCTGACTCCGCAAGGAAACATGAGCTCTCAGTGTCCCAGGCTTCATCCCCTCACCCTGACTGCAGTCACCACAAACTCCTTTTACTCACCACACAGAAGACCTTTTCCCAGCATTAGTGTCCAACCTGTTGCTTACCCACCCACCCCCACAGCACCCTCACTGCTTTCAGACGTGAGTTCCATCAGGACATTTCATTAAGGCTTAATAATTGACCAGGCTTAATGTTGGCTCCATTATGGCCCTTTCCCACTTGTGCTCTATTGTCCTGCCCCAGGGTATATCCAGGCTTAAATACTTTGTTACTGGCTGTACCAGCTTCTATCCAAAGTAAGGCACGTTCCATCCGCCTTTACGGACCAAATGGAGACCAATTCGCACTCAGATTTTTACTCTAAAACAGTGCAATATAAAATTAAAAGGGAAAGTTTTGATTCTTTAGGAATATTTCAGGAAGTGCTAGTTCCTGTACTGCTTGTAATCCAAGCTCAGCGAGCTGTTAGCTGCAGAGGTTAAGTCTGTACCACAATGGACATATTGCCAACCAGAGTAGAAATCTATTTAACACGTCCTTTAAATCATACACAACAACAACTTGCATTTATGTAGCGGCTCTAATATGATAATATGTCCCAAAGTCCTTGTGACAGAATATGTTAATGATACAACAGTTTTTCCAGATGAAGTGCAATGCATCCCTTTGTTTAAATATAGTAAAGTGCACTGTGCTAACCTTCACATTTCTCATTCCATAAGTTTGAATACGAGGCTGCTGTTGTACAAGAAAGATATTTTGAAAGTATGTATATTCCTCGGTGCTCTTTGTCTTTTCAAATCTCCAAATACAGCAAGGTAACTCTGCCATCATTTGGGAGAAAATTAACTTGCCAAATTAGTTTCATCTAGGCAACTAGCCTTTTATAAAAGGGCTTTGTCCTGAACCGCACCGAGGATTGAGGATCGTCGGAAACATCCGGCCGTAGAAATTTATCTACCTTCAATTTTGACATGTATGCAGTTTGAACAATTTGATTAAGTTATAAATAAAACAACCCTTACAAGTACAATGAGGAACAGGGCAGCTATAATATTACCAGAGATTACGCACCATAGTCATATTTTATAATATGGCACCGACTTTTAACAATATATTGTGCAAGCTGAGAAGATTATCATAGATTATCATAGAATTTACAGTGCAGAAGGAGGCCATTCGGCCCATCGAGTCTGCACCGGCTCTTGGAAAGAGCACCCTACCCAAGGTCAACACCTCCACCCTATCCCCATAACCCCACCCAACACTAAGGGCAATTTTGGACACTTAGGGCAATTTACATGGCCAATCCACCTAACCTGCACATCTTTGGACTGTGGGAGGAAACCGGAGCACCCGGAGGAAACCCACGCACACACGGGGAGGATGTGCAGACTCCGCACAGACAGTGACCTAAGCTGGAATTGAACCTGGGACCCTGGAGCTGTGAAGCAATTATGCTATCCACAGTGCTACCATGCTGCCCTCTAGATGTGTGTTATAACTCCCACGGACCCATGGCGACGGCCCAATTGATCTCCCCATGGGACTCGTGGAGCATGCGCTCCCCTGCTGAAGGACAGAGGCCCAACTGTGGGCTTGTTACTTCCCTAAGATAAAAGCCGGCTCAGGAAGGAGCTGACATCTCCCGGGACGGTCCCGGCTGGGACACGGACAGTTGCTTAGTAGCTGCATTTCTCAGCTGTGAGTAGGAAATAAACTACTTTTGACTCATCTTTACAGGAATCCTCATTGCCTAGAATAATATCCAGTTGTATCCAATTGATTTTTGTTGTGTACATCCACTGCCATTCAATCCTTTTGTGTTGCTCAGTGTCACTGATGTGGGTAGATAATGCATTTCAGATTCAGCGAATATTAGGCTGACAGCCACAGGGTTTGAATTAGGCCGTGAAAGATGGGAATCCTACATTTCTAATTTCATCGGCCAGTTTTTGTTTGGCTTGCCTTCAAAAATCAATCAGCATTGCACTCTCATAGGACTCGCTAGATGGACAATGACCATCTAGCCAGTTTGCTTTCTGCAATGCTGGTATTGACAAGATACAATGATAGTGGAATTGTTGAACGATCAAAGTACTCAATCTCTATTAATGAACCTACAAAAGATCCAGACATGAGGTGACAATATCCGGTGATGGGAAGCTTTTAGAACCTTAAATCAAAAGACACCTGTTCTGCCCAAGCAGGATATAGGTAACAATACATTAGATTGGTAAGACCTCCACGAGTCCCATGGGGAGGTCAATTGGGCCATCCCCATGGGTCCGTGGGAGTTATAACAGACATCTTCTCGGCTTGCACAATATATTAAGTCGGTGCCATATTATAAAATATGACTCCGCGTAATCTCTGGTAATATTATAGCTGCCCTGTTCCTCATTGTACCTGTAAGGGTTGTTTTATTTATAAATTGTTTAAACTGCATACATGCCTCATCGGACTTTATGAACCCATACTGGAGGGCAGCACGGTGGCCTAGTGGTTAGCACAACCGCCTCACGGCGCTGAGTCCCAGGTTCGATCCCGGCTCTGGGTCACTGTCCGTGTGGAGTTTGCATATTCTCCCCGTGTCTGCGTGGGCTTCGCCCCCACAATCCAAAAATGTGTAGAGTAGGTGGATTGGCCATGCTAAATTGCCCCTTAATTGGAAAAAATAATTGGGTAATCTAAATTTAAAAAAAAAAATGAACCCATACTGGCAATCTTTTATGATTTTGTTTCTATTCAGCTGTTCCGATATCTTTAAGAAGGGTGTTATAGTAACTGTACCCACAATGGACATCAAACTCTCTGGCCTGTAGTTTCCTGAATCTGTTTTGCTCCCTTTTAAAAACAGGAGTGACATTTACCTGTCTGCAGTCCTGTTTTCTTTTCTGGAAGATTTGTGCCAGAGTTTCTGCACATTCCTCCTTTTTTTAACAGACAATTTTATTGAGGTATTTTTGGCTTATAAACAGTAACAATATACATTAGTGTGCAGATACCAATTACAAAAACATAGTACAAATAACAGTACCACTCTCGCAGATAGACCTGCCTATTCTTCCCCCCTACTCTATACTATTCTACCCGCCTCCCCGCTGACGATTAGTTCCCCGCAAAGAAGTCGATGAATGGTTGCCACCTCCGGGCGAACCCCGATAATGATCCTCGTAAGGCGAACTTGATTCTTTCCAAGCCAAGAAAGCTTGCCATGTCCGACAGCCATACTTTGGTCCTTAGGGGCTTTGAGTCCTTCCAGGCCAACAGTATTCGTCGCCGGGCTATCAGGGAAGCAAAGGCCACAACGTTGGCCTCTGTCCCCTCCTGTACTCCCGGGTCTTCCAACACCCCAAAAATCGCCACCTCTGGACTCATCGCCACCCTTGTTTTCAGTACCCGGGACATGACGTCCGCAAATCCCTGCCAGCAACCCCTGAGTTTTGGACACGCCCAGAACATGTGGACATGGTTCGCTGGTCCTCCCCCATATCTAGCACACTTATCCTCCAGCCCAAAGAATTTGCTCATCAGGGCCACCGTCATGCGGGCCCGGTGAACTACCTTGAACTGAATCAGGCCGAGCCTGGCACATGTTGCGGTTGCATTCACCCTCCTCAGAGCGTCTGCCCATACTTCTCCCTCGAACTTCCCACCAAGCTCCTCCTCCCACTTAAGTTTCAGTTCCTCGGTCCCTGTGTCCTCCACTCCCATAAGCTCTTTGTAAATATCCGAGACTCTCCCCTCTCCTACCTCACCCCTGGAAACTACCCTGTCCTGGATCCCCCTTGGTGGAAGGCGTGGAAAGGACGGGACCTGTCTACGTACAAAATCCCGCACCTGCAAGTACCGAAAGTCATTTCCCCTCGCCAGCCCGAACTTCCCCTCCAGCGCCCTCATGTTCGCGAAGCTCCCTTCCAGGAACATGTCGCCCATCCTTCCCACCCCCGCCCTCAGCCACGCTCGAAACCCGCCATCCATCTTCCCCTGGACAAATCGTTGGTTGTCACATATTTGGAACCAGACCTACGCTCCCACTTCCCCCGCATGCTTACTCCATTGGCCCCAAGTCCGCAGAGCCGCCCCCACTATCGGGCTGGTGGAGTACCTGGACGGCGGGAGCAGCAGAGGAGCCGTGACCAGGGCTGCCAAGCTGGTGCCAAGCATGAAGCAGCCTCCACCCGCTCCCAAACCAACTCCGTACCCACCATCCATTTCCTTATCATGGCTATGTTAGCCGCCCAGTAGTAGTTGCTGAGGTTCGGCAACGCCAGTCCCCCCTCGCTATGGTTCCGTTCCAGCATCCCCCTCTTTACCCGCGGGGACTTCCCCGCCCAAACAAATCCCAGGATGATTTTATTGATTCTTTTAAAGAAGGACCGCGGAATGAAAATAGGGAGATACTGAAAAATAAACAGGAATCTTGGGAGGATCGTCATCTTCACCGTCTGTACTCCCCCAGCTAGTGACAGCGGGAGTGCATCCCACCTCCGAAACTCGCTCCTCATTTGCTCCACCAGCCTAGACAAGTTCAACTTATGCATCTTACCCTAGTCGCGTGCCACTTGTATCCCTAGATACCTAAACCTCTCCCCAACCAGCCTAAATGGTAGCTCCCTCAGCCTATTCTCCTGACCCCTCGCCTGTACCACAAACATCTCACTTTTTGCCATGTTCAACTTGTAGCTCGAAAAACGGCCAAACTCCCCTAGGATTTCCATAATCCCGTCCATCCCTGCCGCTGGATCTGACACATACAAAAGCAGGTCTTCCGCATAGAGCGAGACCTTGTGTTCTATCCCCCCCCCGACCATTCCCTTCCATCCTCTCAGAGCAATTGCCAGCGGTTCTATGGCCAACGCAAACAGCAGTGGAGAGAGGGGACATCCCTGTCTTGTCCCGCAGCGTAGTCTAAAATACTCAGATGTCGTCCTGTTCGTCCTTACACTAGCCTCCGGGGCCTGATATAGCACTGCACATTCCTCCTTAACTGAATTAAGGAACCCCGGAAGCATCTTATCTGGCTGCTGATATTTATCTACCTTATGTTCCCACTGTATTTGGCAGTCAAGCTGGCAGTAATGCAAATAACTTACCTCTGGTTCCTTTACTGGATCAAATATCTCACCTTCTTGGTAAAAAGGAGGCAAAACAAGTTACTGCGCACCCTTGCCGTCTGCATAATGTCAGTTGACATGCCCTTACCTGATCCTATTTCAATGGCCCCACTCCAACCCTTTTTCTCCTTTCATCATATTCAATTTGATATTTTTCTTCAGCATTCTGAAGCTTTTCTACACTTTTGGCAGATCTTTTGGTATTACATTCGCCCATTCTCTGAGTTGCTGTAGTACTGTTCCAGGTTTGAGTGTGCTCAAGCTTGGTATCTTTAATATATATTGATCCTTTATATTCAAAATTGCCTCTGTGTTGGCCGTGGCTCAGTTGGGTAAATTCTTGCTTCTAAGTCAGAAGTTTATCGGGCCGAGTCCTGTTCCAGAGACTTGAGAACCAAACACAGCATGCCAATCCAGTGCAGGAAGTGCCACATTGTCTGTCCCGTCTGCCTCCTCTGGTGGATAGGAGAGAGCTCATGGCATGGTTTTCAAGAAGGGTGGAACAGTTGCTCCCCATTGTCCTGCCAATATTAATCCCTCAACCACCACAACTAAAGCAGAGTATCTGGTCATCACATTGTTGTTTATGGGATCCTCCTGTGCACAAATTAGCCCCCACTTCTCCTAAATAACAACAGCGACCACACTTCAAATAAATTCTTCATGGCCTGCAAAGCTTTGGGATGTCCTCATTTTGTGGAAGGGGCTAAATAAATGGACATCTGTCTGCCTTTCTTTGAAAGAACGCCTCCACTTCCCAAGCCAAATATATTTAAACTTGCCAAGTCCACGTTGACAAGACTTCTCAAGCACATAGTTTGCTCCTCTTAAAATTTGACATTTTTATTTGTGTCTTTGTAATGTTTCCAATCCTTGTAATGTCAATTGTGACTAACCTATGAATGCAGCTTTAGTGATTTTTCAGATAATGAAGCACTCCATGTGCAAATGCAACAAGTCCTGGACAACATACAGTCTTGGGCTGAGAAGTGGCAAGTTACATTCGTGCCACACAAGTGCCAGGCAAATGACCATCTCCAGCAAGAGAGGACCTAACCTTCGCCCCTTAACATTCAATGGCATTCCCATCGCAGAATCCCCCACAATCAACATCCTGGGGGTTACCATTGATCAGAAATTGAACTGAACCAGCCATATTAAAACTGTGGCTACCAGAGTAGGTCAAAGACTAGGAATCCTACAGCAAGTAATTCACCTCCTGACCTCGCAAAGCTTGTCTACCATCTACAAAGCTCAAGTCAGGAGTGTAATGGATACTCTCCACTTGCCTGGATGAGTACAGCTCCAACAATACTCAAGAAGTTCAACAACATCTAGCACAAAGGAGCCCACTTGATTGCTCCCCCTTCCACAAACATTCAAACCCTCCATCACCGATGGAGTGGCAGCCATGTGTACCATCTACAAGACGCACTGCAGTAACTCGCCAAGATTCCTGAGGGAGCACCTTCCAAACCTACGCCCGCTACCATCTAGAAGGACAAGAGCCACAGATACCTGGGCACCCCACCACCTCCAAGTCATTCACTATACCGATTTGGAAATATATCGCCATTCCTTCACTGTCGCTGGGGCAAAGCTGTAGAATAATAGAAACTATGATTTTATCCCCCCTGGAACCCTCACCCTAACATCACTATGGATGTACCTACTGTGGTAATACCACTGTATATATATGTGTGTGCCTCTATTAGGGGATGTACAATAGTACCTGCTATTACAGGTTTGTCGGTAAGCCCCTACATAGTTTGTCGGTAAGCCCCTGCCGGCTAAATCCGCCCACAGGGAGCAGTATAAATATCCATGAGGTCTCCTGAGCTGCCATTTTACAGCTCCACTTGAGGGAATAACATCTCACGGTAATAAAGCCTCTTTTGTACCGTTTCGCGTTTCTGTGTGCAATTGTTAGCGTATCAATTTATTACCGTGAGATTTCCCTAATCATGGACATCAGAATAAAACCCGACCGCCTGCAGCTCGATCCGCAATCGGCGAACGCCAGGAAAGACTTTAACCACTGGCTGGCTTGCTTCGAGGCCTACATCACCTCCGCGGACCCTGCACCATCGGAAGCTCAGAAAATTCAACTACTTTACTCAAGGTTGAGCTCCAGCGTGTTCCCGCTGATACAGGACGCGCCTACTTACGCCCGGGCCATGGAACTGCTCAAAGAAAATTATGTCCAGTCGCCGAACACTCAGTTTGCGAGGCACGTACTCTCCACTCGCGTCCAGCAACCGGGTGAGTCAATTGAGGACTTCTGGCGGGCCCTTATCCCTCTAGTACGGGACTGCGAGTGCCAGGCCGTCACGGCTATGGAACATTCGAATCTCCTCATGCGAGATGCTTTTGTGACGGTGATTGCATCGGACCCCATCCGGCAACGACTGCTGGAAGGGGCCGTGCTCGATCTAGCAGTGACAAAGAGTTTAGCGCTCTCTATGACGGCCGCTTCCCGTAACGTGCAGTCCTACCCCGCCCGCCGCGCGGCCCACCCATCCTACCCCTCGTGGACCCCGCTACCGACCCCCCCGACTGGGGCCGCTCCCGCGCAGTATGCCTGCGCTACACGCCATACCACGCACCCTGGGGGTCCCCGCTGCTATTTCTGCATCCAACAGAAGCACCCCCGCCAGCGCTGCCCGGCCCGCGCCGCCACCTGTAAATCTTGTGGCAAGAAAGGCCACTTTGCAGCGGTGTGTCAGGCCCGCGCTGTTGCCTCTATCGCGCCCGACCTCTCCCCCTCTCCCCAGCCGATCGCACAATGGGCCCCGCCGTCCGCAGCTCCCGGGGCCACGTGCGATCAGTGGGTGCCGCCAACTTTCACCGCCCCCTCAACGTGCGCTCCATGGTTGCCGTCATCTGGCCCCGCCCCCACAATGTGCGCTGCATGGGTGCCGCCATTTTCTTCCCCGCAGCTACTCCGGACGCTGCCATTTTGTCCTCCCCTCGGGACTGGATCACAGGACCTGGGTTGCTGCCGCTATGCATTGGAATCTTCGGACTCTTCGGACGATCGCCCGCTACTTGCCTCCATGACGCTCGACCAATCCTGTCCTCGTAACCTGGCCACCGCTTCAACGACGGTGCTCATCAACGGCCACGCGACCTACTGCCTAATAGACTCCGGGAGCACCGATACCTTCATTCATCCGGGACACAGTAAGGCGCTGATCCCTCGTGGTCCATCCCGCCAACCAGCGGATCTCCCTGGCCTCCGGATCCCTCTCTGTCCCGATCCGGGGCTTCTGTCTGGTCAAACTCACCGTACAAGGCTTTGAATTCAGCCGTTTCCGCCTGTACGTTCTTCCCAACCTCTGTGCGACACTTTTACTGGGCCTGGACTTCCAATGTAACCTCCAGAGCCTCACCCACAAATTTGGCGGACCCTTACCCCCACTCACCATTTGCGGCCTCACGACCCTCAAGGCTGACCCTCCCTCTCTCTTTGCCAACCCGTCGCCACACGGAGCAGATGGTACAGCACCCGGGACAAGACCTTCATCAGGTCCGAAGTCCAGCGGCTGCTTAGGGAGGGTATTATCGAGGCCAGCAACAGTCCCTGGAGAGCCCAAGTGGTGGTGGTTAAAACTGGGGAGAAACACAGGATGGTCATGGACTACAGCCAAACCATCAACCGGTACACGCAGCTCGACGTGTACCCCCTCCCTCGCATATCGGATATGGTCAATCAGATTGCACAGTTCCGGGTCTTCTCAACAATTGACCTGAAATCCGCCTACCACCAGCTCCCCATTCGTAAATCGGACCGTCCCTACACTGCCTTCGAGGCGGACGGTCGCCTCTATCAATTCCTTAGGGTTCCCTTCGGCATCAGTAACGGGGTCTCGGTCTTTCAACGAGAAATGGACCAAATGGTTGACCGGTATGGACTGCGGGCCACGTTTCCGTACTTAGATAATGTCACCATCTGCGGCCACGACCAGCAGGACCATGACGCCAACCTTGCCAAATTTCTCCACACCGCATCTCTCCTCAATCTAACTTATAACAAGGAGAAGTGCGTACTCAGCACAGACTGCTTAGCCATCCTCGGCTACGTAGTCCAAAACAGACTACTGGGGCCCGATCCCGACCGCATGCGCCCCCTCATGGAGCTTCCCCTCCCCCACTGCCCCAAGGCTCTCAAACGATGCCTAGGGTTCTTTTGTTACTACGCCCAGTGGGTCCCACAATACGCGGACAAGGCCCGCCCACTGATCCAGTCCACGCAATTTCCCCTCGCGGCCGAGGCACAACAGGCCTTCGCCCGTATTCGCTCAGACATAGCCAAGGCCGGTATGCACGTAGTAGATGAGACACTGCCCTTCCAAGTAGAGAGCGACGCTTCAGATGTCGCCCTTGCCGCCACTTTAAACCAGGCAGGCAGACCCGTGGCATTCTTTTCCCGCACCCTCCATGCCTCCGAAATCCGACATTCCTCAGTTGAAAAGGAGGCCCAGGCTATCGTTGAGGTGGTGCGGCACTGGAGGCATTACCTGGCCGGCAGGAGGTTCACCCTCCTCACTGACCAATGGTCGGTTGGCTTCATGTTCAACAACACGCAACGGGGCAAGATGAAAAACGATAAAATCTTGCGGTGGAGAATCGAGCTCTCCACCTATAATTATGAGATCTTGTATCGCCCCGGCAAGCTCAACGAGCCCCCAGACGCCCTCTCCCAAAGTACATGTGCCAGCTTACAAGTGAACCAGCTCCGTGCCTTGCACGAAAGCCTTTGCCATCCGGGGGTCACTCGTTTGTACCACCTAATCAAAGTCCGCAATCTGCCCTACTCCGTCGAGGAAGTACGGGCAGTCACCAGAGACTGCCAGGTCTGTGCGGAGTGAAAGCCACACTTCTACCGGCCAGACCACGCGCGCCTGGTGAAAGCGTCCCGCCCCTTTGAACGCCTCAGCGTGGATTTCAAAGGGCCCCTCCCCTCCACCGACCGCAACACCTACATCCTTAGTGTGGTCGATGAATTCTCTAGATTCCCCTTTGCCATCCCATGCCCGGATATGACGTCTGCCACCGTCATCAAGGCCCTCGATTCCATATTCGCTCTGTTCAGTTTCCCCGACTACATCCACAGTGACAGGGGATCCTCATTCATGAGCGATGAGCTACGTCAGTTCCTGCTCAGCAGGGGTATCGCCTCCAGCTGGACGAGCAGCTACAACCCCCGGGGAAACGGGCAGGTAGAAAGGGAGAACGGGACAGTATGGAGGGCCGTCCAGCTGGCCCTACAGTCCAGGAACCTCCCAGCCGCTCGCTGGCAGCAGGTCCTCCCTGATGCGCTCCACTCCATTCGGTCACTGCTGTGCACCGCTACTAACAACACACCCCATGAACGTGTTTTTACCTTCCCCAGGAAGTCTACATCTGGGGTGTCGCTCCCGACGTGGCTCGCAGCTCCAGGGCCCGTCCTACTTCGTAGGCATGTCAGACTCTACAAGGCGGACCCTCTGGTGGACAGGGTACGCCTGCTCCACGCGAACCCCCAGTATGCCTACGTAGAGTTCCCCGACAGCCGCCAGGATACTGTCTCGCTTAGGGACCTGGCTCCCTCGGGTGTCGATCCCACGCCCACACACCTCCCCACCCACGCGCCACCCTCCTTTTCCCCGGCGCCCCCAACATCAGCCCCACCAGGTCCATCCCTCATTCCCCATGCCCACACTAGAGGACATGGAAGATTTTGGCACGCTCCTGGAGTCATCCAGCCACTGGCCAGCACCAACACCGCCACCACCGATGCCGTTGACGCCGACACCACCTGTGCAGACGTCGCCACCGCTGCTGCGTCGCTCTCAACGAACCGTCAGACCACCGGACATACTCAACCTATGACGGGCACCGGGTTGCAAGATGGACACCTGATTTTTTTTTTCCCCCCCCCTCTGTAAATAAATCGCTGCTTATGTATAATAGTTTCACGTCACCCCGCCGGACTCATTCTTAACAGGGGGTGAATGTGGCAATACCACTGTATATATATGTGTGTGCCTCTATTAGGGAATGTACAATAGTACCTGCTATTACAGGTTTGTCGGTAAGCCCCTGCATAGTTTGTCGGTAAGCCCCTGCTGGCTAGCTCCGCCCACAGGGAGCAGTATAAATATCCATGAGGTTTCCTGAGCTGCCATTTTACAGCTCCACTTGAGGGAATAACATCTCACGGTAATAAAGCCTCTTTTGTACTGTTTCGTGTTTCTGTGTGCAATTGTTAGCGCATCACCTACACCTCAGGGATTGCAGCGATTCAAGAGGGCAGCTGACCACCACCTTCTGATGGGCAATAAACGCTGGCCGAACCAGCAACGCCCACATCCCATAAATGAATATTTTAAAAATGCCTCACCTATCATTCTGTTGGAGGTTTGTATACTCCTATTCCTCATAATCGAACCAAGGGTGTTTTGTCCTTTTGCTGTCACTTTGGCAAATGGAGTCACAGAACAACCTTTTCATAACTCTAGAAATCCCTTCATTCCCTTATAGTTCCAGTCAATATTACATAGAATTACATAGAACATATACACAGGATCATTTGGCCCAGCCAAGCCATGCCAATGTTTCATGCTGCACCCCTGAGCATCCCATCCTTCTTCACGTAACTTAGTCAGCATAATCTTCCATTCCTTTCTTTGCCAATTAACCTCTCTCAACCTATCTATTTAATTTACTTCAGCAACTCCCTGTCGTAGTGAGTTCCATGTTCTCACCACTCTGTGGGTAAAGAAGTTCCTTCGGAGTTTCCTGTTCACTATCTTATGGTGACTGCCTCATGTTGATGGCCTCGAGCTTCTCTCAGCCTCTTAAATCAAAACGTATCCTCTATTTGGAGTTTTCCCTCCCAGGACGAAAAACAGAAGTTGGGACTGTTTCTAGGTCCCGAACCCTCTCCCCCTGGTGGAAACAGTTGCTCTTTTGGATTTCCTTAGGGAAACTCCTTAATGGACACAGAGACAGCTCATCCACCCAATTAAGAACAGTGATCATGGGCTGTCCATGGATGGAGCGCCAATTAACTTGAGAGGAGCAGGGCGCTGCAATGGAAGGTAATAAAAGAAGGGCATTTCAATATGGATTGCTTCATTATTTGAGGAGTCACGAAAGCTGTATTCATAGGATAGTAGGATAGACAAATGTTTAGCATTTACATAACGTAACATTGAAGGACAAAACAGTCATAGAAGTTTTATTACACGTAGTTAGTCAGCTTTCTGGACAGGGGGTTCATATCCATCAGCTCGATCGGCTTTAGCACCAGTCTCTTCATTTGATGTTTGCTTGAGCCACTACCTCCTTCACCATGCAGTTCCATCAGTTTTCATAGACTAGCCAGATTAATACTGTGGCTACCTCTCTCCAACTCTTTAAAATCATTAATTAAAAAAGAGATTCAGTCTCCAGGTCACTCATGTGAAGTTGATTGTTGTGGGGGTATTGCGGGATTGCTGGTGGGAATCCCTCTGCAGGATGGCTTCTGGCTGCTATCATTCAGGTGGCAGGGAGGTCCTCTAGGCACCTAAACTGGCCCTTGCCAGGATGGTAAATTTAATTAGACTTAGTCAGGCCTTTATCATCCTAATTGGCTATCTGTTGCATATGGGCAGCTATCCCTGCTGATCCCAATCCTGCTTTCCCAAAATGGCTTAGCGACAGGTTGGAGCCGGCTGACAGGCTCCAGTCCCGAGCTGAAAATTTAGTTCCTTGTGCATAATCTATCAGAATCTTTCATAATTTTAAAGACCCATTCGGTCACCACTTTGCCTTCTCTTTTCAGGGGAAAAGAGGCGCACACACAGCCTATCCATCCTTTCCTGATGTGTAAAACCTCACATTCTGTTGTCATCCTTTTAAATCTATTTTTGCACCCTTTTGAGTACCTCCGTTTACTAATATGGCAATCAGAACTGCACACAGTAGTCCAAGTGTAGTCCAAACAAGGATCGATGCAAGGGTAGCATAACCCCTCCTTTTTCAATCCTTTCCCTCCAGAAATAAAGCAAAGTGCTTGGTTTGCTTTTTCAAATAAATGGACCTATTGAGCTGTGTTGCAACATTTAGTGATTTGTCTATTTGTACTCGGAATCAGAGAATCGTTACAGCACAGAAGGAAGTCATTCAGCCCATCATAGTTGCACCAGCTCACTGAACGAGCATTTCACTTAGTCACATTCTCTTGCCATCTTGTGGCACGGTGGCACAGTGATTAGCACTGCTGCCTCACAGTTCCAGGTACCAGGTTCAATTTCGGCCTCGGGTGACTGCCTGTGTGGAGTTTGCACTTTCTCCCCGTGTCTGAGTGAGTTTCCTCCGGGTGCTCCGGTTTCCTCCCACTGTCCAAAGATGTGCAGATTAGGTGGATGGACCATGCTAAATTACCCCATAGTGTTCAAAAGATTAGGTGGGGTCAATGGGTTAGGGAATAGGATGGAGGCGTGGGCTTAAATAGGGTGCTCTTTCCAAGGGCTGGTGCAGACTTGATGGGCTGAATGGCCTCCTTCTGCAATGTAAATTCTATGATTCTATGATTCTATCTCCCCAAAACCTTACACATTCTCCGTTTCCAAATAATGTGAATGTGTCAATTGAACCTGCCTCCACCACACTCAGGCAGTGCATTACAGACCCTAACTACTCGCTGTGTGAAAAAGTTCTTTCTCAGTTCACTGTTGCCTCTTTTGCCAATTGCTTTAAATCTGTGCTCTCTCATTCTTGATTCTTTCACATTTTAAAAAAATCCTCCCCGGTCCCGTTGGTCTCTAACCTACTTAGATTCCTATTTTCTAAGTTTTCTAAGTGACCTCATTACACAAAGTAATATCATATATTTAAGTTTGCTAATTAAATGCCCATTCTGCAGGTTTATTAATGGATTGTAATTAGTTCCAGTCCTCTTCAGTATTGATTGTTCTCCAATCCACCCCAGATTCTGTGCCATCCATAATGTAGATATGGGGCAGCATTCTCCGTTGGCTAACACCGGAGAATAGTTCCTACACTAAAATCGCGGCGGGCGCCGATTTGAAGCCAAATTGCTGTTCTCCGTCACCTCGACAGCGGCATCAATGCAGTTCAGAATGCACAGCATTTGCACGTCATTAGCAGGCCTGACCTGGTATTCTCTGGGGCTTCCACGATGCTCCGCCACTGATGGGCCGAGTTCCCGACTGCGCAGTTCACTTCTGCTTTTAAAAATCACGAAACTGGCATCGTTTCTGCTGAGGGAGAGAGAGTGGGTACAGAAAGTGTCCAACATTGACATAGTTTGCTGACAGTTGTGCCGCTGGCCAGGGCCGGGGCGGGGCAGGGGGGGGGGGAGTAGTGGGGGGTGGCCAGGAGGTAGGCTGTGGGGTTGGATAGAGGGATATGGGACACTATTAGAACATAGAACATAGAACACTACAGCACAGAACAGGCCCTTCGGCCCTCGATGTTGTGCCGAGCAATGATCACCCTACTCAAACCCACGTGTCCACCCTATACCCGTAACCCAACAACCCCCCCCCCCCTGCTCTTCTCTGCCTTCTCCAAATGCAGTAATGATATAAGGTCACCCAGCCAAGGTGATCATAGAATTTACAGTGCAGAAGGAGGCCATTTAGCCCATCGAGTCTGCACCGGCTCTTTGAAAGAGCGCCCTACCCAAGCCCACATCTTCACCCTATCCCCATAATCCAGTAACCCCACCCAACACTAAGGGCAATTTTGAACACTATGGGCAATTTAGCATGGCCAATCCACCTAACCTGCACATCTTTGGACTGTGGGAGGAAACCGGAGCACCCGGAGGAAACCCACGCACACACGGGGAGGACGTGCAGACTCCGCACAGACAGTGACCCAGCCGGGAATTGAACCTGGGACCCTGGAGCTGTTAAGCATTTATGCTAACCACCATGCTACCGTGCTGCCCCCAATTGCTGTAGCCGGAAAGGCAGTCATGCAGTTGCGCACGCCACTGACAGCCCACTGTGAAGTTAGTGCCACAGGTCATAAAGGTGTCTTCCCAGGTCACCCCGCCTTGGTGCGCACTGGCGTCAGCTGACCTATCAGCGGTATGGGCATGCTCCAGCAGAACCAGTGCCATCTTGTTGGCTGGGATAAGTGTGTGTGGGGAGTGTAATGTGTATATGCGTCAATCATGGACCCGCCGAATCTCGTACCGTTTTTCATTGGAATCGATTGTGTTCCATGTGGTGCCCATGTTAGCCCCTTCACAGTCGCTGAATTGATCCAGGTTCAGCGCCAGTTGAAAGTCCACAAATTCTGCGTGAGATATCTGGTGAGTTAAAATTTCTAGCTCGTGTAGTTAGTGGCTTACAAGTCACTTTCTCTCTGCCATCCTATAGTTCCAAATAAAGGCTAAAATTTTCCAACTGTTCCCACTGATGGCAACCCCGTGCCATGGGATCCCTGGCGGCAAAGCGTTCAAACGGGAAAACCCGTTGACAGCAGTGGGACTGGAAGGTCTTCTGCCCGCCAGTGTTGGGCTTACTCCACTGCAAATCTCAGCATGGTTGGGGGGTTGGGGGGGGCACTCTCACTCTTCCCTCGGGACTATATCATTTCCCCCAGTAATTGTACATTTCTCTTAGCATTTGATAATTCTGCCTTTGAGGAAACCCTCTCCCAAGTAGCTCATGACTGCAGTTTATGTACAGTCACATCAACTTTTTTCCTGATAAGGTCTCTTTCAAACAATTTATATCACCACCCCTCAGGCGAGGGACAAGGTTGAGGAGGCAGGGCCTTCATGAACAACCTCAACCGGTACGGCAGTTGAATCCGTGTTTTTGGCCTCGCTCTGCATCACGAACCAACTGTCCAGCCAACTGAGCTAAACCGGCCCCAGAATGGGGCGGGAGAAACTGTTCCCACTCGTGAAAGGTTTGAGTATGAGACGGTACAGGTTAAAAGTACTTGCCAAAAGAAGCAAAGGCAATGCGAGAAAAAGCTTTCTCACACAGCGCGTGGTTGAGAGCTGGAATTCCTGAGAATGTGGTGTCTGCAGGTTCAAAGAAAGCATTCAAAAGGGAATTTGACTGTCATACAAAAAGGAAGAATGTGAGGGAAATAGGTAGAAGGTGGGAGAATGGAACTAAATGTTTTGCTCATTCAGAGAGCTGGTGAAGTGTTGATGAGCTGCTAGACCTCCTTCTGCAGTGTAACAATTCTGTGATTCAATGTGGGATGCCAGCATGACATCATCAACAAACAACAACTCATGAACGAGGACATTGCTCACTTTGGCCTTGGTACACAGACCTGCTAAATAGAGCAGCTTGTCGCCGGCTCTGGCATGCAGGTAGATACCCTCATTTGAGTCATCAAATGCATACACTAGCAACATGGAGAAAAATATGCCAAAGTGCCAGGAGGCAGCCCTGCTTTACCCAGCCTCTGATCTTCAAAGCCTCTGATGATGCTCCATTAATGATGAAACTATGCATGTTCCTGTGGAAAGAAGAAGCCAGGAGTCTGGCTGGGCAGCTGCAGCAACGTAAAGAGTTTGTCTCTGCTGACAAAGTCAAAGGCCTTGGTGAGGTATTTGAAGGCAGTGCAGGGTCGTCTGTGCGGTTTGCGACACTACTCCTGTAATCGGCGAAGTAAGACAGTCAGTCTGCCAGCTCTGAGCTGGCATGGCTCAGGCTAGCTGCGTAATGTCAGCGTCTGCAATCTGATCAGACAGATACGGGCAAAGACCGCCCCCACACTACTGAACCAGGAGTTGCCTCGGTGACTAAAATTAACTTACTGCAGATGCTGGCAATCGGGGATAAAAATGGAAAGTGCCGGAATAAAGCTCAGCAGGTGTGCAGCATTCGCAATGAGGGAAACAGAGTTAACGTTTCAAATCTAAAATGACCCTTCTTCAGAACTGCCTCATTAATTGCTGCAGTTAGTGTGATCCCCTTTATTCGAGGCACAAACCTTTCCTTCCAGCAGAGATACAAAGGTTCATGGAGATGCTGCAGCTGTGCTGGTTTTCCACTTTTTAAAAAAAGTATTTTTATTGAAATGAAAATCGCTTATTGTCACGAGTAGGCTTCAATGAAGTTACTGTGAAAAGCCCCTAGTCGCCACATTCCGGCGCCTGTCCGGGGAGGCTGGTACGGGAATCGAACCGTGCTGCTAGCCTGCTTGGTCTGCTTTAAAAGCCAGCGATTTAGCCTTGTGAGCTAAACCAGCCCCCCTAAACCAGCTCAGGTTTTGCAGAATTTTTCACAAAAGAACAGTAATAACAATAATACCAAAACTAACTAGAGTGAATATTAACATAGTGTAAAAAGAGAATATAGAATAACAATTAAATAGACATTACCCCACGCGATCCAGTCTTCCCACACCATCCCAATGAAGCACTTACCCCTACGCCGCCCCCCCCCCCCCCCCCCCCCCCCCCCCCCCCCCCCCGAGGGTGTACTGGGAAGATCTTGCTTTTGCTCATGTTGAGTTTGTAGCCCGAGAAGGCTCCAAACTCTTTCAGGAGCTCAATGATTCCGTCTATGCTGCTCTGTGGGTCCGAGATGTAGAGGAGCAGGTCATCTGCATAGAGTGAGACTCTGTGCTCTCTGCCTCCCCTTCGGATCCCCCTCCAATTTTTTGCTGCCCTGAGTGCGATTGCTAGCGGTTCGATTGCTAATGCAAACAGCAGCGGGGACAGTAGGCATCCTTGTCTGGTGCCCCTGTGCAGCTGGAAGTATTGGGAGTTGGTATTGTTGGTCCGTACGCTCGCCATGGGAGCGCTGTATAGGAGCTTTACCCAAGCGGTGAACCCTGTTCCAAGCCCGAAACGCTCCAGTACCTCTATGAGGTATTTCCATTCGACTCTGTCGAAGGCCTTTTCTGCATCCAGGGAGACGATCACCTCTTGTGTTCTCTCCCCGGAGGGGGTCATTATCATGTTCAGCAGGCACCTGATGTTCAAGGTATGTTGTCTACCTTTGACGAAGCCCGTCTGGTCCTCTGCAACCACTTCGGGTACACAGCCTTCTAGCCTTTTGGCTAGGATTTTGGCCAGTATTTTGGCGTCTGCGTTCAGCAGGGATATGGGTCTGTATGACCCACATTCCGTTGGGTCTTTGTCTTTCTTAGGTATCAGCGAGATTGAGGCCTGTGCTAACGTGGGTGGCAGTGTGCCTCTAGCTAGCGAGTCTGTGAACATCTCCCGCAGGTGCGGGGCCAGCGCTGTTGCAAATTTTTTGTAGAAGTCTGCCGGGAATCCGTCCGGTCCCGGCACCTTCCCCGTCTGCATGGAGCTAATGCTGTCCATGATCTCTCCCAGTGCTAGTGGTGCTTCCAGGTCCCGTTTTCTGCACTCTCCCACGACTGGTATGTCCAGTCCATCAAGGAACCGGTTCATCCCAGCCTTCCCCGTTGGGGGCTCTGAGGTGTACAGCTCTTGGTAGAAGGCCTTGAAGGTTTTGTTAATCCTCTCTGGTTCTGTTTCCAAGGTGCCTCCGGTACCCCTGATTTGCGCAATTTCTCTGGTGGCTGCCTGCTTTCTTAGCTGGTGTGCCAACAGGCGGCTGGCTTTGTCTCCGTGTTTGTACAGGGTCCCGCGCGCCTGGCGGAGTTGGTGCACTGCTTTCCTGGTGGAGAGCAGGTCAAAATTCCTTTGTAGTACTTTCCTCTCCGTCAGGAGCTCTACGGTCGGGGCCTCGGAGTATTTACGGTTTACCTCCAGTATGGAGTCGACCAGCTTCTGCCTAGCCACTCTTTCCTCCCTATCTCTTTGCGCTTTGAAGGCAATGATTTCCCCTCTTAGTACGGCCTTAAGTGCTTCCCAGAACGTGGAGGGTGAGACCTCCCCGTTTTGGTTGTTCTCCTTGTACTCTGCTATGGCCTGCACTATCCTTTCGCTGAAGGCCTTGTCAGCTAGTAAGGCACCATCCAACCTCCATGTAGGGCGCTGGGCCCTTCCCGTCTCTAGCCGCACGTCCATGTAGTGTGGAGCGTGGTCTGATATCACAATTGCGGAGTATTCCACTTTGTCTATCCCTGGAAGCACTGTTTTCCCCACCACAAAGAAGTCAATTCTGGTGTACACGTTGTGTACTGGGGAGAAGAAGGAGAATTCTTTCTCCCCCGGGTGGGCGAACCTCCAGGGGGCCACTGCTCCCATCTGCTCCATAAAGTGACTGAGTTCCCTTGCCATGCTTGAGGTTTTCCCCGTTTTGGGGTTTGATCTGTCCGTCTTTGGATCCTGTACACAGTTGAAGTCCCCCCCCCTCCATGATTAGTCGATGCATCGCTATGTCCGGGATTTCTGCCATGGTCGTTTTGATGAAACTCGTGTCGTCCCAGTTGGGCGCGTACACGTTGACTAGAAGTACCGGTGCCCCATCCAGGGCCCCGCTGACCATGACATACCGCCCCCCTGGGTTTGTAACCGTCTTTGTCACCCTAAACATCGTCCTCTTGCCGATCAGGATCGCTACCCCCTGGCCCTTGTCCCATAGCAGGAATGGTAGGTTTGTCCCACCCAACCCTTTCTTACCCGCAGTTGGTCCTGCTCCCTCAGGTGCGTCTCTTGGAGGAAGACTATGGTCGGCCCTCATGTTTTTCGAGGTCGGTGAGGATTCTGGATCTCTTCACTGGGCCGTTAAGTCCCCTTACGTTCCAGGTGATTATCCTGGTGGGGGGGCTTCTGCCCCCTCGTTCCTGTGGGATTAACCATACTTATCTGGTGGACGCGCCCCTGCGCTCCGTGGTTTCCCTTTGTTAGGGGGCCGTCCAGGATGGCCGCTGTGACTGCTCTCCCCGTGCGGTTGGGTCTCTGCGCTCTGGGGTTTCCCCTTGTCCCGGGGGCACCCGCCATGGCCGTCCACTGTGTGTCCGCCACGCGGGTAGTCCCCTGCACTCTGGGGGCTCCCTTCACCCACAGACCGTACTGGGTGGGTGCTTGCACCGGTTCCTTGTTTCGAGCCCTTGGTTGTGGCACTTTGTAGGCCTGAACCTTTTCTGGCCTCTTTTGTCCCTCCGTCCCTGCATCTCCCCTCCCCGGTCTCTCGCTCCCTGTGTGCCCCCCCCCCTCCCCCCCGGTCTCTCCCTTTTCCTTCCTCCCCCGTATACCCCTCCTTTGCCCCTCTATCCCCTATTCCTATCCCTGTTTGCTCTCCCGCCTTTGACAGGTGTTCCCCCCCTCCCCTGCCTGGCGCCTTCTCCCCTGTTGGGGGTGTGCTGCGGCCCTGCTTTGTTGCGTGACCCCGGCGCAAGCTTTCCTGCTAGTACGGTGGCTCCCCTCTCGGGAGTTATTGTCTCGCTTCTCCCCTGCCTGGCCTCTCCGGTTTTCTGCTCGCTCTTCCCCCATCCTACCCTGCACCCCCCTCGCCTGGTATCCCTTCTCCATTACTCTGGTTTTCCACTTTTGATGATTTCAGGAGGAATGCCATCATTTCCTGAGGCTTTGCTGCCAGCAGGCTGGTTAACGGCCTTGTTGAGCTCGCTGTCCAGCTCCTCCACGACATGAAAGTGTGGAACGGCGCTGAGGGCTTCTTCATCGTTTGAGATGGTACTCCACCACCTTTCTGGATTCAGTGATGATCAGCTCTCTTTTTAATTTCAAGACAGCTTATTTGGTTGCTGCTGGGCCTGTAGCTTTCATGGTTCCTTCATGCATCCCTCGAACATCCCCAGATTCAGAATAGATTGTATGATATTGCATAGTTTCAACTGGTATTGAATGGTGCAGTCCTGGGTCGTCTGCTGGCTCTTGATCTGGCAGTTCTGAGAGTATCCAGATTTAATTTGCTGGGGATATGAATGTATTGCTGAAAAAAGAAATATACTGTCAAAGCTTTTCATCTTGCACTCATCAGGACAGATCACAAGGATACTATTAGTAAAGGGTACAACAGTTAATACTGCATGAGAATAGAGTGCTGATTGGTTGGTAGTGGACTCTGATTGGTAGGAGTGATGAGGACATTGTTGAGGGTGGTAGTTCTGGTGATGATGAGATGCAGCTTGTGCCAGTGGCATGATCTCAGATGTCTCCAGGACATCTTATGGTATGGCTTGGTTTGGAAGTACATGCTCATCGTACAGAAATAAGTCTGCAAATACTATCTGGAAAGATTCTCTTTATTTGCAGAGGTAATTAATTTTCAGGAATATATCTTAGATTGTAAAGCAACTGTGAATAGTGTAGCAGGATTTTATACTTGTTGTTGAATGTACAGAAATAATTCAAAAATTTGCGTTTCCAAAGTACCTTTAACCTAGAAAAACATCTCTGGCAACTTTATAGCTGTGGACCAGCTATAAAGTGTGTGTGTGTGTGTGTGTGTGTGTGTGTGTGTGTGGGTGTGTGGGAGGGGGGTACGGGGGGAGGTGGAGAGACAGGCTGATTTAGAAATTTCCAGGGAATGGCTGAAGACATGGCCGTCAATGGTGACAGGGCTAGACAGATGCATAGGAGACCAGAGTTGGAAGAATGCAGAGTTTGCAGGGGAGAGGCGATTCCTGGGAAAATCCAGAAATACATTTAAAAGCAAAAGGAGAATTTTCAATTTGATGCGTCTGGCGTGTGCAGGAGCCCATGTGTCAAAGCACAGAAGAGGTGATAAGGGACCAGGACGTGGGTGGCGTGGGGGGAGGGCGTGATAGGATTCAGACAGGAAACGTTTGGATAAACTGAGGTCTATGAAGGGCAGACTAGCATAGCCACATTCTTTATTCTGAAGGTATGATTGCATTACAAGCATGGGACCACCGATTGACATTATAAATGACTTTGCACCTTATGTATAATATAACAAGTTCCATTTCATTCCCTCCCACACAGCGCTGTGGAAAGTGAACATTGATAAATTTAGATGTCACCTCAGATTCCGTTCGTATCACCCTCCCCCACCCTGATATAATCAGATGTTTACTACACAAGGGTATTTACCAAATTATTTGCTGCTGCTGGCCGTTTCACTTTTGAGGGCGCAACCTTCCCTTGCAGTCAAACTAAAACTTATTTTTTACCGAAGCAAAATACTACAGGCATGCTGGAATCTGAAATGAACAGAGCAGGAACAACTGGAAATATTCAGCAGGTCAGGCAGTATCTCTGGAGAGAGAGAAACAGAGTCAACAGCCCAAATCTTCCGTTTTGGAGTCTCAGTTCAGTGTTGGGCATGGAAGCAAGAGTGATTACTACTGGGGGGAGGGAGGGCATCTGTAAATTGAGGGACCTGTTTATTGGCGGGAGGTTTGCGGGCCTGGGGGAACTGGAAGATAAATTTGGCCTTCCCCAGGGGAACATGTTCAGATACTTGCAGGTAAAGGTGTTTGCTAGGCGACAGGTAGAGGGATTCCCTTTGCTGCCCTCGCGGGGGACGATGGACAGAATGCTTTCAGTGGTGTGGGTCGGAGAGGGGAAGGTGTCTGACATCTATAAGGTAATGCAGGAGGTGGAGGAGTCGTCAGTGGAGGAGCTGAAGGCTAAATGGGAGGAGTAACTCGGGGAGCAGATAGAGGACGGAACTTGGGCGGATGCCTTGGAGAGAGTCAACTCTTCCTCCTCATGTGCGAGGCTTAGTCTCATCCAATTTAAGGTGCTGCACCGGGCCCACGTGTCCGGGACTAGGATGAGTAGGTTCTTTGGGGGTGAGGACAGGTGCACCAGATGTTCGGGGAGTCCAGCGAACCACGCCCATATGTTCTGGGCATGCCCAGCACTGGAAGAATTCTGGAAGGGGGTGGCGGGGACGGTGTCGAGGGTGGTTGGATCCAGGGTCAAACCAGGGTGGGGACTCGCGATTTTTGGAGTTGCGGTAGAGCCGGGAGTGCAGGAGGCGAAAGAGGCCGGTATCCTGGCCTTTGCGTCCCTAGTAGCCCGACAAAGGATCTTGCTACAGTGGAAGGATGCGAGGCCACCAAGTGTGGAGACCTGGATCAGTGACATGGCGGGATTTATAAAATTGGAAAGGGTCAAATTTGCCCTGAGAGGATCAATATGAGGGTTCTATAAACGGTGGCAGCCTTTTCTGGACTTCCTGGCTCAAAGATAGGTATCTTGGTCAATAGCAGCAGCAACCCGGGGGGGGGGGGGGGGTTTAAGGGGGGGGTGTTCCTTATTGTAGTTTCTATTATGTAACTTAAGATTGTGTTAATTTGCGTTGTTGTTAAAATGCTGTGTTGTTCATGGAGGTGGGGCGAATGTTTATGATTGCTAATATGATTGTTATTTTTGGTATTTTATTATGGTTCGTTGTTGTTGTATAAATTCAAAATTTTTCAATAAAAATTATTTTAAAAAAAAACAACTACCGGGGGGAGGGTGTGGGACAGGGAGGGTGGGGTGCTCACCACCCGTTATTTTGTGTTGTTCAACTAATTAAAAATGCATCTGCGAGGGGCTCGCCGATTCTTATGGCGGGGCAGGGAAGCCCCCACCATTATCTCATGTGGTCGAAGATCTGGGTACCTTATTTCAAAGGACACCCGGGACAGCCTGCACTATCTCTTCCCAGGCCACTGCTCCACAGTTCAGCCGCAAACCCTTCCCTCGGTCACCTTCCACACAAGCTGCACTGTCGCAAGGATAGGCTGACATTAATGGACGCTCCTCAAAGAAGGCAAGGGCAGCTCACCGTTCATCATGAAAGAAGTCGACCTCGCCGGGTATTTGTTGCTTATGTGCAGCTGCAAAAGTGAAGATTCTAATTTCTCATCGGTGGGGAACTTAATTTGGAGGGGGAGCTTAATTCCAGCCGTTCAATGAGCATGCTTGACTTGCTAATACCTTGCAAAAAGGGCTTCACAATATTGTCCTTGGGGGAGTTTGACGGACCATTAGTCTGAAGAATTTAACTCCGAAAATTCGTGCCGCCACCGGGAAACTGATTTTTAGCCTCCCTCCAAATGAAGATCCCCTGCCCGCCAAGTTGGACTGGAAGATTTCATCAGAAGTGGGAAAAGATAGAAATGTAATAAGTTTTCGGCAAGTGAAAGGGAGGAGGGATGGAAGAAGAGAAAGGAAGGTCTGTGATAGGGTGGAAGGTTGGGAGAGATTAAATAATGAAACAGTTCATGGTGCAAGATCGAAGGGCGTGGCAATGGAACAAGTGAAGAAACAAAAGATGTGGTCTAATGAACACACCCCTCTTTTCTCACCGACGTCTGTGATTCCTCTGCTGCACTCCTCTCCATTTCCTCTTCACCATGCACATCCAATCCCTCTACATCACCATCCCCCACCAGGATGGCCTGTGACTTCTCCACTTCTTTCCACAATGGAGACCCAGTCAATTGTCCACCACTATCTTCCTTTGCCTGGCTGAACTTGTCCTCACATCGAAGGATTCCTTTAACTCAACTCATTTATTTCAACTAAAAGGTGTTGTTGTGGGTTCCTTCATTGAATCATAGATGCCTTGAATTCAGAAGGAGGCCATTCGGCCCATTGGGTCTCCACCAACCCTCTGAAAGCACACCCTGCCTAGGCCCACACCACCACCCTATTCCTGTAACCCCATAAACCCACCTAGACATTGGACACTAAGGGACAATTTACAATGGCCAATCCACCGAACCTGGACATCTTTGGACTGTGGAAGGAAACTGGAGCACCCAGAGGAAACCCACACAGACACTGGGAGAATGAGCAAACTTCACACAGACAATGACCCAAGTTCGGAATTGAACCCAGATCCTTGTCACTGTGAGGCAGCAGTGTTAACCACTGCGCCACTGTGCCATCCCTGGTTCCAGCAATGCATGCTGTTTGCAAGATTGTGGAATATTCTTTGTTCCAGTCCTACACAGGCCCACTCCCTCAGCTCTTTTCTGTTATGTTGATAACTATATTGGCACTGTGTCCTGCTCTTGCCCTGAACAGAAAATAAAATGAATTTTGCTTCCAAGTTTTACACGCCTTTGCAGGGTGTGAAATAAAAACCAAAATGTTGGAAAAACTCCACAAGATTGGCAGCATCTGTGGAGAGAGAAACTGAGTTAATATTTCAAATCCGTATGACTCTTCTTTAGCTCTGTTTTTTTAGAAGGACTTGGTGCATGACTGACTTTAGAAGGACTTGGTATTCTTGTACATGAATCATAGAAAGGTACATGTATTCATGTAGGTGCAGCAAATGCCAGGAAGGCAAAAGATATCTCAGCCTTTACTGTAAACGGCTTGGAGTATACAAGTGAATGAACATATTTTACTGCAACTGTATAGGGTCTTGGTGAAATCAACCTGGAGTATTATGTGTAGATTGGGCCTTTTTACCTTATCAATAGCATACTAGCCTTAGAGGGAGTGCAGCAAAGATTCACGAGACTAAGATCTGGAATGAGGCGATTAGCCTATGAACAGAAATGGAGTGGGCTGGGCCAATATTCTCTGGAATTCTGAAATGGGGGTGGTCTTATTGTAACATTGACAATTCGTGCGGGACTTTACAAGGTCGGTGTTCGGAGGGTATCTCTCTTGGCTGCAGTGTCGAGCTGTGGAGGGTGTTCGAAGTTTCAAAGTAAGAGATCAGCTACTTAGGACTTGAGATGAGGAGAAATTCATTTACTCGAAGGGTTGAGACTCTTTGGTACGGTCTACTGCTACTTCTGATCTCATTTTATGTTCTTATGTTCTTAAAATATTCTTTGGTCCCAATCGGGATTCTCCGACCCCCCGCCGGGTCGGAGAATCCCCAGGGGTGGGGCGGTGTGAATCCCGCCCCGCCGTTCCGACGCCGGCTGCAGTATTCTCCGGCGCCGGTTTTCAGGCAGGATGGGACAGCATGATGCTGGTCGGGGGCCGTTATCAGCGTCACCCCCCCCCCCGGAAATTCTCCTAGCCCCAATGGGCCGAGCGGCTGTCGGTTTCTGGCCAGTCCCACCGGCGTGAAATTGACATGGTCCCACACGGTGGGACCTGGCTGTTAGGCCGGCTGGTGCGGTTCTCGGGGGGGGCCCGGGGGGATCCAGCCCCGCGGGGTGCCCCCACAGTGGCCTGGCCCGCGATGGGGGCCCACCGATCTGCGGGAGGGCCTGTGCCGTGGGGGCACTCCTTCCTTCTGCGCCGGCCCCTGTAGGGCTCCGCCATGGTCGGAGAGGAGAAGACACCCCCCCTGCGCAAGCGCAGGAATACACCGCCCAGTCTGCGCATGCGCGGAACCATGCCGGTGGTTCTGCGCATGCACAAACACGTGCCGGTTTTCGCCGCCGGTTGGTGCGACGCCAACCCCTCCGGCGCCAGCCTAGCCTCCGGAAGAGCGGAGGATTCAGCAACCTCCGGTTGGCCCGACGCTGGAGAGGTTCACGCCATTTGTTTACGCCGGCGTTGGGCCATCGGGGGATTCGGAAGAATCCCAAACTTTCCACATGGTATTTTGTCAATGCCATTGCCATGGAACTTCCCACATGGTATTTTGTCAATGCCATTGCCATGGAACTTCCCACATGGTATTTTGTCAATGCCATTGCCATGGAATTTTCTGGGTGGCAATTTTATTCTGTGGCATGACGCATTAGCCAAACCCATTTTGCTTTCAGCAAGAGAAAAGTCTGCGACCCATCAGCTTGCATTTGAAGCTGTTTCAATACTGAAAGAGCAATGGCCCATGTTATTGTCCAAGCTGGATCTTAGGCAT
Source organism: Scyliorhinus canicula (assembly GCF_902713615.1). Lineage (NCBI taxonomy): Eukaryota > Metazoa > Chordata > Chondrichthyes > Carcharhiniformes > Scyliorhinidae > Scyliorhinus > Scyliorhinus canicula. The sequence goes on from NC_052161.1 coordinate 48,807,155, forward strand.
CATTGGGATCTCAAAATCCCATCGTTCATTTTCTATAATTGGGATTATATCTCAGAAAAATCTAATAAAATTGATTATTGGTTTTATATTTTGTATGCAAAGTCCACTTACTTAGACGCCTGGTGTAGTCCTATCTTAGAAACCTTCCAAACTATTTGTTAAAATCTCTTCATCATTACGCTTATGCAGAACTTGACAGAAATTTTATTCAGGCTCGATTTAACTCGGTTTAACAAGACTGCAGACTTGGCACTTTCCTGATTTCTAGGAACATTTCACTATTTGTGTTATTTGCTAATGCCAGGAGTCAAACCAGATATTATTGTCTCGACGCTCAGTGACCAATGCAATTTTTAACCAACTCAACCTTATTCCCTCCTTTGCCATTAGAAATTCCCGGGTTGGATTTTAGCTTAAATGCTTTTACTCTTATGCTCCTCGATTTCATGTTATAGTTAATCACAAGAGGTCACATTTGAACCCAACTATGCCTTAACTACTTTTAAATTGTACAGCTTGGAAATCCTGATGGCACAGTGTGCAATGCACTGTGTGGTACATTACTGAGCCATACAGAATGGGTGCTCCCAATGTTTGATTTTAGCCAGTATATTATCTGTGTTTGTGCAGTTTGTGTCTCGGCCTTGTATGAAGGGGGTGTTATTGGCTACAACCATCACAGATGAAGGAGGGAAAAATAGCATGGGGTTTTAGTCTTGACTAATTGGCCAGTGATTTTGACTGAAAGTGTTTGTGTGTGTATGTTTGGGTGAATTATCAGAGCTAGGTTTGGCTGTGATATCTCTATCCATTATCAGCTGGTTAACACGCTTGCCAGACTCTTGGGTGAGGTGGCTACCGATATCAAAGTATCATCTCAATGTAAGTTGTTGACCTGAGAAAAGGAGAGTTAGGCAGAAAACTAAAGGAAAAATTAGAATTTAAAGGAAAAAACTGAGAAAACTACTGCTTCATGCAACTGAACATTCTGCCAATAATTCAATTAATAAATGGAAGGCATGGACCAGGTTTGACTCTGGTCTGTGCTAAGATATCTGGCTTCAGTTGCAGGACGATAAAATTGGCTTTCATGTCCCTGCGTTTAAGAGGAGTAAGCTTAGCCAAGATTCCTGCCCCTGATCATGACCCATGACTTACTGGAAAGTGCATGTGCGTTGACGTTAGAAATGTGTTTTGCTGAAATGTTCTCCCATTTTGACTTGCCCGCTGAAGCCAATGATGCATGGTCTGGGATACCTTCCTCCCTTGTTTCTCATTCATGAGCTTCCTGTCAGCAACATTATTTAGAAGTTTCGGGTTAGTTTCCAATAACACCCAGTTATCCTTTGTATCATTACCTCTAATTCATGTTGTACCATTACCTGCCCAGCATTACGTTGAATGAATTCCTGTCCTTCTAAGTCGTTCGAAGCTGTTGCATCTAAGTCCGATTTCCTCCCTTTTATTTGTTCATCCGTAACTAATAAACTATACATTTAGTATTGGGGATTTGTCCTGAGCTGAATCCTGCACCCGATCTTTTATCAAGGTCACTTACCATCATACTATCCCTCACCTCTACCTCATCCCACAACTGACAAATCCACATTCTACACCTTTATCTCCTCCTGCCTCCTCCATCCCTATCAGTTCCCCAGAACGCCACTGACAACAAACTCTATCCTGGCCTCTGCAGCTTGAATTCCATGCTCCACCATGTTGCATTCACTTATTGCTTCCCACACTCACCAACCTCCACTGGCATCTCTTCCCCGCAGGGATGATTTCAAAATCCTCATCCTTGTTTTCATTCCCACTTTCGCCTACAATTCTTCCAGGCCTAAGCCTGTTCTTCTAGCTGTAGTTTGGTGTGCGCTCCATCGTTCTCTTACAAGCAGTAACCAAGTCTTCAGATATCTTTCTCTTTAACTGTTCCATTTTGTCACATTGCCCCTGACTTTCAAATGCTTTTCCCAAAACTCGTTTCCCCCACTGAGGATCATCTTCACCTGTGCCCTTCTCAAACTCCTACTCAATGGCTATTTCCTCTTTGTAAAACTCTTTTGAGTCATTTCACTATGTTTGGAACTACAAATGAGAATAGATTCTTTTGCATTGCTACACTTTCGGGTGAGGAGGGGAATCGTTGTTGGGACAGATCAACTCTGCATACCTCTTGGAATTAAATTGGGTCATTATTTCTGATGCGGTGACGATGAAGTCAGGATTTTCATCAAGTGCATTTAAAAAGAAAGTTCCAAATTCATTGTAAAATTTTTAATAGCTGCTGCTAAGTAACTGATCTAAAGTTTGCACAGTTTGTGTGAAATTTGTTATGATTCCTGTCGAGATTAATAACTTTTAAAGAGATATGAGTTGCATGAAAATGACAGAAAGAATCACACAATAGTTCAAGTTTTAAGACTTTTACTATCACAAACAAGACCAAATATTTCTTAATCGGCAGTAAATATACCAGAATATTGAAAAGCGCTGGGCCACACAAAGGCCTCTGGGTGGTTGGGCTCTGGGCAGGCTGATACCCTGGCACTCTTGCTGGGGCCTGGGCACACTGACAGTGCCACCCAGACAACTTGGCACTGCCAGGATGACCAAATGGTACTGCAAGGCTGGCAGGGACACTTCCAGCATGCCAGGCTGGCAGTGCCAATGTGCCCAGTTACCAGGTTGCCCGTGCCAGAGTTGGGCCCGGGGGTGTCCTGCCCTTAGGATGTGGGGTGAGGGGAGGCTCGAGGACCCCTCAGAGGTAATTTTGAGGGGGTCTGGAGGCCATGGTGGGGAGTAAGAGGGCAAGGGATTGGGACGCCATTTAAACTGAATGAGGTAAATGCACCCTCGGCGGGGCGTTCCTCACCAAGGCCAAAAAAAAACAGAGTCCTGTTTGATATCGGGTTGCGGCGCCGAGAAACACCCCACTATTCGTGCCCAAAATAAGACTCTGTTTTTTGGGTTTTAAATCGTGCCCAAGTCTCACATTTGTGACCCCAGTTGTCAAGACATGCTACTCAGAGCTGTTTTTGATGGGATTGGACTCTGAGGGCTGCCACCTACATTCCTTAAAATAAGATGAAAGCAGTTTCCTCTTGGACAGTATACTAAAACAACCTTTGCAATAGAATAATGCCCGGTAATATCCAGTGGAAAAATATATTGTGATTCAAACAAATTCTCATTAAGGAGCTGTGCAATTTTAGTTTTACTGAACTCCAGAGGTACTCTTCAAAACTAATCATCATGATTTAAATGATTGCTCTCATTAATAATAATAAAAATATTCGTTGCTTGTCCTTTAGGAATAACGGAAGCCTTGAAATTATTTTGACAATATTAGACACATGCTTAATGCACTTGTGTGGCATTCCCCAGTATGCTATTTCAGTGGAATTGGTAACATATTTAAAATAAACAGTTATACCTGTGTACTTAGAACATAATAAGGGCATAATAAACATCAGCATCACCAATGGTAATTTCTACATTGTAGTAAAAAAGAGAAACTTTCATTTGGATAATGTGTTTTTCGAAATGTCTTCACCTCTCTTTCACACTTTCCTACTTTGCGACATTCCTTACAATTAATTTCTTTGACAAAGCCTATGGTCACGACCTAATATCCTCTTATGTAGCTCAGTGTTATATTTTGTTTTATACTGCTCCTGTGAAGCGCCTTGGGACAGTTCATGAAAGGAGATATATAAATGTAAATTGTTGTTGTTGTTCATGCAAGATGCTTTGAAGCAAAATAAATATGTTCATAATGGAGTCACTGTTGTAAATAGAAATGTAGCAACCAGTATGTACACAGTAAGATCCCACAAGCAGCAACATGAAAATGGGCAGAGAATCATTTTTAGTGATGTTGGAGGAGGGATAAATATTGGCCAGGATACAGGTGAAACAAAATACAGAAATCCGCAAAAACATCGCAAAATAATATATTTAACACAGTCCTTAACCAAGGTAGAAATAAAATCGGCACTCATAAAATTAATACAGCCTTCTCAGTTGTTCTCAATGTTGGCATTGACCTCTTTTGTACAGATTATATTCCTCCCTTTGGTGAGGGGAGGACGGCCCTCATTTAAGTGCAGTTACTTTGTTTTTAATATATAAACTAAAAATAGGCGTTTCCCTATTTGTCCCAGCATCTTGATTGGAGTTATACTGCAGTACATAAGTTTTTTAAAATTTAATGTACCCAATTCATTTTTTTTCCAATTAAGGGGCAATTTAGATGACCAATCCACCTGCAAGTATTTAGGTTGTGTGGGTGAGGCCCATGCAGACATGGGGAGAATGTGCAAACTCCACATGAACAGTGGCCGGGATCGAATACGGGTCCTTGGCAACCACTGCCCCCTACTGCAGTACATAATTGACGTGTTGTCCTTCATCTTGTGCGGTGAATAATCCCATTCCAGGGACGGCAGTAAATCTTAGCTCCAACTTCCTCCCTCAGCTAACCTGGTTGGACTGCTGAAAACAGAGGGGACAGCAAGTCTGCTGAGGGCCTGGAACAAGGCACAGCCAGTCATTCCTAGCCCAGCTGACAACCTGAAGCTGAACCTACAGTTTAAGGAGTTCTGCTGCCATAACTAAGCTGTGACTCAAGTCACGTCGCGCTGCCATAACTAAGCTGTAACTCACGTCAACTTGAATCAACTGCAAGACCTAAAACGGGAAAACAGAGCCCTTTCACAGTCATCCATATCATCATATATGGTCTTCACTCTGCTTTCCAAAACTTGCTCTGGTCAATTTTATGTCTATAAATGCAGAAAGGAAATTTTCTTGTGAAGCACAGCAAAATATTTTATGCTTGTCTCTCACTTACATGAGACCACACAGGCCTGTATCTAAAGTATTTTGTCAGCTAACGACTGTTCTACTTCATGTAAATTGTACAGGTTGTTCTGTTGTGGCACTGATGATGCATTCTTCTTCCTTGCAGACTGTGCACACACACAAGCCTCATTTTATTGCATTGCATTGCCAAGAAGTTGGCGGGAAGAACTATGAAGCCTCAATGTCTCATGTTGACAAGTTTGTGAAGTAAGTACAATGTATAGTCGACTAAGTGAAATGGAAGCCTCCAGTTGCCCTCTAGGGTTTCTGTTACGATGAGCATGAAATCTTAAGGGATCTGAAACTGATATTAGGTTATTGAGGTGCAAAGTGAAGTTGTATTGCTTGGAGACATTTAGCTATCAGCCAGCAGAGGTTAATATAATTCACTTTCCCAGTCTGCATAACACAAAGTTGACAACAAAAAACCTGAACGCTCGACTTTAACAGACTATTGTGGTAATTGCCACAGCCTATCTTATGCACACTCGTACATGCACACTGGTATATGCACACTGGTTTATGTACACTGCCAAACTTTGGCTTTGAGCATTAAACCAGCCAAAAATTACTGTAACAAAAAGTTTATTTTCCATGAGGGATAAATTAAAAAGAAAGAACCATTCACCAGAGCTTTAAGTCATTGTGAAACTATCATTCTCACCACTGTTTCAATATGACAGCAAGGCCATTTCCAGCCAGTGATGTGCCAAGTACTAATGAGGGAGCTTCGAACTGTGCTGTAACATACTGGTTCATATCAGGGCCAATAGTCTGATCTCTTTCTTCATTAATAAGAATTTGCACCCGTGTGGAGTTTGCACATTCTCCCCGTGTTGGCGTGGGTTTCGCCCCCACAACCCAAAAGATGCGCAGGGTAGGTGGATTGGCCACGCTAAATTGCCCCTTAATTGGAAAAAAATGAATTGGGTTCTCTAAATTTATTTTTAAAAATAAGAATTTGCGCAACTAATTGCAACATTGGGGGTGGGATTCTCTGATCCCCCAGCAGCATGTTTCTCGGTGGCACGCCATTCGCTGGTGGTGGGATTCTATCCTCCCGTCACTTGTCAATGGGACTGTCCATTCAGGCCACCCCATTGCACCGGAAAACCCGCAGGCAAGGATTTCCAGCCTAAATCTTTCAGCTTATCCTGGCTTCTGATCAACTGCACGAACTTAAATCTTATTTTGGAGAAGTTTGATTTAATTTTTAAAAATCTAGTCCTATTAGGTGTCACTGAGAGATACTTGTCAGCACTGAATACATTTTCTAAAATACATTTATATTGTCTTTTTAGAAATAAAGGTAACACTGCTATTGATTTCCAGCAACAATCTTCTCATCCAAATAAAAATATTAATGATTGGAGTTTGCTAATGAAATAAACTAGCTCATCTCTAGCCGTTTGGCAGTTATAAACATTTTCTTAAAAATCTGCAGCGTATTATCATTATGGCAAGCTCATCTCCGACGGATCAACATGTAAAGTTGTTGAAGGAAAGATTATATTGCAGACAAGGGGAGGTTTCCCTCTGCTGGTGCAGACGGTGTGTACAGTTTGCCAGTGTAACTCAATCTTTCCTGGAATGTGTCTCCCCCTGTTGGCACAGGTCAAGATGTGCATGCATTAACCACGTTCATCTTCAGTCTTTACAGTAAAGCACTCCAGTCTCTTGAGAATTTATTATTAATAATAATAATAATAATAATAATGATAATCACACATAATAATGATAATCACACAGTAACAATGAAGTTACTGTGAAAAGCCCCCAGTCACCACATTCCGGCACCTGTTTGGGGAGGCCGGTACGGGAATTGAACCTGCGCTGCTGGTCTTGTTCTGAGTTATGTGATGGAAAGCAATGAGATGATGCCATTTGTGAACAGCTTAATCCTGTGTTTCTAATACTTTACTCAGTTCAAGATGGAGGACCAGCAGAAGTACCATTGCCTGTATGAATTTGTCAAGATTTATAATTCTGACTAAAGATGCAATAGTCGGTTTAGTGAAAATCACAATGGATAGAATGCTAGTTTTCTTTGATTCAGAAAAACACTTTAAGGTTAAAAATTAAGACATTTATTTTTGAGAAAATATATTTGTATCAATGTCTAAAATCTGTTTTGTTAACTTTTCTTATATCAGATACAACCTCTCATTAAATATCTCTTAATGATTCTCCTCACTGTATTTTTTTATGAAAGATAATTTTCTCCTGGATTTTTCATTAATTTGCCAGATATTGCTAACGGTTTTAAAAACAACTTTTCCGTTCCCTTCTTTGAGAATCAGTTTAAATTTAAGATGCTGAAGTATCACACATTGACTAAGAATACCAGATAATTGATAGCGAATTGAAACCATGGTTTCCATGACATGATTCAGCTAAATGCTCTTTCATCTGTTCATCATTTTTACTTCGATGTTTTTAAATGTAGTTTTGAGTTAATTTTCAACCAGGGAATATCATATGATATATGATATCATAGAATTCCTACAGCTCAGAAGGAGGCCTTTTGGCCCATTGAATCTACACCGACCCTGTGAAATAGCACCCTATCAATGCCCATTCACCTGCCCTTTCCCCATAACCCCACCTAACTTGCACTACACTGGAAACTAAGGAATAATTTAGAATGGCTAATCCACCTAACCTGCACATCTTTGGACCATGGGAGGAAACCAGAGCACCCGGAGGATACCCACACAGACACGGGAAGAACGTGCAAACTCCACACACAGACAGTCATCCACAGCTGGAATCGAACCCGGTCTCCTGGCTCTGTGATGCAGCAGTGCTAATCATTGTGCCACCGTGCCACCTTCAATATCCCTATTATCATAATAGGTATATTATACTGAGGGAAATCAAAATGAAGGGAACTCTAATGAGTGATATTATAAAAGGAACTTTGGGCACCTGTTGGCAGCACCAAGTTAAAATGCATTACAAAACTTTCCTTATTTCTTCCATAACTAATATGCCTTATCTTCAAGCTCAGGACAGCCCCGGTACACCACTATAAATTTGTTGTATTTCCTATATCATCTACCTAAGTGAGACTGTTAGTTTGTGCAGAATTTTGGGAAAGTTTGCACTTCAGGTTATTGCCAGCAAGTTACCTCACAGCAGTAAGAGAAAGGATTCTGTTCCATCAGACGAGGTTGCATTTGATCCTGAGGTAAACATTTTAAACTATTGCATCACTAAACAGTTTAAATGTTTGAACGGCAGGCTTAGAAAGCATTGCTTACTTGAGAAATCATCTGAGAAATATTTGAATTTTCCTTCTTTTACTACAGAGATTTGCTATCGAGTGATGAAATGAAAGAGTATAATCGAGCGCGAGTATACTTGGATGAAAATTACAAATCACAAGAACATTTTACGGTAAGATGGAGCTCCTTCAGTTAGTGTGGCACAAGGGGACAAAGGTTGTGCTATCATTGTGATTCAAGGATGTTAAGCTTTACAAAAGGTTCAGATGTATACGTATGTCTATATGTACACCAAGACAACAAAAATATGACAGTTTCTCTTTTACGTTACTTAATTACTAAAACGAAAATCGATGTTTCTGGGGGCAGGGCTGAATATTAATTCTATCCCCGCCCCAGCAAAATAAGTACAAATTTGCAACTTCCAAGTCCACTTACAGTGGGGTCTGATCAACAGCTTGAAGCTTCAAGGCGCACAGAAGCACACTCATCTGTTCTCATTTATTGAACTTGTATTTCATAGTATGCTGTATGTTTTGTTTAAAATTGCTTTGTGTTTGCTAGAAATAGATTTGCAAATAATTTATCTGTAAAATCTGACACGGTTGTTGAAATCCTTTCTGCGTGAAGAGATACAGACAAAAAGGAAAATAATCTGAACAAGATGGCTTTCTACAATGATCATTGAATTACAGTTAAAATAATAAAAAAGCAATTCAGATACAAGCTGGCATTAAGAGACCCCACCCATCAGTGGCAGTGACTCCTATACGACACTTCACTGCAGATGCTGAGGCAGGTGTGTAAACTCACCTTGCCGTGGCGCCGTTTAGCACTGGCGTGGACCAAGGCATAACGGCACCTGAGGTGTCTAAAACCAGCATGAAACTGCTCCCAGTGTGTGGTAACTCTTCGTTGCGCGTGATCATGTCACTTGTTAATTTTATTCTTAGCTGTAATTAGTACAAACCCATAGCATCAGTCGCTATTCAGGTGAGTGAGCCATTCTGAAATAATGAAACATGGCATGCCACCTAGGTGGTACACTACGAGGGCCATCAAAGGTGGCATATTCAGGAACATGGGCCTGGAAATTCCGTGACACTTTACAATGTTCAGTGAGGTGGGTGATGTGCAAGCACATTATGAACAAGAGTTACCCTGTCAACCTTATTGGTACAGGCATTAAAAGTGGGGTACAGGCCAAGCACCTTATACGAGCATTTGGCCTTCTTTATATATATGAATAATGGACATAATGAACCTGTTAGTGCCACCGTTACAAAATTGGTTTGGCCTGAAACCAGGCAGCAACGATCTAGACGGTCCCCCTCCCACTTGCCACTTCAACATTGTGATTGAAGTATTTGCATATTATACGATAGAATGTTCATAAATTGCAGTGAATAATTACGCAAATAATCTCATGCGATAAATGTTCGCATTCATTTTAGAGAGGCAATTCTTCGGACACCCCCCCCATCCAGACGTTCTGGCCCCACCTTGTGAGTTTTCCACTGGCGATTGGGCGATCCATTTAAATTCCCATTGACTTCAGCGGGACCGGAAGATCCTGCCGCTCAGCTTTTGAGGCTGGACAATTCCCCCCCCTCTACCCCCACCCGCCCTGTCTGTGCTAATTTTCTGGGAATGATGTTTATTCTACAAATCAAACGACTTACTATTACCAAACTGTTACACTAGATGGCATCCAACAGCAGGAATTTTTTTGGAGCAGGAATATATCAGTTGCAATTCAGACCATGAGAAAAGTAGGAAGTGCATTCAGATAGATGAGGAAAGAAGACAGTTAATTGTGTCAAATATCAAAATTTCTTCAAGTCAGTCAGGAAGCATCCTTACAATTCGTTAGAAAAATTAGGAAAAGGCCACTATACTGCATCAAGATAAAATGCAGTCAGGCTTGCTGTCCAGTAACTGAATCAGTTACATTCCTGTTTTTCACATGAGAATGTTTGTAACACTAAATATTTAATGATCAATTTTTATGGTGGCATGGCTGTTCAGAGAGTTGAACTTCAACTCAGCAATGTGTTTGTTAGAGGATGTAGGAGCTGGGTGACTTAATGGGTTGAACGTTGGGCCTTCATCATTAGGCCTGAGTGGAATCCAACCCAAACTGTTTTTTGAAAGGTGACAAATGAAATGAGCTTGTCAATGCAGGAAGGAACCAGGCACCATTTTTAACTGGTGTCCCAATCTCTCGATCTCACCTCGGACATGCCACTGGGGTCTCCAGACCCCACCCCTCACACTAGTGCCCCAAATGACCTCTCAGAGGGTCCTCGAGCCCCCCCCCCCCCCTCGCATTACCTTTTAAGGGCAGAGAACCTGCGAGCTGATTCCTGGCACGGGCAATCTGACACATGGCAGTGCCTCTGCCAACCTGGCAGTGCCAAAGTGCTCAGGTGTCAAGCGGGAGTGCTAGAGGACCACCCTGCCCAGAGCCTGACCACCCAGGTGCCTCCGATGGTGTGGGAGAGTCCCTCAGGTGCCGTTATGCCTTGGTCCACGCCAGTGCTAAACGGCGCCATGGGAAGGTCTCCCTAGTGCGGCTGTTAGTTTTTGGGCCATGAGAGAATCGGGCGCAGCCTAATAGATCTTTTAAATGTTAATCTGGAACTCACCTAGGTCCAGATCGAGAGGTCACGCGGGATCTCGTTAGATCTCACGAGGAGTTCCAAGGATCACAAATCACGCAAGAGGCCTGCCACGAAATTTAATGGCCCTGTCGGGTTTCCCAGTTGGGCATGATCATGCCATTCAATTGCGCCCTTTATCTGCTGTCACTTTAAGTGGGATATCTTCATGTTAATTTGTCACTTGTGCTCCTGTGAAGAAAACCTTGTCCTTCAATAATTTACAGGTTTATTTGATTTTACTTAATTTCAAAACCTTGCAGTTGGAAAAGAAAAATTGCAACAATTTATGTTTCCGTGTATTTACTGTCCATTTACACTCAGATTCCCCATTCCCCCCTCTTTTTAAAAAATAAATTTAGAGTACCCAATTCATTGCACATCTTTGGGTTGTGGGGGTGAAACCCACGCAGACACGGGGAGAATGTGCAAACTCCACACGGACAGTGATCCAAAGCCGGGATCGAACCTGCGACCTCGGCGCCGTGAGGCAGCAGTGCTACTCACTCTGCTACCGTGCTGTCCTCCATTCCCCCCTCTTACTATCTTCCCCCAATCATCCCACCAGCCTCCCAGAATTTCCTAATCCCCACTAAATGTCCATATCCCCAAATAAACCCGAATGCAACGTTATGTCATACATATAAAAAATGTAATATATAGAAGGGCAACATGTTACATAAGTGTGGAGCAAATTACGAATTAACTGCAGGGCGTTGTGAGATTAAGCTATTAAAAGATCATTTGTTAAACAAGATCTGCCATAAAAATAACTGCAAATTGTTTGCTGATAGCAACTAATTAATTTATTAGTATTTGCTGGTTATGTAATCATGTGGTATTGATTAGACCATCGTGTAGTTTTACACAAACATTTATTTGTCTGACATTTCCATAAAGGTCAACGACAAGTAACAGCAATAAAAATATCTGAACTGCCTGTAGGTGAGGAGTGATGATTGGACGATCTCAATATCTCTAAAGTCTCAATAGTCTGAAGTTAGTCAGACTGCAATTTTGTAATTGCCTGAAAACTGGCTAAAACTGTCATAAATCTACTGGCATTTTGAATTGAAGGGGAACTCTAGTTTATTTCAAATCAGTAAATAAACACCCTAAACTCCTGTATTGTGGAGTCCAGCAGAGCAGCCACTAGGAGGAATACACCACTAACAAAAAGCAAACCGCCTTGTTGAAACTAATCCCTTCCCTGCAGCCACCATTAATCGACACCAAGTAATTTGAAGACGGTCATCAAATTGAATCAGTAAGGCAAGCAGTCCCATGACGCACTTACTCCCGAAAGGCTTCTAATGAACCATGGAACTGGTAAACGTAACAATCTCCCAATGTCTCTTGTTTAAATGAAGCTTTAATTTGGTGAAGTTCAGCACTGTAACAACCTAAAATAGGAATGAGTTTTTTTTGTCCTCTACGTGTTGTTCAGTAGCGGCTGGGTGATCCTTTCAGAACCCCCCCCCCCCCCCCCAGAAAGGTTACGTCACTATGATTGCAGGGAGTAAAATGTAGCTCCGGGTAATCGATCGCAGGACAATGTTTCTCAAGCAAAATTAGAATATTTTAAGGCATTTGGGTTTTACAGCAGGATAAAAAAATATAGCATTGTAAATTGCTGCAGCTGATTGTCAGGTGTCCAGGTTCCCTGAGATCTGAACAAATGATGGTTGATGTTAGTGCCCTGCACCTGAAATACATTTCAAACAATAAAGTTCTCTGCCACCCAGAGCCTGCAATGTTAAATAAATAGTATCAAAGTCAACTGTTGAGTAAAAATATAGAATGATACTAATGGAAGTATAGGTATGCGAGACAGACACACGATCTACCGGAAGGAGAACAGAATCAAAATGCGACCGAGTTTAGCCGGGTGTTTCCGGCGATCGGAGCGTCAAGAAACTGATGGCTATTAAACGTGGCTCGCATTGAATAAGGGGCCTGAATGGGGAACGCATGGCCGAAGCTGGACATAGCCCCATTTTCGGAACTCCCCATTGTAGTGAGAGTCCCCAGAAACAATCCTTGACTTACTCTCCCAACTGACCTAATGCATTATGGGAGGATCCACAACCCCGGCCTTGGCAGTGCCTGGCTCGCACACAGATGGCACTGCTAATGTGCCCAGGTGGCACTGCCTGGGTGGCACCAGCAGTCCTGTCCAAAGAGCATGCAGCTGGGGGTCTCCGATCCCTTGAGAGACCCCTACCAGTACCGTTCAGTGCTGAATGGCGCTTACCCAAGGTCTTTGAGGTGAAGGGGTTGAATCCCACAGGAATCTGCACATTAAACTGAGGCTTACTGCCTCTCTCTAATAAGCAGATTTGCCAGAAAGTGATCCCACCCATTGTAAGTGGGATTCACGAGGGCAATTCCAAAGCGATCTCGCGAGGCATGGCGAGCCAGGTATATCCCGGGAGCGGGGTCTTCCGGGTTTTCAGCAGCCGTGCTGCACCGTGGCAAGCTGCTTTTTAGGCATAGTGTAGAATTCTGCCCAATTCATTAAAGATAATTGGCAGGCTAGAAAATTAGACAGAATGTAAAAAACAGCAAAGAATAACTTAAAGATCAAGAAGAAGGGAGAAATTAAAGTGCGAGAGAAAGCTAGATAGAAATATAGAAACAGATACAGTAGTAGGAGTTTCTGCAGCAATTTTAAAAGGAAAAGAGTAAGCAAAGTGAGTGTTCGCCCTCCAGAGAGTGAGTCTTGGGTATTAAGAATTGAAATCAAGGAAATTACAGATGAATTGAACAAATGTTTTGCACCTGGCTTCCATGTCGAAATAATTGTGAATCCCAAAATTAGTTATGAATGATGAGGTGAAAGGGAGAGAGAAACTAAAGGCAATTACAATCACCAGGGAAAGGGTATTGAAAAAATATTAGAACTAAAGGCTGACAAGTCTGTAGGTCCTGATTGACTCCATCCTCGTGTCTTAAAAGAAGGGACTACTGAGATAGTAAATGCATTGGTTTTAACTTTACAAAATTCCCTAGATTCTGGAGACCTTCCATTGGATTGGAAAATAGCGAATGTGACTCCCCTATTCAAGAACACTAGAAACTACTGGCCAGTTAGCTTAACATCTGTCATACACAGAACATAGAACATTACAGCGCAGTACAGGCCCTTCGGCCCTCGATGTTTGCACCGTCCTGTGAAACCCCTCTAAAGTCCCTCTACACTATTCCCTTATCGTCCATATGCCTATCCAATGACCATTTGAATGCGTTTAGTGTTGGCGAGTCCACTACTGTTGCAGGCAGGGCATTCCACGCCCTTACTACTCTCTGAGTAAAGAACCTACCTCTGACATCTGTCCTATATCTATCTCCCCTCAATTTAAAGCTATGTCCCCTCGTGCTGGACATCACCATCCGAGGAAAAAGGCTCTCAATGTCCACTCTATCTAATCCTCTGATCATCTTGTATGCCTCAATTAAGTCCCCTCTTAACCTTCTTCTCTCTAACGAAAACAGCCTCAAGTCCTTCAGCCTTTCCTCATATGATCTTCCCTCCATACCAGGCAACATTCTTGTAAATCTCTCTGTATCCTTTCCAATGCTTCCACATCCTTCCTATAATGTGGCGACCAGAACTGCACACAGTACTCCAAATGCGGCCGCACCAGAGTTTTGTACAACTGCAACATGACCTCATGGCTCCGAAACTCAATTCCTCTACCAATAAAAGCTAACACACCGTACGCCTTCTTAACAACCCTCTCAACCTGGGTGGCAACTTTCAGGGATCTATGGACATGGACACCGAGATCTCTCTGCTCGTCCACACTACCAAGAATCTTACCATTAGCCCAGTACTCTGCCTTCCTGTTATTCCTTCCAAAATGAATCACCTCACACTTTTCTGCATTAAACTCCATTTGCCACCTGTCAGCCCAGCTCTGCAGCTTATCTATGTCCCTCTGTAACTTGTAACATCCTTCTGCACTGTCCACAACTCCAGTGACTTTAGTGTCATCTGCAAATTTACTCACCCATCCTTCTACGCCCTCCTCCAGGTCATTTATAAAAATGACAAACAGCAACGGCCCCAAAACAGATCCTTGTGGCACACCACTAGTAACTGGACACCAGTCAGAGCATTTCCCATCTACCACCACTCTTTGTCTTCTATCAGCTAGCCAATTTCTGATCCAAACTGCTAAATCACCCTGAATCCCATTCCTCTGTATTTTCTGCAATAGCCTACCGTGGGGAACCTTATCAAACGCTTTACTGAAATCCATATACACCACATCAACTGCTTTACCCTCATCCACCTGTTTGGTCACCTTCTCGAAGAACTCAATGAGGTTTGTGAGGCACGACCTACCCTTCACAAAACCATGTTGACCATCTCTAATCAAATTATTCCTTTGCAGATGATTATACATCCTATCTCTTATAAACCTTTCCAAGACTTTTCCCACAACAGAAGTAAGGCTCACTGGTCTATAGTTACCGGGGTTATCTCTACCTCCCTTCTTGTACAGGGGGACAACATTTGCTATCCTCCAGTCCTCTGGCACTATTCCTGTAGACAAAGATGACTTAAAGATCAAAGCCAAAGGCTCAGCAATCTCCTCCCTAGCTTCCCAGAGAATCCTAGGATAAATCCCATCCGGCCCAGGGGACTTACCTATTTTCACACTTTCCAGAATTGCTAACACCTCCTCCTTATGAACCTCAAGCCCTTCTAGTCTAGTAGCCTGTATCTCAGTATTCTCCTCGACAACTTTGTCTTTTTCCTGTGTGAATACAGACGAAAAATACTCATTTAGCACCTCTCCTATCTCCTCGGGCTCTACGCACAACTTCCTACTACTGTCCTCGACTGGCCCTACTCTTACCTTAGTCATTCTTTTATTCCTGACATACCTATAGAAAGCTTTAGGGTTATCCTTGATCCTACCTGCCAAAGACTTCTCATGTCCTCGCTTGGCTCTTCTTAGCTCTCTCTTTAGAGCCTTCCTAGCTAACTTGTAACTCTCAAGCGACCCAACTGAACCATCACGTCTCATCTTCACATAAGCCTCCTTCTTCCTCTTGACAAGTGTTTCAACTGCTTTAGTAACCCATGGTTCCCCCACTCGACCACTTCCTCCCTGTCTAACAGGTACATACTTATCAAGGACACGCAGTAGCTGTTCCTTGAATATGCTCCACATTTCCGTTGTGTCCATCCCCTGCAGTTTTCCTCTCCAGGCAATGCATCCTAAGTCTTGCCTCATCGCATCATAATTGCCTTTCCCCCAGCAATAACTCTTGCCCTGCGGTTTATACCTATCCCTTTCCATCGCTAAAGTAAACGTAATCGAATTGTGGTCACTATCACCAAAATGCTCACCACCTCCAAATCTAACACCTGTCCTGGTTCATTACTCAGTACCAAATCCAATACGGCCTCGCCTTTTGTTGACCTATCTACATACTGCATCAGGAAACCCTCCTGCACACATTGGACAAAAACGGATCCATCTAAAGTACTCAAACTAGTGTTTCCAGTCAATATTTGGAAAGTTAAAGTCCCCCATAACAACTACCCTGTTATTTTCGCTCCTATCCAGAATCATCTTTGCAATCCTTTCCTCTACATCTCTGGAACTTTTCGGAGGCCTATAGGAAAGCCCTAACAGGGTGACCTCTCCTTTCCTGTTTCTTAACTCAGCCCATACTACCTCAGTATTCGAGTCCGAAAGTATTCTGCCAAGCTTCATTATTTATTCTTGGCTGAGAGCCAAGACTGTCATTAGAATACGAGAACTGCTGCTCCCCAGAGGAAATATTGTTTGATTGACAGCCCAGGCTCTTCTCTTTATGACCAATTTCACAATGTTTGTTTACACAAGTTAAGTCGTTTTAAAGGATTATGGTTTTGTGATTATTGAGACTTTAAAGAGTCTGCGTGATTCTTTTATTTGATTGCATTTAAGAATTTTTGCAATAGGAAAACTTTTCAACTAATTATTTTTTTGTATGCTTTTCTTTCTCATACCATTTTACACTGTAGGGGTTATTGGTTTTTGAAACTCTACAGTTGGTCATTGGGGATAAAGGTGCATGGCTCAGCAGAGGAGTCATGAGGAGCCACGGGGATGGGTAGATGGGCAGAGGAACTATAGCTGGCAGAGCTTGGCATTGAGGCATGAGGGAACATAAGTGGGTAGAGGGGCATAGGGGACATGAAGGGTTGTAGGGAATGGTTGCAAGGACAGAGTTTGGCATAGGGGGCATGAGGAGCCACGGGGGGGCGGATGTGGAGCACAACCTGGTCGAGGGGAGTAAAAGGGACCTTTTCAACTTGTCTTTTAAAAGATTCCTTTGTGCAGGCAAGGTTCACAATGCCTCTAAGGGGCCATGAACCATGAATCTTTAAAAATCTGGATTGACTCCATGAGAATTGCAGAGGTGTAGGAGATGCCTTTGCGCGTAATGGAGTTAGCCAGGTTGGGCTCTTGGTAGGAACCAGGCTGCACCGTTTAAAGGCACTCCCAAAAATTGCACAGCCCGGAGACGGCCTGGAATCTAGGAATTTGGACCTGCCTGCCTTTTTGAAGGGCTCCTGAGTCAACCTGACTCGGTGAAAATCCAGGCCATAGACTTTGGGGCTTGTGCATCAATTGTTGCTCACCAGGTCAACACCCAATCATCCACAAATGCTCCTCCATAACACACAAGCGCAAGCGTGGAAACAAAGTAACATATGTACACACTCCAGAAGCTGGGTACAATGTAATCCAATTGATTTATCATTGATATGTTTTGTTGTCTTGTATTTTCTCATGTGTGGAGAAGAAGTGGCTGTTGTCTGACTGAGATCAAGAAAGTGGCTGATTCCTGCCACCAGAGTAGATTTTCAACTTGCCAACCATGGCTTTGATGAAAATGAAAACTGTGTGGTTTCTGTAACAGGAGACTGTTCTGCATTGACAGTATTTTGCATGGTTAGCAAGTTGAAAAGTTGCCCTATTGTGTGTTGGTCATGGAGATCACTGTGGTATATTGGATGTGGTGGATAGTTGACTGCGTACCTGCAGGACCTTTTAGAATGTGTGCTATACTTCAAACACCCATGGTGAGCCTCAGCCTTCCCCAGAGTGCCCTGATGGCTAACTATGCTGAAGTACTCTGTGTCTTCCGGTAATATCTACCATTGCTCTTGAACCCTCTGTGCCTTCTGCATTCTTGGGTTGCCTCTCTTCCTCTTCGGCAAGGATATTCCAGCTAATGACAACTGTCCTCATTTACCCAGGCTGCAAACTCTCACACTTCTTTCACTGCCATGGTCATATTTTCAAATTTTCTCAAATTTGTATGGCCCAACCAGGAATATATCCCTGCTTCAGGGATTTGGGGGGTGCAGAGGGGTAGGGTTCTGGTAAGGGGTAGAAGAAATTGGGCCTCAAAGCTGTTTTACAATTAATTGCAAATATCCAAACTGCAGGGGCCAACATCTTGTGCCCCAACAATGTCTGAATCGCATTGGTCCATTTTTCACTTCAGATTTCAAACACTTGTTTTGCACCTACCATGCTAAATTGGTCTGAAATGAGAAGAAAAGCATTGGTCCGGTCTCAATTAGGAACCTTAAATAGATGCTGTGGCCTAAGCAGTGATCTCCGACAAAGGCTCAGGCCAGGGGTTTATAGCGCCACCATAGTGTCTAATCCCGCACTGCCTGTTGGATGTGGCAGGCTATTTAAATCGCCATTTATTTAGGTAGGACCGTAATACCCCGCCAGACGCAAAGGGGCTGTAAAATCCTGGCCTAAGTTTTTTTTAAAAATGATTTTAAAATACGTTCCAGGAATAGCCTCTTCCGATTCCACAGCTCACCTGCTGCCAGCTTGCATTAGGTTCCTCTTGTGTTCATCCCACTATCATCCCCAACACCAGGAGTTCCCTGAAGGTCACTGCTGGCATGGCAGGCAGTCTGCAATTTATTGTTCCAGCCGGGCAACTTGCCTGCTAGGGTGCGAGAGGTGAACAGCTAGCTGACATTACATACTCACCTATTACCTCCTTACAATAAAACAGTTGACCTTACCTGACCACTCTCTTACCTTACATGCAGCTGATTTAGACTCCGATACGGAATTGTTTTGCAATGTTTTTTTTTACATGGGTAAACTTTTATTATTTTTAAATGGAAGTCTTGCATTGTATTGAATGTGTCTAGAATTGCTTAATTTGCATTTTAGAAAAGATGCGGTTAGTGCTGGAGGAAGTAATTTAGGGAAATTAGCTGGTCAGTCTTCAAATTCACCAGGAGTCACATGGTGCTAGTGCATCTCCAGATGAATTGCAGTCATGTTTAATTTATATTTATTATAGACTGTGAACTTCCTGTACCTTTGGATCATTTGATATTCACATCGGCCACCGTACCTGTAACACATTTAACCTTTGATGCATCATTTTGCTAAGTCTTTTTCAATTAACTTTCCTACTTTCTCTACCTTCCCACCTCATGACAATCAACACATATTAATCTTCACCAAAAAATGGTGCGTGTGGCCTTGTAAGTGTATCACTTGAGAAACCCGCTGAGGCAATTATCAAGGATAATTAACTCCTCTTTAATAAGCTGCAAAGGACTTGACTGTATGCATGGTTTCCCTATCAACCTTTGGCTTATTAAAGCAAATCATTTCATGCAAACTCTTTAACAGAGAAACCACTATAAAAGAAGCCAGTTTCTTCGAACTGAGAAGCATGATCCTGTGAACAGGGGATAAATTTTTGATTGAGAATTGTGTCTTGAATTTATGTCAAACATAAACTGTGAGTGCATTTCCAACTTCGACAAAATGCGACTGAGATAGAATAAGCCATGCAGCCACCTTTCATTTTGACTAAGGAAAGGCAGACCAGTCCCAAATCATTTAAATGAAGTAGATGTCACTGAAGTAATGCGCTGTGGCTGTAATTCTTCTTCCTGTACGCACAGACATACTGAATGACGATCAATGAATCTACCGTAGTAAATGAATTATAACTGTGTATTTCAGGGCATGGTTTCAGGTTTGAATAATTTTGTTTGGAAATTTATGGAAAATTAATTATAGTTTACAGATGTTCCTTGGCTCAGCAAAAATTGGATGCATTTATGATGAGGGACGTAATCTGCTTTATGAAACTGTCCGTCCTTTGCTCAATAAAAGACAGGTCTGATAAACTGTATGAGCTGAGATTGGTTTACTAAGGGCATCAGGCGCTTCATGATGGGCTAAATCATTCCTGTCTGGCTCCATGTCTGGATAATGATGTGATTCCAGAGCGACTGCACCTACATCACCTACTGTACATTATGATGTGCTGCAGCCAACTGGCAGGGTCTGTAGTGAAGGTGAAACTGTCATATCGATCTTTTTAGCGCTAAAATATGAGCCACTTTACTTTGCTCCTGAAGCTGTGATGTGAAAAATAATAACTTGAACCCAAATTAAAAATATTGATCATTTGATGTGTTGAGAGTAAATAAACACCTACAGAAGTTTCAGGTCATTGCAGCAATGTTGTTTAGCAATAAATAAAGAAGCATGTCAGGATTTGGGGGAGGGAGGTGCATCTGTTCTTTTCCTTTGCAAATTGATTTCTCATCATTTACATCCCATAATGTTGCAGACAACATTTTTAGTCCTTAATTGCACAATCTTCTTGATATTTCGGCAAATCATCTCTCCCGAGTCGATGAGTTGTTGTTAATCCACTTGTGCATTGATTGATTGATTCTGTGCTCAATAAACTTGCATTACTTCACTTTATTTAGAGCTTCCGTCATAATTTTTTGTACATTTAAGCTTGACTTTTTTATTTCCCATGTAACAGATGAGATGACATTACTCTATTAAATGCAGGACAAACAATTGCCACACAAATTGCTGTACTCTTGATTCTGTGAATTTTAAATGGGTGAAGACATATGCCAAATTTGTTTGACAAAATGTTTCAACTCAAGGTTGAATAGGCAACAGTGGTTAAACAGGAAATCAGACGGGAATATTGGGAGGGACACTTAAGGACTAGCTCTTTGGGTTATGCATTGCAAGTATATTAGCTTATTTGGCAGCTTGTGGTTTTTCAATTTCACTGGGCGTAATTTTTGATTTTTGTTGTTGCAGAGTGGGGAAGCAGGTGGGGGAAATGCGGAGGGGGAGAGATGGGGTGATGCTGCAAGCACCAATAATGCTTTACCCAGCCTACTCTTAGCCACTCAGCGCAAAGAATAATTAAGGACGGGTCTCACAGCGGGCAGTGCCCGGAAATGCCAGGGTACTGCCTGGGCATGACCGCCTCCCCTGTACTCATCTGTGTGCCTCTGGTGGGTTCTGATCGGCAGGTGCTTGTCATGGGGGACTTGGCATGATTCACAGCACATTGACATGAATGGCCAACCCAACGGTGGGATGGGGGAAAGTATTGTATTTAATTTCTATGCAAATTGGAATCCCGACTTTAATATAACCTGCTCACGGGTGCTGGGTTTGGGGCCCGTCATGATCACTCAGCTCCTGACCTCATTACAGCCTTGGTTCAAACATAGACATTAGAGCTGAGTGCCAAAATGTAAGGGGAAAGTAACTGCCCCTTGACATCAAGGCAGCATTTGATCGAGTATAACATCAAGGAGCCCTAGCAAAACTGAAATCAATGGGAATCGGAGGGAAAGCCCTCCGCTGGTTGGAGGCATAACTTTTGCACAAAGGAAGATTGTTGTGGTGGTTGGAGGTCAATCATCGCAGCTCCAGGACATCACTGCAGGAGTTCCTGAGGGTAGTGCCCAGCCATCTTCAGCTATTTTCTTCCATCATAAGGTCAGAAGTGATGAATGCACAACGTTCGGTATAATTTGCAACTCCTCGGATACTGAAGCAATCCATGTCCAAATGCAGCAAGACTTGAATAATATCCAAACTTCGACCGACAAGTGGTAAGTAACATCGTGGCACACAAGTGCCAGACAATGGCCATCTCCTACAAGAGAGAATCAAACCATCGCCCCTTGACATTCAATGGCACTACCATTGCTGAATCCCCCATTATCAACAGCCTGGGGGTTACCATTGACCAGAAACTGAACTGGACTAGGCGTATAAATACCGTGGCAGAACATGTCAATGGCTAGGAATCCTGTGGTAAGTAACTCACTTGCTGATTCCCAAAGCCTGTCCAGCATCTACAAGGCACAGGTCAAGAGTCTAATGGAATACTCTCCACTTGCCCGGATGAGTGCAGCTCCAACAACATTCAAGAAGCTCAGCACCATCCAGGACAAAGCAGCTTGCTTGATTTCTACAACTTCTACAAACATCCTACACCAACGAACAGTGGCAGCCGTGTGTACCATCTGCAAGATGCACTGCAGGAACTCACCAAGGATTCTTAGGCAGCATCTTCCAAACCCACGGCCACTACCATCCAGAAGGACAAGGCAGCAGATACCTGGGGACACCACCACCGGGAGGTTCCCCTCCAAGTCACTCACCATCCTGACTTGGAAATATATTGCTGTCCCTTCACCGTTGCTGGGTTAAAATCCTGAAACTCCCTTCCTAACAGCATCATGGATATACATACACCTCAGGCTCTGCAGCGGTTCAAGAAGGCAGCTCAACAACAACGTCTCAAGAGTATCCAGGGATGGGCAATAAATGCTGGTCTAGCCAGTGATGCCCACATCCCAATAATGAATAAATCGGTTGGGGAAATCGCGCTGACGTAAAAGCCATTTTGGGATTTTCTGCCCCTGGCCCCTGGTGCTATTTCCCTCCAAAAGTGAGAGTGGAAACCACCCCACCACCCCCAAAAGCACTATGATTAATGAGCTATGTGCACTCTAATGAAATGCGACATTTAGTTACTAAAAGTTCAGACACAAGGAGGTGGCTGAGGGTAATACATACTTTACTTCTTTCACCTATATCATCTCAGTTGAATTAGAATGTAGTTAAGAAGTTAGAGGCAGATACTCGAGCTCCGCTGTCACCAGACTCCATAATCAATTCAATTGCTACATTGGTACCGATGGACTTAAAGCTGTAGTTATGGGTCATTTGGGTCACAAATGTTCTTGGATATTGCCATTTATTTGTGAATTGTCAGTCAGAACGGAACATCAACTAAATTCAGAGCTGTGTCCTGGTATCTTTAAACTGTCATTATGAGAGCACACAATCTCCTGCTCAAAGGGAAACACAGCAACTTCCAACTCCTGTAGAGTGAATATAATGTATCTACACTGATGTTTTTAGTGGTCATAGATCTGAAAGCCAAATTTATAAAATCACCCATTTTGTGTTTGAAGCCTTTTGTTATTCCTCCCCTGCCCACCAATCCCAATCGCTTTGCACCACCAGTGTAAATGGAAAAGCTCTGCTTTGTTGTCAAATTTTTAATTTCCATTCTCTTGTCGCAAAGCCCCACAAAATTGTGCATCAATCTTCCCCTCTGCATTACAGCATTTTAAGCTACAGTAATCTGACTTTGCAAACTGCCTAAAAATAAACGGAACCCTTAGAATTAAATGCTTTTGCTCAACTAACGATGGATAAGAAAACTGAAAATTAATGTAGCTTGTCGGGATAACAAAGAGCTAAACCCATAAACTAAGCCCAAGAGGAGATGAGGAATGATAATAAGCCAATTAATCGGATTTGTTTCCTTCAGTCATCAGCAACAGTGCCAAGTATTTCCCATGCCTGATTCCTAACTGAGAATCATCCATGGTGTGCAGAAACCCATATGATTTCATATATCAAAACTTCCAGTTTGAAGACAACAATTAGCTTTGTAATGGTACTGGTGACTATTCAAAATGTTAACAGCTGTGTGTATGAATTTGCCCTCCTTCACGTGGTAGGTTTTTAATAGTTAACAATTAATAGATAACTGGTGTAAGCCACCCTTAACTTAGTCAGCTGGAAAGTTGATTTTTCACTTTTATTCTTCTGTGCTGCTTTTGGGCACAGTTGAAGGAAAAACAATGGCTAAAATTTTATTTAGCTTTAATTGGGTGCTTTTGCTTCTTCAAGAAGCCTGAAGGATCAAGGATGGGGAAGATGGAGCGTGAGCTAGTTCATTGGAGAAATGGTTCATGGGACGTACAAAAAAGTTAGGATTTAATGAAACGAAGGGTGCCAAACTAACCTGGGCGGAAGCCAGCCCAGGGACGATGGGCCAAATGACCTTCTTCTGTGCTCCAATGTTCTACGATAGGGTATGTGACACTTGGGACTGAAAGAGTGAACTAAATAAAAACTGAGAATGCGGAACACTAGGGCCCAGAGGCGGGATTCTCTGATCCTGAGGCTAAGTGTTGAGGCCGTTGTAAATGCCGTCGCATTTCCCAGAGGCGTCAACATGGCCTCAGGATCAGCAATTCTGGCTCCTACAGGGGGGCAGCATGGCACTGGAGTGACCCAAGCCATTCTAGCTGCCGATCCCGCAGATGCAGTTAGATGGGCGCCGCCGGTCCGCGCATGCGCAGTAGGACTGGCGTGATGTTCCGCGCATGCGCGGTGTCTCTCTTCTCCGCGTCGGCCCTGACGCAACATGGTGTAGGGCTACAGGGGCTGGCATGGAAAAAGGAGGCCCCCAGCCCGAGAGGTCGGCCGCCAATTGGTGGGCCCCGATCACGGGACAGCCCCCCCCCCCCCGGGGTCTGACCTCCTTCCCCCCCCAACAGCCGCCCCCGGATCCTTCCACGTTGAGATCCCGCCGTGTAAGACCAGGTTGGAACAGCGCCGGTGGGACTCGGGTTTTTTGGCACAGCCGCTCGGCCCATCCCGGCCGGAGAATTGCCGGGGGGGGGCATAGAGCGGCCCCCAATTGGCGCCGTGCCGGCCGTGCTGGTGCCAATTCTCCACTCTCCAGATAATTGCCTCCCGGTGTCTGGGCGGCGTGGCGCGATTCGCACCGGAAGCAGCGATTTTCCAGCCTGGCCCCGGGGTGAGAGAATCCCGCCCCATATTGTTGCTACAATAGAGAGAGGCCTTCCATCATGGCGAAGATCCCAAAAGTGGCTGAAAATTCCACGCCCTGCCCCCAAACACGGCACACTCCATTTACCAGGGGGCGCGGGGGAGGGGGAGTGGAGTTGGACTGGGATTCAGGCATGCACAGTTTACAGAGGCGGAGGGCTACTTAAATCACTTGCTACCTCCACTGAAGTGAGATTTTGGAGTGTGACGGTCAAAGTGTGCAGGTTAGTCCAACAAATTCTCCCAGCTCTGCGCACCTAAGCAAAAGATCTGCGCCCATCACTGTATAAACATTGCTAGGATCAGGCAGTTCAACTCAACTGAATTTATTTGATGGTATCTGTATATGGAAGACACAATTTGTTTTAACTTGATTATCTCATTGTGGAAGAGGCAGGCGAGAAGAGAAAATTAAGGGGGATATTGAGGAAGAGTGAAATGTCATTTTAGTTTCTTGGAAAATCAGTTATTCAGAACTCTCACTGGGGAGAGTGAGGAAATCCAGACAGTCTATGTTATGTATTCAAGTAACACATCCCTGCTGGTGGAACATCACATGATCTGTAATGATGTCAGCAGAGTGTTTATGCGAGCTTATGGTTTTCCGTCTTGGACTTGGTATGAGCAACATCTCCCTCATAAACCTTGCATCGTGTTTTTTTGAAGAAACCCAGTGCGTGGCATCTCTCCACTGTTCTATTTTCTGCACTTAAGGAACATAACAAGAGAGAAAATGGCGATGAGGATTGAGGCAAGAGAAATTTGTTGCACTTAAATAGTCGATGCGTAAAGCAAAAATGGGTGTTGGCAGCATTGAGGAGCTTCTCGGGACTGGGTTCAAACCTCAACTGAGGAAAAGCCGCCGATGCAAAGGTATTTTGAAAAAAGAAATGAGGTACAAGCGTGAATAAGATGGAACACAGGTTTCAAGACTTGTATTGGAAGCGTAGATTCTGAGCTGCAGAGATTGTTGAAGCGGCTGTGGGAACAGTGATTCTAAATTTTGTCCAATTCCGGCAACACAGATTGCGATCGGGCGGAGAATCGGGCGTTCGGCTGAAATTCAGCAGGTGCTCAACCTACCGTTATGCTCTGACCCCCGCTGGCAGTGGGATCAGGGTTCGCGCCCACGTGCCAGCAGGAGGATGCTAATGAATGTAAATGGGTCATTAGAACCACTTAGTGGGCTGGGCACCATATTCTCCGGTTCTCTGGGCTTGGAATCACATGGCAGGGATCACTATTGGTGTTTGAAAGCATGGTCCTGGCGTGGTGGGCCTTGCTGGGGGCCAAGGGGGTAACCCATTAAGGTTGTTCTTAAAGTCCACCCGAGTGCCACCCCCCCCAGAATGCACGACCTGCGCACCCCTCCCCTAACCGAATCCCCCGCATTCCCCCCCAGAAACCTCCCAGATGGAGAGACCCCCTAGAAGGGCGACCCCCCACAGATACCCTCTAGATAGTAAGACTCCCCATAAAGACCCCCGGATACGGAATTCCCACCCGTGACTTGCTAGAGAGGGAGATGGCCGACAGAGACCCCCTGGATAGAGGGACTCCCATCGCGAGACCCCACTAGATAGGGAGACCCCTCACAGAGACCCTCGCGACAGGGAGACCCACCACAAAGACCGTCAAAGAACAAAGAATAAAGAAAAGTACAGCACAGGAACAGGCCCTTCGGCCCGTGCCGACCATGCTGCCCGACTAAACTAAAGTCTTCTACACTTCCTAGGTCCGTATCCCTCTATTCCCATCCTATTCATGTATTTGTCAAGATGCCCCTTAAATGTCACTACCGTCCCTGCTTCCACGACCTCCTCCGGCAGCGAGTTCCAGGCACCCACTACCCTCTGTGTAAAAAGCTTGCCTCGTACATCTCCTCTAAACCTTGCCCCTCGCACCTTAAACCTATGCCCCCGAGTAATTGACCCCTCTACCTTGGGGAAAAGCCTCTGACGATCCACTCTTTCTATGCCCCTCATAATTTTGTAGACCTCTATCAGGTCGCCCCTCAACCTTCGTCGTTCCAGTGAGAACAAACTGAGTTTATTCAATCGCTCCTCATAGCTAATGTCCTCCATACCAGGCAACTTCCCGGTAAATCTCTTCTGCACCCTCTCTAAAGCCTCCACATCCCTCTGGTAGTGTGGTGACCAGAATTAAACACTGTACTCCAAGTGTGGCCTAACTAAGCTTCTATACAGCTGCAACATGACTTGCCAATTCTTATACTCAATGCCCCGGCCAATGAAGGCAAGCATGCCGTATGCCTTCTTGACTACCTTCTCCACCTGTGTTGTCCCTTTCAGTGACCTGTGGACCTGTACACCTCGATCTCTCTGACTTTCAATACTTTTGAGGGTTCTACCATTCACTGTATATTCCCTACCTGCGTTACACCTTCCAAAATGCATTACCTCACATTTGTCCAGATTAAACTCCATCTGCCATCTCTCCGCCCAAGTCTCCAAACAATCTAAATCCTGCTGTATCCTCTGACAGTCCTCATCGCTATCCATAATTCCACCAACCTTTGTGTCGTCTGCAAACTTACTGATTAGACCAGTTACATTTTCCTCCAAATCATTTATATATACTACGAACAGCAAAGGTCCCAGCACTGATCCCTGCGGAACACGACTAGTCACAGCCCTCCAATTAGAAAAGCACCCTTCCATTGCTACTCTCTGCCTTCTATGATCTAGCCAGTTCTGTATCCACCGTGCCAGCTCACCCCGATCCCGTGTGACTTCACCTTTTGTACCAGTCTACCATGAGGGACCTTGTCAAAGGCCTTACTGAAGTCCATACAGACAACATCCACTGCCTTACCTGCATCAATCATCTTTGAGACCGCTTCGAAAAACTCTATCAAGTTAGTGAGACACGACCTCCCCTTCACAAAAACATGCTGCCTCTCTCTAATACGTCCATTTGCTTCCAAATGGGAGTAGATCCTGTCTCAAAGAATTCTCTCCAGTAATTTCCCTACCACTGACGTAAGGCTCATCGACCTGTAGTTCCCTTGATTATCCTTGCTACCCTTCTTAAACAAAGGAACAACATTGGCTATTCTCCAGTCCTCTGGGACATCACCTGAAGACAGCGAGGATCCAAAGATAGGGGGACTCCCACCCAGAGTTCCCCTGGAGAGGAATACCCCACAGAGACCCCTTGGTAGAGCAATTCCCACCCCGATAGCCCCTAGATAGGGAGACCCGCCCACAGAGATTCCCTAGATAGGGAGACCCACCCCCACCTTCCCACAGAGACCTCCTAGATAGGGAGACTCCCTACAGATGACGTGGATAGCCCCCCCCCCCCACCCCCCCCCCCACCCCCCCAGAGATCCCCTGACACAAGGGACCCACTCCCCACAGACCCACCAGAAAGGAGAGACCAGTCGAGGCAGGGGCAGTGAAAAAAATTATTAGTGAAACACTCACCTGGGCATACACCTGCAGACTCAAACAGAGGAAGCACCACAGGTCCATTACTGGAAAGGGAAAAGCAGTAACCTGTGTTCAACCCCTCAGAATCTTTAGCTGCAAGCCATTCATTCATTTCTCTTAGTGAGCTATGATTGACAGCTTCCACAAACACAGCTATTAATCTTGTTTTATTCATCTCCCTTCATGAATGAGTTATTCTGAAGTGCTGTAACCACAGTGTTTACAAACATCAACCACTTCAAAGAGACGCAGGTACATTCTACTGACCCCCATTCACACTTGACTGATTTTGAAGTGCTGAGCTGGAAATTGATAGCACTTAACTCTGAAAGGGTTCCCTATTCATAGAACATAGAACAGTACAGCACAGAACAGGCCCTTCGGCCCTCAATGTTGTGCCGAGCCATGATCACCCTACTCAAACCCACGTATCCACCCTATACCCGTAACCCAACAACCTCCCCCATTAACCTTACTTTTTTTATAGGACACTACGGGCAATTTAGCATGGCCAATCCACCTAACCCGCACATCTTTGGACTGTGGGAGGAAACCGGAGCACCCGGAGGAAACCCACGCACACAGGGGGAGGACGTGCAGACTCCACACAGACAGTGACCCAGCCGGGAATCGAACCTGGGACCCTGGGTCCCTGTGGGATTCAGGGGGTCCCTGTGGGAAACCACCCATATTGAGGGGTCTCTGTGGGAGGGTCGCCTACTCATAGAACATAGAACGATACAGCACAGTACAGGCCCTTTGGCCCTCAATGTTGCACCGACATGGAAAAAACTAAAGGCCATCTAACCTACACTATGCCCTTATCATCCATATGCTTATCCAATACACTTTTAAATGCCCTCAATGTTGGCGAGTTCACTACTGTTGCAGGTAGGGCATTCCACGGCCTCACCACTCTTTGCGTAAAAAACCCACCTCTGACCTCTGTCCTATATCTATTACCCCTCAATTTAAGGCTATGTCCCCTCGTGATAGCCACCCCCATCCGCGGGAGAAGGCTCTCGCTGTCCACCCTAACTAACCCTCTGATCATTTTGTATGCCTCTATTAGGTCACCTCTTAACCTTCTTCTCTCTAACGAAAACAACCTCAAGTCCATCAGCCTTTCCTCATAAGATTTTCCCTCCATACCAGGCAACATCCTCAGGTGGGCTTTGTGGGACATTCCCCTTTTCTACGAGTCCCGGGGATACATTGCAGTATAAGTGGAAATTAATGGACAAGCAGTAGATTTTGCCTCTCCATGTTGTTCATGGAAACTTTCCTGCTTTAATTGGTGGAGCATGATTGAGTCAAAATAAACTCAACTGAAGAGCGGTGGGAGAATGGCCTGCAGCAACTTCTGGAAAAGTATAAAAAGGTGTTTGAAGACTCACTGGGCTCAATAACAGGAGTTGATCTGTAGTGATGTCAGCGGGCTTTAGTTCTCCATCTTACACTTTGTATAAGCAACATCTCCCCAATAAAGCCTGCACCGTGTTTTGGAAGAGACCCAATGCGTGGCACCTCTCCACTCTTCTCTTTGAAGGAATTGAAGAATATAACAGTATATAAGTGAAACGTAAGCTTATGACTAAATCTATTCATCTTCTGATTATAAATTGTTGCCATACATTCTCCCAGATCCGTTAGCAACAGTGATATATCTGAGATTCGTTTTTCGGTATTAGTCACATAACTCAACAACTTATTGTACTATCCCAAAATATGTATGAATGTGTAAAATAATAGATATGAGCTGAGAGTTTAGTGGTTGTATTATAGATCACTGTTAACCATTAACATGTGTGGAACTTTTATACCACACAGCTATTGACATTTTTAGAAGATGTTTTTTAAAAATATGTCTTTTTAAAAATTCATAATAATCAAACAACCCGAAACAATCAAACAGAAATACACAGTAGAAGGGAAAAACAAAAAAAGGCTAAACATACACAATATCTAATTAACTTTAACACAAAAACTAACCCCAAACCCCCTTATAGCTGATGGTGACTAACTCCAGAAAGGAGGTAAATAGTTGCCATCTTAGGTAGAACCTCTCCGCCGGCCCCCGGATGATGTATTTGGCCTTCTCCAAATGCAGTAATGATATAAGGTCACCCAGCCAAGCTGATCATAGAATTTACAGTGCAGAAGGAGGCCATTTAGCCCATCGAGACTGCACCGGCTCTTTGAAAGAGCACCCTACCCAAGCCCACATCTTCACCCTATCCCCATAACCCAGTAACCCCACCCAACACTAAGGGCAATTTTGAACACTAAGGGCAATTTAGCATGGCCAATCCAACTAACCTGCACATCTTTGGACTGTTGGAGGAAACCGGAGCACCCGGAGGAAAGCCACGCACACACGGGGAGAAAGTGCAGACTCCGCATAGACAGTGAACCATGCCGGGAACGCTGGAGCTGTGAAGCAATTGTGCTAACCACCACGCTACCGTGCTGCCCTGATGTACTGGGCAGACTAGGAGATCTCCACCCAAGCAGAATCCGCCTCCGGGCTATCAACGAGACAAAGGCAAGGACATCTGCCTTCACCCCAGTGTGTATTATGACAGAATCTGACCACTTGAATATAGCCACCAGCGGGCATGGGTCTAACTCTACACAGAGTATCTCCAATATGGTGTTAAAGAAAGAATCCTATCAACTTGGGACAGGAAGAGAACATATGTGTATGGTTAGCAGACCCACGAGAATAGCACACTTATACTCAACCCCAGGGTAGAATCCACTCATCCTCACCCTGGCTAAGTGCGTCCCATGCACCATGAACTGAACCAGATTAAGCCAAGCACACAAAGGCGTTGAGTTGACCCTAGGAATGGCCTCACTCTATCCCTCACCATTAAGAAACCTCCCAATTCACTCTCCCAGTTCATCCACATACCACTCACCGGAGCAAAGTGCGTTGAATGGATATGGCATATATGTCCGAAATAGATCCCCGGCTGGCCTAGCCAAAGACAGAGGGCTGGATTCTCCCAAAATGGGACGATGTCCCCATGCCGGCTTAAAAATGCTGGCGTTTCACACCGGTGTTTTCTCAAACAAAGATAGGCAACTTCACTCACCTGCAGGGGGCTAGCAGGGATCCGGAATGATTCATGCACTTCCATTTTCGAGTCTGCGCATGTGCACGGCGGTGGCCTCCAGCAGCCGTGCCGAGCACCATGGCGGACTGGGATCGCGAATGCAGCTGCAAAATGTAGGCCCTGATCGGCTGCGTGCTCGAAGATCTGACCGACCCGATCTGTCCCCCGGCCGCCCATAAGGCCCCCCCAGTTCCCAATCCCTCTGCCCCCCCAGTTGGGCAGCCGCGGACTGAGTTCGTAGCTGTCATGCAAGCTCACTGAATGGCGATAGGTGGTTAGAACCACGCCATAGGGAACTCGGCCGGCCGAGAGCAGAGAATCGCTGGGTAGGTCTCTGGCAATGGCCCCACAGCCGTGCGGAGTACTCCACGAACACTCTGATTCTTGAATCACCGGACCGGCACTGGGCCCGATTTCGGCGTGAAAGTTGATTCTCTGCCCCTGCGCCAATTAGGATTTTGGCGTGGGCTGCAGAGAATCCAGCCCAGAATTTTCTTCACCAGGGAAGAGGGTGACGCAAAATGAAAGGAGGGAAAGGCTTTGCGTGAAAAATGGCAAATTTGGAAATATCTAAAAAGACTGGAACTGGGTAGCTGGAATTTCTCAGCTAACTCAGCAAAACTAGCAGACCTCCCCTCCACGAATAGATCCCCAAGCCTCTCCAGACCCTTCCCTCACAAGACATAAATGTCGAGTCCAAACCCGCTGGTCAGAAAAGGTGATTACTGCAAATGGGGTCAGTGAAGACAGGAGCTTGAAATATTGCCTAAACAGCTTCCAAATTGTCAGACAGGAGGCCACCACTGGATTCGAGGAAAATCTAACAGGAAAAAAGAAACAATAAAAATATATCTATTGCATGAAAACTAGAGGTAGTATCAGTTTTGGGTTGTGGGGGTGAAACTCACGCAGACATGGGGCGGGATTCTCCCATTCGGCAGCCAGCACGGCACTGGAGCGGTTCACGCCACTCCAGCCTCACTTCCTGGGGGCAGCGCCAACCCGCGCATGTGCAGTTGGGCCGCGCCAACCCGTGCCGGCCCCAACACAACATGGCGTGGGGGTTCAGGAGCCGGCTTCGTAATAAAATAGGCCCAGCGCTGGAGAGGCCGGCCCACTGATCGGTGGGCCCCGATCATGGGCCAGACCCCATCGAAGGCCCCCCCGGTGAAGGAGTGCCTCTTCTCCCCCCCCCCCCCCCCCCCACCCTATGCGCAGAGTATATGCCAGCTGCGAGCAGGTGTTAACGGCGCCGGCGGGACTCTGCTGTTTCCACGCGGCCGCTCGGCCATCAAGGCCAGAGAATCGGCGGCCCGGCTGCGGACAGCAGCCTGCGACCGGCGCGATGCCAAACCCGCCGGCGCAAATTCCGCTGATTCTCCGCTCCTCGGAGAATCGCCTGCCGGCGTTGGACCGGCATCACGGGAAAAAATGGCGCGAACAGCGATTCTCCCATACGGCGCGGCATGGGAGAATGCCGCCCATGGTGAGAATGCGCAAACTCCACACAAACAGTGACCCAGGGCCGGAATTCAAACCCGGGTCCTCAGTGCCGCAGTTCCAGTGCTAACCACTGTGTCACATGCCGCCTGTGTAATTTAATTTATGAAGCGAGACCCAGTTGTGTGCCACCTAGATCCCCAGATAACAAAAGCTTGTCCTGGCTAGGCAAAAAGGTAACATCCCCCATTGGGCGCTCCTTCCAGGGGGGTGGACCGAGAAACATTCACTCGACACCCGAGTGACACCCGATGCTCCCTCCCTCCATGATTGATCCCTCTCCACTTAACAGAGGGCCTCAGCACTATTGCGAGCGGCTGTATTGCCAAAGCAGACGAGCGGAGACAATGGACAGCCCTTCTCCGTGTCCCTGTTCAATGGAAAATAACGAGAGTTCAGGACATTCATATGAACAAGGGTAGTTGGGGCCTTATACAGTAGACGAATCCAGGAAATAAATTTGTGGCTAAAAGCAAACCTCCCAATCATCTCAAATAATTATTCCCATTCCACTCTATTAAATGCCTTTTCAGCATCAAGAGATACAATCACCTCCGGTTCCGGCACCGAGGAGGGAGAAAGGATAATATTTAACAGGGACATATATTGCTGACAATTGTTGGCTCTTCACAAAGCCAGCCTGATCCTCCGAGATTATATTTGGGAGGCAAGGCTCCTGCCGAAGTGCCAGTACCTTG
The DNA here is from genome assembly GCF_902713615.1 of Scyliorhinus canicula. Taxonomy (NCBI): domain Eukaryota; kingdom Metazoa; phylum Chordata; class Chondrichthyes; order Carcharhiniformes; family Scyliorhinidae; genus Scyliorhinus; species Scyliorhinus canicula. The sequence continues at coordinate 48,840,683 of NC_052161.1, forward strand.
GCAAGACCGCATTTAAAAGTGAAATAGGATGGTACAAACCACAGTCGGATCTTTATCCTTCTTAAGAATCAAAGAGACAGAGACAGAGCTCGAAGGCAACAAAGTCCAGAATAGGGGCTTAAACATATCCAGAATTAAAGACACCAGCTGCTCTGCTTGTAGAATTCAATCTGAAAGTCATCTTGACCAGGGGCTTTGCCAGATTGTATCAAACCAATATATTTTAAAATTTCATAAGGTTGTAACGGGAATTCCAACTCATTGCTCCTCTCCACCTCAACAGTTGGGTTGGTTTGGCCGTCCAAAAAGTCAGACATGTCTGATTCATCCACGGGAGGCTCTGATCTATAAAGACAATAGTAAAACTATTCAAAAGCTGCATTAACATGAGGAATTGCGTATCTGTGTGACCTCACAGGAGGTCGTCTGCCGTTTAAGCCGGTGAAACAAAAGATGACTGGCCTTCTTCCCGTATTCATAAAATGTGCCCTTTAAGTGTCGTAACTGGCTTACCGCCCTGCTCGTCGACAATAGTTCGAACTGTGTTTGCAGTTTTTTCCTATTTGCCAGTAACTCTGGAGTAGGATCAAGCGAGTACTGATTATCCACCTCAGCCTCTGCTGCTCCACCACATGCGCTTTGTCGGTGACAGTTTCCCACCTAAAGACCGCCTTAACGGCTTCCCACAGTGTGGAAACTGAGATTGACTCGGTTTTGTTAAATTTTATATAGGGACCCATCGACAGCAAATAAATCAAATCGTAAATATACCCGATGAACAAGCGAAAAAAACAAAAAATCTTTCTCGGCTGGGTGCAAGAAGTGCCGAGGATCTACCTCCCCCCCCATCTGTGTCATAAAATATGACAAAGCCATGGCCACCCTAGGAGCAAGAGATTTAGGCTTGGAACAATCCAATCAAGGGTCCAAGACACAATTCTGGTCCCCATCTAAAATAAGATGATGTGAGTCAAAATTAGTGAATGAAGCCAGCAGGGTATCAATAAACTTTGTACAACCAGTTTGGGGTGTAAATATTCACCATAACAACCAGGGTGCTCACCAGGGAGTCACAGACAATAACGTTTCTGGGGTCGGCCGCACTCTTAGAGGCAGAAAACTGAACCCTTTTATTAATTAAAATCACTGCACACCTGGCCCTACCATTGAAACCCGAATGGAAGACCTGTCCTACCCGCACCTTGTGCAGCCTAGTTTGGTCTCTGACCCACAAATAGGTCTCTTACAAAAACATCACATTGGAGTTTAAACTCGTAAGGTGAGAAAATGCCCTTGATCTTTTCACTGGGCCATTCAAACCCGTAACTTTCCAGATGACCAAGCGAATAGGGGATCTCCCACCCCCCACTCAATTTGGAGTCCGCCATTTCCACCAAGAGAGATTACCCAAAGGATACATAAAAGGTACAGTGAACAGATCCACACAAGATGGCCACCAAACTAAGTCAAAAGACTGGACAAAGAAAAATCTACAGACACGTCAGCAAACTACCCTCAACCCCCTCCCCCAATGCCATCTCCCTTGAATACAACCACACCCAAGTACAAAAGCAAGCAGAAGTGAGGCAAATAGAAACTATGTCGAACAAATCCAGACAAAACAAGAACTCTGAGCTCATTATCGACCAAACGAATATAATGAGCTGCAACAATACCTTCAAAACCGCTCCTGTTAGCTTACTTTAAGTTAACACGGAGGCTCCCAGCTGGATAAACATAAATATAAATAACAAAATACCAAAACCCCACATACATTACGCACCATCAGGAAGTTATATATTATAATGAACAGAACCCCACATAGTGTAAAACCCCAACTCTAAGCAAGAACAATAAGAACTCAACCCCAACAATAACAAGAACAAACATGAAATCCCAACAATGTAACAATTCAACATGTCCGTCGACAGAACCAAAACCCAATTACAACGCGCCCAACTCGTGCCTTTTAACGAAAGAGTCTGCCTTTCCTGACCCGTCGAAAAAGGTTAGATCAAACTGAACCGGACTCCCCTTTTATTCAGGTGGCCTTGACTCCATTGTACACAGCTCTCGTCTTTGCTAGATCCGCAACCATGTCCTGATGGAACCTGATGGAGTGGCCTTCCCACTTATGTTACGGTGTTCCTTTTTCCATCTCAATACCCTTTCCTTTTCCTTGAAGCTGTAGAACCTCACCAACACCACACGCAGTGCATCTTCAGGATGAGGCCTCGGCCCAGTGTATGATGGGCTCGATCCAATTCAGGCGGGGATGGAAATCCACCCTCGCCTACCATTTGCCGAACAAGCTTGAGAAGTACTCGGTGGGTGTTGGACATTCCATCAACTCCAACCCCACAATATTCTGCCTCCTCGGCCTGTTTTCTAGGTCATTCATCTTGTCCCTCAATGGTTTAATCGTTTTGATCACCGAAGACTGTTCCGATTCCAGCAAGGCAATTTGATCGTTATGGCCTGACAAGGCCAGCTCCATATCTTTGATTGTAGCTCCCTGGGCTTCAACAGTCTGGTTATTTTTCCTCAGAGCCACTCGAATGGGGACCAAGATCTCTTCCATTGATTTCTTGAGGTCCTCTGACACAATTTGTCGGTGCGTTTCGAATTCTTTTGCCAAGGTATTAGAAAGCACATCGGCTGTTTGTGGAATGGACAGAGCACCAGAAACTGGCTCCGCCATTTTACCTGCCGGTGAGCACCAAGAGGCCTCAGACTCTGTCAATCAGTTTCTGCTCCCAGCCTTCTTTTCCTTGATATTTGTGGTAATTTCAGTCATACAATATCTCTATTTGCAATAATTCTGAAAGTAAAAAATTCGTGGTCCTAAGAAAAGAGGCAAAAAGTGCAGTTACTCAGCGGAAGCCACTTTGTGCACATGTTCTCCTGACATAATGACAGTGGAAGTCCCCTAGGATTGTTTATTTAAGCATGCTTAAAAGTGATCTCCATGCAAGGTGACTTCAAACATCTTTCTCTCTTACTCATAGTGAAACGAAGCAATATCGGCCCAGTGAAGTGAATCTTGCATTTTAGTTCTGTCCACCTAAAGTTTATCAATGTGTGGCTACCTGTCCTGCTTTTCTGCCTGTGGTTCTGTCTTTCACCTCCTCTCCTCCTTCCCCTCATGGATCTGTCGTTCATGTTGGGATATGATGCTTTCAGTCGAGCCACTAGTCTCTCTCCCAATTGGCCTCTTCTTGTGGCTGAGCTTTGGTAAGTATGAGCAGCTAGTTCAACTGGACATCACTGCTGAAGCTGATTCTGTCCTCAGTCTGTGTATCTCCCCATCAGGAGGCACTGGATCATGATGAGAGTGAGAATCTAAGCTGATATTTCTCTTCCCTGGCGCAGGGGTACTGTGGTTGTAATGCTCCACCAAAACCCTGCACAGTTTGGGAATGCAATCTAGCAACTTTGTAGGGCTAATTATTCAGCACAGACTGTAGGTTACATTTTCCATCAGGTTATTGAATGAGTCTTGTGGTCCATCTGTTTAAATCCTAATTAATGGTGCCTCATGGCGCAGCGGTTAGCACTGCTGCCTGCGGCATTGAGGACCTGGGTTCGATCCCGGCCCTGGGTCACTGTCCGTGCGGAGTTTGCACATTCTCCCCATGTCTGTGTGGGCTTTACCCCTACAACCCAAAGATGTGCAGTTTAGGTGGATTGGCCACGCTTAATTGTCCCTTAATTTTAAAAAAACCGAATTAAATTTTGCAGCTAAATTAATAGTACATTTTTCCATAACCGTGCAGCAGAACTTTGAGGCAGAATTTACTGTTGACAATGGCATGGGGTCTTGCCTGGCGGCTGGAGAACCGGCGGGACACCTGCAGTGCCTCCTTTTTTGAGGAAGGCCCACTAATATTGTGCCAGTGAGACAATTCAGGGTCCTGCTGAGAGCTGCCAACAAATCAAAGGCCACTGGCTTTCCATTGCCCGTCAGCGCTACTGCGGGCAGCGCCTGCTGCTGGTAACGTACCAGAGGCCTCGGATTGATAAGGGACCCAGGCCACAGGTGGGTGAGGGCAGGATGGGGTTGTGCAGAGAGGCTCCCTGGCTCAGGAGGAGAAGGGGTTCAAAGGAAAGGACAGCTTGGGCTTTTAGAGCCCCCCCCCACATCAACCCCCCCCCCCCCCCCCCCCCCCCCCCCCCCCCCCCCCATCTCTCCTGATGTTGGGTCCTTCAATTAGGCATTGAGTGAATAAGGGCAGGATTTTCCTACAAGCTCTGGAACCCTGTCATCATGACCAAATGAAGGAGCCGACCTGTACATGCCAGGGGGCCAGGCTGAGAGAGTCATTTTCCCAAGGGTGGCCTCCTAATTGGCTGTTTCAGTACTGACCATCCTATTAAGAGCAGGTGGTCTTGTGCTACCACCCCAATCACAGGGCCAGCAATTCTAGATCCTGGGTGTCCCACGAGGTATGGTGGGTGTTTTTAAGAATATGAGGGCCCTTCAAAATGGATGCACCCTCAAAGGCGTCAGATTGAATGAATAAATCCGAGATACCAAACAGTTAGGCACCTTGAGGCAGGGTAGTAGGAGTGACAGCGGACAAGGGGGAGGGGAGACCCTCTTCAGTTAGCTTTTGACCTCTTCAGCAGTTAGCTTATGACCTACTAGATTCTTAAAGTATCATGAAGATCATGAGATCCATAGTCATCAGACAGTACATTGGTTTAGTCGCTACTTAGTGATTTGTAGAATAAAAGTATTTTATTTATGTCCTGTTGTTGATCTCTTTTTTCTTTCTGGCAATAACTAACCAATACTTTGATGTTCGTGTCTTGCCCACAAATCTCTGAGTCTGCTGCTTTACAGTGACCACATGATGTTGCACATTTAAAACAATCCAATGGAAGATGCATGTCAAGAAGACACAACATAACATAGCATTGAAAAAAATGAGGAACCTTCTATTTTCAGTATCAGTTAATTATCAATTAATGATATGGCGTGATCCATGACAGAAATAGGTCACCATTGCAAACCTAAGGCTGAACAGAATCAAAAATTTGCTCTGAAGTATTTTGAATGGTATTGAGCATTTTATGAGATCAAGTCTAATGTATGTTGCCAAATGTAAGTAAGACTGAACATTTGCACTGTGAACAGCACTTTTTTAAAATTAACAACTGTATTCAATTGAGAGCACTGTGTATAAATGAATGTTGGCTATTCTTGGTATTACAATTATTTAAAGGTTTTTAGAAAGGTTTAAGGAAATTAAATAATACAATTACTTCAGGATTTTGTTCCGCAGTTAAGTGCATTTTCATTGTGTCATTTTTGGAGTCTGCCCAGTTTTCTTTTAATATTAAAAATAATTGAGTTTGGTCCATAAATTAAATTTATCAAATTGTGTTATGCCCTTTGAAATTGGATAGGTATCCTGGCAGCCTGAGCAAGAAGTTAATCTGCTTTCCTTAAGCCTTCAGTGTCTACAACTGCAACAGGATTGCAATGATAGAACATCTGCCTGTCACCCTAGACACTGTGTAATTTTTCCCATATCCCTTTTACAAATAATGATATTTGGATCGAGCATTAACAGGCTTAATTACTTTAAAATTGTCATTTTAATTTACACTGATATAGTATTGATCATACAAGCAGAGATTAAACTGTTCACTGAAGCAGATGATGGGGAATTAAACATTAAAGGGTCCTCATGGGGCTGAGAGGGTAGTCCAGAATGTGCCATGAGAGGAATGATATTTCTCCGTAATGAACTGACAGGATGCAGGGACATGAATCTTTGGCCTGAAAAAAAAAGGAAATAATGGGGTTTGGGAACCATTTGCAGGTTATTCATTCACTGCCATGCACCAATTCTCCTGTGATTCATCTACTTTACTTGCATTTATTTATCCAGTGAATTCAGGTTACTGTATATGACCTTTTAACTGAGCAGATTTTATATGAGGGTTCAGGGTGGATTTGCAGGTGAAAAAAATCTGCTGTCGACAACAGTCTTTGAGTACCAATAAGCAACATTATTAGTTTTTTAAAAATCCCTCGTTTACTTTTGGCTTCTGTGCATTGCTCTACAGTCCTTACGCTTTCATGTATTGGCAATAAGTTGTTTTACATACACAAATAAAGCACATAATAGTTACCAAGCATGCCTGTAATAGAAGCAACAGTTGAAAACCAGCATTTCAACCCATTCTGATTTGACAAGAATAATCAGAGTTTGCATTTTCCTGAACATTACGTTCATATTAAAAGTTTTCTGTTTTATTATCCCCTTCGCAGGGCACTTTATTTGCTATGCTTCTTACCGGGTAGTATCTGCATGAAACGCCGCAGAATTGCAGCCACAGATTGACCAAATCTGGCAAGCAGGTTCAGCAGTTGATGATATCCAGGAACACGGCTCCAAAGATATCAAATTAATTAAGATAATCCCTATTCATTTCCGAAAATTGAGAACCCCTCGTTGCCAAACTCCTAGCTGAATATAGGGAATAAAAACGTTGTTTAGGCTATTTAGGAAATGGTTTCTCGCACTTTGGCTTTAGGTACATCCAGTCGACTGGGCTTTCACCAGTTTCAAACATGTCCTACCACATGCCATCGATGGGCGGAACGAGTCTGCTGTGACGAGCACTGGACACAATATTAGTGAAGGTGAGGCGTGCCTGCAGCTAACATTCGCTGCAAATATGTGGAGCGGGTGGGATGTTAATCAGCATGAAACACTGAATTGATGCCAACGCTGCATTTGAATTTCGACTCTCCAGCCATTGGTTAACCTCACACAGCTGAATGTGTGGTAACGGGCATGGAGGGTCCACCAGCACTATTTGAAACGGTGATCAGTTGATTACAGATTGGTTCCTTGGTGATTTCTTGGTGATTCATTCTGACTGTTGGCACATTTCTGGAAGTGTTTGGTGCTTTCCATTCTTGTTTCAAGTTGAAAATCTTTAGTGAGTTGATTGACAGGTGTTGAAAGGCGATTGCTGATGCCAAGGATTCTACACAAACCAGAACCAAACGGCTGCCAGAAATGGGTGACCCAGTGAGCCATCCTCTTGGCTTTGCACATGACTTGAGGTGGCACAGTGGTTAGCACAGTGCCAGGGACCCACATTCGATTCCGACTTTGGGTGCCTACCAGTGTGGAGTTTGTACATTCTTCCCGTGTCTGTGTGGGTTTCCTCCGGGTGCTCCGGTTTGCTCCCACAGTCCAAAAGTGTGCGTGTAATAATAATAATAATAAGCCCTTATTGTCACAAGTAGGCTTCAATGAAGTTACTGTGAAAAGTCCCTAGCGCCAAACCCTCCACTGCCGGCCTAGCCCCTGGAAGTGCGGAGGATTCCACAAGTTCCGGGCGGCCCGACACCGGAGTGGTTCACGCCGCTCTTGGAGCTGGCATCGGCCCATCCGGCCAGTTTCGGGAGAATCCCGCCCCTGGTTCTGAGACTGAAACGCTGAATTCTAGATTCCCTAGTCAGGGGAAACATTTTTGCAGCACTCCCCTGTCAAACTCCTTCGGAATTTTATATGTTACAATTGGGTCACCTCTCATTCTTCTAAACGCGATGAAATATCAGTCCAGTCTTCTCTATCTCTCCTCAGAGGACACTCCCCTCATTTCAGAGTGCAGGCTGGAATAATCAGAGGTCACAGAAAGTGCAGCAGGGTGCTGGAAGAGTGAGGAGGCAGAAGTGGAAAGGAGCTCTTGGCAGGAGTACTTATCTGCAGAGGGTCTTTAGGAAACAGCTCTGTTTGGGTGGATACTGCTTGTGCTGCAATGAAACATGTGACCTCAGTTATCACACGCCGCATCATGGTTAGATCAGTAAGTATGCTCATAGAGTTGGCCACTACTCACATGTTGGAAAAGATGAACTCCAGGTTCTGCACAAAGCCCTGTGTCAAGTTGGTATTGAATGAATCAAGGCTGCAGGTGGATTGTAGAAGCTGTCAATCACAGTCCACTACCAGAAAGTTATGAATGGCTTGCAGCTAATGGATCTGCGGGATTGATACACAGACCATAACTGTTTTCCTCCCAGGAATGGACAGGCAGAGCCTCCAGTTAAGTATTACAACTATTATTTTTGGACTGCCCCTGTCTTGACTACTCTCTAGGTTCCAAACAGGAGTCTGTTTTCTCGGGGTGGGGATAGGTCAGATGACATCCTTACTTGGGGATAGGGTGGGCCACCAGACAATCCGGGGGGGGGGGGGGACTGCTGTGAGTTGTGGGTGTGTGAAAGGGGGTTCGGGCTGGTTAGCGGTGCGGGGTTGGGTGGCTACCGCGGTACCTCGCTATCAGGTCATCCGTACAAAATGGCGGCCCAAAAGTGGGAGTCCCTTAAGAATCTCTTGTATTCCACACCATGCATAAATTTGCATGGCGGGGAATACTGAATTGCTTCGATTTGTGCTCCCAGGAGGATCATAAACAGGTTGAAATTCATCTCCGGCAGGAGAACATGGCGAGATTCTCCGCTTCTGAGACGAGCTATTGATGCCAACGCAGAATCCATGGACTTTTACGACTGAAAAACTGGTGCCGCACATGGACTTATTCCGCTACCATTGAGGGGCTAGCACTGGTGCCGCGTGGAACACAATCGATTCCAATGAAAAATGATGTGGGATTCGCCGGGTCCATAATCGACATGCGGGAGGCTGACAAGCTGCAGCAGCATACACATTACAATCCCCGCACACACTCATCCCAGCCAAGAAGATGACACTAGTTGCGCTGGAGCGTGCCCATACAGCTGATGGATCGGCTGGGGCCAGTGGGCACCTCTACGACCCATGGCACTAAGTTCAAAGTGGGTTGTTAGCGGTGTGCGCAGCTGCCTTTTGGGTTGCGGCAATGGCGTTCCATGTCCATCCACCCCGACCACACAGCCCACCTCCTGGACAAAACCCACTACCCTCTGTGGCCCTGCCAGAAGCCCCCACTCCCCCCAATCCCGCCCTCAGCCAGGTGCACAACTGGCAGCAAACTATGGCGATGTTGGACACCTTCTTTCCTTCTTTCCCTCAGCAGCCGCAAGGCCGGTTTCACAATTTTGGAAAGCACAATTGAACCGTGCCATCAGGAACTCGGCCCATTGGAGGCGGAGAATCGCGGAGGCCCCGGAGAATATTGGGTCAATCCCGCTAATGATATGCAAATGGTCTCTACTGTTTGTGCGTTCCGGAATGCATTGATGCTGCTGTCGAGGTGCTGGAGCATTGCGATTTGGTGTCAAATCGGCTCCTGTTGCGATTTCAGCGTCGGAACCAATTCTCTGTCCAATCCCTTTTCCCGATTTTGGCGACGGCTAACAGAGAATTCCGCCCATAGTCTCCCAAATGGAGAATCCAGCCCTATCTTATTTTTTAATGGAACCTACAATTTTTAAAGTATACAAAGTGCTTGAAGATATAGCCATAGTACAACCTTATCTTCCAATATGCCTTTCAAATGTATTTAAAAATATAAGAGTGAGTATAAATCAACTGCACAAGTGTTTCTTTATGCAGAATGCATTCTGTCACCATTTGTTCAGAGGGCTGGGTGCATGCCTGGCTTTTCAAGTCCCTGTGGTCTTCCATTTACACCCCTGATCTCCTACCACTCAAGGAGCTGTATTCCGAAGAAAGATTTTGTGAGCAATTTCAGGACCATGGAGAGCTTATTGATAGCTTTGTTTCAGAAAAGCCACATTGGCTGCTGCTGAAGAATATTTTTTTTTACCTCTCCCATTCATCTGAACGGTTAATTAGTAACGGCTTACATTATCATAATTGCACAGTAGTAATTGTACCATTGAGACCTCAACTGTGTATAACCACTGTAAAATTTATTCGAAGCCTATTTACCCTTTTATCTAATTCTGTGTCAGCCATTTTATAGTCACTTCTTGAGACATTTATTGATAGTCAATAGACAATGAGGTGTACTGACCTTTTTTAATGTCTTGGAAAACTGACAACATACAGGTTCTGTTCCCTGATGAGGAACACCATGAAGAGATCAGCGAGTTATGCTATAAACCCTTCAGAATCACAACATTGTATCTGGAGAACTCTGTTTACAACTATGATCACTATAATTCCTTTCTGTAAACATCACAAGACATGGTTTAATTTTGATATCAGAACTGGGCAGGAGTTATATGAAGGGGAAATAAGTGTGCATTCTTAGTGCCTTAATTTGGATGACCCAGTGCTGTTCACAGTCAATCAGATTCTTTTCATTTGTCCTTTCAACTTTATGCTGTAATGTAGGGTCACTTGAACAGACTCCTCGAATGACACAGCACTCCCTCGGTATTTATGTGGCAACTTATTCTACATGCTCAACGGGAAATCCCGTTGACAACGGTGGAACTGGGAGTCTGGCGGTCTGCCTCTGTCGCTGGAAACCACGTGGTGGGATGGTCGCTAAATCAAGCCCACAGTCTCCTCAGTCATGTTCAAAGGTTCCATATTGGACAAACGAATGGATGGAGTCAGCATTGGTCGACCTTGAGAATCTCTTTTCTGTCCAAACTGTATTTTCCTTCTTGTGAACCTCTTGTACAACTTGTTTCTGGGGTCCTGTGTCACTTACTCTTGCAACTTTCGGATGGACAGATGTTCAGGACAATTCCTCCCAAAAGAACCCAATTTAGAATAAGAACAGGCACTCTATGAATGTGCTCACTCTCCTCTTCGCTTTGTTAATGATAACATTCTCTAACCATCCACAATGCATAGGCCAAAATCAAGTGATCAAGCTTTTCTGTTGGCTTTCAGAATTCAACTTCTTTGCTTCTTGAAAATGAGTTCAAATTAGTTTAGGAATGATGGAAAGGGATAGGTATAAACCACAGGGCAAGAGTTATTGCTGGGGGAAAGGCAATTTTGATGCGATGAGGCAAGACTTAGGATGCATCGCCTGGAGAGGAAAACTGCAGGGGATGGACACAATGGAAATGTGGACCATGTTCAAGGAACAGCTACTACGTGTCCTTGATAAGTATGTACCTGTTAGGCAGTGAGGAAGTGGTCGAGTGAGGGAACCATGGGTTCCTAAAGCAGTTGAATCACTTGTCAAGAGGAAGAAGGAGGCTTATGTGAAGATGAGACGTGATGGTTCAGTTGGGTCGCTTGAGAGTTACAAGTTAGCTAGGAAGGCTCTAAAGAGAGAGCTAAGAAGTGCCAAGCAAGGACATGAGAAGTCTTTGGCAGATAGGATCAAGGATAACCCTAAAGCTTTCTATAGGTATGTCAGGAATAAAAGAATGACTAAGGTAAGAGTAGGGCCAGTCAAGGACAGTAGTGGGAAGTTGTGCGTAGTGTCCGAGGAGTTAGGAGAGGTGCTAAATGAGTATTTTTCGTCAGTATTCACACAGGAAAAAGACAAAGTTGTCGAGGAGAATACTGAGATACAGGCTACTAGACTAGAAGGGCTTGAGGTTCATAAGGAGGAGGTGTTAGCGATTCTGGAAAGTGTGAAAATAGATAAGTCCCCTGGGCCGGATGGGATTTATCCTAGGATTCTCTGGGAAGCTAGGGAGGAGATTGCTGAGCCTTTGGCTTTGATCTTTAAGTCATCTTTGTCTACAGGAATAGTGCCAGAGGACTGGAGGATAGCAAATGTTGTCCCCTTGTACAAGAAGGGGAGTAGAGATAACCCCGGTAACTATAGACCAGTGAGCCTTACTTCTGTTGTAGGAAAAGTCTTGGAAAGGTTTATAAGAGATAGGATGTATAATCATCTGCAAAGGAATAATTTGATTAGAGATGGTCAACATGGTTTTGTGAAGGGTAGGTCGTGCCTCACAAACCTCATTGAGTTCTTCGAGAAGGTGACCAAACAGGTGGATGAGGGTAAAGCAGTTGATGTGGTGAATATGGATTTCAGTAAAGCGTTTGATAAGGTTCCCTACAGTAGGCTATTGCAGAAAATACAGAGGCATGGGATTCAGGGTGATTTAGCAGTTTGGATCAGAAATTGGCTAGCTGATAGAAGACAAAGAGTGGTGGTTGATGGGAAATGCTTTGACTGGTGTCCAGTTACTAGTGGTGTGCCACACGGATCTGTTTTGGGGCCGTTGCTGTTTGTCATTTTTATAAATGACCTGGAGGAGGGCATAGAAGGATGGGTGAGTAAATTTGCAGATGACACTAAAGTCGGTGGAGTTGTGGACAGTGCAGAAGGATTTTACAAGTTACAGAGGGACATAGATAAGCTGCAGAGCTGGGCTGACAGGTGGCAAATGGAGTTTAATGCAGAAAAGTGTGAGGTGATTCATTTTGGAAGGAATAATAGAAAGGCAGAGTACTGGGCTAATGGTAAGATTCTTGGTAGTGTGGACGAGCAGAGAGATCTCGGTGTCCATGTCCATAGATCCCTGAAAGTTGCCACCCAGGTTGAGAGGGTTGTTAAGAAGGCGTACGGTGTGTTAGCTTTTATTGGTAGAGGAATTGAGTTTCGGAGCCATGAGGTCATGTTGCAGTTGTACAAAACTCTGGTGCGGCCGCATTTGGAATATTGTGTGCAGTTCTGGTCGCCACATTATAGGAAGGATGTGGAAGCATTGGAAAGGGTACAGAGGAGATTTACAAGAATGTTGCCTGGTATGGAGGGAAGATCATATGAGGAAAGGCTGAAGGACTTGAGGCTGTTTTCATTAGAGAGAAGAAGGTTAAGAGGTGACTTAATTGAGGCATACAAGATGATCAGAGGATTAGATAGGATGGACAGTGAGAGCCTTTTTCCTCGGATGGTGATGTCCAGCATGAGGGGACATAGCTTTAAATTGAGGGGAGATAGATATAGGACAGATGTCAGAGGTAGGTTCTTTACTCAGAGAGTAGTAAGGGCGTGGAATGCCCTGCCTGCAACAGTAGTGGACTCACCAACACTAAACGCATTCAAATGGTCATTGGATAGGCATATGGACGATAAGGGAATAGTGTAGAGGGACTTTAGAGGGGTTTCACAGTACGGCGCAACATCGTGGGCCGAAGGGCCTGTACTGCGCTGTAATGTTCTATGTTCTATGATATTGACGTGGAAATTCAATGGCGCCTCTCCCAATCTGGCAGGCAACGCTCATACGCTGATTCCACACTCGGAGACACCACTAACCAGATTGATAAAGGTCCCTGGATAGATGTTCGGGGCCCCCGCGTGAAGACCCTTTGCATGTGAAAATTCCGAGCCTAAAGCCTTTGAGAATTTTGAAAATCCCTTCCTAGCTTTTCTGCAAATAATTTTGAAAAATAGCCAAATAGATTTTCCTACTGACTGAAAGAGAAGCACTCTATCATTTGTCTAGCTTAAATGCGATGGATGAATCCTGGGAAATGGCACGTGCTTTGACTGCACAATCGTCCTTCAGTTAACAGCATCATTGATCTGCACAAAAATATCCAGCCTGAAACCAGGCTGTTGGAAGGCCTTCAAATAAAAACTTTAATGAAGATAATGAAAGACATAGGCATCAATGTAGCAGACAAATTTGAATACGTTCTTGTGAAATATATAATTTATTGTCTGTTTCTTTTATTGAGCGTCCTCATTCTAATTGACAATTGTTTGGAAGAAGAACAACGAATGAGTTGAATTATGAAAACAAACCAAGTTTCACTACAACATGAGTTTTGTGTCCATAAATATAAATCATTCTACTTATAGATTCCTGTTACTGTGTAAAAATTGTTGGAGAATATTATTTTCAGAAAGCATTGTGAATAATTCGATATTTTCATCAATGGATCGTATTGCTGAAATATCCCCATCAGGCTTTGCCTTTCTAAATGTTTACTATTGAGTGTTGGTATCAAATTGTGACCCAAAATCATCATAATGAAGTGAGGTTTTTTAACAAGGGAAGCAACTGACAAAGATAGCTTAAAAAGAATGCTTTGTGGCTGTTAATCAAAGAAATTGTGAACTTTTGCTAAATCAGGAATATGTACAATTCCACATGGATACAACAAATAAATTTTTGATTGTATTCTATCGCTGTAATTATTTTTCTTATGTTCTCCCCCTTTGTCATCCCTGTACGCATGCAACAGTGGTTTCCAATTTTACCGGTATGTTTGATTGGAGGGCTCCAAGTAACCACTGCAACTGAACAATGGGCTATCTTCAAAAATGAATTGGTTTGGGCACAGTCAAGGTATATTTCTTCAAAAGAGAAAGGGAGGACAAATACACCTCGAGCTCCCTGCATGAGAAGATGAGATACAAATTGAGATAAAGAAGAAAAAGTGTGCTTATGGCAGGTGTCAGTTAGGAAATGCTATTGACAACCTAGCTGAATACAGGTGATTCAGTGGGGAGGGGGTAAAGCATTTTAGAGAAGCGATGGGGGGGGGGGGTTATGAGAAAAGACTGGCAGCTAACATTAAGGAGAATCCAAGAGTCTTCTATGGGCATATAAATAGTAGAAGGGTTCAGTAAAGCCAATTGGAGGCCTAAAATGGATTTTACACATGGAGGTGGGAGAAAAGGCTGAGATATTTAATGAATACTTTGCATCTGTCTTTACGAAGAAGGCCATGGTAGCAGAGGAGGAAACTCTATCACTAGAAGGGTTAAACATTGAGAAAGAGGAAGTATTGGATCAATGGGGGGCCTCACGGTAGCATGGGGGCCTCACGGTAGCATGGTGGTTAGCATCAATGCTTCACAGCTCCAGGGTCCCAGGTTCGATTCCCGGCTGGGTCACTGTCTGTGTGGAGTCTGCACGTCCTCCCCATGTGTGCGTGGGTTTGCTCCGGGTGCTCCGGTTTCCTCCCACAGTCCAAAGATGTGCGGGTTAGGTGGATTGGCCATGCTAAATTGCCCGTAGTGTAAGGTTAATGGGGGGATTGTTTGGTTACGGGTATACGGGTTACGTGGGTTTAAAGTAGGTTGATCATTGTTCGGCACAACATCGAGGGCCGAAGGGCCTGTTCTGTGCTGTACTGTTCTATGTTCTATGTTCTATGTAATGGTCTGTACTTAAAGTTGATCAGGACCAGATGAGATGCATCCAAGGATATTGAAAGATGTGCGAGTGAAAATTGAAAGGACACTGGCTATAATCTTTCAGTCCTTCAGAGGTGAAGGGAGGTGCCAGAGGACTACAGAATTGAAAACATTACGCCCTTGTTCAAAAAGCATTGTCAGGCTTGCAGACCAGTCAATTTAACTTCAGTGGTGGGGACGTTTCTAGAAACAATTATTCGGGATAGAATTAATAGTCACATGGAAAAATGTGGGTTGATAGGAAGATTTTTACAGTAACTTCATTGCAGTGTTCATTTAAGCCTACGTGTGAAAATAATAAAGATTATTATTATTATTTATTATTATTATTATTATTTTCTGATTTGATGGAAAAGTGCTTTCTTTGCTGTGTACTATTTTTGGGTGGCCTGAGGTCATGAAAGGCACAAGGCAAATATAAATTCCTCTTTCTTTGTACCGACCTGAAATGATCTGAGAATAGCTACCAGACGTGGTCTGACATCTTTTGGAAAAGTGGTGGAAAGTGTTGTGAACAATGTTAAAGCAATAGTCTAGTTGTATTGTCAACAGCTAAATGTCAGATAACTCCAATTAACAATGCAATTTCCACTGATGCATCGTAATGTAAAACGCCTTGGAGTGCTTACAAAAGATGGGGTTGGAAAGAAAGTAAAGGGAAATGGAGCAGGTTAAACAGAGTTTTCAAAGTGGATTTTGGAAGTGGTCGAGGTAGCAGTGTACAGTCGATTTGGGGAAGTTTAAATATGCGAAAGGGTAGAAAGAGCTGCCTCTGATGGTAGTGCAGAGTAAATGGGCAGTAAGGATGAGAGCGAGAATTTACGGTTGGAAAAAATTGCTGAGTCAAATGGAAAGATTTTGACAATGAAGAAGGGGACCTTCAAACTGACGTGCTCGGATACCAGAGACTCATTGAGGCTTGATAGCTACAGCCTTGAGTGCACATGGAGTACTTTCAATAAGAGGAGGTGGGTTTGCAAAGTTCAGAACTCTGTGAAATTTGTGAAGGATGGAAAGGGGGAGAAAAGCATTTGAGAAGTTTAAGGCAATGAAAGCATTGATTTGGGTTATATTTGTGGGGATTGTAATGGTGGGTGGTGAGTGACAATGAGATGACTAAAAACATTTCGGAAATGCAAACGTGAAACTGATTAAAGGACATTTAACTGCAATCTCCTGACATAACATTAGGAAAAGAATGGCAGGACCCTTGGACAAATAATGTTAATGTTAGAAATCGCTTCAGCCATTTCCCTAGGGTCTCGGAGAACCTTGTGTCGAATTGCATCAGGCGATTATACTAGTGGAATTGATATGGATTGGGTTTAAGGGTGTCGCCGCCAATTTAAAGTTTCTACTGATAGCAGTTAATCTGCTCCGTTTCCCTGATTGAATCCTAACCACATTCAGCTCAGGCAGTTTGTAATTATAGATATTGTTCAAAATTTAACTGGTGATAATGAATAAACAAGTGAATAATAAATGAAGAATTGCATTTTCCCATTGCAAACTCAGCCATGATTGGCACCCTGAGTATACTAAAACGATCTGTTATCTGGTGCTAGTGAAATGAAGAAGGAAGCTAATGATGATGATGTTTGAGATCTGCACTGAATTCTTGTATAAGTCCACTCTTCACGATAGACCACCATTTGAGCCAGTGATGTAGGGCTTTGGTAAGAAAAGTCATTCCAATTCTGGCTACTTGGAGATGTATTCACTAGTGCCTGCTATATTCATGACTTAGATGAGGAGACGAGGAATTTGCTGATGATACAAAGGTATGCTGTGGGGAGGATAGAAAGAGGCTGCAAAGAGATAGAGACAGGTTATGTGAGCAGGCAACAAGTTTGCAGGTGGAGTATAATGTGGCAAGTTTGGTCATAAGAACAGAAAGCAGAATAGTTTTTAGAAGTTGTGACTAGCAAACGTTGATGTTCAAAGAGAATTGGATGTGCTCGTACATGGGGAACGCAGAACGTTAGCATGTTGCACAGCAAGCAATTAGAAAAGCAAATGGCATGTTAACCTATATTACAAGGAGTATTGGAACGCAGGAATAAAGAGGTCTTGCTACAATTGTAGATGTGAGACCACATTTGGAATACTGTGTGAAGTTTTGGCCTCCATATTTAAGGAAGGATGTGCTTGCACTGGTGTCAATACAATGAAGGTTCACAAAATTTGTCCCTGAGATGAGAGGGTTGTCCTATGATGTGAAGTGAGTAAACTGGGCCTATATTCTCTGAAGAATGAGAGGTGAACTCAATGAAGCATACAAGATTCTGAAGGGGATTGTTTCCATTGGTGACAGAATCTAAAACATGGGTACTTAAGTCGAAGGGTAGTGAGTCTTTGGAATTTATTTTACCTCAGAGGGCTGTGGACACTCCATTGTTGAATACATTTAAGGGTGCAATCGACAGATTTTTATCTCTCTCAGGAAATCAAGGGATATGGGGATCAGGCGGAAAAGTAGAGTTGAAGCTCAAGATCAGCATGACCATATTGAATGGCAGAGCAGGCTCCACAGGCTATCAGGTCTACTCCTGCTCCTCTTTCCTTGCACTCTTGTACTTGTTTGCCATCTAGCTGAAAACACGCCGTTTGTACACACACTAACCCAAGACCTATTCCCAACTCATACAGGCTCAGGTAGATAACCTGGGCAACTCGGTGGCATTGAGTGACTGAGTTTTATCCTTATTGAGGAATACATCAAATCTTCCAAAGATGTTACTTTACGAAGGATAATTGGTGCTCCAGAAACTGTAAAAGAAATCAATTAAATGCTAATAAAATATGAGCTCACAAAATGTAATTGATTTGCATTTGAAGGAATGATCACATTGCAAACTGATTTGTATTCATGGATTACATGTCAGGATTGAAAAGTTGCAGTTTACACAGCAGGAGCACTGGAGAGAGATGACATTTAGAGCATCTCTGTCAGCTTAAGGTTGTACTTGTCTTCACCATCCCTGTTCAAATCTTCAGTTTGCCACCAGAGAATAATGCTTACAGCTTCATCAACTTGAATTTATGTTTGGAAAAACAAAAGTACTGTGAATGCTAGAAATCTGACCTATGAAGCAAAGAATGCTGGAAATACTCTGATAGGTATTTATGCATATTCTGGTTGGGTTTAGGATGAGGCACCCACAAATGGGCCAGTCCAAATATACAATATCAACATTGGTCAAAACTGAATTCTGGAGCTTAACTGTAAGGTTAGGAGTGCCTAGCATGAAGAAAATACGACACTGAGCGAGAGTCTCTGTTTGGGAGACAGTTCTCCCGCTGGTGGCAAATTGCTACCAATTCATGCATGGCGAGAAACACAAGGGAATCCTACTATCTGGTCGCCATTTTGAGTGAACGGCCCGATAGCGAAGACCCGTAGCCAGCACCCCCCCCCCCCCCCCACCCCACCTGACCGCAAATCAGGCCCTCACCCCCCTCACCGCACCGCAAAGCAGCTCACACCCATATATTGCCTAGGTCCCCCCCCCCAATTACCGGGTGACCTGACCTACACCCCCCCCCCCCCCCAAGAACACCCCCCCAAAGGCCCCCTTAATAGGGCAACCCCCCTTTCCCTCAGGGATTCCCTTAATCGGGCGACCAACCCCAGGGAACCCTTTAATATGGAGTCGCCCCCACGGACCCCCTTAATAACGAGAGCCCCAGGGACACCCCTCAAGACAGGGCAATGAAAATATTACAATTGTAACGTTACCTGGAAGTTCCCTGTGTCTATTCCTGGAAGGGGACCACCTGTGATCTATGTTCAAACACCTCAGATCCATTAGCTGCAAGCCATTCATTCATTTCTGGTAGTGGGCTGTAATTGACAGCTTCCACAAAACAGCTGTGGTTGGTTCATTCATGTCCCTTCAACGATGAGTCACTGGAAGTGCTGAAACCCAATGTTTACAAACATCAGCCACATCAAAGGAGATGTAAGTGCATTCCAATCACTCAAGCATGTGATGTAGGGAAGTCGGGAGGCACAAAGGACTTCATAAACTCAAAGTGAAAGCAAATTAATATCAGCAGCAACATGGCATTAGTTTCAAGTGCTTTGCAATCATGTCAGTTGGTTTTCCTACAGCTTCTATTCACTGAACGTAGGCATTCTGATTTGAATTAAAGTTCCGATTTGTTTTGCGGTTACCGGGTCTGTGGTACTCTGCCTGTGTTAGGTGGGATTTTACAATGATCCGCAAAGTATGCTAATGTCCTACCAGAACTAGTGCTGAGAAACTGGATGTTGTCTCATTGTGTGTCAGGATGCCGGCAGTAATGGAGAGGGGCGGCGGGGGGGGGGGGGGGGAATAGGCATTCACTGCAAAGACAATACAGAGGAAGGATGAACGAGGGGATTAACATTAAGGGCAGGAGTTCTGCTCTCAGGGGTCACTCCCGGGTCCCTGGATCAGCGCCTGAGTGCCTTTACACTAGGGACCCTCCCTGGAATCCCACATGTTTGCGTGCTGTGTTTCCTGCATGGAAAGCTACCTGCCTGCTGTTGGTTAACATCAGCTTCGGTGGGATGAGGCTCTGAAGTGGGAATTAATTGCTCACTTGAAGGCCTCAGTTGGCGGTGCGATAGGAAGACCACCATGATCTTAATTAGGCTGGAGGCTGGAAGATGGTGGGGTTCCCAGCCACCAGCTTCCTGAAGCCTGATTAAATACCCGTCGCCGCCATGGATGGGGCAGAAGAATCCGCCCTTGATGTCCACTCTCTGCCATATTGTGCCATTCTTGTGTCTTTTCCAGATGAAACTCTATCTAACAATGACTTGCTGCACCCACTGCGACCACATCTCCCATTTAAGAGATGTATGCTGGTTTTAAGCAGTGCGGGTAACTTGACCTCCCGTTGATGTTTCACAATGTTGTGCACCCTGCTCAGGCTTACAGCCACTCGACAACATGGCATTGTTTAAACGAGCAGGCCACATAAAGTATGCACTGGCAGTAAGGGGCATATGTTAATCACAGATCATGGCCAGGATTCACCGAGCCGCCACTCCGAAATGGCATTCGTCGCAGGGGGCGGAGAATGGGGCCTCAGATTCGCGTTCAGGTCCGATGCTGGGATGCGAACCTCCGGCAACCAGAGAATCGGCGCCATTCGCGCGCATGCAGTCGACGCGGCGCTGGTCGAGGGCTGTTGAAAGAGGCCACCACGGCGATTCTCCGCGGTCGACCGGCCAAGTTCCCGCTGGCGTGGTTCATGTATGGTTCCATCCAGCAGGAGCTCGGGGTCGCAGCTGCGGTGGCTGTCCTGGTGGGGGGCGGTGGGATCAGTCTCCGGCGCGGGGGGGGGGCCTCCATGATGGCCAGGCCCACGATTGGGGGCACCAATCGGTGGGCACGTGCGATATGGGGGGGGGGGGGAGGGGCTACCTTCTTCCACGCCGGCCCGCTGTGTGGGTTCGCCCTGTTACGCTGCGCGGAAGGGGCCGCCACATACATGCGCGGACCCGCGGCCAGCAGTGCAGGGCTGCGTATGGCAAATGGAGAAGCACGGAGTACTCCGGCGCCGTGCTGGCCCCCTGTGGGCCACGGAATCACTGGGCCAAGAGGCCTGTTGACTCCGGCGTAATACACTCCGGTGTTTACGCCGGCGTCAACACTTAGCCGCGTTTTTGGAGAATCCCGGCCCATGATCCTCAGCCTGTTTTCACGGTATATGCCATGTGGTAGCCAGGATATTTGAATTGTGATCGTTTAGAAGTGTTATTCAATTACAAGAAATGTGTTGGAACATCCTGATATTTTAAACCTGCTTTTGGAAAGTAGATTTCTTTGTGCCTTGATGCCTTTTCTCCTGGACTAAAATCAACCCATGCATCGCGAAGACACTTGACTTTTGGCTGTCCTCTTGTAACTGTGGTTTCAACCAGGCTTTCGCACTTTGTAAATCAAAACCTTCTTTCAGGATGGACGTATATTTGTGTTGACAATATCCCCAGTGATAATGAATGGAGCATAAATATTCACTGCCAGTAGTTTAACTTAAACATCTCTAAATCTATGGCCACGGCAAGCCTGTACATGCAACTTCCTTATTCCTAGCACACATTTACGTTTTCCATTCATGGTTATGACAAACCACAGTTAGTTCAGACCTCTCCAACCAAGGGATGAGGACATTTAAGAATCCAAAAGATCAGAAGAAAGGCTTTAAACTTATGACTGCACGTCAGCATTCCGTGTGCAGGTTGCAGGATTATTGTTGTTTGCAATGAACATTAAGCTCTCAATGGGAATTAAAAAGCAGGAGAATAATGCTTATGTTTGCTGCAATATGTTAGGTCATTTATCACCCTGGAGATTGAAGGTCATCCTTACTGGAGTGACATCATTTTAAACAGATTCTCATAAATTAAATAATTTTTCAGCTGTGCCATTGTTATGATTAGTACATTCCTTGCTCGTAATTTGTCTACATACAATATTTATTTTCCATTCATTGGGACTATGAATCACAGAATAATTAATAAAATACCGCTAGCCACAGATATTAAAGATAATTGTAATGAACAATGTATGTTTGATAAAATCTGTTGATTGCCAAATTCTGCCTCACCATCTGATTCCTTTTCAGTGCCAATTGGAGCAGAATTGGCATATCTGCTATGCTGGCCGAACATAACATAATCTGCTAGCAGGCTGGCTGACCAAATTAAATCAGAACCAACCAAATAGGAATATGCTGGAAGATCTGTGGACATTGAGGGTCAGAATCTTTTTTTTTAAGGGGCACTTTATAGTGACCAAGCCACCTACCTTGTTCATCGTTTGGGTTGCAGGTGTGGGGAGAATGTGCAAACTCCACCCGGACAGTGACCCGGGGCTAGGATCGAGCGTGGGACCTTGGCGCTGTGAGGCAGCGAACGACTGCGCCACCGTGCCGTCCAAAGTCAGAATCTTATAAAAGCTATGTTTCATTCATCAGATACACGTAAGGCGTGAATTCTCTGCTGGCGGGATTCTCCGTTATGCCAGCAGCGCACTCCCGTCTGTGGGTATCCTGGCAGCGTGGGGTGGGTACAATGGGAAATCCAATTGGCCAGCAGCGGGAATGGAAAATCCTGCTGCTGGTGACGGCTCTCCGCCGAGGACCTCGCAACTGGGGAGGCACAGAATTGACCCCAATATAGTTGCTTTTATCTGTGGCTGCTCACAGGAAATGGATGATGGTGGATCTTTTTCCCATAATACACCCCACCTAATTATAATCAATGGAAATGAAAATCAGGCCATTCATATAAACGAATCTTTGTCACCTCTATGCCCAGTCAGCAAGTTGAAATTCTACCCTAAAGTGTGGTTGGGTTTTCCACAGTCCACGCAATTGATGAAACTTTGTTTTTCCTCTTCAGATATGTGTTTAAGAGGTCCATTTCTACAGAGAATTTGAGTTGCTATTATTTTTGCCACTCATTTTCATAAATATACAACTGTGGCATGGTTGAACAGTGGTTAGCATTGCTGCCTCACAGCGCCCGGGACCTGGGTTCGATTCCAGCCTTGGATGACTGTGTGTGGAGTTTGCACGCTTTCCCCACGTCTGCGTGAATGTCCTCCGGGATCTCCGGTTTCCTTCCACAGTCCAAAGATGTGCAGGTTAGGTGGATTGGCCATGATCAATGCGGGGAGGTTATGGGGATAGGGTGGGGTGTGGGCCTAGGTTGAGTGCTTATTCGGAGGGTTAGCGCAAATCGATGGGTGGAATAGCCTGCTTCTGCACTGTAGGGATTCTATGACTATAGATACTTATAAAACTGTGAACGACAAATACACCATTTTTACTTGTTGTATGTGGAAAAATATATGAGAACAACCTCTGTGCGTCTCAGTAAAGAGTAAGCACGAAGAAATGCTCGAATGATAATCAACCTTTTAATGTATCCAGCATCCAGTTAGAGTGAAATTGTGTATTGATCCTCATTTTAGGCTTGGCGAGATGCATAAAGAAGCTCTGATTTCGGGGAGCCCACTAAATTGCAGATGGTGAAAAGGCACTTGGTGTGTAGGATTTTTGGTGTGCAGGATCTGTCCAGGTGGTCATGGCCACGTCAATGGATTACAGACCTTCAGAGCATTGTTCCGTCTGCAAGTTGACAGAAAAGCCACTCTCGAGGGTTTATTCCTGAAGTATATTTCTCACATAGTGCTTTCGTTTAACTGTCTTCAGTTCCTTAAAATGTCATCTGACAATATTTTTCTGATAATCTGTTTTTCATTGCGTTTCCATCTTATGGATGTAATCAAACATCTTGTATTTTTCATTAAACGCTTTTTTTTATGTCTGAATGCAAAGTATAAAAAGCCCATTATAAAATCTGGGCAATCACATGCTGGAAGTATCAGTCATATGTCTAATTCTTAACTGGACTTATTCCCATTCTGAATGCAGCAAGTGTCAAACACATCAATACTACTCTTTATAAACAAATGAATAGCCTCATATGGCTTAACCTTGTGCTTTCTGAACAAAGTAACAAGTATATTGGCACCCTTGTTTTCTCTCGTAATACTTCATTGATTTTCACAGATTTAAAGCAAGCTTAAAACATTTATCTATTCCATTCGCCAAAGTTCTTTAATGTAGTTAGAAATGAGTTTGGAATATAGTTGACACACACAATGATGGACTGTTTCATCCTGAATAAGAGATTCTGAGCAACCATTTTTAGAATGTTCCCTTTTTAATAAATCTTTGTACAAAGTAGAAAATAAGTTATAAATTGAACTACAGATTAGAGTTTCTGATACAAATTGAGCCGAATCAAATGATCTACTAAGGAAGAATCTAATTACAATAAAAAGGAAAACGAAGGATATTAATATTATTTGAAATGCTACATTAAATGATGCGATTAGCTCTGTGAATGGAGTCATTCATTTGCGCTTCAGTTCAGAATGACGGTAGCAGTTCAAGAACTGCTGCAGTATATAGTTTCTTGCCCTCTCCTCCTCACACAAAACTCCTCCAACAAGTACCTGCTGCTTTCTATCCTTCAGCAATTTCCTACTGTTATGCAAAAAAAATAGTTTCAAGGGATTTCTTTGTGTGTTGGTAAACATAAAAAATAATGTTTAGTTTTAAGTAGGTTTCATTTAATGTTTCCGTGGAAGGAAGAACAAAACCTCTAGTTTACAAAAACAGTCATGATGACCATTACGGGTGGGTGTAGCCTCCAGGTGATGAAGGACATGGCCTGGCACCCTGGCGCTGCCCACCCTGCAGTGTCAGGTGGGCATTCCCAGGTGGGTGGGACCAGGTGGGGGGGGTCAGGGGAGAGATCAGGAGTGGGGCCTCCAGAGAACCCCATTGGGGGCTTCCATTATGTGGGAGTGGTTGGGGTGACAATGGTGGGGGAATGTCTGCATTGGTGCGAGTGGGTAGGGGTGGGGAATGCCCACATTTATGGAGGGGATTGGGCTCTAAAGCCCGATGTTGGCGATGATGGAGGAGGGAGACCTACCTTCAATTTGCGCTCAGGGCCTGCTGTCGTCTTTAGGCCGTGCCCCTCAAGAATGGTGATGCAATTCATGCACCCCGCATGCGCCTCCCCTGCGTATCTCTGACAAATGTCAGAAGATCTGAAGAGAAAACCTGCCTCTTTTTCTGGGGAGAAACGGTTGTCAGTCAGAACCTGACACTTTTTGGGAAAATTATGCCCATATGCTATAACAGATCTGCTGCAGAAAATAGTGTGCCACTGCCAAATGGCTAATACCCAACAGGCTTGTTCATGACAGACAATTGGTAACTACTGGGGCAATGATGCCACCAAATCTCTCTTTGGTAATCGTGCAAGGGAGAGGAGGAAGCGGACAAATTTCAGCAACTGGAAGTGAATGATTTTCCACCCTTACTGGATGTTTAAGAATATGACTCAATTTTGACAGCAGGCAAAAATACCAAAAGAGTCAAATAAGAAGCCTCAGCATCTTGACCGTATGTTATCCGAACAACTGTTGAAACTAGCATCACCTTCTCCGTACCACCATGGCAATGGGAAAACAGGGACCCAAAAGCTGTCAGTATCGGAAGGAGTGGGAACGGTTGGGAAGCAGTGGTTGAGGAGAGACAACACGTAATCAAAGAGAATTAAAGCTCTAGAACTGGGTCAACAACTATTCTGGCAATCTGAGGTACATGATAGCTGAGGTCCTGGGAAATGGCGCAGATGTGTAGTCCTCCAAAAGTCCACAGTCCTGGAAGAGGGAACATTTATTTGAACACTTGAGCAAGAAATCTAAGGATGCCTTGTTTTGATATGAAATTTGTTAAGTATTATATGTGCAGTAAGTAAAGACCAGAAGGGGGAGTGATGAGTAAGTGCAAATAGAGGGAGTGCCAGTGCAAACCAGCAAGGACTGGTAACAAGAAGAACATGGCTGTGGGGACAGGTAGAATTTGTAAGATAAGATATATAAAATGTTGCTATTGGTGTTGTGTCTGAGTCAATTTCAGTAGGATCTTAATGGAACAAGGTAAGAAGTCTTACAACACCAGGTTAAAGTCCAACAGGTTTGCTTCAAACACGAGCTTTCGGAGCGCAGCTCCTTCCTCAGGTGAATGGAGAGATATGTACCAGAAACATTTATATTGACAAAGTCAGAGATGCTGGACAATGCTTGGAATTTGCAGGTAATCCAATCATTACAGATCCAGAGATAGGGGGTGATCACAGGTTAAAGAGGTGTGAATTGTCTCAAGCCAGAACAGTTGGTGGAATTTTGCAAGTCCAGGCCAGATGGTGGGGGGTGGATGTAATGCGACATGAATCCAAGATCCCTGTTGAGGCCGCACTCATGCGTGCGGAACTTAGCTATAAGTTTTTGCTCGGCAATTCTGCGTTGTCGCGTGCCCTGAAAACCGCCTTGGAGAACACTTACCCGGAGATCAGAGGCTGAATGCCCTTGACTGCTGAAGTGTTCCCCGACTGGAAGGGAACATTCCTGCCTGGTGATTGTCGCACGATGCCCGTTCATTCGTTGTCGCAGTCTACCTCTTACGCTGCAGGAAAGAATGTCCCGAAGCGTGGTACATTGGCGAGACCATGCAGATACTGCGACAACGAATGAACGGGCATCGTGCGACAATCACCAGGCAGGAATGTTCCCTTCCCGTCGGGGAACAGTTCAGCAGTCAAGGGCATTCAGCCTCTGATCTCCGGGTAAGTGTTCTCCAAGGCGGTCTTCAGGACACGCAACAACGCAGAATTGCCGAGCAAAAACTTATAGCTAAGTTCCTCACGCATGAGTGCGGCCTCAACCGGGATCTTGGATTCATGTCACATTACATCCACCCCCCACCATCTGGCCTGGACTTGCAAAATCCTACCAACTGTTCTGGCTTGAGACAATTCACACCTCTTTAACCTGTGATCACCCCCTATCTCTGGATCTGTAATGATTTGATTACCTGCAAATGCTCTCATTCCAAGCATTGTCCAGCATCTCTGACTTTGTCTATATTAATGTTTCTGGAACGTACCTCTCCATTCACCTGAGGAAGGAGCTGCACTCCGAAAGCTCGTGTTTGAAACAAACATGTTGGACTTTAACCTGGTGTTGTAAGACTTCTTACTGTGCTCACCCCAGTCCAATGCCGGCATCTCCACATTAATGGAACAAGACATTGATTCTGCACTTCATTCCAATCACCATTGACTTTGAGAATTTCCTTTTAAACAATAGAAAATCAAACCCCTGCTCTTCAAAGTCCGAATACAAGATTAGTTTGCTATACTGTACATGTCACAATTTTTAAGCTGTTATTAAAAAATCTTACAAAACGCCTCACAAAAACTTATCAATGTACAGTGAAGGTGTAGGATTTAACCTCTGTACACTTTACCACTTCAGTTCAGCTAGGGCTGCACATGATATATTTTAGCCAAACTTCCTTTTGCTATTGTCCTTTTCTTTAGTTTACTATTACGTTGGAGAGTGATAATAATTCTGGTTGTTTGCGGAATGTATGCTGCAGCGTCATTAACTTGACAAAATTAACAAAATGTCTAAAGTTACATGTTATGATAGAAATGAAGCAATTAGCTTTCTGTGTTGGAGCGATATAAATATCATTGTAAAATTCATTATGGTAACCAATTTGAGGCAGGACAATCTATTTTTCTTTTGTATTTGTAATAAGTATTCCAATACTAGTCAGTGTAGAATAGATGCAGATATGTCCAATCATGCTTGCAAGCAAAACGTTGGCTTCACTAATAATTATTTTTTTATTTATTAACTATAAACCTTCTAATGTATTTCAAGATAATCAGATGATGGTATTGGTTACTTAATAATTTCAGAGGATAGAATGAATAACAAAAATATAAGCTTAATTGCTATGAGAAATCCCTAAGGGCTCTGATTTGGATATTTGGCCTTTGCATTATGGTAAGTGGTGAACTTTGATGTAATTAGTGATGAAGATAATAGATTTAATATAAAAGCTTTATGATCCACTTAAAGGTTGAAGTAATTTACTGCGTCTCATTTCAATGCAGTAATGTTTTCCTGATTTAATTCTCTTTTTCTTTGGTTATATTTCTACCTTTCTCATGAAGGCGTTGATTACCCAAACCATAAGCCATTATTATTCCTGTGTAAGAGTACACTTTTAACTTTGGGACAATTGGTACACCAAAAGGATTCATGTAAAACACAGGCACACCATCTTCACAAGTGAAGGTGTGCCCCATCGATTATTTGTTTAAAGGTTTTAATATAGAAAAGCTGGATTGCCTTTGAACTGAGAGTGTGCTTGAGCACTGTGTAGCAGCTGACAAGCGACATTGCTGCAGTATTACACAATAATAAATGTATTTATGGTTAGCATTGCTGCCTCACGACGCTGAGGACCCAAATTCGATCCCGGCCCCGGGTCACTGTTTGTGTGGAGTTTTCGCATTCCCATCGTGTCTGCGTGGAACTCACTGCCACAACCCAAAAAAGATGTTCGGGGTACTGAAATGGTCAAGCTAAATTGCCCCTTAATTGGAAAAAAAAAGAATTGGATACTCTTAAAAAAAAAAAATTCTAACACAAATGTATTTTGGCCTTTAGTGTACCAGCTAGAACAAAAGCAAATTCTTGTAGCTATTGGTGATTTACTAATCGTTTTAAATATCTTTGAAGCTTGTGTGGAACATTGTTAGCTCCTGGCACATTGTGCAATAAACGGAGTTCATGTTTATCTCGGGCATGGTACTATTTGTGTAAAGGTTTGATTAAATGTCTTAGTAATTGATAGGCTGTTTGATTTCTAAAATAATTGGTTGGCACAATTCTATTTAGACTCAATAATGTAAGATAATTTAACCAAGATGAGTAACTTAAAGTACTTTCTTGTAAAATGACTCAGATAGTTCAAGTGAATTATGACAGAAACCCTTGTGTTTGTAGAGGGACAATATTGTACAGATTATATGGATACAGTATTATGCAATTCACAGGGCCACGCTATTTAATACTACTTATTTCCCATTAATGTATAGCCAGTAGAGAGTTGTGCAAATACTAAGCCAAATATATTAAACATCATAAATAAAATCGTCCTGAATAAGCAAATGTAAATTTTGAAAGCAGCGTGCCACATTGATATACTTTAGTATTGTGTCTGTTCTAATTCTTTGAGTGTTAACTCCTCTTTGATGGGAATCAGTTTAACCAAGTTTAACTGGTATCTCCTAAATACATTGTTAATAAAAGGTTTTGGTCTGACAATTGAAAACCTTCAAAGTGAGACCATGATCAAAAGACTTATCAGCATGTATGCAATTATTTTTGTTAAGGACACATAAATTGCCTAGTTACTCCATGTTTTCAACAATTCCAGAAATTACCTATACTTCTGTGGGGAAGGGTGGGCAAAGAGCTCCCATTTCCCTGGTTAGGAGCCTGATGACGACATTCACATTGGGGGTTGTGCTATGCCAATAAGGTGGTGCACATTCCCCAAAATCACTTCCTGGTCCAGCCAACAATCCAGGAGTCAGGAAAGATGTTAGGAAGCTATTTCAAAAACGATTTAAAAGGATGCTCCACTCTGTGCTAAATCGATATTGAGCTTTCAGATTCATTTTCTGCAGAAAAATGTCGATGTATTTTGTCACACTAGTTTATGTCACATACAAAACTCCACACAGGTGGATGGCATGAAAATATTTTGGAATATCCCTGCTGATGGTTTCTTTAGGTGGTCTGATTAGCAAGTTTGTAGATGATACTAAGATTAGTGGAGTTGCAGATAGTGAAGGGGTTTGTCAGAGAATACAGCAAAATATAGATAGATTGGAGAGTTGGGCAGAGAAATGGCAGATGGAGTTCAATCCAGGCAAATGCGAGGTGATACATTTTGGAAGATCCAATTCAAGAGCGGACTATATGGTCAATGGAAGAGTCCTAGGGAAAATTGATGTACAGAGAGATCTGGGAGTTCAGATCCATTGTACCCTGAAGGTGGCAACGCAGGTCGATAGAGTGGTTAAGAAGGCATACAGCATGCTTGCCTTCATCGGACTGGGTATTGAGTACAAGAGTTGGCAGGTCATGTTATCATAGAATTTACAGTGCAGAAGGAGGCCAATCGGCCCATCGAGTCTGCACCGGCTCTTGGAAAGAGCACCCTACCCAAGGTCAACACCTCCACCATATTCCCATAACCCAGTAACCCCACCCAACATTCAGGGCAACTTTGGACACTGAGGGCAATTTATCATGGCCAATCCACCTAACCTGCACATATTTGGACTGTGGGAGGAAACCAGAGCACCCGGAGGAAACCGGCGCACACACGGGGAGGATGTGCAGACTCCGCACAGACAGTGACCCAAGCCAGAATCGAACCTGGGACCCTGGAGCTGTGAAGCAATTGTGAAATCCACAGTTGTATAGGATTTTGGTTAGGCCAGATTTGGAATACTGCGTGCAGTTCTGGTCGCCACATTGCCAGAAGGATGTGGATGCTTTAGAGAGGGTGCAGAGGAGGTTCACCAGGATGTTGCCTGGTATGGAGGGTGCTAGCTATGAAGAAAGGTTGAGTAGATTAGGATTGTTTTCGTTGGAAAGATGGAGGTTGAGGGGCGACCTGATTGAGGTCTACAAAATTATGAGAGGTATGAACAGGGTGGATAGCAACAAGCTTTTTCCAAGAGCGGGGGTGTCAATTACAAGGGGTCACAATTTCAAGGTGAGAGGGGGAAAGTTTAAGGGAGATGTGCGTGGAAAGTTTTTTATGCAGAGGGTGGTGGGTGCCTGGAACTCTTTGCCAGCGGAGGTGGTAGAGGCGGGCACAATAGCATCATTTAAGATGCATCTAGACAGATATATGAACGGGTGGGGAACAGAGGGAAGTAGATCCTTGGAAAATAGGCGACAGGTTTAGATAAAGGATCTGGATTGGCACAGGCTGGGAGGGCCGAAGGGCCTGTTCCTCTGCTGTAATTTTCTTTGGTCTTTGTTGTTGTTCATAAATTGCTAGTTCAGCGGAAC
Organism: Scyliorhinus canicula; assembly: GCF_902713615.1. Lineage (NCBI taxonomy): Eukaryota > Metazoa > Chordata > Chondrichthyes > Carcharhiniformes > Scyliorhinidae > Scyliorhinus > Scyliorhinus canicula. The sequence goes on from NC_052161.1 coordinate 48,871,237, forward strand.
CATGTTTTGTTTAACCCTGGACCACGAGGGATGAACTATTAATCAGGGTCAGGAACCAGATATGGGGATTGATTCCAGATCCGGACCCTGCATGACGCGATTTATGTACATCCAGCAGAATTTCAATTCTGCAACTAATTAAAGACCAGAGAGCGGGCTCACCGTCCAATAAGGGACATGGTAGGTTCCCTCCATTTGAGGGCCATGGGAGTCCATTCAGCACTCCGAGATCGGTAACCCCACAGGCTGAGGTGGGAACAACTGATCTGAACATGAAGACAATGATGGATGTCAAGGGGAGCTGCTTGATCACGATACTGGATTGATAACACGTCTAGGGGATGGCCATCAGCTGCAACTTTGGAACTGCAGCCATTATGAGTCTGGAGTGGGTGGACCTCTATGTGATCCATCATGCCCCTGCTCCACGCCTGCCCTGAGCCCATCATGTCCAATCAGGTCTGCCCACGTTGTTACCTAGAAATTCCGATCGATGCAGGAGTGGGGCCTTAATAGGCCTCTTAAATGAATCTAATTGGCTCCAATTGCTAGCAGCTGCCCATCCAACTGCAAACCACTCTCTTTCATGGTTATTGGGATCAGTGGTGTCAAATTGCGTGCTTGTCTACCTCCAATCTGGACCTGAACCATTTTAAAAATTCAGCCTCTGGAGCCTGCAATTCATTAGTCTTGAGCAGAGTTGGGTGGTGATCTGATTATCCACTGAGCTTTTCCTTTGATCTTCCTTGTCACTTTCACCTTTTCCTATTTACGTGCGCCGTGACTTCCCGGGTGCACTTCCTTTAAGTTCACTCATTAGGTCACGTGATGTTACTTAACAAGTGAGTGCCAATGTATAATTATCAAGGCTTTTGTCTTCACTCTTCCTGATATTAGCCTTTGAGGCATCTAATGACCTAAGAATAAATGAGGAGATGGGGAGGATCAGGATGTACTATCAATGGGGAGCAAATGCCATACCCAAGTTCAGGAGGTGCATGAGGAAAGATGAAAAAGTGCAGAAGAGGTAAAGACAAATGTCTATAATCTCAACCATGAGACCATGCTCACTTTTTTCAAACCACAAACCTTTCAAGGCAAAGAATACCTTCCATCTCCCTCAAACTTGCTGTACCATCATGTGCACATCTGAATCGGAAAATCTCAGAGCCCTGCTGACTTACTCCCAGACACTTTCCCACAGCTCATTAATGTTTACTACCTGTTTGGCCAAACGGATGTACCTCCATTTTAAACTACTTCTTTTTTTAAGGATCTGCAGCAACTCATTTCGTACCTATTAATTTGCAAACAGCTTTTGCTGAACGCATTTTTCACAGGTCACTCATCTAAATTGTGCTGATGTGGGTGACCCCAAATCCAGGGCCCTCCACTGCCCAACTCCGGTGATTGGCATTAACTTTGCCCACCAGCCACCAAGATGAAATGCTCCAGTAGGTAGGCAGAAATTGTTTTTCTTGTTGAGTTTGCTGCATCGTAATGGATCATGGGTTTCAAATGACCCATGTATTGCAATTTGGATACTTGCATATTTGCATCGGTGGTTCCTGGACTGACTGCCCTGGCTTGTTGGAATTGCATTAACAATTTTGGGATCGTTAGCATGAGAAGCTTTGTGTCATGGTATTGTACTTGCTGTGAACTATTTTGAGGCTGTCTGATCTCATTTTACATTAAACCCAATGAGTCAGCAGGGCAATTCTTTTATCTCCTGCATTGAGGCAGATGCATGGCCTGTGTGTTCATCCACTGCATACCTCAACCCCATGGTATGATGAATGTGATCTGACACAGTGCACCAAGGAAAATAGGACCTCTGAGGCAACCAACTGTGTCTCTGGCTAACCAGCGAGATTTAGGGTTGCAAAATATGGAAGACTGAGGAGGAGGGTAAATTAGAATGAGTGAATTCAATGTCAAATCGGGTACAGCAAGAAACATCAAGAGTGGACAAGAAAAAATGATTACGAGGGAGGGAAAAACAATGTAAGAAAATAAATGTTAAAACTTAAAATTTGACATTTCTGAAAATTCCCTGAAAAGCGCCAGGCCGATAAGAATGAGACGTCAAACTTAATTGACTTTTTGTGCCAAAGAGATTGATTGCCCTTAATTAAGAATGATCACCTTGTTAAATGGGTACTTGCGCTACTAATTATTAGCTCTAAATACTTGCAACGAGTTTAGTTTCCGCCAGTCGTGTAAACACAGCAACCTGTCACCATTCAGTTATTCAGTGGTGAACCTGGTGGCGAGATGTTGTTTTTGGAGCAGCGCAATGTGGAGTACAAGTTTTGGATATTTTAGTTTAACTGCACGTCTGTCCCTAACCTGAAGTTTTTGAACAACTTTCTGGCAGTGTTTTGTGCAGATTTTAGAAATTTCACAGAAGTTAGTTGTGTGACTTGTCCCCTGCAAGGATGCTTTAATAGACTTTGGAAGCTTTATGGTTTTGTACTGAAGCTATGCTGTCCACGTTTACTGTAATGTATAGAAGGGATGGCCCACCAGATTTTGGTTTAAACATTGAGGAGCACCCTAACAAGAAAGAAACTAATTGTTAAAATGTTTTTTTATTTAATTTTGTGGTGGAAAATAATTGATATAGTGCAGTACTTAACCCTTTTAACCTTAAGATAATGTGATATAGTGCATTAGTCTGTATTCTAAATGATAAAATCAAAATTGTGCTTCTAAATTAAAGCAATTATTTGATTGACTCTGTGGAGTTAATGATGTCATGTGCTGTCGCAGAATCATTATGACACACCAGTAAAGATTTGATGGGTCAAATGGCTGTTTGCATGCTGTAGCATTTTGTTACTTTGTGCGCACATTTTGGCAATATTTTTTGATCAGTTACCAGATAAGATTGAGAAAACAATCTAATTTAAATTTTCTTTCAAGAGTAGCAATATGTAATTTTCCTGTGTTGTCCTTTGGTCTAATTTATAGGTTTTATAACCCGCATAAGACCTATGAGCTTTGGAGCAATCAGTATCCCTGTGAGTCTCACTGAATACGAGCTCTCCCGCTAAGGGGGGGAGGGGGGGGGGGGGGGGGGGGGGGGGGGGGTGCGAGATCATTCATAATTGAGATTTGTATAAAGTTGGCCATGTATGTAACCGACAGAGCGGACCCAACAGGGATCTGCTGTATATTATAAATATAATTTATTTGCAATAAACCAAATTCATTTTACAAACTTAGTGGCCTACTAAGCTGATGATGAGGGTGGGATTATAAATAGACGGCCAACATGTCTTCCGGCTGGATCATTACCCGATGCCTCACATCAAGGACCTATACGCAAAACTGGCTGGTGGACACTCATTTACGAAGCTCGATATGAACCATGCATACTTGCAATTAGAATTGCACTCTGCCTCTTATAAATACATCACTATACCCATAGAGGCCTATATGAGTACACCAGACTACCCATTGGAGTATTGTCGGCCGGTGCCATATTCCAGATGGAAAACCGACAGAGGTTTGCTGTGAGTGGCAGTGTATCTGGACAACGTGTTGGTCACAGGGGCAGCTGAACAGGGACATTCAAATAATTTGGGCGAGGTGCTCCGTTGATGGGATTCTCAGAGATGGGAATTCACCTGTGGAGAGAAAGATACGTGTTCCACATGAGGGAAGTGGTGTACCTGGGCTACCGAGTGGACCATGAGGGGTTATACCCAGTCGCTGAGAGGGTGCGGGCAATTCATCAAGCTCCTATACCTGAAAAAATGTTGCGGTCTATATTGGGATTGGTGAATTATTACGGAAAGTTCATCCCCAGCCTTGCAACCATGTTAGCCCCCCCATACCTCCTTTTGAAAAAGAAACAGGAATGGGCATGGAAAAAGCAGCACGCAAATACAAAGAACAGTTGACTTCCTCAGGCTTGTTAACAGATTATGATCCTGCCAAACAACTAATTGTCACATGTGACGCATCATCATACGCTATTGGCGCTGTTTTATCACATCTCAGAGAGAGGCCGATCACTTCCACCTCCATGGGGGGGGGGGGGGGAGGAGGGAGGAGGAGAGGGGGGGAGAGGAGGAGAGGGGGGGGAGAGGAGGAGAGGGGGAGAGGGGAGGAGAGGGGAGAGAGGAGGGGGGGAGGGGAGGGGAGGAGATGGGGGAGAGGGAGAGGGGGAGGGGAGGAGAGGGGGGAGAGGAGGAGAGGGGGGAGAGGAGGAGAGAGGGGGAGGGGGGAGGAGGAGAGAGGGAGAGGGGGAGGGGGGAGAGAGGGGGGGGGAGGAGGGAGGTTGTCTCTTTGTTTTTGTTTTTGGTTGAATATCTGTTTTTTGCCAATGACGGGCGTTAATTTATTGTTTCTCTTTTGTATTTACGGCGGGGGTTTGTCACATAGTCCTGTATGGGTGTCAGTATGGAAGACTGCCAAATGAATTTTGGGCATTCTCAACGAAAATGTCTGAGTTTAGTGGAGAATACGGCATCCTTTTGTATGCTTTGTGTGGGTGGATGTCGTCATCCCGGGTAAAAGCCGGGACCTGCACAACGGGCACCCCGGGGTGTCCAAAATGAAAATGCTCACCCACAGCTATGTTTGGTGGCTGGGCCTGGACACAGATATAGAAAGGGTAGCCCAGCAGTGCGGCAGATGTCTGGAACACCAGAAGCTTCCATCAGCCGCGCCACCTTCACCGATGGGAATAACCGGGGCGACTTAAGTGCCTCTTTCAAGGCACAATGTTCTTATCCTTATAGATGCCGACTCTAAGTGGTTGGATATCCAAGCATGTCATCGACCACCTCTAGAGCAATCATTGAGAAATATGCACAGTGTCCCAGAGGTGTTGGTTACTGACAATGGAATGCATTTCATAAGTGAGGAATTCTTGGGTTTCCTGAAGGCAAACAGGGTATAGCACATCCATACTGCTTCGTATCAACTGGCTTCAAACAGGCTGGCAGAAAGGTTGGTACAGACAATCAAATGAAGACTGAAAAAGTAGACCTCGGGTCGATGGACACAAGTCTCGCATAAGCCCACGGGGCCAGATTCTTGTTCTGCACTCTCGCGTATCGTGACTGGGGTAGCAGCGGATGAATTGCTAATGGGCCAGAGGCTTCAAACCCATTTTAACCTGGCTTTCCCTGATATTGGTGGGAAAATACTGGGAGCAGCAAGGGCATTAAGCCGCCCAGAATATTTGTATCAGGTGTTGCAGTCTATGTTCGCAACTTTTCTGACGGAGTTCAGTGGATTTCAGGGACAGTCATCCACCAGGCAAGGCCGTTTAGGCACAAGGTCGCATAAAGAAAAAGCACCTCGATCACATAAGGTCCAGAAGACCAGTCTTACGAAAAAATCTTCAGGATAGGGAAGTTACAGTGAAACCAAATCCTATGCTCATAGAGGCTAGAACAGCACCCCAAGTGGGCCAGATTGCTGAAATGAGAGAGGTCGTAGATACAGATTCTGAAATAGAGACTCAGGCCTCCGAAGACTCCGGAGAACAAGCAATGCAGCTGCCTCACACAGTGCATCCACCACGGCATTCCGAACAGAAGCGGCATTCGCCATCCAGATATACACCGCCAGATCCAGCCCCGCAAATGCAGGAAGCAAAGCCATGGGCGAACATGTCCGGTGCCCTCCTACTCCGCAGTCGCTGGAAGAGTCTTTGGACTTTGCGGATATTACAAGGGATATTATAACCTGCACAAGATCCACGGAGTTGGAGCAATCAGACACCCCATGAGCCTCGCCGAATACGCGTTCCCCCTCGCTAAGGGAGCGGGAGCCCGAGATCATTCATGACTGAGATCTGTATAAAGTCAGCCATGTGTGGACCTAGCAGAGCAGACCCTGCTGGGATCTGATGTATATTGTAAATGTAATTCGCATAGAATTTACAGTGCAGAAGGAGGCCATTCGGCCCATCGAGTCTGCACCGGCTCTTGGAAAGAGCACCCTACCCAAGGTCAACACCTCCACCCTATCCCCATAACCCAGTAACCCCACCCAACACTAAGGGCAATTTTGGACACTAAGGGCAATTTACCATGGCCAATCCACCTAACCTGCACATCTTTGGACTGTGGGAGGAAACCAGAGCACCTGGAGGAAACCAACGCACACACGGGGAGGATGTGCAGACTCCGCACGGACAGTGACCCAAGCCAGAATCGAACCTGGGACCCTGGAGCTGTGAAGCAATTGTGCTATCCATAATGCTACCGTGCTGCCCTTACAATAAACCAAGTTCACTTTTTACTAACACAATTCGGACACGTTTGTGGCCTACTAAAGTAAGTTAGATAATATTTTAGAAATTAACAATCATTGCTTCAAAATTAGACCAAGTAAGCACAATGTTTACCAGGGAGAAAAAATGAAACTGGCTCAGCTATAAAAAATAGGAATTGAAGCCTTGTCATTCCTGCCAGCAATAACCTGTACTTTCCAGCTTCTCATACCACCTGATGGGAGCACTGTAAGGAAACCGTTTCTAATGGTGTCAGACAACAATACATAAATCATCAACAAATCAGAGATTCACAGATTCCAACTGGGTGCAGTATTGTTTGATTTGATTCATATGACGTTCTTCTAGGTTAGCGTTTATCCACCCCTTTTTATCCTGAGCGACCATCAATGCCTAATAGTTGTGGAACAGAGGTTGGGTAATTCACTAATTCACCAAAACATCAATGTACTACAGCATGCTGTGGAAGTACTTTAATGTAAATGGCAGAAGGATGTTGTCTGGGTTTAAATAATGTTGATGCCTGTCGAGCGATATCAAAGACGATGTTAGATCAATGTCAGCAGCAAGTTATTCAAATCTCTGACAGAATTGGAAGCTGCACAGTGACAATTTTATCTTTTATAAATCATTTCTGTTGTGATATATATGGCTGGTAAAGCAAGAGTAATCAAACACGGGGAACAATTCATGTTCCTCGAATAACAAACAGTGAAATACATAGCAGCACCTGTTGGCTGTACAGAATTCAATTAGTTGAGTGTGTGTGTATCACAATCTAACTAGTCAATGAAGCCGCAGATGTCGTCCTTGCAACATATGCCAATAAATGAACTTTATTTGTCATGTTTCTCTTTTAGTCATGGTGAACCTAAATAAAATAAACACACTGCACTATTTTCAGTGATGATGATCACACAGGGCAGAATTAGGTGCCTCCCTGGGGTGCATTTGAAGGCAGGGAGGTATTTAATCGGACAGGAGGGTGCCAGGTGGCAAGCCTGCCAGGTCCCTGCTCCTGCCTAATTATGTCCAGGGTGGGAAGGCTCATAATGCCTACTTAAGGGCCCCATTCATCCAGCTGCAGGTCAGCACCACGCCCCCCCCCCCGTCCTCCCGCCCTCCACACACCCTCACCCTCCCATCCGGCACTCCATGTATAAAAATAAAACACCCTCTTGCCCATGCTGTAGAACCTCTTCCTGCAGTCCCACCCTGTGACCCTCATCCCACCTTGTGGCCTGGGATCCCTTACTCAGCCAGGTCCTCTGGCAGATTTGGCAATATCGCCAGCAACTGACACCACTCCCACTGCCACTGTTTGGCAGTGGACAGTTTCTAATCAACCGACAAGGTGTGGGATTTCTGCCCCTGGGATTCTTGATCTAGGGAAGGGTCGCCTCTGGCCAGTTAAGTACCTGACGCTGAATACCGTGGTCCCTTCTTTCTCAAGAGGAGGCGATGCAGGCCTCTAACCTGTAGTTACTGCACTTTACATTGGCTTCACTTTATTCATTTCCGCATCATCAACACTTGTTAGAACTGTGAGACTAGCTTAGTCACAGAGCTGAATGTACTAGGACTGTCGAGGCGCCACTGTCTGGCTGACGAGGCACTGCCAGGGTGGCATCTTGCCCATGATGGGGATGAGGCCTGGGGTGCCCCCCGTTTATGAGGTGGGGTGCAGACGGCTTAAGGACCCCCTAATTGGTAATTTGGGGGGGCAGCAGAGACCTCAATGGGGGGTTGAGTGATAGCTGAGCTCATTAGTCCAGGAAATGAGCCTAAGTGCGGCCTCAGCATGGCATTCCTCGCCAAGACCTGGAAATGAAGCAGAGTCCCATTTAATAGCGGGGTCGTTCTCGACATTGCAACTGCCAGAAATACCCGGATAAATGCATCCAAAATAGGACTCTGTTTAATTTCCATTAAATTGTGCCAGTTGTCTTTTCGTGTTCACTCTTTATCAAATACTTATGTTAGTGTGCAGCGTTGGTCTCACCACTCTTAAGACAAGGCTGAACCTGCAGTCTCAGCTGGTCCTCTCTTCTATGCATTGTAAAGGGTATTTTCTGTGATCCAGAACTTGCCGCATCCCTAACCAAGCTGCTCCAGTACAGCTACAACACTGGCATCTACCCAGCAATGTGATAAGTTGCCCAGGTGCCGCCTGTACACAAGAAACAGGACAAATCCAACCCAGCCAACTACCTTCTTATCTGTCTACTCTCCATCATCAGCAAAGTGATGGAAGGAGTCATCAACAGTGCTATCAAGTGGCACATGCTCAGCAATAACCTGCTCACGGGCACTCAGTTTGGGTTCTGCCAGGGTCACTCAGCTTCTGACCTCATTACAGCCTTGGTTCATACATGGGCAAAAGAGCTCAATGCCAGGGGTGAGGTGAGAGTGACTGCACTTGATATCAAGGCAGCATTTGACTGAGTATGACATCAATGAGCCCTCACTAAACTGGAGTCAATGGGAATGAGGGGGCAAACGTTCCGCTGGTTGGAGTCATACATGGCACAATGGAAGATGATTGTGGTGGTTTGAGGTCAATCATTTCAGACTCAGGACATCACTGTTGGAGTTTCTTAAGCTTTGCCCTTGGCCCAAACATCTTCAACTGCTTCATCAATGACCTCCCTTCCATCATAAGGTCAGAAGTAGCTATGTTTGCGGATGACTGCACAATTCGTGACTCCTCAAGTAATAAAACAGTCCATGTCCAAAAGCAGCGAGACGTGAACAGTACCCAGGCTTGGGCTGAGAAGTGGCAAGTTACATTTGCGTCACACAAGTAGCAGGCAATGACCATCTCCGACAAGAGAGGATCTAACCACCGTCCCTTGACATTAAAAGGCATTACCATCACTGAATCCCCCACAATCAACATCCTGGGGGTTGCCATTGATCAGAAACTGAACTGAACTAGTCATATTAATACAGTGGTTACCAGGGCAGGTAAAAGGCTAGGAATCCTGTGGTGAGTAACTCACCACCTGACCCCCCAAAGCTTGTCCACCATCTACAAGGCACAAGTCAGGAGTGTAATGGAATACTCTCCACTTGCCTGAATGAGTGAAGCTCCAATAACACTCAAGAAACTTAACATCATCCAGGACAAAGCAACCCGCCTGATTGCTCCCCCTTCCACAAACATTCAGTCCCTCCACCACCGACTAACAGTGGCAGCCGTGTGCATCATCTACAAGGTGCATTTCAGTAACTCATCAAGGTTTCTCAGACAACACCTTCCACATCCATCCAGAAGGAGAAGAGCAGCAGTTACCTGGGAACCCCATCACCTGGAGGTTCCCCTCCAAGTCACTCACCAGCCTTACTTGGAAATATATCGCCGTTCCTTCACTGTCACTGGGGTGACACCTACAACTCAAGGACTGCTGTGGTTCAAGAGGGAAACTCACCACCACCTTCTAAAGGGCAATTAGGAATGGACAATAAATGCCCACATCCCGAAAATGAATTTAAAAAAAAAATTTAAATCACTCTGACTGGGGCTAGTCAAAATGTTGTAGGTAAAGTCAAAAACTCTGCATAATGGCAGGGTCAGAATTCTGGATCATGGTAGGCTGATTGATGACATAGGTACTTCATACTTGTGACAATAAAAGATTATTATTATCAGAGCTAGTATTCATGAGCGAGTGAATGTGGCGAAAAGCTCCTCTCCCTTTGCTCTTCTAGGCGGCAGAGGAGGCAGCTTCAGTGAGGCTGACAGGTCTACATTTCAGGTTACTGGACTTCTGGTGTTAAGACCATGGTTATGTAGGTGCCTTACTCTAGTCCGAATCAGATGTGTATTCGGTTGTCTTCCAAGATGCCTTGCCTGGGTGGCTGCCACTTGGTTAGCCTGCTCTCTGGTGCTGCCTGCTGCTGGTTTTGTGGTCTCAGTTGTTGATGGTTGGAGACTCTCCTTTGTTGTATCATCTCGTACTGACAAGGTTGTTGGGATATTGGGTATATGCGGTGCATTAGCATTCCAGCAATTTAACTGTGGGAAAGGCAGACAGTGAGATGAAAACATGTGTGTCCATGGATTGCACCCATTGAAGTGATGAGCGCTGAGATTTTTAACTTCCATTGCCCCCCCCCCCCCCCCCCCCCCCCCCACCCCCAATCCCACATTGGACTCCTCCCACTTAGAACTCCAATCCTGGCAGCGCATGTGCTTTTGGAAACATTTTGACAAAATTAAATGTGTCATGTTTGTGCGAGAACCCATTACCCTCCTCCCTGCTGTCACATTCATTATTGTCCCCATCACCCTTGACCCTCCCAGCATCATGTTGCGCATTCCCTTGATAATCTTTCACTCCCTGACGCTTACTCTGAACCCTGTCACCCTCCAATGACATTCCATCTCCCCCCATTGAGCCTACACCTCTCCTCCCATTGAGCCTACACCTCTCCCCCCATTGAGCCTACACCTCTTCCCATCAAAATTCTCTCTCTGATCCTATCGTACCTTACCTAACTGTCCCCAACTCTCCCCAGGGCTCCTGGCTCTCCACCCCCTCCCTTCATGCCATACCCCCACCCACTTTCCTCCCTTGAATCCGTCTTCCACTCCTCCATGTCTCCAACCTCACTCTACACTCACCAGCAGTCCCCACTCACCTTACACTCCCTGGCCTGTTCATCCCTGACGTGCCCTTGCCAGTCTCTACCTTCCGTCCTAGCTGCCATTCTCCTGCTCCCCTCCTTTTTGCTGAAGTTAATTAAAAAGCAACCACCTGCCTCAGACACTACAGTGCAAAGTCCACTGGTGTAACCCATGTTAAATGAACATGAACAGGGTGCCACAAGATTCCCGTAGCCACTGGTTTAATATTGACAGCGGGACATAACAAAATTTTTATATGGTGTGTATTCATGGTATGCAAATGTATAACAGATGGGAATCCAGCATGGAATCGTGTGAGATCCGTTCTGCCATTGCCACACTGCAAATAACCCATCATCGGGAATCCAAACTTTAATCTCACCATGCTTCCTGCTGTAATGGGCCCCATAAAGGTAACACCCAATTTGGGCATTTAAGTCTGTTACTGCTCAGTGCAAAAGCAAGTCAAAATGGCGGACCAACGTTACTGTGTCTTTTCCTTACCTCCAGTATACTTACTACTGTCCAGTAGATCTGGTCACCACTTTCAAATGGGAGTTGCCATTCTACCATTCTGCACGTTAGAATGATGGGCAGTATTCCCTGGCCCAGATGGGTGTTTAACTGAAGCTACTGATTGTTTGAGGCGCGATTTCACAACCACTATTTGTACCCACTGGCAAATGCGTGAGTGCATCAAATGGGTAGAGTCCTGGAAGGGTAACACCAGCTCTCAATATCTCCACCATCTTAAGGTCTGGAACCCGACTGCCTGAGATCTTCAATGGCGCTCTTGTCTCCCTCAGCAGAGGAGGGAGTGGCTACGCTGTTCCCGTGCCATGTTAAAGGCTGGCAGCAGGGAATTGCAGCTAAAGGTGAGTGAAGTGCTCGACAGGTGAAGTGTCTTTCGAAAATTTGGCAATCACCTGTCAGGCAGTGAATGCCCCGTCAGAGGGAAGAGGTGCTTTGAACAGCGGTCTCTCAATAGCCACAGCTGGAACTTCCCAGACTAATCGGTGAAAGATTGTCAATTTCCTTGAAGAAACTCTTCTTCACACTCATCTCAGTGATCCTGGTGAGCTGCTGACAGCTCAGGAAACATGTTCCATGGCTGGGAAATCCAGGATTCAATGCCAAAGCAGCTCATAATTTAGTTCTTAACAGAGCAGGCTGCAGATCCAAAGAGATTTCCCAGTTGTCTTCAAAGCCACATGTGGTGCATGTGGACTTCGCTGTCCCGATTGAATTCCTTATCATGGTCGTGTCATGTGAGAGTACCTTTAAGAAATGGATATTTAAGCAATGTACCTTTAAGAAATGGAGCAGCTCATATTACTGAAGTGATGTCAGAGGGTGGGTGGGTTGGGGGCGGGGGGGGGGGGGGGGGGAGCTGACCTGAGCTCACTTCTATTTTTGGTTTCAATTTTGAGAAAAAGAGCTTGGGTAGATCTGTGTTTGCAGTGAGCTGGATCTGCAGTGATCTCTGCCATGAAAGACTATCTCTGAATCATTTGGGTGATTTAAACTCATAATAGTAATGTCTTTAATCTGATGTGTTTCTGTTTAAATATATTAAGTCTTTTGGATGTTTAAAGGAACAACTGAAGGATTATTTAGTGTTGTATTATATTCAGGGTTATCTTTGAAGTAAGGGATGTTGACTGATCCAATATTTATTTAAAAGGTTAAGTTGAATTCATGGAATAAACATTGTTTTGTGTTTAAAAACCCACGTGTCCATAATTGTAATACCACACCTGGAGAACAAGCCATTTGCTTCAAAAGCAACAATACATTAAAGGGGGAGGTTGGTTGAACCCCATGATACATTTTGGGGTTCTGAAAACGCCTCTCCCATAACAGTCGACACCCACTCAACGGTTATAAGTACATTGTATGTCTTCCACAACCTCTCATGCAACAATATGAAAACTCTGGCAAAGTTTCTGTACCCACTGCATACCAGAGGTTCTCACATCCGATAATGGTACCCCCATTACCAGTGGAGAATTTCAGGCATTCTTGATGTTGAACGGTATTAAACACATCCAAATGACACTGTACAATCCATCATCTAATGGCCTTGCCAATCGGGCAGTTCAAACATTCAAAACCAGAATGAAGAAACAGCCTGCTGGTTGCCTGGATACAAAATTGGCCCGATTCCTATTTGATTATAGAACCACATCACACATGACAATGTGAGTTGCACCAGCAGAATTGTTAATGGAACGATGACTCTGCATCAAGCTCAGTCTGCTGTTTCCCATCTAGGGAAGGAAGGTGGAGTCAAAGCGTAGACTAAAAAAGGAACAATGACACCAGAAGACACAAAAAGACCGACAGAACAGGAGATGCCATCTATGCGTGTAACTTTGGAGATGGCTTCTAATGGATCCCAGGATCCATTGTGCTGGAAAAGTCTGGTCTGATTGCTTACAAAGTCCAAGCCCAAAGGGAAGGCCGTGAAAAATTACCTGGACCATCTGAGAATGTTGTGCTTTCTTTTGCTCTGTCTTTTTGTGGCTCTGTTCCAATTATGATAATCAGTGAGTTTGCCCTTCTTTTTATGTCATCAATTTCCGAATGCTTAGAGTCACCAGGTATCAAATGATACCACCACAAGTTTCAACTGGCTATCAATTAAAAAGCCAAACACCAGTTAGTTAGTTCAAGGTCAAGGGTACTTTATTTACACACAATTAGTCATGCAACATAAACACTACTAGTTAACTACTCCTATCAAGGGGCAGCACGATGGCACAGTGGTTAGCATTGCTGCCTACGACGCTGAGGACCTGGGTTCGAATCCCAGCCCTGGGTCACTGTCCGTGTGGAGTTTGCACATTCTCCCCGTGTCTGCGTGGGTTTCACCCCCACAACCCAAAGATGTGCAGGGTAGGCGGATTGGCCATGTTAAATTGCCCTTTAATTGGAAAAAATAATTGGGTACTCTAAATTTATATTAAAAAAAACAAACAAACAAAAAACTACACCTATCAACTAAGACAACATGTACTTAACTTCGGGCACCTGGCTTAGGCCAGAAAACAGTGGAGATTGTTCAATTCTGGATCTCTCAGGTACGAAAGAGTAACTGCTGCTCAGCTTAGCTTATCTGTCTGGTCGCGGGTGTTGAACTTGGACTTGCTTCTGGTGTTGCTGCAGTTGGCGATGACCGTGACTGGGGTACCAGGGCCAAGAGAGAGCGAACATATGGTGAACTCTTCCTTTATACTCAGGGGGGGGGGCTTTCGCGCTCTTTTGGGCGGTCCTTCGATTTGGGCCTTACTAATTGGGTGATCCCTGATCACTCCGTTCGATTCCTTAGCCAATAAGTGGGCGGGGATCCGGATGGCTGGGCGATTCCCAAGAGGTCACTGACCCCGTCGTTTGCGTTTCCCTTGAACAGGGAGTGGCGCCGAAATGTCTGGGACTGTTCCGGTTGCTTGAGTACCAGTCCTTTGTTTTGGTGAAGATGGGCCATCAAATGTTAATCGGCTCCATTAAAATGCTAATTGGACAGAGTTTCGATACCGTCTGGACTTTTTGCTGACAAATATTCGATTCAGGCTCTGAGCTTGCCTGAGTCTTGGCTTGTCCATTTTACCCGCCAGGCTTTGCGAGTTTCTCTGCACCTAGTTGGAAGTGGCCATCCCAGATGGCTCCAACAAGAAACAGGGAACCTACTCCAGGGAGACGATTGCAGCAGAGACGACATCTTTGATGCCGGTTGCGACTACTCCTGGTTAGGGGAATCAGCCTAAGGGGGCCTGAGAGTCATTCCCCCCAATGATGAAGATCCAGAGACCGAAATGGAGACAGGAGATTGATCCCCCGCAGGTGGACAGCACCAAAGACAAGCCTCCGTCTGTGACCCTCTGCCACTCAGCAATGAAGCGATGATCCCCAGTCCGCTTCATACCCACCTTATCTGTCTCCACCTGCCACCGACTCGAGGCATAGTGCCAAGTGACAAAAGAGGCCTCATTCCTTCAGGAGTGAGGTGGTATTTTGAACTTGAGCGGGGAGGGATGTGATAACCCTCATGAGGACCATAGGGATCGGTGGTTGGTTCCCCCCCTGTGCCTTTGTGGAATATGAGTTCCCGTGGTGAGGGGGTGGATGCCCACCTAGTTGGGCCTCGTTAGCGAGACCTTTAAATGTCGTTCCCAGACCCGGACCGCCAGTCCCGGAAAATTCTGGGCTCAGACTTTTTTTTGTGTGCCATGCTCGCAGCTTTATTTTCAGTTTACAATAAATCAGTTTGACCTTTCACTCTGCACCTCCTGGAATAATTCTAATTTCTATTGTTGCATTAGACTTTAAGAGAATAGGATAGTGGAGGAAAATGTGCCAGTCATGGTGTACGCTGTGGAATATTTACTGTCTAACATACAATACTCTAAATTCATGAGGGAGTGGTTTAACAACACATCTCACAATTCTGAGGCGAGGCCTGTAGAAAAAGATGATTCAAAATTTACAAAGCATGCAATAGATCAGAGTCCCGAAGGACAGATGAAACAATTGAGATAAGCAGCGTTTGTAATAGATAACTTTACTTCAATGATATATTCATCTTAATGATGCTCACTTCCCTAATCCAAGAGGCAGATAATATGTTCCACTAGACCAGGCTGGTTTAATCTGTTTGATAAATACACTGAGCAATTTTAATGGTGACACATTTGCCCTCTCTACATCAGGCACTTTGCAGAAAATCTCAAAATGCCATCATCTATTGACTTATTTGTGATCTTAAAGCTTTGATGCATGTAAACTATAAGTGAATAATCCTGCTGACTGATCAGTATTAACACTGACGTCTACCAAAAACATTGCAGATAGCTGATAGCCTGGGCTGGAGTTTGTCCCTGTCGGTTCAATCTTTATTGTAGCCTTATTCACAATCAGAAATGACATACTGCTCAAAATTTGAAATCACTGTGTGCATTGTGATATGATTTGCCTCAGTAAATCAGCAAAAATGTTTCTTTAATCTAGCACGCTGTTGGAGTTTGCTATTATCTGTCACCAACTGATGTAACAATATGTCATATAGTCATGGCATTTACTTCTTAAAATGTCTCCAGGGTTCTTCATTTAGCTTTCAGCCGCAGAGTCTTTTAAAAAAATTTTATTTTATAAATTTACAGCACCCAATTCATTTTTTATTTCCAATTAAGGGGCAATTTAGCATGGCCAGTCCAACTACCCTGCACACCTTTGGATTGTGGGGGCGAAACCCACGCAGACACAGAGAGAATGTGCAAACTCCACACAGACAGTAACCCGGAGCTGGGATTGAACTCGGATCCTCGATGCCGTGAGGCAGCAGTGCTAACCACTGCATCACCGTGCAAATTCTTACGAATCTAGTGTCTGTGATCAGATTTTGATCAGGATATTCCTTGTTAAACTCCATTACAAAAACAGTTCATATGCAAAATATAAATATCCATGACTTATATTCAGAATTAAGGGTTAATAGGCAATGGACAAAAACATTTTTATTTGCCTTGGTAATAACATTTTCCCAGACATAATCATAAATTTATATACTGCTGCCTGCTAGCAGCTTGGAACAGACATAACTCATTTCGGAGCCACAAACGAAAAAGCATCCGAATAAAACCTGCAATCAGTTCTGAGTGGGGTGATTGTAAATGAGACATAAACACTTTCAATGTAGAACATGGGTCTTGAAAATACGATATTATTATTATCATATTTTATCCTCGCATTCTTCTTGTTCAACTTTTGTTCCTTTTGGTAGGTTTTCACACCTAATGGTTAATTAAAAGGTTGAGGATTGTAGAATCCTTCATTGCTTCTTAATCAATAGGAAGTGTTCATCTCCAAATAGGCAGACTGTCATTTTAAGTCAGGCTGGGACCATTTGGTATCCAATTCAAAACTCATATGCCGCACGTACTGAAGCACAAAATGAGTGGCTATAATGAGTGAAACATTTTGAAAAAGGTACATTCTCTCAAATGTACTGCAGCAAATCCTGTTCATTCTGGTGGTTCCCATTTCTGCTGAGGTAGCAGCCCGTTGATTATCATAGAATCTTACAGCACCGAAGGAGGCTATTTAGCCCATTGCTCACATGTTTTTTGATTGAACTACCCAATCAATCTCACTGCCCCAGTCCTTACCCACTCCCTTCCTCGCACTTCCTTTTTAAGCATTGGGGAGGCACGGTGGCACAATTTTTAGCACTGCTGCCTCACAGCGCCAGGGACCCAGGTTCAATTCTGGCCTTGGGTGACAGAGTGGAATTTGTATGTTCTCCCTGTGTCTGCGTGGGTTTTCTCTGGGTGCTCCGGTTTTCTCCCACAGTCCAAAGATGCATAAGCTAAGTAGATTGGCCATGCTAAATTGCCTCTTAGAGTCCAAAGATACAGGTTAGGTGGGGTTACGGATATGGGAGGCAGGGGAGTAGGCCAAGGCAGGCTGCTGTTTCAGAGGGTTGATGCAGACTTGATGGACTGAATGGCCTCCTTCTGCACTGAAGGGATTCTATGGATTCCATTACATTTCCTAATTTAATACTTCAAAGGCTGTAGCACTCTTTCGGATGTGAAAGACACTATATGAAGGCGGGTCTTTCTCTGGCTGTCTATTAACAGTTAGATGTGAAGTGGAGCCATTTTCAAGCTGAATTTGCCGCAGTGAGTTCACATGGCCTTTCTGAAAGCATTGGAAGCACAATGCCTTTCTTCCCAAGTTTTCTATTCTGTATTTTGAATTTCCAGCCTCTGCTGGGATCTAAGTTGTGAATCTGTGACTCGCAATATCCAGGGACAGCAGCCAATATGTATCTTTCAAAATACAGAATAAGCTTGTTCCTCACTGGGGGAAAAAAAGTTAATCCTTTCTCCTTATTTTATGTTGTTACAAAATCAATTCAGTCCTCTGCATAAAAATATGGCAATGAGCACTGCAAAAGCAGCATATTAAAATAAGCTTAGCACATGCCCCTGCATCTCAGAGTGACTTGTTACGTTCTGAATTGTCAAACAAAAAACCATTCATTTCTGCCCTAATTAGGAGGTCTGTAATTGGGGAATATGACAGAGTTCAACTGCACTATGTACTGTCTGCCAGGTCCCATAGTGTATGCTTTATAAAATGCTCTTCAATTCAGGAGCAGAATATCATTAACTTTGTAAGTGGATGAACACAATGGACATGCAATTTAATTAACTTCTAACATTGTATGTTGGAAGGTAGACAAAATGAAATTATGCACATATTTCTCAATAATGCAGGCAACTTTGAAAGGGCTTTATTGTGGCAGGTCAGACTGGGGGTTCTGCTTTGTCCAATTATTTCATATTTACTTGAACTCTAATTTTTTTTAAAGTTCTGTAGTTTATAAATCAATCATGTTTAAATGTATGACATTGACAAAGATTCTCTGAAACTCAGAACAGTTTAATATGAGCTCTGATACGCATCCTGTTACCATCTAATGCCTTTTAGTATGAGAATGACCCCAGTAATACGAAATGAGACGGGCAATAAAATTAACTTTATACTTGATGTCTGCAATGTTTTAAAAGCTACTTCAGATTTTTTATATTCTTTGATAACATTAGTTTTTCTTTCGAATAGAACTGCACATACCAGACTCTGTGCAGTGCAGTTCAATAGCATTTTAAGGCATGTACCTTGCCAAATAAATTCAATCCAACATATGAGAAATAGCTTCTATCGTTTTCCAAATGAAAAGCGATGGATTTACAGAAATGTGAGTTACATCGGTTGCTAGTCACAGCTTTTGTTGTTAATATGTAATAAATTCCACAGCTCAATATTTAGGCTGTAATTAAGGAAGCAGTTTCTCATATGAACTATTCACACTATTGACAAAACAGCTATCAATAAGCTGTTACTGATATTAGAAATTTTCACATGGATTAAAAAAAATATATATAAGTTATTCCAAACACATGCGAAGAACGTCCACATGGTACCAATAAAATATAGTTTGTTCAATTTTCCCCTTCGAATCCCCAACCTCCCCCCCCCCCCCCCCCCCCCCCCCCCGCGACAAACAGATCACCAAACATGGACAGAAACAGCCTCCACCCTACTACAAACCCCTCCTTCGATCCCCTGAGAGCAGACTTAATCTTCTCCAACCTGAGGAATTCATATAAGTCCCCCACACCATGCTGCAACCTGCCCCCACCCTTTCCTGGTGCAGCCAACCTCCAATTTAAGAGAATCCATTGTCGGAAGATCAAAGAGGTGCAGGCCAGGACATCAGCCCCCTGCACCACCGACACCCCACAAATTGCCACCATGGGGCCAGAGGTCAACCATACCCCTACAATTCCTGACAGACACTCGAACATCGCCTCCCAGAAACTTCTCGAACACCGTCTCCCAGAAGCTGTCCAAGTTTGTACACCCCCAAAACATGTGGGAATGGTTCGCCGACCCGTTCCCTCACCTCTTGCACACATCTGCCACACCCGGGAAGAACTCACTCATCTGGGCTCGAGTGTTATCGGACCTATGTACCACCTTAAACTCTATAAGTTTCACGTGGATTTTTGAAGCCTTTTGATCAAAATCCACAGAAGCTGAAAATTATCTCAGCTGTTCATTAATGCAATTCTCCTCATCAATGTCATATAGAAATATTTTGTTTAAAATTAGAGCAACATTGAATCTAGTCTTTGTCATTTGTTTCCATTTTCTGTTCCGTGGAAGAGTCATATCGATTCAAAACATTAACTATTTATCTTTCCACAAATGCTGCCAGATCTGCTGAGTTTATCCAGCGTTTTCTGTTTTTGTTTCCAAATTTTTTCCTGTATTTCCTTCACCCTTTTTCAACTGTTGGTTGAGCAGACAAATAAAACCCTGCGACCGAAGCTGGAACCAACGGCCGTCAAGTCCATGAGTTCAGTTTGAGATCTCAGTCCCTCTTCAAGTGGGAATCACTTCACCTGTCTCTAAATCCCCCTTGGGATAGTGCAGCTGAGATCCGGAAGGGAGCATCTGGAATATTGCAAATTCCACATCCTGTCACTGGCGGTTTTATTGGGTGACTTTTTCTGAAAATGGGAATGCCACATGGACGCAGTAATCCTGATTTAGTTTGGCTTGTTTATTAATTGGTGAACATTTTGATCAGCTTGCATTGTTTCCCTTTGAACTTCAAACAAAGAAATACTGGTGGTAAGTGTTTCGAATTCTGAGTGACTGAGTTGCTGGATTCAGTAGATTCAGTAAAATTCTACCTGTGCAGCAGTTTTGCCAATATTCATGCTGACTAATGCAGTGTGGAGCAGCAGTGAAGCACTCACTCCAGTTTGGACAATAGGATTAGCCTCCTACCTCAGAATTTCCCCCAAATGAGTGGCACATATAGATTTTCGATATCTGCTAACTACCCAGCTGGTCCCATATCCTGACCAAGATAACATAAGGGAGCCAAATAAAATGAGGAGAAAAGGCTCATTGAAATCTAAAGTGAGTTCAGGTAACCTAATTGCAAGAGGCTCCCCCATCTTCGGCTGGGTGTGATTGCTTAGCATCAAGACCAAGTGAATGAATTCCAGATAAGATATACTTTTCCATAATGCCTCAGAAAACATCGCTTTTATGATATGATTATTGTGTTTATTTCTGTCTACAATTAATATAATTACTCATTTGCTCCTTTCGGTCCAACGCAGAAGTTAATAGATGCACTTTACTAATGGAAAATTAAGTAGAGCTACTGACAGTGAGGTTTATAAATATGTAAAATGTAGTTTTAATTAAAATGGCAGGAAATCAATAAAATGAGACGTAACAAAGATACAGTTAACATATGCTATTGTTAGGAGATCAAGACTTTCTGTCAGCAGATTATTTTCCAATTAATATTCTTTGATCATGATTACTAATCCATTGATCATTAGTAATGACACACAAGGTATAAAAAAATTCATTGCTCAATTTTGTTCTGAACTCTGACATTTAAATATTTATACAGCTACGTGCATATTTGGCCCTTATCTATTGAGAGTTACATGGTTATTTATAGACTTTATATGAGTTCAAACTAATAATGCACAACTTTATTCAAGAATTAGCCTCTTGTATAATGTCTCCATTATGGCAGTAAATTCTGTGTCCTCTTTAATTCACTACCTTCATATGGTAAATGGAAATAAGTCGAGTTACAAATATTAGTTTGGCTCAATAGGCAGTACTGTCAATGCTGAGTCAAAAGGTTGTGGATGCTTCACTCCAGACTTGGACAATTCCATGTGGTACAGAGAAGGAGCTGCTTTGTTGGAAATTCCTGCCTTGTGGCAGCCTAATGGCTATAGCAAAGGTCAGGAAATCAAGTTATGAAATTGAACCATAACATCCATAGCTTAGTGGCAAGAAACATAACTGGGCCACTTATGCCTTCAGAGAAGGAAGCCTGATCTAGTGTACACGTGACTTGTATTTACACAATACTATTCATAACCAGCAAATGTCCCAAACTATTTTACAATCCCCAAAGTACATTTGAAGTGTCGAAATGTGACAACTAATTTGGGCACAGCAAACTCCCACAAATAGAAATATTAACCAAATCACAGGGATAACTCCCCTGATCTTCAAAGTAGTGTCATGCAAGCAGATAAGGGCTCTGTTTAATTGCCTCTTCCGATAAGCAGCACCTTTGACCGCTCCACGTTTCCTCAGTTCTGTAATGGTGCGTCAACCTTGATTTCTCTGCTCTGGAGTGGAGCTTGAACCCAGAACCACATGACTCAGAAGTGAGAGTGCTAGCAACTGGGCCACAGCTGAAACCACGTCGTGGATTCTTAATACCCTCAGTATAACTGGTATGTGGACAATAAATGCTGCCTGAAACATATTGACCACATCCATAAACAATTCAATAATTCTCTGTCAGTTCAATTTTCAGTTACATTGAAATTATTCAGCGGCACCTTTACCCCTTTTGCTCAAAGAGGTCAAAATACTAATAAGAGTGAAGAAACCAATAAAACACACAGAAAAGAAATTCAAACGACATGTCAAATAGAACTTTGCCTTTATTTGTTCACATTGGCGTATAGATAGGGCTTCTGAGGCAAGAAGACAATCCAAGGGTTATAAGTAGGGATTTAGGAGTAGGATGCCTGTGCAAGTCCCGAATATCTCGGGAAAATATTGATCAAGAAACAATTTGCAATATACAGGAAACTCTCATGGAGCAGAAAACACCCAGGCTCAATTTCTATCTACTCTTAATTGATCTTCCCACAAACAAAGGCAGGATTCCATCACCAGCCCAAAGTGCAATTATCCTTTCAATGAACTCACCTTGTGTTTACTTAACATGAGTTACAATTTGTCACAAAAAAAGATGGGCACCTACACCTTAACTGCACAATTATGAACTCATTGTGATATTCCTGATTAACTGTCATGGAGATGTGTGCAGTGGACTTTCCACTTATCTTCCCGTGGCGTCTGGTCAAGAGAACCTTGGAAGAAATTCTGTGTTTCTCATAGGATAATGTTCCAATCTTAAAAACAATACTTCACTGACTTACTGAATGTGGGACCAAACGGGATTTATTTTTAGTGCAATGGTAATTGTAAATTGGGCATGCAGTCGGGTACCACACAACTTTACATTAGTAGCAGGAGAATACACTGTGCATTGCCAGAGTGTAATGCTTCAGTCTTAATGAGTGCCCTAGTTGACCCAGAGTGCCTTTTTTCTGTCCCATGCCTGGCCATTTTCTCATACTTGCAGTCATGCCAGATCCCGAGCTAAAATAACTGGTCCCTAACCAAAATGCCTGTGTGCTTAGAATAACTTAGCTTGTTGTAGTTGTGCTCTTTATTATTGGTGGGACTGTTGTGTATCCCTTGGTCTCTCAGCTGCCCAAGGATCTAAAGATGGCCCAACCTGACAGAATTTTCACTGTATTCCTGCAACTCATTCTCCAGCCTGTAGTCTACTCCAATTTTCCAATCTTGTCCTTGGCATTTTCTTTTGCTTTTGGAGAACATCTTCTTCTTGCTCAATAACTTAAGGCCAATTTGATTCTATCAATTTGATTCTTTGGCTGCCAGTTGTATCTTACAGTACGGACACTTCCATTCTTGTAACCGTATTTGGTCCATATGGAATGCATATTTGTCTTCATTATTCCACTGCTCAGGCATAGTGTGGGGCCACAGGTCTGGAGGTCCCTCTGGCCTTCTCCCACTCCCAGCGGTTGTGTGCAGCCTTCTCCTGGGAGGGTGTGGGGTAGTGTTACTGGTATGTGGGACGGGTGTGTGCCATCTCACCCTGGCCGCCCTGAGGGGGTCGTGGAGTCTCTTCTGGTATGCTGGCCAGCCCCGACAGTGTTGTCCACGGCGCTGACCTAGTCTGCCACCTACACCCAGCACAGCGAACGGAGGCGCCTGGCAGCCTTTCTCCCGGGCCGGGTACAGGATCAGCCTTCTCACCTCCACGTGTCCATGTGGGTGTCCAACTTGGCATTACTGAACAATGGCGCTGCTCTCCTTCCGGCCTCTTGTTGACTGGGATGGTGTATGAAGGGGGATAGGTCGTTTAAGTGTGGCTACGGCGTGTGAACCTCATGTGTGCCAATTTTGGATCCAGCAAATATGGCACTGTTTCGCATGGAACCGGTTGAGTTCCATGTGGTGATGGTGCTAGCCCATTCAGAGTTGCTGAATCGGTGCAACTTTTCCACTGTTTTTCCTGTTGTAAAACACCACTGTTCCCACAGCCGATATCAGCACAGTCAGAAAATCAGAGAATCCAGCTCAAGGATTGCAGGGTGATATATACATCATGGAAAGGAGTAAAAGAACAGGATAGATGGGAAAGATGGACAAAGAGGCAGACTGATCATGGCAACGTTGTTGGAATCACAGTCAACCCTGGCAAAGTCACCAGAAGGATAGAACATTTGCAACTTTTATAAAAATCATCCACTCACCAATGTTAAGGCCAAATCTTTTCTTTCACTTTTTCAGTCTTGTAATCAAAACAGGAAGAATCTCAAAAAAAAAACACACTGTCCCGAGTGAAGAGTACACTCAGTGATGGGTAAACACAGTGATGGGTGGACTCAGTGAAGGGTGAACTCAGTGAAGAGTACAGTCAGTGAAGAGTACACTCAGTGAAGGGTGCACTCAGAGAAGAGTACACTCAGTAAAGTGTAGGCTCAGTGAACAGTACACTAGGTTTAGGGTGCACTCAGTGTATAGAACACTCAGTGAAAGATGCACTCAGTAAAGGATAGGTTCAGTGATGGGTACACTCAGCGAAGGGTGCACTCAGTGAAGTGTGCACTCAGTGAAGTGTGCACTCAGTGAAGAGTACACTCAATGAAGAGTACACTCAGTGAAGGGTGCACTCAGTGAAGGATACACTCAGTGATGGGTACACTCAGCGAAGGGTGCACTCAGTGAAGAGTACACTCAGTGAAGGGTGCACTCAGTGAAGGATACACTCAGCGAAGGGTGCACTCAGTGAAGTGTGCACTCAGTGAAGTGTGCACTCAGTGAAGAGTACACTCAGTGAAGGGTGCACTCAGTGAAGGATACACTCAGTGATGGGTACACTCAGCGAAGGGTGCACTCAGTGAAGTGTGCACTCAGTGAAGTGTGCACTCAGTGAAGTGTGCACTCAGTGAAGTGTGCACTCAGTGAAGAGTACACTCAGTGAAGGGTGCATTTAGTGAAGGATACACTCAGTGATGGTACACTCAGTGAAAGGGATAGTCAGTGAAGAGTACACTCAGTGAAAGGTACACTCAATGAAGAGTACACTCAGTGAAAGGTACACTCAGTGAAGGGTGCACTCTGAACGGTTCACTCAATGATGGGTACACTCAGTGAAAGGGATAGTCAGTGAGGAGTGCTCTCGGTGAAGGGTGGGCTCAATGAAGAGTAGGCTCAGTGAAAGGTGCACTCAGAGAAGGGGGCATTTAATAAAGAGGATGCTCAATGAACGATACACTCAGTGAAGGGTTCACTCAGTGAGGAGTACTCAGTGGTGTAAACTCAGTGATGGGTACACTTAGTGAAGGGTACACTAAGGGAAGGGTACACCCTGTAACGGATATGTTCAGTGATGGGTACACTCAGTTTAGGGTGCACTCAGTGAAGGGTGCACTCAGTCGAGTACGCTCAGTGATGGGTACACTCAGTGAAGGGTACAGTCAGTGAAGGGTATGCACAGTAAATGATACGTTCAGTGATGGGTAAACTCAGTGAAAAGTGAACTCAGTGAAGGGTGCACTCAGTGAAGGATACATTCAGTGATGTGTGCACTCGGTGAAGAGTATGCTCAGTGAAGAGTACGCTCAATGAAGGGTGCACTCAGTGAAGGGTACGCACAGTAAATGATATGCTCAGTGATGGGTACACTCAGTAAAGGATACACTCAGTGTATGGTATGTTCACTGACTGGTACACTCAGTGAAGAGTGAACTCAGTGAAGGGTGCACTCAGTGAAGGTTACACAGTGAAGAGTATGCTCAATGCGGGGCACACTTAGTGAAGGATACGCACAGTAAATGATATGCTCAGTGATGGATACAGTCATTGAAGGATACAGTCAGTAAAGAATACACACAGTGAAGGCTACAGTAAGTGAAGGGTACGCTCAGTAAAGGATACGCTCAGCGCAGGATGCAGTCAGTGAAGAGTACACTCAGTGAAAGGTGCACTCAGTAAAGGATACGTTCAGTAATGGGTGCACTCAGTGAATGGTGCACTCAAGGAAGAGTATCTCAGTGATGGGAACACTCAGTGAAAGGTACAGTCAGTGAAGGATACACTGTGAGCGAAAGGTATAGTCTGAGAAGAGCGCACTCAGTGAAGGATGCACTCAATGAAGCCTAGGCTCAGTGAAGCATACGCTCATGAAGAGTGCACTCAATAAAGAGTACACTCAGTGAAAGGTACACTCAATGAAGAGTACACTCAGTGAAGAGTACACTCAGTGAAGGGTGCACTCAGTGAATGGTACATGCTGTGATGGGTACATTCAGTGAAAGGCACAGTCAGTGAGGGATAGGTTCAGTGAAAGATTTTGTCAGTGAAGGGTACAATCAGTGATAGGTACACTCAGTGAAAGGTAGTCAGTGAAGAGTGCATTCAGTGAAGGGAGCACTGAGTGAAGAGTGCACTCAATGAAGAGTACACACAGTGAAGAGTACGCACTGCAAAGGATACGTTTAGTGAGGGGTACACTCAGTGAAGAGTGCACTCAGTGAAGGTGCACTCAGTCGAGTACGCTTAGTGATGGGTACACTCAGTGAAAGGTACACTCAGTGAAGGGTTCACTCTGTAAAGAGTACACTCAGTGATGGGTAAACTCAGTGATGGGTATTCTTAGTGAAGAGTGCACTCAGCGAAGGATGCACTCAGTGAAGCGTACACTCAGCGAAGAGTACGCTCAATAAAGGGTACACTCAGTGAAGGATACGTCCAGTAAAGGATAAGTTCAGTGATGGGTACACTCAGTGAAGAGTGAGCCCAATGAAGGGTGCACTCTGTGAAGGATGTACTCAGTGAAGAGTGCACTCAGTGAAGAGTGAACTCAGTGAAGAGTGAACTCAGTGAAGAGTGAACTCAGTGAAGAGTGAACTCAGTGAAGAATTCACTCAGTGAATTCTACACTCAGTGAAGGATACACTCAGTCAATGGTACAGTCAGTGATGGATACAGTCAGTGAAGAGTACACTCAGTGAAGGGTGCACTCAGAGAAGAGTACACTCAGTAAAATGTAGGCTCAGTGAACAGTACACTAGGTTTAGGGTGCACTCAGTGTATAGAACACTCAGTGAAAGATGCACTCAGTAAAGGATAGGTTCAGTGATGGGTACACTCAGCGAAGGGTGCACTCAGTGAAGGATGTACTCAGTGAAGAGTGCACTCAGTGAAGAGTGAACTCAGTGAAGAGTGAACTCAGTGAAGAGTGAACTTGGTAATAAATCACTTGCCCTGGTTTATTACCAAGTACCAAATCCAATACGGCCTCCCCTCTGGTTGGACAATCTACATACTGTGTTCCTGGAACACAAAAGCTTCCTGGACACACTGCACAAACACCACCCCATCCAAACTATTTGATCTGAAGAGTTTCCACTCAATATTTGGGAAGTCGGAGTCACCCATGACTACTACCCTGTGACTTCTGCACCTTTCCAAAATCTGTTTCCCAATCCGTTCCTCCACATCTCTGCTGCTATTGAGGGCCCTATAGAAAACTCCCAACAAGGTGACTGCTCCTTTCCTATTTCTGACTTCAGCCCATACTATCTCAGTAGGCAGATTCTCCTCGAACTGCGTTTCTGCAGTTGTTATACTATCTCTAATTAACAATGCCACCCCCACCTATTTTACCACCCTCCCTAATCTTATTGAAACATCTATAACCAGGAACCTCCAACAACCATTTCTGCCCCTCTTCTATCCACGTTTCCGTGATGGCCACCACATCGTAGTCCCAAGTACCGATCCATGCCTTTCCCATGAATTGTACAGTCAGTAAAGGGTACAGTCAGTGAAGGATACACTCAGTAAAGAGGGTTACTCGACGATGGGTGAAGTCAATGAAGTGTGCACTTAGTTGAGGATAAACCCAGTGTGGAGTGGACTCAGCCAAGAGTGCACCCAGTGAATGGTACACAATGATGAGTGCACTCAGTGAAGGGTACCTCCAGTGAAGAATGGACTCATTGAGCTGTACACTCAGTGAAGGGTACACGCAATGAAGAGTGCATTCAGTAAAGAGTGGACTCGGAAGGTCATCCACAGTGAAGGGTACCCTTAATCTGGACCTAAGCTATGATGCGGCAATCATATTAAAAAAAATAATCAAAATCAATCTGAGATTAAGCAAGGTCTCATTCTACACTGTTTTAGAAAACAAGGTTGAGTTCTTCACCCTGAATTTTATATTTTCTTTCTTTGAAGTGTATGTTATTCCAAACTTATAGAATAGGTTTCAAAACATAAAACTTTTGGGGAGCAAACTCCCCACCACACGACTGTACAGCTTATCAAATGTTTTTCCTTTTTCATCCCCCCCTTCTCCCCCCCCCCTCCCCTACCACGAGGGATAACTCCTCAAACACGGCCACAGACATTCCCCCATCGTGCCTCCTGAATTTTATATCTGGTGGTATTTCCTTCACATTTGATTTTTAAATGTTGCAGTTGATATTGAATTTTGAAGGTAGGGGAATGCTTCAGAACATAAACGCTGACATGAAATGTTTGGCTGTTCAGATCGGGGTATATTCCCCAGGAAACAAGAATGGAACAGTCTTGTTTCCATTTAGCTCATCCAACTGGCTGTGGTGTCATTTCCGGTCTTTATTGTTTTTTTTGTGTTTTATATATAAATTTCGAGTACCCAATTAATTTTTTCCAATTAAGGAGCAATTTAGTGTGTTCAATCTACCTACCCTGCACATCTTTGGGTTGTGGGGGCGAAACCCGCGCAAACACGGGGAGAATGTGCAAACTCCACACGGACAGTGACCCAGAGCCGGGATCGAACCTGGGACCTCAGCTCCATGACCCTAACCCTAACTGCGCCACCGTGCTGCCCTCAGTCTTTATTGTTAACGAGAAGGCACTAGTGGAAGTACATGTAAGAGAATCTGAGCTTCATTCAAGCAGCAAAAGGACAAGGTCATGAATATTGTGGTCACTGTCATCTTTCGGTTAAATTATTTTCATTCTAAACTTGAAATGATGATAACAGTTAATCAGATGGAGTTGCTATAAGAAACTGCTTTCACAATATTGAGACTGGAACACTCTCTCCAATTGGACAGTTGATGCCTGTAAATTCTGATTTGCTGACTGGACAATTCAGATTTAAATAACCAGTTGTACAAGACAAGAAATATAATTTTATGATTGCACAGCCAGATATAAAGCAGCTTCTTCATTACCGAGGAAGTTATGACAGGGTGGAATAATAATACTTCATGCCGAGAATGCAAGGGCTGTGTCTTGCAGTGAATTAAGAGACTAAATTCTCAAGGAATAATGCTCATGGCAATGGCTTAAATTAGCATCACAAGCACATAGCAGCGGCCTTGTGTCACTGTGTAAAGCACAAATGAATTGCAATAAATGATGAAGCTGATATATTTTCTATCCCATGTCAGGCTGCCTTTTATTTTGGATCTCTATAAAATAAATTTGTGCAGTTAATATAAGGGTTCAGTGATTAGAACAATGTAGTCATGGTGAATAATGTAAATGTACCAACCAAAACAAGCAGCATCTCACCAATAGCTTTGACAAAGGTGCTCCTGAAGAACTATGGGCCGGATGCTCTGTTTCTGAGGCTAAGTTTCAGGGGCTGTTTAGCACACTGGGCTAAATCACTGGCTTTGAAAGCAGACCAAGGCAGCCCAGCAGCATGGTTCGATTCCCATCACAGCCTCCCCGAACAGGCGCCGGAATGTGGCGATGAGGGGCTTTTCACAGTAACTTCATTGAAGCCTACTCGTGACAATAAGCGATTTTCATTTCATTTCATTTCTAAGTGCCAACGCCAACGGAGGATCCGTGGTGTTTCACAACAGAAAAATCGGCGCGAAACCCTCACCGATTCCGGTACTGTGAGGGGCGAGCACCGGCGCCGCGTGAAAAACCCGCAGAACGCGCAGAAAGTGGTCGGAGAATCACCGGGTCCCAGGCCACACATGCACAGGGCTGACAAGCTTCAGCCACTCACCCCTACAACCCCCACACACACGCACTGATCGTGCCGTAAAACATGGCGCCGGCCATGCTGGGCTACATACCCGCCCACCTCCTGGCCACCCCCACCACTACCCCAGCCCTAGAAGAAGCCCCCCCCTGGCCAGCGGCATGGATCTCGGCCGAATGTGGCGGCGCTGGCCACTGTCCGTAGCCGGCACGCCAGGCTGCCAACCGCTGGGACCATACATGGCGGGCACCATTGAGAACTCAGCCCATCAGAGTGTGTCACGTTAATATGCTCAAAAGGTATTTTGATAGCGATGGAAAGCATGAGGATGTGTTCGTAGCTATAACTCAGGGACGAGAGATAAATCTAGAGGATTCTGGATTTTACATTCCTCAAATTAGATTGGACAATGAGGAAGGAATAAGAAATTGGAATAAATTACTGAGTTGCCTTGCATAGGAAAATTAGAGGGACCTGTGGATCTTTTACAATCACATGGAGCTATATGTGGGACCAAACAAGGAAATACAAGGGTGGTTATACATGATGTAGATGTAGGAAGTTCTATTCCAATTAAGCAACATGCATAGAATCTGAATCCACTCAAGTTGGCACAGGTCCAAAAGGAGATTGAAAACATGCTTAAGAATTATATCATTGTAGTAAGTTGCAGTGATTGGAACTTATTTATTGTAATGGTTCCAAAACCAAATGGAATGCAACTATTTTGTGTAGATTATTGGAAAGTCAATAGAGTAATAAAGTCAGATTTGTAAGTAGGTTAGGTTAGCGTAGGGGGTCAATAAGGGTGAGACCTGTACGAAAGGTAAACGGTTTTTGCACTATGTTTATGGTTTCATGTATCTTGTCTATTTTGTTGTTGTTTCTGGAACAAAAATACCTCAATAAAATGTTTATTTTTTTTAAAAGTCAGATTTGTATCCTATTCCTTGTTTGGAAACTGTATTGAAAAGATGGGAGAAGCAAATTTCATTATCACAATTGACCTACCAAAAGAATACCTTTATCGGAAAGGGCAAAGGACGTTTTGGCTTTTATAATGGCAGATGATCTGTATTAGGTTAAAGTCATGCCAGTTGGAATTAAAAATGCACCAGCAGCATTCCATTCCAACATACTTATCAACCAGCAAGATCATTTCTGGACCAAATAGTTGTGCAGTGTATGTAGAAGTTCTGGTGGTGTTCAGTCAAACGTGGAAGGAGCATTTGGGACGTTTGAAGGAATTGTTCAATCAAGTGCAGGAGGCTGGCTTGCTGGTAAAATTGCCTAAAAGTGAGTTTGCCAAAACGCACTTCACATTCTTAGGCCATACAGTTGGGCATGGTCAGATGTCCCCATTAAATAGGAAAACAAAAGCTATTGGGTCGTCCCCCATATAGTGAATGAGAAGCGATGTTTTGAGATTTCTAGGCATGAGTTGTTTTCACAGAAAATTTGTGCCAAATTTTAGCCGTGTGGTTGTTCCACCGACTGAACTTTTGAAAAAGGACAGGAAATTTCAGTGGATGTCATAATGGCAGAAGGCATTTGATGCTTTGCAAATGGCATTGACCACAACACCAGTTTTGGCGACACCAAATTATGACAAGTAATTTAAGGTGGCCATTGATGTGAGTGGTGTGGGTGTTGGTGCTGTATTACTACAAGAGGATCATGAAGGAATATAAAGGCCTGTTAGTTATTTTTCAAGGAAACGGAATACACATCAAAAGAAAAATTCAACAATGGAAAAAGAAATGTTGGGTTTGGGATTGGCGTTGCAGCAATTTAACATTTATGTTTCTAATAATTAATTAGAGAGAATTATTTAGACTGACCATAATCCCTTAAAGTTTCCAGAGAAGTTTAAAGATTGGAATGCAAGACTGTTTAGATGGAGCTTATTGCTAAAACTATTTAATTTAAACATTATACATGTAGCAGGAGCAGATGATTTATCATGACTTTGAAATGGGAGAAGAATGGAGTATCTAACATTGATAAGGCTTTGGGAAATGAAGCCATGATTCCATATTGCTGGTTAATTTCTTTTAAGGACGGAGGTGCGATGAATGCAGGAAATTGTTATTATTTCTGGTTTGTCTTTTTGCAGTGCCCTTGTTAGGACCTAAGGTGGAATGCATACAGGCAGTTTGTCTGCTAGTGCTGTGGTTAGAAGTGAGGTAATCACCAATTTTTGCAGTGCAAGTGTTTGGCTAAGAGATAATAAAGGCCAATTTACTTGTTTTTGATAGGAAGCTAATGTAATGTTGTAACTGAGTCTGGCAGAACAAATCAGGGCACATCTTGTAACAAGAGACAAAAGAATGCTGTGTGCTTTGAGTATAGCTGGTGTAGCTAACGGGAGGGGTCAGGTCTGACTGGAAAAGGGAGTTGCTTCCATGTGATTGTAAGCTGAACAGAAGGTTTTCTGTTTGTAACGAAAAAGGTTTATTTCGCCAAGAATTCTGCACCAAGATAAGCAAGTAAAACATAGATACATAGATACATAGAAGATAGGAGCAGGAGGAGGTCTTTCAGCCCTTCGAGCCTGCTCCACCATTTATCACGATCATGGCTGATCATCCAACTCAATAGCCTAATCCTGCTTTCTCCCCATAACCTTTGATCCCATTCGCCCCAAGTGCTATATCTAGCTGTCTCTTGAATATATTCAATGTTTTAGCAAGAACTACTTCCTAGTTCTTGGAATGAATTCCACAGTCTCACCACTCTTTGGGTGAAGAAATGTCTCTTCTTCTCTGTAAAACCTGCTTCTTAACTTTATACATACGTGCAATTTGAAATACATGGGTTGCTTGATTGGAATGCAGAGACCGGTTTCAGGAAGCAAGTTAAGATGTTGCACCTGTTAACGGTAAAGCTATTTCTTTGTTGCAAATGTGCTCAATTCTGTGTTCAAATGAAAGTTTATTTTTTAACATAAAAGCTGGTCAGTGTTAACACACCTGTGGTGCTCAAACATTTTGTCAGAGTTTTAGCAAATGCAAATAGGCGGGTTCCAATCTTGGATCTGAACCAAAATTGGGATTCTGGTCCGGATCGACAACCCACTCTTGCCCTTCCTCTTTTCATTGCCATGCATCTTCTCCACATTGCCATTCATTTTACCCCAAACTCCCCGGTCCCCAAAATTCTAGCTCTGCCATTTTTGTTAAATGAAGCCCCATACTGAGCTGATAAAGATTGTGGTTCTACGTCACTGCGATGAGTTTGGTCATGTCAAGTGCAAACAGCCGGCTATAAATGGTTGTCAAGAGACAACTAAGAAATTTCCACACATGCAGAGTGCCACTGTTGAGAGGTGGTTGGGACCCCCCGCTCTCTCAAAACATTTAAAAAAAACTATGGTTACGTTTAACAAGTCCAACTTGGAACCTTTTATACAATGCTGTTATTCACCAGACGACCAGTGAGAAACTTCTAAATATTTTAAATATTTATTTTGGAAAACCCTTTCTTTCTTTTGTGCGTTGGGATTCTGAGGGAAGAGAATTGATTTTGGTGAAGTGCAGTGGCCCCTCTTCGCAAATGGTCATTTTAAAGCAGTGAAGCAACAAAAGGTGGAAAATGCAGAATAGTTCTGGCAAATACCAGAGTGGGTGTACCCACACCACATGGACTGCAGTGGTTCAAGACGGCAGCTCACCACCACCTTCTCGAGGGCAATTGGTAATGGGCAACAAATGCTGGCCAAGCCAGCAAAGCCCGCATCCTGTTTACATAATTAAAAAATCCTATTCCATTTGTTCCCTAATGCCATAATCCAAATTTGTTAACATTTTACCATGAAGCCTGCTTCGATTGTCGAGCAACATTTGACGCCCTGTTTTTTTAAAAAAAAAAACCCCAAAAAACCAGATGATTTGTGGCATGGCCGAATCGATTTGTCTTTGTGGGCAGAAATTTTCCGTTTGAAGTCATTGAGAATGTGAGCTGTTAAATCCACAGTGAGGGCAACAGGAGTTCGGTTGAGCAATGAGACGGAAGGATTGTGAATTATGCAGGAAGGAGTGAATGATAAATTTTTAAGTCAAATCCAGCCAGAGGAGAGGGAAGATTGAATTAAGGAGATTAGAAGGCAGGAAGCTAGATAAAACAATTGAATTTGGGGCTGCAGGGTAGCATGGTGGTTAGCATAAATGCTTCACAGCTCCAGGGTCCCAGGTTCGATTCCCGGCTGGGTCACTGTCTGTGTGGAGTCTGCACGTCCTCCCCCTGTGTGCGTGGGTTTCCTCCGGGTGCTCCGGTTTCCTCCCACAGTCACAAAGATGTGCGGGTTAGGTGGATTGGCCATGCTAAATTGCCCGTAGTGTCCTAATAAAAAAAAAAGTAAGGTTAAGGGTTACGGGTATAGGGTAGATACGTGGATTTGAGTAGGGTGATCATGGCTCGGCACAACATTGAGGGCCGAAGGGCCTGTTCTGTGCTGTACTGTTCTATGTTCTATGACCTTAAGTGTTAGACAGATAACCCTGACGGTGTCGCAAAATACTGCATTCTGCAATCCACTCAGGACCGACTTCAGGGACTTAGCTCAATTATTTGTCATTCAGAAGCAGAAACTCCTGTTGTGATAGCACACCGACCCTCCAAACTGTAACGTGATTAGTGAGGGAAGAGAATGGATCAGACCTTCCGATGGTTGATTTGCCTAGCGTAGCTTTGTAGGACCTCCTCTCCCCATCGTTATTAGTAGCAGGGTCTTGATGGCTGTTCATTTTACATCAGATGCCTTGAAGCTCATTTCACAATACTATTCTGTTATGTGTATCAATTGATACCAAATCTATCCCATTAATACTGTACTCCTTCCGCCACTAAAATAGCTTCCTATCAGCATCGAAAAGTGCTTTCCCATACCTGGGAGGACTGTCCTTGCCTCCAAAGCAGTTCACCTTGAGTTATCTGACACACCGTCACTTGCTGGCTTTCCGCATTTGCCACCTTCAGAGAGCCTGGTGCTGTGTGTTTGGGTCACCGGAAGGTGTACCCATCAATTAAATGTATGACGGTATTTTGCGTTGGATGGACTAATATGTCAAGGAGATGGGCAGGACCTCATGTTTGGGCTTTTGACAAATCAGCAAATGTTTAATCTCAAGATGTGCAGGTTCTCATAAATAATGCAGTGATTACTGAGACAGAACTCTGATTGTGTGAATGTTTTCCTAGTGCATACGTTCAAAAAGAAAATAGCTAAATCACTTCCTTTAAGGTTGCTTCCTTGAGAGACCAATTCTCCGTCATGTGGTTTTATATTCTCAAAAAAACTAACAAAGGACCCCTTGATGCGATCATTCTTTGTAAAGAAAATCATATTTTGACCTGATAATAATTTGTCACAGTTGCAGTGATAATGGCTGTCATTTTACTCCGCTTTACCAATTGTTCTGTTGCACTTTATTGCTTGGTTGCTCAATGCAACAATTTGTTATTCATGAAGATACATCAATGAAGTTTCTTTTTGTACAATCAATTGCATTTTCTGAATCCAAGACACTGCATGATGAAATAATAGAAAACTCTTGAAGTCAGCGATACTGTTGCTTCACAGAATCCTTCAGCCCAGACTCAGTGAGAGCAGGTCTTGTATGTGGAACATGGAATTTGTGGACTGGGAACGGTGAAGAAATCACAGCCATATGTGTGCATCTGTAATATGTAAATGCATCTGCTACTCAAGGTGCAGGCTTTCTCCCCATCACTCAAATGGCGAGAGCGAGAGCTGAAGGCTGGATCATAGTTGTTTTTAGGCAGTCGACCGTATCGCAATCATGAGTGGAAGTGTCAACAAGGTCAATGGAATGTCCCAGTGAAATAGTGAGGTGGCACTTCGGTTAGCATTACATAAATGAAAGTCCATTTGACCCCTGATTCTAAAATAAGGAGTCACTCAAAAGATGAAGAAGGTGGATGCCGGACTTGAGTTTCCATCCTATGCTATCTTACACTGCCCCGTTGTACAGTATCCACAAAAATATGTAATACACCATGTTTGCAATGATATGTCTAAAATTAGCTGACTGGGTGAAGCATAATAAAAAAATCTTAATCATCACCATGCAAATTGGAGGCTTGGGATGAATACCACGGAAACTGTGTTGTCCAACCTTCTGAACAATGCATATCTGTTAAATCCCAAGACATCTGGAGATTTAAGTTTAGGGTTCCTGTGCGGTACTTTTCTTTGTTCTTTGTAATACTGTAACCATTAACACATATGGTTGAAAATCACTACAATTTTAAATTCTTAAACCTGGGACTTACGTTCTGATATTGTGCAGCACGATAGCATTGTGGGGCAGCACGGTAGCATTGTGGATAGCACAATCGCTTCACAGCTCCAGGGTCCCAGGTTCGATTCCGGCTTGGGTCACAGTCTGTGCGGAGTCGGCACATCCTCCCCGTGTGTGCGTGGGTTTCCTCCGGGTACTCCGGTTTCCTCCCACAGTCCAAAGATGTGCAGGTTAGGTGGATTGGCCATGCTAAATTGCCGTTAGTGTCCACAATTGCCCTTAGTGTTGGGTGGGGTTACTGGGTTATGGGGATAGGGTGGAGGTGTTGACCTTGGGTAGGATGCTCTTTCCAAGAGCCGGTGCAGACTCGATGGGTCGAATGGCCTCCTTCTGCACTGTAAATTCTATGTAATTCTATGTAATCACAATGATACAGAATGTCTCCATTTTCTGCTATTTCACAAAAGACCTGGGTCAAATACGTGGGACTTGATTTTGAGCCTATAATGGAGTTGGAATCAGAGGAGGATGGATGCTAAATGTAGTGGAATGTGCTGGTTCCCTGGTGGGGAGGTTGCCTTATTTAGGGGGTCTCTGTGGGAGGTGTCTTTATTTTGAGGGTCCCTTTGGGGTCTCTTTATTTAGGCCGTGTCTGGAAGGGGTATTTTTAGGGAGTCATTCGCGGGGGGATTCCTTATTTGTGGTCTGTGGGGAATTCCTTAATTAGAGAGTCTCTTTATTTAGGGGGTTCTCTGGTGGGGGAGGATAATGTGGTGTGGGGTCTGCATATCTTGCATTGTTTGGGGGGGGGGGAGGGAGGATGGTTCTCGCAGGTTCTTTGAGGGAAACTCCCCACCTCGTCAGGGCCACATTTGCCAGGACCAATAGTGATTCTCACCCGCATGATTCGGTGCAAAACGGTCATCAATCCTCCGTTTGGTGGGTGAGCTAGGAGGCAGGCTGCTGATACGGTCGGAGAATTGTCGGGTCAGTGGCCATGCATTCGCACGGCGACGGCCTGCAGCGGCCGCACCATGCAACATGACACTGGTCCCGCGCAGACTTGGCATGCCAAATAGTGTCCCCCTCTGGCTAGCTTGCGACCCCTGGACCACACCCCAGCAGTGCCACCAGCCCTTGCCAAAGTACCCCCTGCCCATGGATCAGCTCTTCCCTGACTGTGGCGGTGATGGACTGAGTGAGTTGGAGAATTCATGGTGGAGGGGTGAGGGCTGTGTTAAGGGGTGCTGAGGGAGAGATGAGGAGGTGGAGTTACCCTAACTTTACGAAGAAGGTCATTCAACTTCTTATGACACTGCAGCCCTGTCCTCTTATAGAGTGAGCTGATGCTCACAAGTGCAGCCACTGCCTCCCAGGCGTGGTTGATCACTTTGCAGACAGAGGGCAGGATTCTGCGGTCACCGACCCTAAAATCACGTTTGCCGATTGGCCGGGGAATACTCATTTCTGACAAAATTGGGAATGGTGCCACTTTTGTGAGGCTCCGCCCCCTCCAAAGCAGCGTACTCTAGGAGTACACCACTCGCCATATCGACGGTTTCGGGGCGTTGCCTGCGGCCCCGACCGGTCGAGTTCCTGATGGCATTGGTCGCATGTGCTATTAATTGTCGGGAACTCGCCGTCGGGGGAGGGCAAGGGGAATTTAGCAGGGGCTGGGGGCACTGTTGGGGAGTGGTCTGGTAGTCACGAGTCGGCTAAAGTGGAGGCACTATTTTGCAGGCTGGCTCCGCTCGCGGCCAGCACCGTGTTGCACGGCGCAGCCGCTGCAGGCCACTGCCCTGCGCATGCACCGTATCGACAGCTGGCGCCAGGTGCTCTACGCTGCCTTCCTGCTAGCCCCCAGCGAAGTGATCAGTGGCCATTTTGCGCAGAATGTTCGGTCGTAAAACGCCACCATTCCCACGCCAGCGTTGGGACATAGACTGAAAAACGGAGAATCCAGCCCAGGATGTTTGCCCGATCATGGGGAGGGGGTTTCCTGCCTCTGCCCGACCCCATCAAGAAGTTTGCTGAGGGCTCCCTCTGTAAAACATGGTTCTGTCTTTCTGTCAGCCATTGCCCAATTGGACTTGGAACAATTGCTGGGGAGGCATTCAGAAGGATTATATTTCCCAGGGCGGACATATCAGAGGCAAGTCACCACAGGCGCAGGGGGTATCACATGGAGAAAAAATATTTGTTAAAGAGGCTGATTATACGGTGCGTTTTCCTGCCATTGGCACCGGCAGGATTCTCCCCAGGGGCTATGTTCCCACGCCAGCGTAAAAACACTAGTGTTTCACTCTTGACTTTCCTTAAAAAAGTCAGGAGCGATTCTCTAACCTGCAGGGATCTGGCAAGGCCCCGGAGTGCTTCTTGCAGCTCTGGCTTCGGATGCAGGCCCCCTCACATCCAGTCGGGAGTCCGCGCATGCGCACAGCGGTGGCCTGCAGCAGCCGCGTCGTGTGCGATGGGGGACTCGGATCGCGGACCGACATTGACAATATAGGCCCCCCCGAGATGGCACGGGCCTGCGGATCTGAGCCACCCGATCGCTGCCATGGCCGCCCATGAGTCCCCCCCCCCCCCCCCCCCCCCCCCCCCCCCCCCCCCCCGGTGTTCGATCCCCGTGCCCCCCCACCAGGGCGGCCGCGGACCAATCGAGGTTCCCGACGGCCAATACGTGGTTAGAATCACACCGTCGGGAATTTGGCCCGTTTTGCCCGGAGAATAGCTGGGCCCCCCCAGCGGCCTGAGCTGCGGGACACATGCCGGGGCTCTGCTAGCCCCTGGAAAACGGACAATGACCCCGGACCTTCGAGGAAAGAGTACGGAGTGATTCTCGCCCGTTTTCCGGCGGGAACCTCGGTTGGTCCGCCTCCCACCCTTAATCCCCCTTAGTCCCCGAGACTTCGTTCTCAGAAGGCAGAATCCCGCCCATGGAATATGACCAGTCAGGTGTAAGTGTGACAGAAAAATTGATGTGTGACCCAAGGTATGATGCTTGAGGTATGGTGAAAATAGGAATGCACTGAAGGAACAGCTGAGTTAAATGTTTCTATCTTTGCAACTTGCTTTTGGTTTTAGGAAAGTAGCATTTATCATATTCTTTTGCAAATATATTGCATAAATCAGTGTTGAATAAAACTTTTTTGTTTCTCTTGCAGGCATTAGGAAATCTTTACTTTCTTCACGAGTCTTTGAAAAATACCTATCAGTTTGATTTTAAAGGTAACCTTTATGTGATTATTTATTATGAGATTACAAATAGTGGACCCAATTCTATATTCACCATTAAAGTTAATGCAGCTGGTAACTTTTGTGATGTTCTTGGCATCAAATTAAGTGCATTAGTGCTTTTAAACCTCTATTTACTTCTGACACATTTGGCTCATTGCTTAACATCATGAGACAATAATAGCTGTTTAAAGCGCAAAGAAATTACATTACTCACGGACATTCATGAACATTAAGAAAAATACATGTAAGGTTGTGGATATCACTGGCAAGGCCAGCATTTATTACCCATCCCTAATTGCCCTTGAAAGGCCAGCAGTGAACCACCTCCTGGAATACAACTGCATAGTTTGCTATGCCATTTCAGAGGGCAGTAAACATCATAGATCATAGAATTTACAGTGCAGAAGGAGACCGTTCGGCCCATCGGGTCTGCACCGGCTCTTGGAAAGAGCACCCTACTTAAGGCCATGCCTCCACCCTATCCCCGTAACCCAATAACCCCACCTCACCTTTTTGGACACTAAGGGCAATTTATCATGGCCAATCCACCTAACCTGCACATCTTTGAAACCCGTGCAGACTCTGCAAGGACAGTGGCCCAAGCCGGGAATCGAACCTGGGACCCTGGAGCTGTGAAGCAACTATGCTAACCACTGCACGACCGTGCTGCCCATCGACCACATTGGTGTGGAGCTGCAGCAAATATAGGCCAGGAGGGTTGAGACAGCAGGGGCGGGATTCTCCGACCCCCCGTTGGGTCGGAGAATCACTGGGGAGGCGGCGTGAATCCCGCCCTGCTGCTCTGACTCTGGGTTTTGGGCGGGGGCGGGGATCGCGCCACGCCGGTCGGGAGCCATCAGCAGTGGGCCCCCCGGCGATTCTCCGGGCCCCGATGGACCGAGCGGCCGCCCATTTTCGGTCAGTCCCGCCGGCGTGGATTAGACAAGGTCCATACCGGCGGGACCTGACTGTGAGGGCGGCCTGCGGAGTCCTCGGGAGGCCGCGAGGGGATATGACCCCGGGGGGGCCCTCACATTACAAAAATAATTTGTTTACACAGGTATACTGGGGACTTGCCTCTCATTTTAAAGTATTACATGCCCTGCCGTTCAAAGAAATCATAGAATGTCGACAGTGTAGAAGTCTGAAAGAGCACCCTAACCAGGCTGCCACCCCGTGCAACCTTGCAGCCCACTTAACCCGCATATCCCTGGAAACTAAGGGGCAATTTAGCATGGCCAGTCCACCTAACCTGTACATCTTTAGACTGTGAGAGGAAACCGGAGCACCTGGAGGAAACCCACGCAGACACGGGAAGCAAGTGCAAATTACAAACAGACAGTGACCCAAGGTTGGAATTGAACCTGGATCCCTAGCGCTGTGAGGCAGCAGTGTTAGCCACTATGGCACCATACCACACATTGTTCCAATTTTCATGACTATAAAATTAAGTTATAAAGTATTAGTTTCATTTGTTTGTCCCTGAAATATATTTATGCTCCTGAACGCAGTACAGATTCAAATTTACTCCATTGCCACTTCTATATTAAATGACCGTATTTAGGCAAATATAGATATTTACTTTTATTGCTCTATTGATTTAGGAATAATCTACAAACAGATTATTGATACAGACAGAATTGACTTCTCATTCATTCCCAGCAGATAGAACCGCAGATCAAGACCCAATATTTGACTGTATAGTTGTGTTGCAAACCGAACAAATTCTCCAGTTCATTGTTGGTGGAGAGAATCAAATCAATACTGAATGTTTGTTACGTCCAATTCACTGCTGTCACTTACTTGAGGTGACATTTTGTGTGATTAAGTATTTACCCCACTGTAATCCTGCATATTCCTGCAACACTAAAGAAGCTTGACACCATCCAGGAGAAATCAGCCGACTTGATTGCTACTTCTTCCACAAACATTCAATCCCTCAACTGAGGTCCCTCAGCGGTAGCATTGCGTACCATCTACAAGATGCACTGCAGGAGCACACCAAACCTCCTGAGACAGTACCTTCCAAATCCACAATCACTACCATCTAGAAATACAAGGGCAGAAGACACTTGGAAACACCATCACTTGGATGTATCTCTCCAAGCCACTCACCATATTGACTTGGAAATATGTCACCATTCCTTCAAAATCATGGATTTCCCTGCCTAACAGTACTATGGGTGTACCTACTTGGACCGATATTTTATTTGCGCATGTCTGCCAACTTTCTGCCAAAATTAGAGTCGAGGAACGGAAAAGCCTTGGAGGGATTTCTCAGGGATTGTGGAGTGGAAATTCCTCCTCCAACTCTGCAGTTTCAGAGAATTTCCTTTTAATAGTAATAACAGTTATATCAAGAGTGTTGACATTTGTTAAAGCCAGGATCTTCTAAGCGAACGTGTGGAGCTGATTCAAACTAAGCATGCAGAATGATACTTACAAACATTTTTGTGCCTTACAAAAGGTTCTATGGCACCTTAAGCAAGTCACAGAATCAGTGTTAAGAATAATCAGTCATACCGTTCTTTAAAAACAATAGCTATTTGTCAGACAAAGTTATTTTT
This sequence comes from Scyliorhinus canicula, assembly GCF_902713615.1. Classification (NCBI taxonomy): domain Eukaryota; kingdom Metazoa; phylum Chordata; class Chondrichthyes; order Carcharhiniformes; family Scyliorhinidae; genus Scyliorhinus; species Scyliorhinus canicula. The sequence goes on from NC_052161.1 coordinate 48,912,929, forward strand.
TTTCTTTCAGCGAAAAAGTACAAAAAAGTAACAGGTAAAGAAATCTACTCAGAAACGTTAGAAAGCACACCAATGCTGGAAAAGGAGAAATTTCCACAAGATTACTTCCCTGAGGTAAGCTGTACAGTCTTTTGCAACATATAATGTACAAAGTCAAATTGTAAATGTCTAAAGGTTTATTATTACCAGGGGCTTTTCACAGTAACTTCATTGAAGCCTATTTGTGACAATAAGCGATTATTGATATTGTTGTTGTTATTGTATTGTTATTGTTCCTGTACCATTGCGAAATTACGTTATTCAACAGCCTGCCAACATGCATAAAAATGATTTGCTGAGCAAGTTAGGGAAGAGGTTAGGGGTGGATCATTGATGTTCCTCCTGCCATTGTTCAGTGACTTGTTTTCAATCTTACAATTATGATGTTTAGCTTTAAATTTAGGGTAAATGAAGGGTGTCCAATGACCTGTACCTGACATTAAGCATTGGGTGCTTTGATTATTAGAGATTAAAGGAAGGATTAGACTAGTTGACTGAGAAGAAGGTGCAAGATGTTTGTGATTGGAAACAATGGCAACAACCTCTGGTTTTACGATAAGTGGACTCTGAGGGCACAATCCTCTCGAACTGCAACAAAGTGCTCCTGCCTGCAGGAAACCCAGAGTGATTCCCGCTGGCCCTAGGAATAACCCTGATGTGCCATGTTATGGCACTTGGAAATTGTTTTTTTGCAGAATCGACTTTTCCTTGCCATTCCATTACCTTTTGGAAGGGTATGCGCTGATTTCAAATTGCTGCTGCAGTGCCTCATCCCACAGTCCCTCCTCAGTGTACCGCCCGCAGAACCACCCTTCAGACCCTGTCGTTTGGCAGTGCCAGCCTGGCACCTTACAATCTGAAGGATGGCACGGCGGTAAGTACCCTCCCAACAATTACCGTCAGGATGCCAAGGGTGGTCCTTCATGGGAGGTGGGGGTCAGGGGGGTCTTATGCTGGGCTGGAGCGGCTCAGATCAGGTCCTCTCAGGAATAGGGCTCATTTGGCTGCTCTCCCCATCTGTGTCTTTAAACCCATCAAACAGTCAGTCAGTATAAAAATGAAAATGTTCTCATAATAAGTGCAATTGCCATCTGTACCCCTCGACCAGTTACTCAGTATCTCAAAAATTTATATCCCTCATAATAAAGTGCAAGTGTTCTCACCTGTACCCATAAACCCTTTTAAAAGGATGTTGGTATGTAAAGTTTAAATGTCTGTGTGATGAAGGTAAAAGTTCTCCCTTTAAAGTGGTGGAAAATTTTGAAGTAGTTTTCATACAGATAATTTAATTGCCCATTAAAGTATAGAGGCCTGTGTGTATGGCTATAAGGTTAAAAGCTTTGAATGGATTGCTTACATTCAATTTCACACTGCATCACCTACTGGAAGCTTCTTGATTGACAGGTCGAGGCAGTTTCAAAGGGGGAATCAGATCATTTATTTTTAGGACACTTCAGCGATCCATTATCTCAGGACCAGGGTGGCATGGTGGCACAGTGGTTAGCACTGTTGCCTACGGCGCTGAGGACCCAGGTTCAATCTTGGCCCTGGGTCACTGTCCGTGTGGAGTTTGCACATTTTCCCCCTGTCTGCGTGGGTTTCACCCCCACAACCCAAAGATGTGCAGGTTAGGTGGATTGGCCATGCGAAATTGCCCCTTAATTGGAAAAAAATAATTGGATACTCTAAATTTTAAAAAATTTAAAAAAAGAAAAAAAACTCAGGGGAGCAGGGGTTTTCAAAGCTGCAGTTTTTTTTTAAACAAGGCTGCCCCTTTGTTCTCAAGTTCTTCCCAGAAAGTTCAGCTATGGGGGAATGCCATGCTCCGGTGCCTCAACACCCTGCTCACTGGCATGGGCTGCCAAATGGGCCCTCCGCAATGTTCCGCCTCTGCTGGGTCAAATTATCGATGACAAGGCTCACTTGTGGTATTTAAAATTAGGAAATAGACGCCATGGCTGCTCAGGGAGAGAGGGGGTACAAAAAGTGTCAGACATCGCTGGCTGGGGGGCATCAGCCAGGACTGGGGGGAGTAGGGGGTGTGGGAAGAAGGTGGGCCGTGGGATCAGTGTGGGTGGGCACGGGCCCCCATTGCTGCAGACTGCAAGGCAGCTATGCGGCTGTGCACACTGCTGACTGCCCACTGCGAACTCAGCTCCGCTGGTCCTGTGGGTGCCTCCTCAAGCCACTCCTCGAGGTAGCCTCTGGCCCCAGCTGACCCATCAATGGTGACATCTGCTTGGCTAGTTGAGGGTGTGTGAGAGTGGAGTACCTGTCTGCAGCTCCTGCTTGTCAGGCTCTCGAGTGCCAATCATGACCCCAGTGAATCACATGCCAGCGTTCATTGGAATTGCGCTAGTTCCATGTGGCGCCAGTGCTAGCCAATTAGGATGCCCTGAATCGCTCCGGGACCGGCATTGCTTTCAAGGCCATGGAACACATGTGATTCAGTCTCGGTGTCAGCACTAAGGGCTGACTTCTCCACCATCGGGATGCTCCATTTTGCCGACAGCCTGTGGGCGGGTTGGGGGTTCCGTCAGCATGAGATAGCCCCACAATGGGAAACCCCATTGACCAGTTGACGAAACGGAGAATCCTGACGGCGTGCCGCACCAGAAATCTGGAATGGCGGGACGGAGTGGCGTGAACCACTCTAGCGTCGGCCCGCACCAATGGTGTGGACTCCTCCTCACCTTCAGGGGCTAGGCCGGTGCTGGAGTGGTTTGCGCCCTGCCAGCCACGTGGAAGGCCTTTGGTGCCACGCCAGCCGGGGCTGAAGGGACTCCGCCGGCCATCGCGGGTCCGCGCATGCGCAGGAGCATCAGCGGCTGCTGACGTCATCCTCGCACATGCGCGGGAGGGGGGGGGGGGTTCACCTATGCGTCGGCCATCGCGGAGGACCACACGGCCGGTGCGTAGGAAAAGAGTGTCCCCACGACGCAGGCCCGCCCGCGGATCGGTGGGCCCCGATCGCAGGCCAGGCCACCGTGGGGGCACCCCCAGGGGCCAGATCACCCCGCGCCCACCCCCAGGACCCCGGAGCTCCGCCAGGTCCCGCCGGTAATTGACCTAGTCTAATTTACGCTGGCGAGACTGGCAAAGAACGGGCGGGACTTCGGCCCATCGCGTGTCGGAGAATCGCCGGGGGGGGGGGGCGCTGCGAGTGGCCGGCGCCGCGATTCACGCCCCCACCGAATCTGCGGTACCGGAGAATTCGGCGGCTGGCGGGGGCGGGATTCAAGCCACCCCCCCGGCGATTCTCCGACCCAGCAGGGGTCAGAGAATCCCACGCTTAGTCTCTGAAACGGAGAATTCTGGCAATTATTCAGTGAAATCCAGATGCAGGAACCCATTGGAAGATGGGAGCGACTGTGGTCTGTTTGCTAAAAGCACTGCAATTCCGTAGAGTGTGATGTGTGCTCAGTATAAATATATAAAATGGGAATGTTCCTTTCTGCAGTCTAAAGTGTAAGTTACCTGCAAACTGAAAATAGTAGTGAGCCTATTGTGTTTTTGTTTAGTCATTTGTTACCGTTTAAAAATGTGAAATCTTGTCCCATCATTCAGCTAGCGACTGGAAGTTTGAACCTTTTTAAAAAGTTATTGTTCTCGAAGGAGATTGTGGCATAATTTATCTCTCAGCTCCAAATTCTGTTGTGTTAGCTTGGACACTGAAGAACAGTAACAGGAAAAATGTTTTTAAAAAATTGATAACACTTGAGGCCTCAGTGAACTGAGGTCATGTGACATAATTAACATTACTTCTGGGTCATGACATAACTCAACTCATAACAGCATAACTCGAGAGACCACACGTGTGATAGCATGTGTACATAGTGAATATAAAGACAGTATTTCTTTCTATGCTAATATCTTTGCTCCTGCTCTGGCTAATTGAAATCTGGATTGAAAATGCTTCAATAATTTAGGCTCACTATCGTTTGCTTGCCAATTAGGTTTTTGCAAATCTTCCCCATTATGCTTTTTAAAATTGTTCCCAAATCTCTTGCATCATCTTAAAGTATGATATAAATCAAAACCTGTCCTTATTATGTTGTTAATCTAATATTGCTCTCAGTGATGTAAATAAGACAGAATAATTGTAACTGGTAAATATATCAGACAGCGAACGCCACTCTCCATCTTCGTAATAACCTGTTCCATTCTGTAACTGACATATATGCAAACGACCCTCTCAATTGGTTTCAGACTGATTTCTTTCTCTTTATTACTGCCGCTTAAAGATGATCTAAAAGTAATTACATTGATTGAGGTATAATGCAATCCAAAATAATTACAATTCACTGCATATAAAACTAACAAAACTTTTCATGGTGATTTATTGTTCCTCTTGGCTGTATATGAATCTCAAATGATGCCTTTGGGACCAGCACTTGAGATAATGTTAGGCTATTTAAAAAGAACAGATTTGTGTAGTCTATCAGACCTGAATAATTTTTGCCAGTAGTGAGAAATTGGTTGTTATCATACATCATAGATACTGCTCAAAGCTCTTATGAAAGATGAATTAATTTCACTAATGCTTTAATGTGAACCTTTCATGAACAAAGCTGTACAGAGATAACCTTGTAGGGGTCTCGAGTTTCTCAATAGTGATTTATGTCATCTTTTAATAAAGGAAACAGCCTGTATATAATCCATCTGCTGTGCAAAGAAGGGATACTGACTGGCAATACATAGGATTTTCACTTCCATTTTTATTTAACACTGCAGACTGATGAAAGACTTCAAGGAAGACTAATATAAGCCCAGTTTACACTCAGTGTTGCTAAATTGATTGGTAATTCCAGCTTCAAATTATACCGAACCCCCTCCCCACCCCGCTCAGCAATTGCTCTCAAAAAGATGGATTATATGAAGAGCTACTGAAAATACTGAGAAATGTGTGGGACCATTTCTCTATAAACTTTGAATGGTTTGTGAAATTGAGGAATAAGTGAAAAGACTACTCTAGATCTCAGATTTATCAGTTCAGTTGTAATTCTGTAACAGGCATGGACAAAGTTCAGATCCAGAAGGATTTATTTTCTGTGACTTGCCTTTTGGTTACCACAATGTGCATTGTTTCATGGTCCGGACAGCCAAAACGCTTTGATTTCAGGCTCCTGCAGCTATCTAACTAACCACTAAGAGATGCATGAGTAAAGCCTGGCCTGTCTTGCTTTTACATTTGCTTTTTCTTATTATTTTGTTACTACACAGAAGTATTTACACATTGCTCAATATGATTGCCTGGTCAAAAGTAGCTGGTGTGGAAACGGCTGCTGAGAACATTGTCCTGTTGTTCCTTTCACAATGCAATGCTGCATCTTCTGTTCTACTGATTGGATAGTCAGCTCTATGATTTACCATATTGTTTTTATGTATATACAGTTTGAGCATCGCATATCCGAATTTCAGAAAACTGAAAAATTCCAAACACCACACTTGTTTTTCAAGCGCACCACAAATGCACAGTTCCCAACATGCGGCGCACATGCGCAGTTCCCAACATTCTGCACATACACTTCCCAACGTTCTACACATGCACAGTTCCCAACGTTCCGCACATGCACTGTTCCCAACTTTCCGCACATGCGCAGTTCCCAACATTCCGCACATGCACTGTTCCCAACTTTCCGCACATGCGCAGTTCCCAACATTCCGCACATGCACTGTTCCCAACTTTCCGCACATGCGCAGTTCCCAATGTGCACCGCACATGCACAGTTCCCAACATTATGCACAGTTCCCAACATTCTGCACATGCACAGTTCCCAACGTGCACCACATATGCACAGTTCCCAACATTCTGCACATGCACAGTTCCCAACGTGCACCACATATGCACAGATCCCAACATTCCGTAAATGCGCAGTTCCCAACATGCACCACACATGCACAGATCCCAACATTCCGCTCATGCGCAGTTCCCAATGTGCACCTCACAAGCACAGTTCCCAACATTCCGCACATGCACAGTTCCCAACGTGCACCACACATGCACAGATACCAAAATTCCACACATGCGCAGTTTCCAACGTGCACCACACCTGCGCAGTATATTTAGAAATCCCAAAAATTCTGAAATCAGATACATACTCTGCCCCAAGCATTTTGGATAAGGGATTTTCAACCTGTATGTGTATATGTATGTATGTGTATATGTACGTATGGGAGGTAAATAGGCTAGGGTCTTAATTAACTCCAGCTCGCCTGTTTGAGTTTCCATCCTCCATCTTGGCTTATGATATTTATGGACAGACGCATGTAAATCAGGAAATAATTACATGGCGATACCAACCTCCCATTTTGCCTTATTTCCACTATTCTTAATTTAATTTAATTTGCCTTAATTTAGCAAATAAAACTGCTACCCAGGGTGGCTCAGTGCTACCTTGAAAGTGGAAGTATTTTAAAGGGATGATATTGTTGTTGAAATTTTATTGTAAATTGTTTTTCCTGCTATTGCCATGTACTTTGTTATCTGTCTTTCTGTTATTTGGTTGCCATTTATTCCACACATCCCCCAACTCAAACCTCCCCCCAGCCCCCACCCAACCTGCACAGGGCATGCTGGACTCCATATTGGAGATTTGAATCTTTCTTTGCTTATTTGATAAAAGAGACACCTGCCAGTGTTTCCCAAGAAGGGTCTATAACTGTATTTACTGAACAGCAATCTCTGTGGAAGCTTCATTTTATGAAGGAGTAGTGCCATATGCTACAAGATGATCTGACGTCCTTCTCTAATATATGCACATTCTGCTCATGGCTTTTGCAAAACCTGGGACAACTATTGGGTTCACCTGTAACACGAACCAAATGGCTGCACACAGATGCTTCAAGCATGCTATGGCTAACAATTTCATCAGCTTCCCTATGGAAGACCATTGGTGATGATACAGAATACTGCACCTTTACATCATACCTTGAAATACCGTGGTAGAAGAAAGTCACCCATATGGCTGTACACCTTTTATCACTGCCCCAATGTATGACAATAGCAAATGGCACCAACTGTTTGTCCTACATGTGAATGCTCACTTTCCTGGGAGCTGACACACTGCCTTTGTGATTAGAACGGACCATGGCAGCATGTGCCAGGGCATGACCATTTCCAAAAAGGAAGAATCCAACCATTACCCCTGCACATTCAATAGCATTGCTGAATCCGCCACCATCAACATTCGGGGAGTTACCATTGACCAGATATTTAACTGGTCCAATCATGTAAATACTGTGGCTACAAGAGCAGGCTTGAGACTGGGGATTCTGCTGCAAGAAACTCACCTCCTGATTCTTTATCTATAAGGCACATGTTAGAAATGTGATGGAATATTGTCCACTTGCCTGAGTGCAACTCTGACAAATACTCAAATAGCTCAACACCATCCAAGATAGAGCAGCCCACTTAATTGGCACCACATTAAACATTTGCTCCTTCCAAGGCAGTGCAGAGTATCTGCAATGTACACTGATTCAGCAAGATGCACTGCAACAACTTGATACATCTCCTCTGATAACTATTCCATACCTATAATGTCTAGGGCAGCATATACATAGGAACACCACCACCTTCAAATTCACTAAAAGCCACTCACCATCCTGATTTGGAACGATATTGCGCTTCTTTCACTGATGCTGGTTCAAAATCCTGGAACTTCCACCCTAACAGCACTGTGAGAGTACCTACACCAGGCAGACTGCAATAGTTCAAGAAGGCAGCTAACTACCACCTTCTCAAGCGCAAGTGGGGATGGTCAATAAATACTGATTTATTGAAATACTGGTTCATTGGTGCAGAAACAGTGGGTCGAATGGTCTCTGTCGGTGCTGTAACAATTCCCTAATTTTGTGAAACATTATTGAACATGGATTGAGCTAGCATTGCTACATGTTGAGGGGCCTGCTTGTTTTACCCGCAGTTCAGAGGAGGAAAAGATGAATAGAGGGATTGTTTCCCAAGGATCAAAGCTCACGCATGTTTTAATTCGGCATTTTCAATATGTCATTTTTGACATTGATCACATTTGTAGGCATATCAGGTTACATAGAGATATGTTCATGTGAGAATGGGGCTTCGCTGGCCATCATGAAGCTCCATTTAACATGAATTTGCGGTTGGATTCCCTCAGATTTTACAGTATATTCTCCAGCACTGCATCCCATGGAGGAGGGCAGTTTGTAGTGTGACGTTCTATACAGAGCATAGTGTGGGATGAATGCAGGAAGGCTGTGAGTAAAGCCTCAATGAAGGCTTGGGCTCTATAGGACAGTGATGATAACTATTGAAGTATTAAAATTACTGAGCATTGTGCACTAAGATTTCATGAGTGGAATGGTGTCTCCACTGTCCACCTTTCTCCACTGGCCCAAGCTGTCATGGGTCTTCCTTCCCAAAAGTACATCCTTCATGCAGGGAAATATCCATAAATGCTTCAGCAGATGCTCCAGAAAATGGATTTTAATGAACTGACCTGCTGGTTGGAGGAAAAACAATTGCCCCCTTGAGTTTGGACATTACAATATTTTATGGGGTCCTCAATTTCAGTTCGCAGTGGAAGCAACAAGCAACTTCTTGGGGGCCAAGACTAAGCACAAAATAATCTTACATTTAGTTAGAGCCTTTATGACCTCAAAATGCCCCTTGTAGCAAAGTGTGGAAGGGCAAGCAGCAGAACTGGATAACAGGGCAATGTTGATGGAGGAGTGATCAATCATGTCAAATTCTGCACCAAAAATAACAGAGTTATGAAATGTCATGGACACAATTGCAGAGGTTGTAACTTGTTATTTTCTCTAGGACGGCCTCAGTGAATGGCAAAAGGCAGACCAGAGGGATTTGAATAGAAACCTTTGGACAGATGACCATGGAGCTAGGAAACAATAGCACACTCGAGGGCCTTAGAAAGAAAAGGGAGGTGGTATATCAGCTGGAGAGGACAGATAGGCCTTGGATCAGGTTCTTTATGGAGGTGATGATAACATCAGTTTTGAAAGGGACACTTCTCGACGACAGAGAACCATTAACACTCTCAGCAAACACGGTTAGCTGAGTGGTCTAGAGTTGATTGAAAAGAGAACGGAGGAATCAGGAGCAAGGTCTCATGGAAGAAATAAGCTTGGCTATTGGGAAAGAAATTGCAGATGAGCGGGAAGTGGGTAGCTTTCATAAGCAGAGCAGAATAAAGAGAGGTTGCTAGAAAGGCAAGTGTGCGGATGAATTTGATCTTGAAGAGATAAAAATCCATGAGCTTTTCACAATCAATGCTGAAAAGGGAATGGAAGATGTGAGAGGAGAAGAGAACACGCTGTACAAATTCACGAATACTCAGACTTTCATTTTAATTGAAATTAGTTTGTAAAATAGAGCATACCAAGGACTTGTTTAACTTTGTTTAAATAATTCTTATTCTACAGCATTGATACTCTTCCCAATGGAACTGATAAAAGGAGAGGATTAATTGTTAAATAGTGCGAGCTGTCATCCATTCTTCATGCACCACAGTTGCACGCCTGAAAATACTAATTCAACTCGATTTAGAAATTTGTGCTATGAAATGACAAATATGAGAAAGATTGAAAGGAACTCTGTTTATAAATAATCAAATTTGTGCACATAACAATTTGTCTACAGTTAAAAATATCGTACGTTTCTATTTTATTTTAAAATCTTGAACATTTATAAACTGAGATCTATCATTCCTGCTGTAATGTTAACGCAATAATGAGCTTGCAGTTCATTGTTGGTAAAGAACCTCGCTTGAAATTAATTCAGGCAACCAGCTTTGTCTCGTGCTCCTACCAATCTGATGTGAATCATTGTTCATTAATGCTCACAGATTGCCCTGGTAATTTTAACATTAAAATGGGTCACCATTAACTGTGTTCAGTATTACTGTATTTGCATTAAGCTGAAAATGTAGGAAGTAACGGAAAGATATGAAGCTAATTAGAGCAAGAAATTGTGCTATTTATAATCTGTGCAAGTATTTTACTCTTCATACGGTATTTAGTTACAGATTAGGCAACAAAACTGTAACATAATGTTCAGATGTTTAAACCTTGAACTTTGCCTGGACAGAAAGCATGATTTCATTCTGCATGGCGTTTTCAGTTTTTGAACTGTATCTAATCAACAATTTGTGTGGCTGCATGAATCTGTTGCTATTAATTATATCCACTGATGTAACCAGCGTCACCTGATGTATTCCACGTTATTAATTTAATGCATAATCAGATTAAGAAATTGAAGTTAATTGCTTAATACTTCTTGGCAATGTTTACTCATCTTGTTCACTTTTCTTTTCTTCACCCTCATTTGGCTGTTGATTGTTTCCTTCTGAAATATTGCAGGCAGGCGTGATCCCGCGGCATATTTTACTTTGGCGACGGAGGTGGCACGCCATTGACTGGCGGTGGGACCTTCCAGTCCTGCTGCTGTCTGGATATTGCGTGCACCACACCCTCCACCACCGGCAAACGCACCACAGGGGTCACCATCGGTGAGACTGGAAGATCCCGCCGGCGGGGTGGGTTGGAAAGTTTCAGCCTGTATGTTTCCTATTCTTATTCTAGAGAGCATTAAAATTGCTCAAAGTTAAATTCTGGTAGACTTGGTACGACTTTCTTATTATCATGGAATGGCTACAGCACAGAAACAGGCTATTTGGCCTAATTAGCGCGTGCCAGCAGAATCAACCATCAATGCCCCTTGAATTAAAAAAGGTATTTGAATACCGAAAAATGGCATTATTGTTCCTTATAGTTGTCTGTCTATATCCTCTCAATGATTTAACCAAAGTGAATTGCTCAGATTTTTACCTTGCTCTGAGCTTTACTGTCAGGTATTAGTTTGATTTATATTTTGTGACATATTACTATTTATGTCAGTGAATAATTCCCAGACTTATCCAACACTGGTGCAGAAGTGACAATATAGGGTGCAATTTTGTACACAGATATGGTCGAGTGGGAGGTCACAAAACAAGGCTAAACATGGATCCACCATTCCCACGAAATTGGCAATTTGCAACGTGACTTGACGTTGTTGGGTTTGGGTTTGTGGTGGGTCTTCTATCTCTCGGGAAACAGTTTGAGGATCTGCCTGATTGTGTTTCCAAGCACCTGTAGGCATTTTGACAGGTATATCCCTGGAAAGTCTCAGGTGAACAGGTTCTGCTTTCGGCCTATTGCAAGCTGTGGTACTAAGGACGTGGACAGTTGTCAATCACACAGGAATTGATTGTCAGTCTAATAAGGGCACAGGGAGTCCACACCTAGTAGCATCAAGAACTTTGATTTACTTACAGTTATGTTATATACAACTCACAGAAGATCCCTACCAAATCTCTTCACGGTGGGTGCCTAACTGGCCGACCTTTTAGACATAGCTGAATCCGCGAAAACCATGGGGAAGATAATCATTCCCACCCCGGAGGTCCTGTGTGGGATATGCCAGTCACTGCACAAGGTGGTTTGCTAAAAATAGAAAAAAAGATATCCACAATTGTTACTTGGCCTGGTTTTGGCCTCTGGCTCCCCCTTTTGGAACAGTAGGGTGCCACTCGTGATATCAGCACCCTGTTGGGTTGCTACAGGCATGAATTCCTTCACCTATTATTTAAATGACCCATCGACAGGATTTGGAATGGAGTCACTGCCAAGTCAAGGTATATTTTTCTCATACCATTAAATTTATTTAACTGTTACTCTCTGAAAGAGCTGAGTGTTATTTAGTGAACTGCGGATCAACAGTGCTCATTTCATCCACATAGATACCATCTAGGAATTTGCAAATATCCTTCTTTCTCACTGTGCTTGCCTGCTGAATCAAAAGATCTCGAATTCATTATTTCTGGTCTCATTAACTGCAATCTTCCCAGAGACGTAAACGCTGTCCTAGACATTTTGGCTAACATTGTTTCTGTCTGATGGATCAGGGCAGCAGTGTTAGACAAGGGTTCAATGTAATTTCTCTCAAGGACAAGTTCATCCTACTGGGAAGGTATCCATGAATCATCCAGCTCCACACAAACTCTAAGAGTATGCTTTTCTCCCAAGACATTACCAACGATCTAGCCTCCTGAACAACCACATTAATGGGGAAATTAGCATATGTTGATCTCATCCTGCAACAGAAACCTATAGTAATGCCCTTGATCATGTTCTTTATATGACTGCAGATTGTCCACACTGTACCCAGCTCTTTCCTGTTACCCAACTATTTGCCAACTCTTTTTTTTAAACTTAGAGTACCTAATTCATTTTTTCCAATGAAGGGGCAATTTAGCGTGGCCAAACCACCTACCCTGCGCATAGAACATAGAACATAGAACAGTACAGCACAGAACAGGCCCTTCGGCCCTCAATGTTGTGCCGAGCAATGATCACCCTACTCAAACCCACATTTCCACCATGTACCCGTCAACCTTACCTTTTAGGACACTAAGGGCAATTTATCATGGCCAATCCACCTAACCCGCACATCTTTGGACTGTGGGAGGAAACCGGAGCACCTGGAGGAAACCCACGCACACACGGGGAGGACGTGCAGACTCCGCACAGACAGTGACCCAGCCGGGAATCGAACCTGGGACCCTGGAGCTGTGAAGCATTTATGCTAACCACCATGCTACCGTGCTGCCCACGGTAGCATGGTGGTTAGCATAAATGCTTCACATTTCTCCCAAGACATTACCCTGCTGCATCTTTGGGTTGTGGGAGTGAAACCCACGCAAACACGGGGAGAATGTGCAAACTCCACACGGACAGTGAGCCAGAGCCGGGATAGAACCTGGGACGTTGGCACCCTCAGGCAGCAGTGCTAACCACTGCACCACAATGCTGCCTTCTGCTATTTGTCAACTCTAAGGGTGAATTTCGCCCATCCCAGCCATGGCTGGTTTGGTGGCGAATGGGAAAGGAGAATCTAGCAGGAGCCAAAATGTTGGAAACCCTTCGGCATAAAGACAGCATTATAATTCTCCCAAAGGTGGGTCGGCCTTCCTGCTGGCTGGCGAATGCCCATTTAAAAAACTGCATGCTGGCATCCCATCAGGCTTTCCAATCTTGCGACATGCCAGCATGAAATTACATCCTCTAAAACCTGATTGATAAAGAGTGCCGCACAGAAAGTGGTCCACGGTTCGCAAGAGACTTTGAGGTCAGTTCAACAACTTTTCTGCCATAGTGCTGTACTGCTCTTGATGCACTCGCCAATCGTCTGCTGGGGCAGACCAGTTCCTGCCTCCATCTCCATGCCAATTTGGTCTTCATGGACAGCATGGTGCTGTTCGATCCATGAACCCATGTGTCACCAACCCTGGTCAGTAAAGGAGACACGCCAGATCTCATGCAGCCATCATAACAACGGTCTGAAGTTCGACCAGGGCTGGAGTGCTAGCTGAGGCTGGTTGGGGGGGATGAAGGGGGGAGGTGCAGGTGGGTGGTGGCCTGATAAAGACAAGGGGGGCAATGTAGAAGGAGGGCTGTGCAGTGAGGGGGTGGGGGAAATGTTGATGCTCACGCTGACAGGCAGAGGGACAAGGCTGTGGATGAAGAACCCAAACAATGGAAGGCAAAGAGAAGCTGGATCCCAACAAAGCTGCACAATAAGGGGGTCAAAGGGAGACCACATCATTTACTGGAAGGAGGTACACAAAGACTCCACATGCTGTGGGTAGAGGTCCAAGTGGGGCATGGGCACCTCGTAGGTGATGGACTCGGGAAAGGGTGATTGAATTGAGGAACTAACTTCTTGAAGGTGCTAGCTTTTTCCTCTGGGTTGCTGACATCCTGCAGGTGAAGACAATGGGCTGGAGAGAGTGATATGAGTTCACTGGACCGGTGTCTAAATATGCAGCTGGGACATTTAAACCCGTCAGCTAATGGCAGGCAGACCAATCAGCCACCAGCCTATCAGGTGACTCCGAGGGGAACTCGTCTGTGTATAATTAATGAGGTTCCAATCACAGAATCTGATGCTGGTTCCCGCCATTCTGCCCAGTAAGAAAGTCATCAACAGAGTCTTAAAAATGCAGAATTCCACCCTAAACCTGTTATTTCTTAATGCCAGGGAGGCTGAGCTCCAGATTGATGTGAGCAGATTTTCTTTGCACTGTTCCTGCAGCCCTATTTACTATGACAGTAGTGGGTCTTTCAAAGTTACAACACTGTTCGGAATGTCAATATCTGTTTGCGAAAATGGTCCTCATTCTCACTGAAGATTAAAATATTGGATGGAAAGTTCTACCTTGCCACCTCAATGGTGGCACAGAAGCATTCTGCATTTTTTTAAACATGACGTTTCTTTCTCTGAAGCATTATTTATGATAGCTCAGATTGATAAAGTTTTATTTGCCGAGAGCACCAGGATGTACTCCGACAACTGACACTGCTATCGCAATCTTTCTTCCTGCTTCTCTCAAGTGGGTGTTCTTTTTAAAGGTGTGATGCAAAGTTTATGCACAGCTCATTAAACCCTGTCCTTTTATTGCACATTTAAATCATTCTATCCTCTTTCAGTGCCTCCCCAATCTCCCTCACAGTCATGCTGTTTCTTAATAATAGGTATGAACTCTTGACAGAGCTGTTGACACTTCCTCCAATGTCTCCTCCCCTCTTTGCTTTATTCAGTGGAACCAATCCTGCTGTGTTGCTGTTTAATTTGATATGGTTTCCCTCAGCAAAATGATAGAAAAGATGAATTGAGACATTGCATGGGACATTATCAATCAAAGTTGTGAGCATTAGTTATTACTCACAGTGCATTCTGACATTAGCCCTCTGTAACCTTTGTCTCCTTGTTGATGTTCCATAGAGGTTTTACCCCATGTAGCTGATGTATTTATGTAGGTGATGTTTATGGAGGTTCTTTAAAAGGTCAGTAAGAGCTTTTTTTTGGCCTGAGGCTTATTTTAACATGACGTTGCACGTGGTATGTCTAAAACCACTGTATCATCTCGTGCTTACCTAAAGATTAATGAGACACTAATTAAACAGTCTTTACATTTACATGTATTTCTCACTCAGATCCTGCTGGATGAGTAAAAATAGTAGTTTTTGGAAACTCTGTAAGGTGTGATTTGACGCAGTTGCGCAGTGGTTAGCACTGCTGCCTCACAACGCTGAGGTCCCAGGTTCGAACCCAGCCCCGGGTCACTGTCCGTGTGGAGTTTGCACATTCTCCCTGTGTTTCCGTGGGTCTCACCCTCACAACCCAAAGATGTGCAGGTTAGGTTGATTTGCCATGCTAAATTGCCCTTTAATTGGAAAAAATTATAATTGGGTACTCTAAATTTATGAAAACGTTAATTAAAAAAAGGTATTATTTGACAAGAGATACAACCCCTGTAGTATGTAATCCACAATTTAACATGCATTAATTTCCAATAAAGATTCATTTATGGTGAAATGGCTAAGAACATGACAGAACTCAAAGATTATTCATTTGTGAATTCCAGTAGTGTTGGTGACCAACATTTGGCTCAAAGGAAATAACCAAAATGTGCTTTTGCTGTTTAAAAATTAAGAATATTATAGGGAAGCCTCAAAATTGATATCTTTGCAAGATTTACAGAAATGTATTACAACTCATGGTATATGCAGAGAGTATTGGATAACTCAATTGATAGAGCATCAGGGCCGGGATTCTTCCCTACCCGGCGGAGCGGGGGTCCCGACGGGATGGGGTGGCGTAAACCAATCCGGCGTCGGGCCGCCCCAAAGGTGCGGATTTCTCAGCACCTTTAGGGGCCAAGCCCTAACCTTGAGGGGCTAGCCCCCCCCCCCCCTCCCCCCCCGAGGACCCCAGAACCCGCCCGCGCCGCCAGTCCCGCTGGTAAGGGAGGTGTTTTGATTCACGCCGGTGGGAGAGGCATTACAGCAGCGGGACTTCGGCCCATCGCGGGCCGGAGAATTGCCGGGGGTGGCCCGCCGACAGGCGCGGCGCGATTCACGCCCCCAGCGTATCTCTGGTGCCGGAGACTTCGGGAGACGCAGGGGGCGGGATTCACGCCGCCCCCCTGACGATTCTCCGAGCCGGCGGGGGGTCAGAGAATCCAGCCCCATATTTCTAATCTGAGAGTGTATGTTCGATTACCTGCCCGGGCGCTGCATTACGAGGGCGGAATGTTGACACAGTGGTAAGTACTGCTGCCTCACAGCGCCAGGGACCCGGGTTTGATTGCGGCCTTAGGTTACTATCTGAGTGGAGTTTGTATGTCCTCCTGTATCTGCGTGGGTTTCCTCCGGGTTCTCTGGTTTCCTCCCACAGTCCAAAGATGTGCAGGTTAGGTAGAGTTAGAACAGAGAACATACAGTGCAGAAGGAGGCCATTCGGCCCATCGAGTTACGGGGATTGAGCGGGGGAGTGGACTTAGATAGGGTGCTTTTTGGGGGGTCGGTGCAGATTTGATGGGCCGAATGGCCTCCTTCTGCACTGTAGGGATTCTATGTTATATTTGATGCGACATGCATAAGTAATAGTACTATTTTGTAATTATGTTCACTGATGATATTTAATTCCATTAAGTTACTTTGAAAAAGCTGGAACATGTCCTTTTGTGGCCATTCTTCTGTTTATATCAACAGAAAAAGCTTTGGTAGAATGTGAAGACCTGAAGGTGATGCAACCTGTTAGTCAATCACATCTTTGATATCCTTAAGCATTGATTGCCAGTGCAGACTTGATGGGCAGAATGGCCTCCTTCTGCACTGTAAATTCTATGATTACGTTGCCTGGGCATTCCAATTGGATTGTTATAGCAAAGCCTGCAGTGGTCCGCACAACTTGGCTCTACCTAGCCAAAGGACTGCAGAGCAAGACGTTGAGCATGATCATGAAATAGAACACTTGCCTGAACAAAAAAACTGTTCAAACGACAATGAAAATTTTTTAACTCAACCCCCCCCCCCCCCCCCCCCCCCCCCCGAAAAGCTTTTAAGGTGATACTAAGTAAACATTTCAAGACTGAATGGCGGATTGTTGTTAGACAAGGATATTTTTTTAAAATATAAATTTAGAGTACCCAATTACTTTTTTTCCAATTAAGGGACAATTTAGTATGGCCAATCCACCTAACCTATACATCTTTGGGTTGTGGGGGCTTTAACATTAATCCAAGAGAAATTATACTCTTACTTCCTGCTCCTGGGTAATCTCGCAGCACAGGTATAAATTTGGGTGTGGATAGATTGCTGGTCAGCAATGAGTGGCTGGATTCTCCGCTGTCGGGATTCCCCATTTTGCCATCAGCACACCCAAGCCTGGTGATTTCCCGATGCCGTTGGGCTGCCCACAATGGGTAACCCTATTGGCAGGCTGACGGGATGGAGAATCCCACCGGCAGCCGGAGCGCACCGCACCACAGGATGGAGAATCCCACCCGAGGATTTTGAATCGTGCATTATCGCTGTCTCTGTCTGATTCCTAAATATGGCACATCCAGCAAAGGATGTTGGTTATGCTCTGCAGAGCTTCAGTCATGGTTGCAGCTATGCCTGAACTTTGATCTTCACGATAGAAGGCTCTGAAGCTGCAACATTCTCCACGGTGGTCTCTATAGGCCACTCCAACGATGGCCCCAGACTGCACATGCTGCATCAGGCTTTCAAACACCACCATGAAATGCTGTTGTTGAACTGCAAGTATGTTATTTGTTGGCAGATTCTCTGCGGTTCAAGTCTGTGAATTCAGCAGCTTTTTAAAATTAATTTGCAGGATGTGGGTGTCACTGGTTAAGCCAGCTTTTACTGCCCAACGCTAGTTGCTCTTCAGAAGGTGGTGGAGAGCTGCCTGCTTGGACCGTTTCAGTCCCTGAGATGCAGGTACACATAGTGCTGTTAGGGAGGGAATCTCAGGATTTTGACCCAGCGACAGTGAAGGAACGGCGATACAGTTCCGTGACAGGATGGTGATTGACTTGGAGGGGTTCTCGGGTATCTGCTGTTCTTGTTCTTTGTAGATGGTAACGGTCATGGGTTTGGAAGGTGCTGCCTAAGGAACCTTGGTGAGTTGAAAAAGGTCTGAAGAGTGACCATTGAGAATGTCCATTGTGTTCTGTTAGTTTTTCATCTTGAGCAACTAAGGAGACAAAGGATGATTAAAAGAATTCATGCAGTTCAGTTTTGATCTATTGCTTGATGTGTCAAGATAGATCAGCATGAAGTGCTGCTGTATTTATTTGTGGGGAATTCGAGAAATGAGCAAATTGGGACATCTGAACAGAAGAGCAAAGAAATGAGTACTAGCCGTGAATTTCAGTTATCAATCTCCGTACCCTTTCCGACTGTTGTCTTCAATGTTCCATGGCTGCTTATTCATTAAGATAAAGGGTCCCTTTTAGTGTGCCCCTTCTGTTAGAAATTTAAATTATTAATCCTCATGATATGGGCCGGAATTCTCCGGTTGTTGTTATTCCCTGTTCCTGCGGGTAGCACACCCCCACCCATGAGTTTCCCGGCGGTGTGGGGTGGCTTCAATGGGAAATCCTATTGACAAACTGCAGGAGGAAAGAATCATAGAACCATAGAATCTCTACAGTGCAGAGGAAGCCTTTCAGCCCATCTGCACCAACCCTCTGAAAGAGCACACTACCCAGGGCCACTCCCCCGCCCCATCCCCGTAACCCCACCTCATCGTTTTGGACATTATTGGGCAATTTAGCAACGTTAATCCACCTAATATGCCCATCTTTAGAATGAGGGTGGAAACCGGAGCACCCGGAGGAAACCCACGCAGGCAAGGGGAGAAAGTGCAAAGTCCACACAGACTGTTAACTGAGGTCGCAATTGAACCTGGGCCCTGAAGCTGTGAGGCAGCAGTGCTAACCACCGTGCCACCATACCGCCCAGCGACTGGCGCAATGTTGAGCAACACATGACGCCGGAATGTGGCGACTCGGGGCTTTTCACAGTAACTTCATTTGAAGCCTACTTGTCACAATAAGCGATTTTCATTTTATTTCATTTCATTTCATGGCTGGGGGACTGGACAATGGTAATTAAGGCCAGCATTATTTTCCCAGCCGTAATTGCCCTTGACAAGGTGGTGTGGACCTTGAGCTGCTGTATTTTGTGTGGTGACATAAACCCACAATGCTGTCAGACAGAGAGTTTCAGAATATTGACCCAGCACAATGAACAAATGGAAATATAGCTCCACGTTGGGCGACTTGGAGATGTGCAGTTCTCGTGATCCCTCTGCCCATGCCTTTATAGCTGTTTACGATTGCAGGTTTGGGAGGTGCTTTTGTTGAAGGCATGGTGAGTTGCTGCAGGGCTTCTTGTGGACCATTCACACCACAGCCAAGGTGATCCTTTAGTATTTAGAGGTGTGCAGATAGCTTGGAGGGTTGTGACGCTGCAGGAGATTACACAAATTAGGGAGTTGAGAGCTGGCCAGGGAAGGCTTTGAAAGGAAGTTAAAAATCAGAAGCCAATATAGGGAGGAGAGCAGAGGGTGATGGGTGAACGAGACTTGATACAACGCTGCTGTCTACTCATCGGCACTTTAAACAGCTGGACAGCATTCCACTCCTAAATATCAGTTTTGAGTTGAGGGCAAAACCAGGGTAGGACAGTGGAGTTGAGGCCAGGATGGGATCAGCCATGATCACATTGAGGGTGTTCGGCCTGGGAGGCTAAATGTCCTACTCCTGCTCCTAGGTTATGTGTTCCAGGGAGGAGAAGCTCTGGTTGATTTCACAATCCAGCTCTTGGCCTGTAACATTGTAGGTAGCAGATGAGGAACATATCAGCCATGATAGAATGGCGGAGTAGACTCGATGGGCTGAATGGCCTGATTCTGCTCCTATATCTTATGAACCTATAGGAAAAGTACAAATACGAGCCACCTTTAAACAGCACTAACATTCCCACCAGCACCAGTGTGGGAGGCTTAGCAGCTATTTCATCAATTGTTAAAAGTGTCAGTGATTGCCAAGCACCACTGCTTAGCAGTATGGCTCATGCTATGGATCACAGGATTACTAGTACACGTCAAGGATTGCTATCTCCTGATATACTGCTCAGTCAGTTATACTAATATTTTGGGGCTACCGGCCAGTTGATCTTTTTCAACAGACTTCCACTATGCACTAACTATACTTTAGCCATATGTGCGCATGAGTCATTTCGGGACAGACTTAGTGTCTATACCTGGTCCATTCCTGGAATCGATTGCTGACAAGCTGGTGGTCCAAAAATAAGCTCATACAAAGAGCATGGCTTTAAGAAAGGGAAAGGCTTGCACCGCCCAATTGATGGAACTAAATGACTGTCACTGTACAGATTTTTTCTTCAGCTCTGAGCTGCTGGTTACAAATCATCTCAGGTCTCTCACCTTCACTGTGTGTTCCTCTCAAATGATGCAAATAGTTTGAATGTTGACCTTTCACAGCTACAAGCTGTGCGGCAGGTGCCAAGTGGCCTGTGAATTTCGTGGTTATGCTAAACTACGGTCCTGCAGAGTTGTGGAGTAATGCACAATATTCTGACAGTACAAAATGAGTCTCCCATTCCTCTTGTCAGTTCTGTGTGAACGTTTGTGTTGAGGTATGTTGCAGTTGCATCTTCTCTTAAGTGTGGCGAGCATGGGGTGATTAATTTCTTTGCCGAGCTGTTACTTTCCTTCCATCTAGTGGAATGAATTGAGCATGATTACAGTGATTTATAACCAAAGATAAATTATTGCCAAACAAATAAATCAAATGCCTTTTCTTTTCTGGTTCAGTAATTTTCTGCTGCATTTTGATAATCTTCCAGTGTGTGTTATAAATGACGTGTACAATATCTGTGATAGCTTAGGGTTTGTTCGGGAAGACAAACAAGCTTGTGTCTAATGCTCAGACTCCATTGTCAAACTGTGATGGTTGTACAATTGTTCTTCTTTACAATGTAATATTAACATCTTCCTTTTTTTTTATTAATAGTGTAAGTGGTCCAGAAAAGGCTTCATCAGAACACGATGGAGTGTCACTGATTGGTATGTTTTAGTCCTTTAATTTTTGACTTTACCACTAATTTGCAATTAATTTAATGCTAGTAGAAGTACAGATTGCGTAGAGTCATGATTTGACAGCGAGACCTTTGTCAGTCATTCCACTGTCATTTGCCACACTGCACGTCCTTGAAACTGCATTTATGATTGAAAGAGTTAATCCATCAGCCTTGACAATATTTTGCATAATGCTCCTGCATTTTCGCCCTACACTTTCCATGCTTGGATTTACCCAAATTCAATGACCCAAAATAGGCATGGAATTATCAAACAAGGACTCTTTGCATAACTTCTTTTCTGAATTTACCCATGAAAAGTCCTTCCACTGGAAGCCAGAAAAATTATCTACAGCAAAACTTCTCTTTATTAACAATACTGCAGCATCTGAAATCTCTAAACTGCTTTTCACTTGTGGTATTCATCCATAAGATGGGAAACATTCTGATATTAACTGCTCTTTAAAAGGGAGATACTTAGTTGAAAAGCAAAGGTACTAAAAGATGCAAAAATAAGGTGGAGAATTTGGATTGAAAACATAAAGTTGCCGTGGCTAACAATAATAGTGATGGTAAGCCATGTGGGTGGTCCAGCTAACCACATTGGCTGACAACAACTGGTTTGCCTCAACTCCCAAACCCTCAGCCCCCAAAATGTAGAGTGTATTGCAATTATGATGTGGTGTAAGTATGG
This sequence comes from Scyliorhinus canicula, assembly GCF_902713615.1. Lineage (NCBI taxonomy): Eukaryota > Metazoa > Chordata > Chondrichthyes > Carcharhiniformes > Scyliorhinidae > Scyliorhinus > Scyliorhinus canicula. Next base: position 48,934,662 of record NC_052161.1, read on the forward strand.
AGGGTAGTTGCGTAGTGGTATTATCACTGGAAGAATAGTGCAGACAGGGCAAGATCTGGGGATCTTGGTTCAAATCCCACCATGGCATATGGTGAAACTTAAATTCAGTATAAATCTGGAGTTAAAAGTCTAATGAAAGCATTGTCGTAAATCCCCATCTCATTCACTAATGTCCTTCAGGGAAGGAAATCTGCCATCCTTACCTGATCTGGCTTACATGTGACTCCAGGTCCACAGCAGTGTGGTTGACTCTCAAAAGTCCTCTGAAATGGCGAGACAGTCAATGAAAAGCAACAGATTTTAAACACACACCCTAAGAGGGCCATTAGATTTCCAAAAGCCATCTCATCTGTGACTGACTCTTTAAGTCCCTGATAGTCCAGTGGATAGGACTGACAACTCGGCGTGGCTAATAAGGTAACAATACCAAAAAGGTTAAAAAAGAAAGACTATGAGGGAAATCATGCAGCAGTGCCCTGTCAGCGATTTGTGCTTCTGGTGTTGAGTCACAGTGTGACTTTCAGGCCTGTCTGTAGTGTTGAAGTTCAGTGAAATCAATAGAGACTCAGGTCCAGGTTGTAGGCGCCCCCTTCCCATTACTAGGGTCATTAAGGTGAATGAAGAAATGGTTTCCCCAAATTCAATGATGCAAGATGATATTTTGAATGCAAATCTTTGCAGGTAATTAAGTCTTTACAGGTCCAGACGGTGCGGCTGGAGAGGGGGATAGTCACAGGTTAAAGAGGTGTGAATTGTCGCAAGCCAGGACAGTGGGTAGGATTTTGCAAGCCCAGGTCAGTTGGTGGGGGGTAAATGTAATGTGACATGAGGCCACTTCCACTGAAAATTAGATGTGTTACACTAGCCCTGCTGCAACCACTGGGAGAGTAGCACTATGTTGAAGAACTAGGACAAAGAAAGGCACATGGAAGACAAGTACAAGGGGGACTAGTTGACTTTTGTATGTAATATGGAATGAGTTAATTTAGAAATTTGGTTTGGAATGGTTATTTTGTGGTAGATTTTCTTATACATTGCAACAAAGCAGAACAGTGATGGTCAGGGGTAGTTCGGAGATAAGGGGTGGGTTTCTCTGTCCCGCCACACCAGATTTCTGAGAATTCTGATGGTGGAGCATTCAGCTCAAAATGTGGAAATGGTGGTGAATGGTGAACTAGTGGTGCAGTAATTGATATCCCATTCAAACTAATATTCCTGATGGCCGAAGCAGAAAGGGGCAGTTTAACACTTCTTCCCTTGCGCCTCCTTCTTCTCTTCTTTCTACTTTTCCTACTCATTCCCATATCCTTGCTCTTCAGCTGCTCAATATTTAGCTGTGGGAAATGGCTGTCCCCTCTTGATAACAAGGATACAAAGCATGCATCAGGTCACCATGAGTCTTGACACCTGCTCTGCCAACTGCTGCAGAGCTTCTCCAGGATGAGCCAGTCAGCAGAAATGTTCCAGCACCCCAGTGGTCTTCTCCATTGGATTTTGTGTCGCAGCATAGCTTTCATTGTATGCTGCACAGATGGGCATGTGTTGCATACCAGGATCTTCAGCCATGTGGTCAGCCGGTAACCCTTGTTGCCCAATCGCTGGCCTTTGGTTTGATTTGGTGGCTGAAATGTAGATAAGCTGTTACAGCATTGAGCTGCTACAGAATGAAGGCATCCTGACTGCTGCCGGGATACTGGATATTGGCCTGCACAGTTTGCAGCTTGTCGTTGCATACCTGCTGGATAACGAGGGAGAAGAATCCTTTTTGGTTCTATTGTGGGGAATATTTGGCATGTGGCACCAACAAGTGTTATGCATGCAGCTGATGGACCCCTACACAATGAAAAAGTGCAATCTTTGCAAATCGGTGTTTTCCCTCTGCTTGCATCTCTTTGGCAAAAAAGAATGAACTAGAGGGTCGCAATGAGCGTCTCACAAACTGAGGTATCCCACACATGTGAGATATCGCACAAACTGTGAGATATTGCACAAACTGAGATATCGCACAAACTGATACATTGCACAAACTGAGATATCGCACAAACTGAAATATCGCACAAACTGAGATATCGCACAAACTGTGAGATATTGCACAAACTGAGATATCGCAAAAACTGAGACAACGCACAAACTGAGATATCGCACAAATTGATACATCGCACAAACTGATACATCGCACAAACAGATATCGCACAAATTGATACATCGCACAAACTGATACATTGCACAAACTGAGATATCGCACAAACTGATACATTGCACAAACTGAGATATCGCACAAACTGAGATATCGCACAAACTGATACATCGCACAAATTGATACATCGCACAAACTGATACATTGCACAAACTGAGATATCGCACATACTGAGATATCGCACAAACTGGTACATTGCACAAACCGATACATCGCACAAACTGAGATATTGCACAAACCGAGATATCGCACAAACTGAGATATCGCAAAAACTGAGATATCGCCCAAACTGATACATCGCACAAACTGATACATTGCACAAGCTGAGATATTGCGCAAACTGAGATATCGCACAAACTGTGAGATATTGCACAAACTGAGATATCGCACAAACTATGAGATATTGCACAAACTGAGATATCGCAGAAACTGATACATTGCACAAACTGAGATATCGCACAAACTGAGATATCGCACAAACCGAGATATCGCACAAACTGAGATATCACACAAACTGATACATCGCACACATGTGAGATATCGCACAAACTGATACATTGCACAAACTGATACATCGCACAAACTGAGATATCGCACAATCTGAGATATCGCACAAACTGAGATATCGCACAAACTGATACATCGCACAAACTGAGATATTGCACAAACTGAGATATCGCACAAACTGATACATTGCACAAACTGAGATATCGCACAAACTGAGATATCGCACAAACTGAGATATCGCACAAACCGAGATATCGCACAAACCGAGATATCGCACAAACCGAGATATCGCACAAACCGAGATATCGCACAAACTGATACATCGCACAAACTGAGATATCGCACAAACTGAGATATCGCACAAACTGATACATCGCACAAACTGATAAATCGCACAAACTGATACAGTACATCGCACAAACTGAGATATCGCACAAACTGATACATCGCACAAAATGAGATATCGCACAAACTGAGATAACACACAAACTGTGAAATATCGCACAAACTGAGATATTACACAAACTGAGACATCTCACAAACTGAGATATCGCACACACGTTAAATATCGCACAAACTATGAGGTGTTGCATAAACTCTGAGATATTGCACAAATTGTGAGATGTTGCACAATTGAGATAGCACACAAACTGTGAGATTTCGCACAAACTGAGATATCGCACACACGTGAGATATCGCACAAACTGAGATATCGCACAAACTGTGAGATATTGCACAAACTGAGATATCGCACAAACTATGAGATATTGCACAAACTGAGATATCGCAGAAACTGATACATTGCACAAACTGAGATATCGCACAAACTGAGATATCGCACAAACCGAGATATCGCACAAACTGAGATATCACACAAACTGATACATCGCACACATGTGAGATATCGCACAAACTGTGAGATATTGCACAAACTGAGATATCGCACAAACTGATACATTGCACAAACTGAGATATCGCACAAACTGATACATTGCACAAACTGATACATCGCACAAACTGAGATATCGCACAATCTGAGATATCGCACAAACTGAGATATCGCACAAACTGATACATCGCACAAACTGAGATATTGCACAAACTGAGATATCGCACAAACTGATACATTGCACAAAATGAGATATCGCACAAACTGAGATATCGCACAAACTGAGATATCGCACAAACCGAGATATCGCACAAACCGAGATATCGCACAAACCGAGATATCGCACAAACCGAGATATCGCACAAACTGAGATATCGCACAAACTGATACATCGCACAAACTGAGATATCGCACAAACTGAGATATCGCACAAACTGATACATCGCACAAACTGATAAATCGCACAAACTGATACAGTACATCGCACAAACTGAGATATCGCACAAACTGATACATCGCACAAAATGAGATATCGCACAAACTGAGATAACACACAAACTGTGAAATATCGCACAAACTGAGATATTACACAAACTGAGACATCTCACAAACTGAGATATCGCACACACGTTAAATATCGCACAAACTATGAGGTGTTGCATAAACTCTGAGATATTGCACAAATTGTGAGATGTTGCACAACTGAGATAGCACACAAACTGTGAGATTTCGCACAAACTGAGATATCGCACACACGTGAGATATCGCACAAACTGAGATATCGCACAAACTGAGATATCGCACAAAATGAGATATCGCACAAACTGAAATATCGCACAAACTGAGATATCGCCCACACATGAGATATCGCACAAACTGAGATATCGCACAAACTGAGATATCGCACACACGTGTGATATTGCACAAACTGAGATATCGCACACATGTGAGATATCGCACAAACTGAGATATTGCACAAACTGAGATATTGCACAAACTGAGATATCGCACAAACTGAGATATTGCACAAACTGAGATATTGCACAAACTGAGATATCGCACAAACTGTGATATCGCACAAACCGAGATATTGCACAAACTGAGATATTGCACAAACTGATACATCGCACAAACTGAGATATCGCACAAACTGAGATATCGCACAAACTGAGATATTGCACAAACTGAGATATCGCACAAACTGTGATATCGCACAAACTGAGATATTGCACAAACTGAGATATCGCACAAACTGAGATATCGCACAAACTGAGATATTGCACAAACTGAGATATCGCACAAACTGAGATATCGCACAACCTGATACATTACACAAACTGAGATATCGCACAAACTGAGATATTGCACAAACTGAGATATCGCACAAACTGTGATATCGCACAAACCGAGATATTGCACAAACTGAGATATCGCACAAACTGATACATCGCACAAACTGAGATATCGCACAAACTGAAATATCGCACAAACTGAGATATCGCCCACACATGAGATATCGCACAAACTGAGATATCGCACAAACTGAGATATCGCACACACGTGTGATATTGCACAAACTGAGATATCGCACACATGTGAGATATCGCACAAACTGAGATATTGCACAAACTGAGATATTGCACAAACTGATACATCGCACAAACTGAGATATCGCACACATGTGAGATATCGCACAAACTGAGATATTGCACAAACTGAGATATTGCACAAACTGAGATATCGCACAAACTGAGATATTGCACAAACTGAGATATCGCACAAACTGAGATATTGCACAAACTGAGATATTGCACAAACTGAGATATTGCACAAACTGAGATATCGCACAAACTGATACATCGCACAAACTGAGATATCGCACAAACTGATACATCGCACACATGTGAGATATCGCACAAACTGTGAGATATTGCACAAATTGAGATATCGCACAAACTGATACATTGCACAAACTGAGATATCGCACAAACTGAGATATCGCACAAACCGATACATCTCACAAACCGAGATATCGCACAAACCGAGATATCGCACAACCTGATACATTACACAAACTGAGATATCGCACAAACTGAGATATTGCACAAACTGAGATATCGCACAAACTGTGATATCGCACAAACCGAGATATTGCACAAACTGAGATATCGCACAAACTGATACATCGCACAAACTGAGATATCGCACAAACTGAGATATCGCACAAACTGAGATATCGCACAAACTGAGATATTGCACAAACTGAGATATCGCACAAACTGTGATATCGCACAAACTGAGATATCGCACAAACTGAGATATCGCACAAACTGAGATATCGCACAAACTGAGATATCGCACAAACTGATACATCGCACAAACTGATACATCGCTCAAACTGAGATATCGCATAAACTGATACATCGCACACACTGAGATATCGCACAAACTGAGATAACACGCAAACTGTGAGACATCACACAAACTGAGATATCGCACACACGTGAAATATCGCACAAACTATGAGGTGTTGCATAAACTCTGAGATATTGCACAAATTGTGAGATGTTGCACAACTGAGATAACACACAAACTGTGAGATATCGCACAAACTGAGATATCGCACACACGTGAGATATCGCACAAACTGAGATATCGCACAAACTGAGATATCGCACATACTGAAATATCGCACAAACTGAGATATCACACACACGTGAGATATCGCACAAACTGAGATATCGCACACACGTGAGATATCGCACAAACTGAGATATCGCACAAACTGAGAGATATTGCACAAACTGTGATATTGCATAAACTGTGCGATATCGCACATACTAAGATATTGCACATATCTCCAACTCCTGCCTGGAAGGAGTGGACATGTAAAAGTTAATCTTTATGGTCACATTCCCAGCCACTGGCAATGCGGTCCTTGCACTGCTCTGAAGTTGCCATCGTAGTTGCAACAGGTGGCAGATTCCTGCGGGATGCCCTGACTGAAGTACGGACGTCTTACACCTTGACCTTCACTCTGAACAAACCTGGCCTTCTGCTGAGTCTTTTTCGCCTCCTCCCTCTTTCAGCAGCCTATCTTGCTCTGTATGTCTCTGTGGATGCTCCCAGCCACACTGTATCCCAAGGGAAAGGATGACTATTGCGCCCATGCTTGTAAAGAATTTGTTTGTGCAGATGCCTTGATGTCAGCAAAAAAGAGTCTTTCATCTGCCACAGGGCTCCCTGATGACCTTTGCAGCATGGACCAACTGTAGAAAACACAAAACGTTTCTAGAATTGTAACAACAGCCGGAAAAAGTAGAGCAGCACTTAACCCAAAAGTAGTTGACTATTTCTATGCATAGCATTTCTGGGATGTCATTCCCACTGCTGAGTATGTCCTCAGCTGCAAAATGGCCACACTATCATCAAAATCAACATTCCACGCTAATTGACATCTGCCTGCTGGACATACGTTCTGTGAACATTGACTGTGCACATACACTAATGCTTCCACCAATATAGTGTACAACATGATTCGCCCCAAAAGTGTGTGCACATGCACAGAATACATTTTGAAGTTTTAAGGGATGTTATAATGTACTGCTCATTCGCTGCGCAAAGGAGGAATCGGGAACTAGTCGTTCATTTATTCACAAAACCTAAAGAACACAGGCACAGACTCCCTTTTCCCTCCCCACACAGGTAGAAACCAACTCTTATATGATCTTAAGAATGATGCCATTACCTTTTCCAAATTAATGACAACTGCTGTCACTTAAACTAGAGCATGCGTTTCATTGTGACAGGATTGCAATATTAACAAGGATGCAGGGTAGGACAGTGGTTAGCACTGTTGCTTCACAACGCCAGGGACCCGGGTTTGACGCTTTTAATTATAAAATAATAAATAAAACATGATAAACTTTATTTCTAATCACTTAATTCTTAGTTAACAATTTTCTGATCCGACCTACAGAATTAAGCTCAACTAACTCAGGTTGAAGAAATTAGTTGTTTTTTAATTCAACATACAAACGTACGAGTTAGGAGCAGGAGTAGATCACTGGGCCCCTCGAGCCTTCTCCGCCATTCAATAAGACCATGGCTGATCTGATTGTAACCTCAACTCCACATTCCCACCTATCCCCTCCGATAACCTTTCACTAGTTAGCTTATCAAAAATATGCCTTGAAGGTATTCAAGACTGCTTCCACTGCCTTTTGTGGAAGAGAGTTGTAAAGACTCACAACTCTGAGAGGAAAGAAATTCTCCTCCGGGACCTGGCCATGTGTTGACGCCGGAGTCAAAACAGACACGAGCGACGCTGGCGTCAACGGGCCTAGGCATTCACCCCTTCTTTGGGGGCTAGTGCGGTGCCAGAGTGCTGTGCGCTCGAAAGCCGGCGTGCCACAGCCGGCACGGGTCCGCGCATGCACGCCACAGCCGGCGCGGGTCAGCGCATGTGCGTGGGTTGCCGTCCCTGCGCCGGCCCATGGGCAATATGGCTGAGCCCTACAGGGGCCCGGCGTGGAGGAACATAGGACCCCAGCAGGATTAGCCCACCCGCCAAACGGTAGGCCCCGATCGCGGGTCTGGCCACCGTGGAGGCCCCCTGTCCCCCTCCCCCCCCCCCCCCCCCCCCCCCCCGGGTCGGATCCCCCCAGCACCCACCAGGATGGCCCCCGGAGCCAGAACTCCGAGTTCCCGCCGGGTAGGACCATACGTAACCCACGCCGGCAGGACTCGGCGGGCACAAGGCCCGACGAACGTGGAGAATCGTCGCAGGGGCCGCTTCAACGGCCCCTGACCGGCACGGCGGCAACCGCGGGGCACGATTGTCGGCGAATAATTAGCAGCCCTGCATCGGAGCGGTGTGGCGCGATTCTGGTGCCCCCCGGCGATTATCCGACCCGCCGCGGGATCGGAGAATCCCGGCCAATGTCCCCACGCCGGCATAAAAACGATGGAGTCTTACTCCCAAAATTCCGATAAAAAATTGAACTAATTCAACGCCCTGCAGGGGGCTAGCAGGGACACGAAGTAAATATCGCAGCTTTAGCTGCGGATACGGGCCCCCCACTTCCGGTTTGGAGGCCGCGCATGTGCATGGCGACGGCTTCCAGCGGCTGCGCGAACTCCATGGCGGACTCAGACAATGGATGCATGCAGAGAAAGGAGACCCCCCTTATCGGCTGTGCGTCAGGCCTGAAACCGCGGTGATCTAATCCTCTGCCGCCTATAAGGCCTCCCCTGGTCTCCGATCCCCCCGCCCCCGACCAGAGCGGCCGGGGACAGTCTGCAGCCACCACGCCAGCATCCCGACCAGCAATAGCTCGTTAATTCCACACCGTTGGGAACTCGGTCGCGAGTGGAGGATTGCTGGGCAGGCCTCTGGCAATGGGCCTCCAGCTGCACGGTGTACTCCGCGGTCACGCCGATTTTCGGGGCCCAGAGCATCGCCAGACTGGCGCCAGGCCAGTTATGGTGTGAAAGTGGATTCTCCGCCCCCGTGCCGGCCATGATTTTGGCGCGGGGCTGCGGAGAATCCAGCCCCTTATTTTTAAACAGTGACCCTTCGCTCAAGCTTCTCCCACAATAATAATCTTTATTATTGTCACAAGTAGGCTTACATTACATTACTATGAAGGTCCTGTAAAAATCCCCTAGTCGCCACACTCCGGCACATTCTGTACTGTTCGGGTACACAGTGCTCACCACAGTGCTACCGTGCCGCCCATACAGAGGAAATATTGGCCGGAATTCTCCGGTATTTGCGATTCACATTTCCCGTCGGCAGCAGACTCCCATCCCAGGGTTTCCCGGAACGAGGGGTGGCTGCAATGGCAAATGCCATTGACAAGCGGTGGGAAGATAGAATCCTGCTGTCAGCTAATGGTGCATGGCCGAGAAGCAAGTGTCTGGTGGAACGGAGAATCTAACTGAGTGTCTCCACAAGACAGGATCAGGATCTTATGTCTGGGATTCTCTGATCTTGAGACTAAGTGTTGACGTTGTTGGAAACGCCGTTGCGTTTCTCGACGGCGTCAACAAGGCCGCAGGATCAGCAATTCTGGCCCCGACAGGGGGCCAGCACAGCACTGGAGTGGCCCACACCGCTCCAGCTGCTGATCCCGGCGTCAACTGGGCATCACGGGGTCCATGCATGCGCAGTGGCACTGGCGCCAACGCGCGCATGCGTAGTGGCTCCCTTCCCCAGCCCCGATGCAACATGCTGTAGGGCTAAAGGGGCCGGCACGGAAGAAAGGAAGCCCCCAGTCCGAGAGGCCGGCCCACCTATTGGTGGGCCCCGATTGTGGGCCAGGCTACGACGGAGTCCCCCCGGGGTCGATCCCCCCCTTCCTCCCCACATCCGCCCCCGGACACTTCCATGCCGAGGTCCTGCAGGGTGAGAACAGATTAGAACAGCGCCGGCGGGACTCGCGTTTTTTATAATGGCCGCTCAGCCCATCCTGGACCGAGAATCGGCAGGGTTGCCGCGTCGAGCGGCCCCCAACTAGCGCCACGCAAACCACGGCGGCGCCAATGGCGCTGATGCTCCGCTCTGCTGAGAATCGCAACCTGCCGTCAGGACGGCGTGGCGCAATTCGCGCCGATCGCAGGGATTCTCCGACCCGGCCCCGGGCTGAGAGAATCCCGCCCTATATGTTTCAACTCGCCTCTTACATGACAGATGTTGAGGCTAGGGATGGATGTTTAAATACTCTAGGTCATGTCGGCATAAGGAAGGGGGAGGTTTTGGGTATTATAAAAGGCATTAAGGTGGACAAGTCCCCAGGACCGGATGGGATCTATCCCAGGTTACTGAGGGAAATGAGGGACGAAATAGCTGGGGCCTTAACAGATATCTTTGCAGCATCCTTGAGCACGGGTGAGGTCCCGGAGGACTGCAGAATTGCTAATGTTGTCCCTTTGTTTAAGAAGGGTAGCAGGGATAATCCAGGGAATTATAGACCTGTGAGCTTGACGTCAGTGGTAGGCAAACTGTTGGAGAAGATACTGAGGGATAGGATCTATTCACATTTGGAAGAAAATAGACTTATCAGTGATAGGCAGCATGGTTTTGTGCAGGGAAGGTCATATCTTACAAACCTAATAGGATTCTTTGAGGAAGTGACAGTTAATTGATGAGGGAAGGGCTCTAGATGTCATATACATGGACTTCAGTAAGGCCTTTGATAAAGTTTCCCATGGCAGGTTGATGGAAAAAGTGAAGTTGAATGGGGTTCAGGGTGTACTAGCTAGATGGATAAAGAACTGGCTGGGCAACAGGAGACAGAGAGTAGTGGTGGAAGGGAGTGTCTCAAAATGGAGAAAGGTGACTAGTGGCGTTCCACAGGCTCAGACCACTGTTGTTTGTGATATACATAAATGATCTGGACGAAGGTATAGGTGGTCTGATGAGCAAGTTTGCAGATGATACAAAGATTGGTGGAGTTGCAGATAGCGAGGAGGACTGTCAGAGAATACAGCTAAATATAGATAGATTGGAGAGTTGGGCAGAGAAATGGCAGATGGAGTTCAGTCCAGACAAATGCGAGGCAATGCATTTTGGAAGATCTAATTCAAGAGCGGACTATATGGTCAATAGAAGAGTCCTGGGGAAAAATGATGTACAGAGAGATCTGGGAGTTCAGGTCCATTGTACCCTGAAGGTGGCAACGCAGGTCGATAGAGGGGTGAAGAAGGCATACAGCATGCTTGCCTTCATCGGACGGCGTATTGAGTACAAAGGTCGGCAGGTCATGTTACAGTTGTATAGGACTTTGGTTAGGCCACATTTGGAATACTGCATGCAGTTCTGGTCGCCCCATTACCAAAAGGATGTGGATGCTTTAGAGAGGGTGCAAAGGAGGTTCACCAGGATGTTGCCTGGTATGGAGGGTGCTAGCCATGAAGAAAGGTTGAGTAGATTAGGATTGTTTTCGTTGGAAAGACTGAGGTTGAGGGGGGACCTGATTGAGGTCTACAAAATTATGAGAGGTATGGACAGGGTGGATAGCAACAAGCTTTTTCCAAGAGTGGGGGTGTCAATTACAAGGGGTCACGGTTTCAAGGTGAGAGGGGGAAAGTTTAAGGGAGATGTGCGTGGAAAGTTTTTTACACAGAGGGTGGTGGGTGCCTGGAACGCTTTGCCAGCGGAGGTGGTAGAAGCGGGCATGATAACATCATTTAAGATGCATCTGGACAGATATATGAACGGGCGGGAAACAGAGAGAAGTAGATTCTTGGAAAATAGGCAGCAGGTTTAGATAAAGGATCTGGATTGGCGCAGGCTGGGAGGGCCGAAGGGCCTGTTCCTGTGCTGTAATTTTCTTTGTTCTTGGTTCTGCTCTTCAAAACTCCAGCAGATACAAGCATAGCCTGTCTAACCTTTCCAGTCAACCCACCCATTCCAGGTATTATTCTGGTGAACCTTCTCTGAACTGCTTCCAACGCATTTATATCTGTCCTTAAACAAGGGCTGATCACTTAACCTTGTGAAGAAGGTGCAATTTTCATAGTGTTGATCTCTTTTTTCCTTGCCTGAAGATAATAACCCTGAATTTCTAGGGACTGGTCTCAATACCAGTTTGTTACAACAGCAGGAGATTGGAGTAAACAGCTGAAAATGGCCAAGTGACTTTCCTCTCGGAATTCCACTGATCTCCCACCGAAATTAGGGCAGGACTTCTAGACAATCCCCGGTGAACATTCCAGTAGATGTGCATTTATGGATGCAGCCTAGCAGCCTGAGCTCACGAGTTCAACCTTAACCTGAGAAAGTTGTGTAAATTAAGTCAGTAAATCTGGGAATTTGTTAGAAAGCATCAGATGGAAAAAAACATCACATTGTTGTGACGACCCAATTAGTTTACTACTGTGTTTCAGGGAAGGGATCATACCACCTTACCAGGCATGGTCTTTATGTTAGTTAGCTGACTCATTGTGCTTTTGAAAAAACGTATTAATTCATGGGACATGAGTGCCGCAGGCTGTGCCTGCATTTATTACCCAGCCCTAATTGCCCTTGAGGGGGCCAGTTCATAAACCACATTGCTGTGGGTCTTGAATCACATGTTGGCCAGAACCTGAAGGACATTAGTGAACCAAATGGGTTTTTACGACAATTGGCAATGGCTTCATGGTCATCATTCGACTTGTAATTCCAGATTTTTACTGAATTGAAATTTCACCATCTGCAGTGGGGGGATTTGAAGCTGGATCCTCAGAGCATTGCTACGTCTCTGGTTTACTAGTCCAGTGACAATACCACAATGCCACTACCTCCCCACGTCTTTCTGAAGTGGCCTAGCAAACCACCCAATGACCAAATGGATGGACAATAATTTGCAAACTTGGTGATGAACTTGCTCTGCCACAGTGCTTCCTAGTTTTAACAAAACATGGGGAGAATAGCCCAGGTTCCTAAAAGTGTAATTTCATGACATTACCCTTGTGACGGGTACATATATAATAGTACAGCAACCGGGCAGCTTGCTATGGGGCAGTTTCTCATTTGTCAGCCCAAGCAGTAATTATCAGTAAATATTTGACCACAGGTGGACAGCACTGTGGACTATGCCGGACCTTGCCTACTTCCATGAGAAAGACAATTAGATAGCCACCAGGCCCTAGAATCGGCTTTATTTCCTTCCCTTTGCAGTACAAATGCCACTGAAATCAAGGCCGACTGTAATCCCTGAACTTTTACCTCGGTTGAGATGGATTAACTCCAAAGAGTCGAGAACTTTGTATCTTCTTTGTCTAAGTGGCTGAGCAGCACGCAATGAGATTCAAGCAGCCAGTGTGTCTTCATGCCATTATTGTTTACCTAATTTCAATTTGCTGGTTGAAGTTGGAGGATATTTCCCACACAGAGAAGCCCACCACATAGTTATATTGACTTGATCACTCTGTAGTCCCTGATTCCAAATTACAATTCAGTAATCAATTCTGAATGGGTGCAATGGGCATCATTTCTGTGTTACTTTATTTAAGCATTCAAAATGTAAAAGCTCATTTTTGGATCTCAATACTGAATACATCTGCGTGTGGTAAAAGTCTGATCTGACTCAGTATTATTTTTAGTGAGGATCTTCACTTGTAAGAAGAGGGAAGCATCTGCGCTCCCTATCATGTGTCTTTGGTCTCCAGTTAATATTTTTCTGATCCGGAGCTCCTGTTAATCATCTGTCTTCTTCGTGATCATTAAAAAGCTGAATTAAAGAAATTCTGTCAGCGAGGGGCCATTTCTTAATGAATGACATTTTCTGCATAAGGCGAAAATGATTTTTGTTCCTACATTTTACTTTTTGCATAAAAATTCTGTCTCGGTCCCCTCATAAATCCTTTGTCTGTGAGTGCTTCTGAATACTGGCTGTTGAACACTTAAAATAATGAAGCTCGGTTTTACAGATTTTTAATAACACTTAATAAATTAATGAACGAAATGGCACATTTTTATGATTGTGTCATTCTAAGTGTGAAGCTACTCTCCAAAGTATGTACATGGGGGTGCATTATTTACTTTTCATGGATTAGATGACAATAACATTCAATATATAAGGTGTGAGCTGACAGGTATAATGAGGTTCCATCTGTGTTGTGATAGATATGAGGGCTTACTTACAATGTATTGTTTAAAAGCAATTCTCCATTAAAATGACAGTGCCAGAATGCTTAGTAAGCAAATATGATTATCGTCCAGAAAATTGGATGAATATCATTTTTTAAAGAATTTTATTAACTAGAATAATTAATCCCAGCATGTGCAAAGGGCATAGACCAAAATACAAATGTCTTTGTAAGGCTTCTATTATGGCAGTTTGATATGCAACAGTACCATTTTCTAAATTCTGTCATGATTGTAAGAGCGCCTGCATGATGATTCACTTGTGTGATGGTTATTTTCTTGACAGTGCCTTTGACTTGGTGAACATTCATCTTTTCCATGATGCTTCCAATTTAATTGCTTGGGAAACAAGCCCATCTGTCTACTCAGGAACCCGACAGAAAGCTCTCACTTATGTGCTGGATAGGTAAGCAGGATATCTACTTTATATTTTATACAGTGAAACCAAGAGGCCTCTTAATTTCGTAAATTGTTCGGTTGGATTTGATGGTGAGATTCTGAAAGTCTTTATTTGATGTGGTTAGCACTGCTGACTGGATTGTGTGCTGGGAATTAGTATTAAAGGATTTCATCTTCCTGATCAGCATTTGGCATATATTTCTTCATTTGATTGCAGGCACGTGGCAAAATGATGTAAATTGCATTGAAATTCATCAATGTCCTGCTCGTGTGTGATGTCTTAATATATGCCCCCTCCTCTCCCTAAAATAGAAAGCAAAATTATCCAATCATTTTTCATGTGGACAATGTCCCGTTAACGGGATTTGATTTTTAACATACCAGAAAAATATAATTAGTAAATTGCAATTGAAAGACCACAGGGGCGGATGGTTCAACATCAGGGTTGGTTTTGGACTGTCTGCCTATCATGCATCCAGCCAATTGAATAGATGGAAAAATCAGGCATGGTGTATTACGGGCTGACCTGCTTCGGCCTGTTTAACGCCCCCCCACTGCAATTGCAAGTTCCACCTAAGGTCTTAAAGCTTTGTGGGCAAACGTTGTCCTGAGCCGTATGGTATTATCACTGAGTAAAATCTTAAGCATTGTTTCAAGGAGCAAGAAGTGCAAGTTACTCTATTAATCTGCAATTTGTGTCTGGCGAACAATTATGCTCAATCATTTCTTAATCTGGAAGTGAATCAGTGAAGAGCTGAAATTTGTTGGGAGGTATTCAATTTTAACAGAGAAAAAATGACTGCAGACATAAACCAAATATGAGTCACGGACTGTATTAAAACTAATAACATCATGTACATTAAAACCTGGAAGCCTGACCAGAGCTACATTTTGCCAAGTGTAGCGTTAAAAAGTCTCAACTATAAAAAGGAGCAAAGTTGTATACACCAGACTGCAATTTACAAGAAGTTTTCTTTGCCGAGATTTCAATGGCCTAAGTCCAGTAAAGGCTTGTTAAGATCAACTTTCTCTGTGCCACATGTTAACATTTTCTAAATTAATTCTCCTTTATCTCATATCCACCTTATTCATTTTGCTGTGGAGGTTATAGAGCATCCCTGGTGATCTTATTGTCAGGATATTTACTGCACTTGTGCTAAATTATTATTTTCGCTATTTTAATCGAGGCATGTTTCCTACTTAATTTTTAATGCCTCAATTAAAACAAAGTAATTTCTAGCTTTTGGTTGCCTCTGTGTCGAAGATGCTGAGTGCTTGTTATTTCCTTTTGATTCGCAACCCCGAGAAGAATGAAGCAAGATTAACACTGTCTATGCCTGGCTTTCTGTGCATTGTGGTGTATGAGACTATGGCCGGGATTCCTTTAGTTTTATAAGTTTAGAGTACTCAATTACTTATTTTCCAATTAAGGGGCACTTTAGCGTGGCCAATCCACCAACCCCCTACCCAGCACATATTTGGATTGTGGAGGTGAGAACCATGCAGACAACTCCGCACGAACAGTGACCCGGGACCGGGTTTGAACCCAAGTTCTCAGTGGAATGAGGCAGCAGTGCTAACCACTGCACCATTCTAATCGGGATTCCTGATCAGGCAGAGGATGTAGCGTCAGGGGGGAAAGGCGCCAAATCCGCTGCGATGCTCTGACCCTTGCCGGTGGCCTCAGCGTGTTACCTGCCCCATGCCAATGGGAGTATGCCAAGCAAGCATTTACATAAATGTTAATGTCATTAACGGGCTTGAAACCCGAGTCGAGGGCGGGATTCTCCCGCAACTGGCCGGATGGCCTGACGCCGGCGCCAAGAGCGGCGCGAACCACTCTGCCGTCGGGCCGACCGGAAGGTGCGAAATCCACCGTACTTCCGGGGGCTAGGCCGATGCTGGAGGGGTTGGCGCCGCGACAACCGGCGCCGAAGGGGTGCGCATGCGCAGATCCGCCGGCGTGTTTCCTGCGCATGCACAGGGGGGTTCTTCTCCAAACCCGGCCATGGCAGATCCCTACAGAGGCTGGAAGGAAAGAGTGCCCCCATGGCGCAGGCCCGCCCACAGATCGGTGGACCCCCGGGGCTGGATTCCCCCGCCCACCCCAGCCCTCCGAGGACACAGCTAGCTGGCCTACAAGCCAGGTCCCGCCATGATGGACCATATCCATTTCACGCCGGCGGGACTGGCCAGGAAACGATGGCTACTCGACCCATCGGGGCCCAGACTAGCGCGGCGTAAACCCCACCCCCGCCTGTAAACCAGCGATGGAGAATATGGCAGCCGCGTCCGAGCAACAGGGCGGCAGGGGGTCGGAGAATCCCGCCCTCCATCTCCCCGTTGACCCCCACAACGGGAAATCCATCAGGCAGGCTTTGGTGCAAGTTCGCACAGGTTTGCTGAGAAAAAGAGGAAGTGATAGGTCTTATCTGCTTTTCATGTGGTGAAGAGCTGTCATTCATAAGAGTATATATAAACATTGTGGCTAGCATCAATGGAGGGTACTTGTGATACTTTCAAGCGTGAAGGGAAATATAAATAATTAAACCCCCTAAGCAGGTGTGTCTGGACCAATAAAACAGTCAATGACTGGCTGGTGAAGTGTATTGTTCTGTTAAATTGAATAGAAGATTTGCATTTCAAAGGCTGTCAAAGAATTTGAAACCGTTTGAGGTAGTTGCCTTTTGAGGAAGCTGCTGACACTTGTAACAGTTGCTGCTGTTACTTTTATCTGAGGGATCAGATGTTAGGGAAGGGTAAGGGAAAATGCAGCGATCATTCACTCCACTGTCTGGACTGCGCTTCAACTTTCAGGCATAGGTGACTGAAGGGGGTCTTTGTTAGGGGTTCTGATGGAGGTAGTCTGCTGGGGGATCTGATGGGAGGGTTCTGATGGGGTCTGATAGCTGAGGATGGGAATAAGTGGGATGGGTTCAGTCATCCTCATGCGTGCATACTGTAGGGGTGGGGTGACCCATTATTCCTGTGGTGGGGGGGGGGGTAGGAAAGTGTGCCCCTACTTATTAGCAGAGGGGTTGTGGGATAGGACGTTCATTGTGGGGCGGAAGGGGGACCCACTGGAGGACCCCGGTCTTCGGCCGCCCACTCAAAATGGCAGCACGTTACCAGGATTCCAACGGAATCTGGCGAGCTCTCCCTCATGCATAAATTAGAATGTTAAACAGAGAGCCTCACATACCGGTTCCCGTTCCTGGTGCCAGCGGAAACCAATAGTGATTGACCGCTGCTGGGAGCTCGTAGTCTCCAGAAAGAGAATCAGGTATATGACCTATGATACCCCCTTCTATCAAAACTGGTCAGTTTTCTCCTCCAAGTTGTTCTCATCACTACTGAATCTTTCAAAGTCATATTCTTCAGAAGTGCAGGTTTTGATATTAACCGTACCATGGTTAGGGATGTTGGGGTTAACCCTGGAAAACATGTAATGCAACCCCAACCCAATAGCTATGCACCTCCAACTATTTTTGTGCCGGTGGTTAGCAAAGTCTGTGAGTGCCCCCTTTTAGAGAGGCAGCGTCATTAACATAATTAAATTTATCTCCCACCAAGCAATTGGGAGCCTGAATGGAATTTAATTGCTACTGCCCCGGTTTTCCAATGCTTAGCGGTAAAATTGAGATGAAAGCTGGCAGCTGAAGAAACAAAGTGCTTTTTCGACACATCTTGTAGGCCAAGAGGAGCATGTGTGCTCTCATGGAACCATGGGGCTTCCTTTCTGCTGATCTTAGCTTCTTTATCTCTGTGGTCAGCCCGTACCCGTCCTGTAGCATTTTACTCCTGGGGCTCGGCGAGCTTATCGACTGGGCAACCTGTTGAATGAGAATTGGTATTCAAAAAAGTATGGGATACTGCCACTAAATTTGGCGTTACTGGCCTTGCCACATTCCTTGACAGTTTTTAGTCTCCTACACTCCAGCCCATTTCTCCCCATAAATACCAGGGCATCAGTCCTTGATGTGTTAATGTCCTGCAAGTACTTGCAGTATTTCCGTGTGCTCAATATAGTTTGTTCATATTAAGTATCCCGGGCGGGATTCTCCCAGCCCTGGGCCAGGCTGAAGAATCCCCGCGACCAGGCCACGCCGCCCCAACACCGGGCCATAGGCGCCGGCGTTGTTGGCCAGGTGCCAGTAAGGGGCCGCTCTACGCGACCGGCCCGCCGATTCTCCTGCCCGGATGGGCCGAGTGACCGCAGTTAAAACACTGAGTCCCGCTGGCGCCATCCACACCTGGTCGCAGCCGCCGGGAACTCTGTGTGCAAGGGTCGGGTGACAGCCTGTGGGGGGGGGGCGGGGGGGCCTGGCCCGCGATCGGGGCCCACCGATCGGCGGGCCGAGCTCTTTGTCCCCCAGCCTTTTTTCCTACGCGCAGCCCCTGTAGTCCTGCGTCATGTTGCGTTGAGGCCGGTGTGTTGAAGGAGGCCACCGTGTGTGCACGCGTTGGCGCCGGCGCATGTGCGGATCCCGCAGTGCGCAGTTTGCGCCAGTATCGGCAGCTGGAGTGGTGTGAACTGCTCCAGCGCCGTCCTGGCCCCCGGTAGGGGCCAGAATGACTCCTGGCAGCGACCCGTTTACGCCGGCGTAAAATGCGACGGCGTTTACGATGGCGTGGACACTCTGCCGGGAGATGGGAGAATCCCCCCCCCACCCCCCCTTATTTATTTCTTAAGCAGTATTAAGAGGGATTACCTCCCTCTACCTTATTTCCACATTGTGCAGCATTGACTGGGGTGATTTCTGTACTCCTGTGATTAATCTGCAGCACTTAATTTCAAACAGTTCAATTGTTCTCTAAAGAACCAATCTTAGTCGCCAAGTTTCAGCAACAGACACATTTGAATTATGTTGCCATTGAGAAAACATAATCAAGACTCAAACTAATATTTGTTCATTTCAGCATTTCATCAGATTTGCCACTTAAGATTTCCAAAAATGTGGACATCATTCCCCTGACAGGGATCGCACGGGCATTTCTTACTGCTCTTACTTCTTTGTTCCACGCCTTTAGTTTTTTTTTGTTCTTGATTTTGTTTATCTTGTCTATCAGCCATAACTCAGTTGGTAGCCGACCCGCCTCTGAATCACAGGGTACCGGGTTTAAGGGTAACACCAGATTTGAACTCAAAAATTAGGCTTGACACTCAAGTGCAGTAGTGCGCTGTCCTTTGGGTGAATTGTTAAACCAAGGCCCTCTTCGAAGGAAAAACAAAATCAAATGAGGAAATAAGAATACTGGTCTAAGCTGGTCTTGTGTACTTTAAAATGGAATACCATTTAGATGAGGAAATAAGAATACTTGTCCGAACCATGTCCTGGACAATATTTATCCCCCAATCAAGATCGCAGAAAACAGATTATCTGGTCATTATCACATCTCTGTTTGTGGGAGATTGCTGAGCTCAATTATTTGGTGCATTTCCTACATAACAACAGTGATGATATTTCAAAAACTTTACTTCATTGGCTGCAAAGTGCACTGAGGTGGCCAGTGGTCATGAGAAGCTCTGTATCAATGAAAGTCTTCCGAACTGCCTCTCTTGCTCCCACTATCTGCTTGTAAAAGACTGAATTCCATGTCCATGCCAATTGAGAGTCCCCAAACAATGAAGCAAGACTGAAACTGTTCTCCAGACCACCGTTGCTGTGCAGAATGGATATGTTTTGACTGCATTTGTATGAAACGACAGTGATTGAACCATTGTTGAAGCATAACAAGCCATGTGCAATGTTGGGCCTGATTCCCAGCCTCGTGACAACTGTACTTACCAAAAAATGTTCATGCGGCAGATGGTAAATGATCATTTGGATCCACTCAGGACCAGGGACTGGATTCTCCGACCCCCCCGCCGGGTCAGAGAATCGCCGGGGGAGCGGCGTGAATCCCACCCCTGCCGTCTCCCGAAGTCTCCAGCGTCAGAGATTCGCGATGGGCCGAAGTCCCGCTGCTGTAATGCCGGTTCCGCCGGCGTGAATCAAAACACCTCCCTTACCGGCGGGTCTGGTGGCGCGGACAGGCTCTGGCGTACGGGGGAGGGGGGGCGATCTGGCCCCAGGGGGTATCTCCATGGCGGCCTGGCCCACGATCGGAGCCCACCGATCGGCGGGCAGACCTGTGCCGTGGGGGCACTCTTTTTCTTCCGTGTTGGCCATAGTCTTCACGATGGCCGACGCGGAAGTGACCCCCTCCCCAACGCATGCGCGGGGATGACATCAGCAGCCGCTGACGCTCCGGCGCATGCGCGGACTTTCGGCCGGTGAAATCCCTTCGGCCCCGGCTGGCGTGGCGCCAAAGGCCTTTCCCGCCGACCGGCGGGGCGCCAACCACTCCGACGTGGGCCTAGCCCCTCAAGGTTAGGGCTTGGCCCCTAAAGGTGCGGAGAAATCCGCACCTTTGGGGCGGCCCGACGCCGGAGTGGTTCACGCCACTCCATCCCGCCGGGACCTCCCGCCCCGCCGGGTGGGGGAGAATCCAGCCCCAGGTTCCTCAACTCTTTTGTGTTTTTTTTTAAGTAAAATGGCAATGTTTGGACAACATATATGCTATGTATGCTAAATAGCATGAATTTTAACCTCCACAAACAGGTGGGTTAGGATTGGGTGAGACGCCAACACTTTTAAAATCTCAATTCCCACCCTAATTTGCCCCAACCTGTCCACTTCTTGGTTTAACAGGAGGAGGGGTTGGCAATTTAAATATTTTATGAAGCTGGCGGCCTTAGATTTATCCTGCTTGGTAGGTTTAACGCAGGAAGGCTAAGTTTCCCAGGCTTGAGGAAACACAGTACCTTTAGGGAAACTAGGACAACTTTGGTGAGAAGTAAGTGACTTTCCAGCACTACTTGTTGACCAGGAGGGTTTCTGCTCAACCACGTTCCAATTTACTTTCCCTTGCATCAGAGTTCAAAAGGACACACACATATGCGCGCGCGCACACACAAGCCAACCTCCACCAGGGCAGGACATGTGACCCGGTCCAGGGTCCATCCCATTCAACTGGAAGCCAAGCCTGTCAATCAGACAATTGCCCGGTGAAGAACCTACTGTAAATATCCATTCTGTATTGTTGATCAATTATTTTCGCGTGTAGTTAGAGTGGGAGTCCGGAACCAGGGGTATAATCTTCAAATTAGAGCTAGACCGTGCAAGGGTGAAGTCAGAAGGCACTTCTTCACAGAAAGGGTTATAGAAATCTAGAACTCTCTCCCCGTAAGCCTGTTAAGGCTATAGAGCCAGAGATCAATACTTTCCAACTTGATGAATAGCTGAATATATGACTTGTCATGTTTCAGGATTCTTGATCATTTTTTCTGTTCACAAGAAGGATTTTGCGATTGAGCTATGTTAAAGGGTTGGGTTTTAATGTAAGGCGAATTAACACTGTTTTGAAAGCTGCAGGGCTGGAAGAAATGCATTCAAGTCAAATGGACCGGTTTCTTGACTGCCACTGCTGATGTAGTTGGGGATCATTCTCTCATAGAATCCCTACAGTGCAGGAGGCCATTCGGCCCATCAAGTCGGCCTCAACGCTTTCCCCATAACCTCACCTAACCTTTGGACACCAAGGGGCAATTTACCTAACCTGCACATTTTTGGACTGTGGGAGGAAACCGGAGCACCCGGAGAAAACGTACACAGATTCTGGGAGCGAGTGCAAATTCTACACAGACAACCACCTGAGGCTGGAATTGAACCTGGGAGCTGTGAAGCAGCAGTGCTAACTATCTCACCTTTAATAGCTTAGAATGGCCCCCTTTCAGGAATGAAAAATATTTCCTTTACACCCACCCTCCAAAACAGTGGGATGGCAGGGGTTGAGGGTGGGTAGGGAGAGGCGGAAAGCAGGTTTTAACGACAGGCCTGCTTGCAAATCATTACTAAGGAGAACATTTTACCCAGCGAGTTGGGTAGAATGTGGAACTGTCTACCATGAGGAATAGCTGAGGCGACTTGCATAGGTCCATTTAAGGGAAGCTTGATAAACACACGAGTGTGATGGGGTCAGGAGGCAATATTAAGTGAAGAAAGATAGGAGGAGGCTCATGTAAAGAATAAGTACCTGTTTCTGAGCTATAATTTCTATAAATATGAAGTTAGCATGACCCACCACTGTTTGGGAATACAGGGGAAAAGAATGAACCATGAGTCAGTTCTAAACAATACTCTGCAAGGTGTAGACATCTGGTCCAGATCTAGAAGATAAAAAAAGCCACAGGTCAGTTTTTGCAATTAGAAATTGTCCAGAAAGAGAAGCAACAGCTAAAACAAGTAACCCAACCCACAAAAAGGACAGGCTTCGTGATTTATTACTTTTTCCTATTTTTCTAGCAGGGTAGTGAGACAGACTGAAGTAATTTGGAATTTATGTTGGCTGTTTTTCCTCACATTCAGGCTGTCTGTAAAATAAATGATTTCATCTCACTAAGTGTTTCTCAGACCACCTTTGGAAAGATTGGAGAAGCGCGTGTGAGAACATGTGCAAAAGACACAATATCCAGTACAATTCGCAAGGAGGTTCTATCGTTACACCCACGGTTATGCATCAGGTAACCAGTTTGGACCACATGCAAACACCTGAGTGTATGATGCTTGTATAGGAGTGGCCAGCGTTGCGGTACATGTGGGACTAGCTAAGGTAAACCTAAAAAGTGGAATAATGGTAGCCATGATATGGAGATGCCGGCGTTGGACTGGGGTGAGCACAGTAAGAAGTCTTACAATACCAGGTTAAAGTCCAACATATTTGTTACAAACACATTGTTTGTAACAAACATGTTGGACTTTAACCTGGTGTTGTAAGACTTCTTACTGTGAAATAATGGCTAAAGGACTGAATAAACAGTCAGTATAATTTTTTGCACTTATAAACAAGGTGGAGAATTGTTTTTTTTTCAATATTTCCATAGATAAAAGCACTTAATGTGATTGATATAATTGTCTAAAACATCATGAAAGGCCTATTTCTGAATGAAAATTGAAATAAGGGGCGGGATTTTCCGGCCGTGTTGACCCGGCAACCGGAGAATCCCACAGAGGTCAATGGAGTGCACGGGCGGGATTCTCCGACCCCCCGCCGGGCCGGAGAATTGCCAGGGGGCGGCGTGAATCCCGCACCCGCCGGCTGCCGAATTCTCCGGCGCCAGGGTTTTGGCGGGGGCGGGAATTGCGCCGCGCCGGTCTGTGGTCGCTGGCAGCGGGTCCCTCCGGCGATTCTCCGGCCTGCGATAGTCCGAGCGGCCGCCCGTTTTCGGCCGGTCCCGCTGGCCAAAATTAAACGTGGTACTTACCGTTGGGACGTGGCTCTACAGGCTGGGTCCTCGGTCCTCGGGGGCGCACGGGGGGATCTGGCGCCGGGGGGGTGCCCCCACAGTGGCCTGGCCTGCGATCGGGGCCCACCGATCCCCGGGCGGGCCTGTGCAATTGGTGCACTCTTTCCCTCCGCACCGGCTGCTGTGGATCTCTGCCATGGCCGGTGCGGAGATGAACACCTTGCGCCGCGATGACGCCAGCACACGCTGGCACTCCCACGCATGCGCCAACTCGCGCCGGCCGGCGGAGACCCTTCGGCGGCGGTTGGCGCCAAGCCCCTTCCGCGCCGGTTCGCATGGAGCCATCCCCGCCGGCGCCGGCCTAGCCCCTGAAGGTGCAGAGGATTCCGTACCTTCCGTGCGGCCCGATGCGGACTGGTTCACGCCACTCCTCGGCGCCGGGACTGCCCGCCCCGCCGGGTAGGGGAGAATCCCGCCCACCATGCTACACGGCTCTCCCGTCTCATTCTTGTGGCAGGTGAGGTGGGAGAATCCAGCCCTTGATCATGCTTAAGTTTAACAAAGGGTTCCTGGTGGCATCCTTGGCACTGATGTCTCCATCTTCTGTCTCATATTTACAACAGCCAAGAAAGTAGCAGAAGGGGACCATCTATATTTCAGATGGCTGCATTGAATAGGAGTTCATGACCATTAGTCACTTCTGGTTTCAAAAGACTTGAGCAGTGAAAATTACCAGTATTTCTTTGCATCAGAAGTATCTTAATACTTGTTATCCTTATTGAGAACTTTTCTGCCACATTATCCACTTTATTAACAGACAGTGTGACACTTGTTACTCAGTTTCATTTAATCATAAGAGAAATATTCCGCCTCTCACGGACAACATTGTCATAATTTCCAATGACCAAAATCTGAATCAATTCCTGAACCAATAACCTTAAAGATATTGTCATAAATCAAACAGAGAACAGGACATGAATAAACTGTAGTAATGCGCTCAAGTCACAGTCACTCACCTACGGGCAATGGGCAGCCCATTTGGACAATTGAATTGTGGGAGGTTGTGGTGCAGTAATATTGTCACCGTAGTAGCAATCCAGAGACCCACAGTAAAGCTCTGTTGACTCCGATTCTATTCTCACCACGGCAAATAGTGAACATAGAACATAGAACAGTACAGCACAGAATAGGCCCTTCGCCCTCGATGTTGTGCCGAGCATTGTCCGAAACCAAGATCAAGCTATCCCACTCCCTGTCATTCTAGTGTGCTCCATGTGCCTATCCAATAAATTCAAATTAAATAAAAATCTGGAATTAAGTGATGAGCGGTTGTCGTTAAAACCCTTCCGGTTCACTAATATCCTTCAGAGAAGGAAATCTGTCATCTTTACCTGGTCTGACCTAAGTGACTGGAAGTCCACAACAATTTGGTTGACTCTTAAATGTCCCCTGAAATGGCCTAGGAACCCACTCGATTCAGAGGTAATTAGGGACAGGCATAAACGTTGGGCCAGCCAGCAACACCATCCCATAAATTATTTAAAAAATCAAGTAAGACTACTCACCAGACACTGACTAGAATTTTCACAGTCCATTGAGACCGAATGTGGCTGGGGTTGGAGGCGGCCTCGTGGACCGGGGTGGGGGGAGAGACGGTGGGTCACAGCTGCAGCCTCCGGTGGTCCATTGGAGGGGTTGTCCCTTTACGATGGCGACCTTTTTAATGACCCAGAAATTTTACCCTGTCTCTCGAACTAGCACTAGCAGCCTCTGGGATGGATCTCCATCCGTTCACGGTAGTGGGATTCTCTACTCCCGCTGCAGTGAATGGGAGATTTGGCACAGCACCGAATTCTCCGTCCTCGCTATCGGCGGTAGCGGGGTGGACCCACAACAGATAATCGCGGCCTCTGTCTCAGGAGCCCACTAACCTCCTTTAATTGTGCATCCGAACCACTAATTAGGCAAGTAGTCAAAGATCAGGTCAGGCATCAGACACCAATATGAAGAAATTCACCTGATGTCGGTGGCTTAATCCCAGAACAAAATATTACAGCACAATGTGTCAGAGGGTTAAACTGATTCGCCTGCTCTTTTTCTCTCAGTATTCTGCTGACCTCTGTCGATCAACATTCAAAGGTAATGGAATTTTAATCCAGAAGGTGGCCATTTGGCCCTTGGTGCCAATGCTACCTCTTCAACTGGAGCCATCTAATCGCATAACAATTTTCAAAATATCTTTCCACAGTCTTTCTTTTTCAATTATTTATCCTATTCAATTTAAATGACCCTTTATTCCCTACCTCAGTGGATGCTTGTGGGTGAATCATTCCATTCCCAAATAACTCTCTGCAATAGCATTTCTGATCATTTTACCATCATTCTTCAATTGATAACCCTCGCCCTATGTACCACCACTGTCACCCCCCCCCCAATGAAAAAGCATCATTTATTACGTACCTTCTCAGAACATTTGAAGGGCTCTTTCACCTTCCCTGTTCCAATGGCAGCACAGCCAAACTTTGTAGCCTTTTTTCTGACTGAAACTTTCTATCCTTGACATAATTCTTTTATGCATCATTTTATTCTTTCAGAAGGTTGGTTCTGCACACTCTTGTTTCTAATGGGCAGAGGACATGCATAGCAGAAAATTGGTAGAGCAGTGCTGTATGTGTCCTGTCAAGACTATCTATCCTCTGTGAGAAGTTCTGACTTAGTCAATACATTGAAAAATTGAAGATCACTTTCTTGTTTTTATTTTTAACGCTCCTTGTATAAAACCAGCATCCTATTTGCCTTCTTGTCTGCTTTTCTATGGGGTCTTGTGACGCACTGGGTAGTGTCCCTGCCCTGAGCCAGAAGCTCCGTGTTCAAGTCCCTCTCCAGAACTTGATGTCGAATGAAGATAGATTCATGACGTGGCCAAACAGGTTGAGTGGTCACCTGTAAATCTTTCCAACTTTCCAACAGGTGGTCAGAGCTGTAGAAATTCCCAATCAACCAAGCGATGGAAAGAAAATAAAGCCTCTCATATCATTATCCTAGGTTACAACATTCATGTAAAAGTGTATGTTGCCACAGCAGCTCAAGTGCCTTGGGACTCAGTTGGCTGAGCGGCCATTATGAATCAGCTGGGTACCAACAGCATAGAGTTCGATTCTCCATTCCGGTTGAGATGAATTCAGGATTTATCTCCTTGCTCTTATCTGTGGTGGAGATCTGTGGATCAGACCTGCCTCCGGGCAAAGAATTGAAGATTCTATCTGCTCTCACATCTCCATTCTCGCTGGCGAACCCAGGTCAAAAAATCCCAGCCAAAATCTTGTTTTGTTGATTTTTAAAACTTAAAAAACCATTAGTTTTCCACACAACCACTAATATTTATTTTGTTATTATAGTGACACAGAGTGGAAGGCAGGCATTCCATTCAGAAATGATCATAGTTACACAAATGACATCAAAACTATTCCTCAAATGTAACTGCTGTAGCTCAGTCCAGCCTTTGTTCAGAATTAGGTGTTGGATTATCAGGATTGTTATTTATTGAACATTGTACAAGGTGTCCTTCAGTCAGGAGGGTGCTTAATTAGTATCTCATTTGCATCTAGTTGTTGGTAGTTGTGTTTAGCCCGTGACTTTGAGTCACAGTAGATCTGACATACCTATTGGCTGAAGTAATGCAACCCAGTGATTCTTTAGCAGCACACTGTAATAGTATTGGCAACAAGGACTCAGATACATGGATCTGTTGCAGGCACAAAATCTACACTGCAAACATAGATCAAGTGATGTGATGTGTAAATGCTAGAAACCTCAATGGACTTATGAATTGAAGTTGATTGTCACACCATTGCTATTAATAATATATACATTGAATTGCCTCTACCTTCCTCTTGTTTCTGGGTTCACCTTTATTTTTTGTTGATGAAATATGTTTGATTCAAATAACACAAAGAAAGAATGACTTGCATTTATATAACACATTTCACAACCATTGAACATCTCCAAGTGCTAAAGAAGCAACTCTGAAGTACATTCATTGTTGTGGTGGAGGAAATGTGACGGCTAACACGAGCACAGGAAGCTGCCAAAAACAACAGTGCAATAACAGACAAATAATCTGTTCCAGGAATAAATGTTGTTCCCTACACCAGGGATAACTGGCCTGTTCTTCTCCGGAATAGTGCCCTGCAATCTCTTACAACCCCCAGAGGGCATAGACACGGCCTCAGCTTGAAGATCACATCTAAAAGACAGCACCTCTGACAGTGCAGCACTCCTTCAATAGTTCACTCGAGTGTCAGCATTGACCTTTGTGCCCTAGTCCTGGAGTGTGATTTGAACCCAGAACCTTATGACAGATATGCAAAAGTGCAGCCAACTGAGCCATGGCTGATACTTCAAAAAGGTAAAGAGGGTGGATTTTCATTAGACATAGGCTTTGGTTAGGTGGAGGTGGGAGAGAGTTGAAAGTTGATAGGGGCACAGGTGAAGTTCAAAACAACTCACTGGCATGAATTTCATGCTGGAGTATTTAACTCTGCTGTCTTTTATCCCCGTGACTATGGCTGGGATTTGATAAAGGTATTCAAAATCATGAGGGGTCTGAACAGACTAGATATGGAAGAACTGTTTCCACTGGTGGAAGGATCAAGAATAAGAGAGCACAGATTTAAGGTTATTGGCAAAAGAAGCAATGGAGACATGAGAAGCTTTTTCACGCAGAGTGGTTAAAATCTGGAGTGGTTGCCTGAGAATGTGGTGGAGGCAGGTTCAATCGAGGCATTCAAAAGCGACTTGCATTGTTATCTGAAAAAGAAGAGTGTACAGGGCTACGAGGAGAATGTGGAGAGAGCAGCACGGTGGCACAGTGGTTAGCACTGCTACTTCACAGCACCAGGGACCTGGGTTCAGCCTTGGGTGACTGTTGAGTTGGCACGTTTTTCCCGTGTCTGTGTGGGTTTCCTTCTTGTGCTCCAGTTTCCTCCCACAGTCCAAAGATATGCGGGTTAGGTGGATTGGCCATGCTAAATTGCTCCCAATGTCCAAAGATGGGCAGGTTCGGTGGGGTTACGGGGATAGGGCAGGGAAGTGGACCTAGGTAGAGTGCTCTTTTGGAGGGTCACTGCAGACCAGATGGGCCTTCTGCACTGTAGGGATTCTAAGGAGAAGGGGGGGGGGAGGGGGGGAATTGGCACAAGGGGCCTAGCTCATTTGGAGAGCAGGCACAGACATAATGGGCACAATGGCTTCCCTCTGTGCTGTAACAATTCTGTAATTCATCTACAGGCCCAGTACAGATGTAGATGGAACAGCTAACCTTTGAGCCAAAGATGAGCCAGAGACTATCCGCTGAAACGATGGAGAAAAACGCACAGTGAGGTCACTGAAGTGGATTGTCTCCCGAGTGGGGCAGGGGCCTGGAGTTGAAGGGGCCCATACTTTTCTTGTACAGCTTACAAGAACAATTATGTACCTTGGCATGCCTCGCCTCTATTGCCATCAGACTGTCTTTGGGGGTCCTATTGATGATATAGGACTTTGATTAGTATTTACACATAAGCCTGGGTCTGGGTGTATCCTCCATCACCCAAAATAGCAATGATAACTTAGCAAGAACAGAAATGGACCCACTCCATTTTAATTGCTTCGCTGCTCTGTAAATGTCAAATGGGGAAAATTGAAAACTTTCCAACAATGTAATGAACAGTAATAGTTGCGTAGCAAAAAAGTTGTTAGATGTGGTCAAATATGCATTTTTCTTTCTTAGTGAGATTAGTTTTTTTATAAAACTTTAAGCCAGATTCTCCTGTAAAAACAGTATTGCAACCACTGGAATAGTTCAGAAAATGTATTGTGGGCCTCGGAATGTTGCACATATGCAGTGCCTACATTAGGAGAAGCAGGCATCCGTGGAAATGTTGAGCTTGCAACTCTGCAGTCCTGCTTCTGACTCTGAAATTTTCTCCGAAAGGAATGAGTTGACCAGCAGATAACCATCTCTTTTCCATCAATGGGAATTTA
The DNA here is from genome assembly GCF_902713615.1 of Scyliorhinus canicula. Classification (NCBI taxonomy): domain Eukaryota; kingdom Metazoa; phylum Chordata; class Chondrichthyes; order Carcharhiniformes; family Scyliorhinidae; genus Scyliorhinus; species Scyliorhinus canicula. Next base: position 48,964,603 of record NC_052161.1, read on the forward strand.
AAGCCAGTTTAAAAGACACTCGGTTTAAAAAGTCAGCTGTATATTATCTACCATCAATGTACAGAGTGCAGGAGCATCACTTCAGGATGCTCTGATGCTAAATTCTGAAATCGTAACTTTTTGGCTTTTGTGCTGTGCAAAATGTCAAATTTACCACACAAAACTGTGGTATCAGCCACACAAAAATCTCCATTAATCAAGTAATAACCAAGAAAGAGGGATAACCCCCTCCTGCTCCTTCGGAGTAAAAAGTAGCAATACCGGAGCTGCGCTTGGAAGTATTTCTGAGCGCCTCACCAAAATTGTTAAAGAATTGTAAAAGTTTAATTGACAGACTAAAGAGCTGTTGGCATTTTCGATGACAGCGCTGTCTCCTTGTAACAAATGGCTCCCCATTTAGGACCTCCCACAATGTACTCGGAGGATTGTCGTTTTTTTTCTCTCACTTTTGGGTCAGAAGTTTTATAATGTATATCATTAGAATGTGACAGCTCCAGATCTGGCAAAATCATTTGTCTTTGAGGAAAGTGGATTTTATGTTGCGCTACTATTGTGGGCTTCATTTGCACAAATCAATTATTCTGACTGATCATCCAGCCACGGATCCGGACCTCCATCATGAACGGTGGCAGGGAGGCATAATAGGAAAGCTCTGTAGAGCAGTGAATAATGGGAAACTCCTTTCATCAGTGCAGCTAACCTTTTGGCAGCCACCAGCAAACTCTATTCTGATCCACTGATAGAGGGGACAATACACTGGGCTCAGTTTGAATGAATGCTGCCACCAACAGTGTAGCCATTCAGGAGGTTTTGGGAACCATCTTTGACCATTGTTTATTATTACTCCTGCCGACAGTAGGAAAGAGAAAGTGAGAGCATCTATGGTGTAAACCTCTTTTTCAGCTTTAATCTCTCTTAAAAGCTATGTAGATCCAGATTTCCAGCTGAGCTACAGTAGCTATGTGATGTCAGATAATCACACAAGAGAAGTTTCAAGCTGGGCTTTTGAATTGCTTATCTGCATGAACTATGGCAGCTTTAACCCCATTCAGAAAGGGACGATTGTCTTTTCTCAAGCCTTTCAACTTACGTGAAACAGTGTTTTAGCACCCAAAGTGCTTCTCGCTCCTGGTGTATACACAAGCAGTTTTAGAAGAGGCAATTTAAGCAGATCTCTATCCTTTCGGCTCCAGCAAAACAGTTTAAAGCCGAGACAACAGAGGAACCAAAAATATTTTATGTCTCGCCTTTGAGTTCCTGCACATGGGTTCCACTGAGCCTTTCGAACATTTTAAAGCCATTTAAAATGCATGAATAATGGTACCGCTGAAGCAAGAGATTATGAACTTGAGATTTCGGAATCACCTGTATATTTGCTCTGCACTTGTTTCATTCTGCATCATAATTCTAGTCGCAGGGTGACCCAGGATACTTGCTTGCTTCGATGTGCCAACCATTGAAACTTCCTGAAATTGTCCTGTGTATTCAGGTCTGTGTAGCTAGATTTCTATAAAGTGACAATACGCTTCTGTTTGCCTTTTGAATGTTCTCTGGCCTAGTTCAACTGCAACATTTTTACATTACAACTGTGAAATCTTGGCATAAAGCAGCTCTTTGTTCCTGCCATTATTGTCTCACAAATATAGTCCATTGTCACATAGCTGAAGTTAATTTGATCAACATTGGGACATTTAACTTTTATGTCTAGTCAAAAGAGCTGTTTCATGCTCATTTTGCGTATTCTAAAGAAATGATTGCCAGAAAAATAATGTTACCATTAACAATTCAAAGCAATTAGTTTCCCAGGGAGAGGCTATGTGATGCACAGGCTGCACACAACAATTCTTTGTCATTTTACGGCTGCTCATCAGTCACCTGTCACCACATTTCAAAGACCCTCCAATCTAAATGTTTCCCTTTTGGCTTTTCCCAGAACTGGTAGCTGAATACGGGAAGAAAAGCTAGTCAGTTTCTAGGCAAAGACACAGGCTGCCTTAAAGATCTAGCTTTCCACCGGCGGTTTTGGGTTGACCATCTAGCCTTGCCACATTCTTAAACCCCCTCCCCCCCACCCCAGCCAGGCTGCCTCCACCACCCAGTAGCTTCAGTGGTTTCGAAAAATGCGAACCCCCTCTTTCTACGTGATAATTAAAGGATTGATTTCAATAATCTATAAATATATAATGGAGAACATTCTGAACATCCAGATTTATTTGCTGAGACAGCGCCGTCATCTAAAATGCCAAAAGAAAGACTTCCTTATGACACAAATTGATGCATCCAAAGGAAGCAGTGGTGTGTGGCAACCATCATGTTGAAGTAAGATTGCATTGAGTAGCTGAGAAAAACTGCAAGCATAATAATAACTTATTGTCACAAGTAGGCTTCAATGAAGTTACTATGAAAAGCCCCCAGATACCACATTCCAGCGCCTGCTCAGGGAAGCTGGTACAGGAATTGAACCCACACTGCTGGCCTTATTCTGCATTACAAGACAACTCTTTAGCCCACTGTGCTAAACAAGCCACTTCAATAAATCATACAAATTTTACACTCCAAGGCCTGTATTTCCAGATGCCAGTCCCACCATTTCACTTACATTGTTTATACTTTTAATAGCGGCTTGGATATCGAGGATATGTTATAGAACATAGAACCTTACAGCGAAGTACAGGCCCTTCGGCCCTCGATGTATGATACTCATCTGCAAGATACTTGTTTCACGTTCACAAACTTTGGAGTTAATTGTCTGTCCCTGTTAGATGCTTTATTTGGTGAAGAAAACAAATTTGAAATGTCAGAATAAAATCAAATCAATTTGCTTAAAATGCTGTGATGTTAGTGAAGGTAGAGGGTTGATTTGACTCAGTTGACTGGATAGCTGGTGTGTGATGCAAAGCGAGGCCAACAGTGCAGGTTCAATTCCCAAACAGGCTTAGGTTATTCATGAAGACCCCGCCTTCTCAACCTCACCCCTCGCCTGAGATGTGGTGATCCTCTGGTTCAATCACCACCAGCCAGCTCTTCCCTCAAAGGGGAAAGCTATCTATGGTCACCTGGGAGTATGGCAATTTTAAACTGGTGGTGACTTTGGACAAAACAGGATTTGAAATTCTGGTTTTGTCAAGTATGGCATAATGGGTGAGAGCGATTTGATCTGGTCAGAACCGGATTCACAGGGTTTTCACTCCTCGGAATAAATTGCGACATGTATGATGTGGAGATAGACTTTTTAGGCCCACTGCTGATCGACTCTGGGGGCATGTCAGGGGGAGTTCCCAGGTTATCCTAGGAGTTCTGCCCATTTTGGGCATTTTAGGCTCAGCAGTCTATGTGAGGCTCCACACAACTTGAATCACACAATTACTTCTCTGAGCAGCTGCTCCATATTTCTGACGGAAAGTACTAAACACAACATAGAACATAGAACAGTACAGCACAGAACAGGCCCTTCGGCCCTCAATGTTGTGCCGAGCCATGATCACCCTACTCAAACCCACGTATCCACCCTATACCCGTAACCCAACAACCCCCCCCCCCCCTTAACCTTACTTTTATTAGGACACTACGGGCAATTTAGCATGGCCAATCCACCTAATCCACCTAACCCGCACATCTTTGGACTGTGGGAGGAAACCGGAGCACCCGGAGGAAACCCACGCACACAGGGGGAGGACGTGCAGACTCCACACAGACAGTGACCCAGCCGGGAATCGAACCTGGGACCCTGGAGCTGTGAAGCATTGATGCTAACCACCATGCTACCCTGCTGCCCCATCAAAGCCACATCATGTTTTTCTTTGGGCAGTTCTCAGCCTAGGCTTCCACTTTCAGTGTTCTCTGAGCAGGATAAGTGATTCTATTGCACTGCTACACCCACCACCCCATCCCTTGACCAATGACACAGCAAAGAGGTGGGCAGAAATCCTTACCCACCAAGTTCCTTCCCCCCCCCCTCCTCAAAACGTGGAGTGGAAATGTTTAGCCTAATGTGCTTGCTGAGGGTTACTTTGGGTTATTGGGATATTATCACTGCCCAATGGAGGGTTGTTAGGTTGAGGGGGGGGGTGTAAAATTCCCCGGATGGGATTCTCACTGGAATCCCGCCTGGCCTGACCTCTCAGTAATTTTACGCCGCTGTGAGCAAGGCTTTGGCCTGCCGACCTGCCCTGGCCCAGTTAAAACCCATAAATGGCCAATTATTCACCACTTAAGGGCTGTCCACCATCCTCGTCCCTATTTAACATCAGACAACTGCATCCACCCCCTCTTACCCCTCTTCCCCAGCCTCTCCCCCACTTTCGGGTCTGGTAGCCATAGACCTCCTACCCCCCACTGCTTCCTTGCAAAACCCCAATTACACTGTCCATCGACCCACAAATTCTCTCCTACCCTCTCCGTCCTGCCTACCCTCCCCGCCCTGAAACCAAAACTTTGGAGGTTTGTGGATTCCCAGAACTTAGGCTCTGGGGATTGATTACCCATTGCAGTGTATGCCGCCGCATGGCTCTCTTAAGACGGGATGTCCTCCTGAACGAGGAACAGAAGTCCCAGCTCCAGCCAATTAACGCTCGTTGGAACATATCCCTGCCGACTCTTCGAATGGCAGCAAGGGGAATCTCGCCATCCTCACAAATTCTAAAAGCCCACATCTTTGGTATGCACGAAACTTGAATTAATGGTGGTAACTATGAAATGGTGAAATATTTTGAGATGGATAACCAAACGGCTACCACAATCAGACAGTTGTTGCTGAATGTTACCATAATCTGAACACAGCCTCCAAGCTGAACACTTACAGAATTCACGGAGGTGGGGCAATGGAAGGACAGCAAACTGGCTCGCGGGACGGCGCTAATTTCTATATTTTGATTAGGCTGGCAGCCTCAGATTTAACCCTTTTTCATCGGTTTTACATTGGGAGGCTGGGCATTCCGAGCATCAGGAAAACCGACAGCAGATGTGAGGCAAGGTCAGCTTCAGGGGAAAGGTAAGAGCCTTCACAAAAGGGCAAATGATTCAGTAGAGTGGAATTGCTACATCCTGTTCATCGAACATCCTCCTCCCAAATCAGACCTCCTCCTCACCCCCAACCATATAAAGGCACAATGGGGTGACAGGATTCAGACCACCCCAGGTCAGAAATCATTCCCGCTTTGGCCTTTGGCCTGCTACAGATTGCTCCTACGCACGTGGAAACCAAACCTATCAATCTAGCTAACTTTCAAGTGGCGATCCTATCAAGGACAAAAGATGCACACTGAGGTGTTAAAATTCCACAGCATCTGGGGAAACCAGAAGTCCAAGTTTCTTATCCAAAACTCCCTTCACCCTCTTCTCTCTCTGACATCCCCTAACTAAATAACCAGACCAGTTAATCTTTAGACTAAGGCTTTTATATTCAGAATGGATGAAAGATCGACGAGGATGGTATTCGAACGCACGCATGCAGAGCACAACGGATTAGCAGTCCATCGCCTTAACCACTCGGCCACCTCATCGCTAGGCTTCTACATTCAGCACCTGAGCTCTGAAACCTGCCTAACAGAATAAGGTACACACAATGGACCCATCCATAATATGATGTGGATGGAAATCTAAACTGAGCGTCAGTGGGTTTCAAGTAGGTGGGATCAATGGGGAGCATCAAACTCTGCTCCATCAATGCCCCACCTCCCGCCCTCAATGTCATCAAATTGAGGCCGGGTTATTTTAATCTCCTGACCTCATTTGCGTTCCATTAAGCAATCGCCCACTCAAAATGCTTTGGTTGAGCCATAATTGAAGTATGTTTTTGTTTCATATTAATAATAAATGCAGAATTTTAATAATTCTCTAATAGCTGTCAAACACAGTCATACTCACTTAAAGGCTATGACTGTTTACGAGTTCTCAGCACTCATAAGCTGCTAACCCTTAATTGTGAATATTATCAATATTGTAGCTGCGTTATTGAAGAGATAGTTCTTTATATAATTACAGCTATGCGTTACAACATTAAAACAGTTGGTCTATTGTGAAAAAAGTGTTCACCTCACAGTCCTGGCTCGGCAACAACTTGGGTGCTATAGTTGACTTTGGTCCCCCTGAATTAAGGAGGGGATGAGTCAGGGTTTCCACGAGATTGACAAATAATCTTCACTAAGACGAGGGGGGAATTAGACTGGATAGTGCCAGTTTGGATGCTACAGGTGCTGCTGAGGCATCGACAAGCATACTGATTGACAAGGGCCACCTGCTGAACATGTGGCTGTAGATTGTGGTGTGGAGCTCACGCAAATGTCCGCAGCATACATGCACTGAACGTCATGTTGCTACTCAAAATGTGACAACACTGCCTGTCCTGGTGTGGAGGAGCACTGTAGCACTTGGCAGAACAAGTGTCAAGAGTTGTGGTGGTCTGCTGCGTTTTGCTCAATCTGACTGTTGTGTGGCGATAGTCCTTGCTATATAGTGAGCAGCTGAGGAACGAAGAGAGGAGTTGTCAACCTAAACGGCGCCGTTCTCCCTGGGCTGTCTGTGAAGAACTAACTTGAGCATAATACCAGTAACTGCGATCTCAACTTCCATTCACCAACAGTCTCAACCCTTACCTTCCATGAGAGTCATTGACAATGCAGTACGGAGTCCCCCCCCCCCCCCCCCCCCCCCCCGGCCCATCCACCCGCACTGGCGAGTTCTTTCAATCCCACCAGATCAATGGCAATTTTGAATGTCTCACTGGCCTTGCTGCTGGGGAACCCAATGCAGGAGGTCAACTTTGGCCTCAAACAGGTGTGATCCAGATCCCACTGGGTGCAGCGGGTCGTGTGCATTGCCCGCGGCTCTTCGCCTGACGTGAAACTCGTTTTGGACCTCTCCTAGTATATACCTGGGCCGGCGTAGTGGGATCGCTGCCGGGCGTTGCGTTGCGCAGTGGAACAATCACGCCCAAAGGCTGTTTTTCGAACAGTCAAGCATCATCCAGTTGGGTAATGAGTCTTTCTGCTTTCCAATTGGCATGGAGAGGCAGTACATCACAAGGATGGATGTGGTGTGGGGGTAAGTCATGTGATGAAACCTACAAGAATAGATTTTTAAAAAAAATATTTTTATTCTCCTTTTTCACAATATTTCTCCTGAATTTACACCCAACAATAATCAATAACCAACAACAAATATCTCAAACCCCATAACAGTAACAATGATCCCATCCTCCCACCATGCCCAGACATCAGCCCGCATGTTAACATAAACAAATGACAAAGAAAAAAAAGGAATCAGGGATTACCCAAAGCCATCTTCAACATACACAGCCCCCCTCCTCCCGCACCCCACCCACCCTTCCCACACCCCCAACTAATGTTCGATGTTATCCAGTTCTTGAAAGTGCATAATAAATAGTGCCCATAACTTGTAGAATCTACAAGAATAGATTTAATCACGGATGGCAACCCTAGCTGCAATCGAAGTTGTGATAACAGTTATCAGATGCTGTCTCATGGTGGGGTCCACAAGGATATGGATGGAGTTGGCCACCTGTTCTGTGCCGGAAAGGGTTGGTTCCAAGCTCTGGGAAAACACTGTGCCGGTTGGTGCTGGACTCCACAGTGTTCCTCAGCATTAACTGCAGACTTCCTAATGTTACGAGCCTTTTGTACATGCCCATCACTGTTCACCTGTGGGCTTCTCCATCTAAGTCGCCATCTTGAATCCTCTGCGTCAAACCCCATATGTAACCTGGCCCTCTGGTGAGCTGGTACCTGTACTTCCTTTAGCCCTGTTCTGGCTGCAATGCTTCTGCCCATCCTCGCCACATACAGATCCCACCTCTAATCTAGCTTCTACAATATAGTCAGTATCTGAGCTGATAGCTGCGAGTGTGAAACCTGACTGTGGGCTCATCATCACCTTCTTCTTGGTGTTCCGCCGCTGCCTGACAAGGTTGTACCCAAAAAGCGAAATGGACAAAAGTAAGGCTGGTGTGTGAGAGAGTAGGGGTGGAGGGGTGGGGGGAGTGAGGGGTGGGAATTAAGAGCTGCATGCTTATACTACCTACATATTGTAAATCCCAAGACAACGTTGAATAAACGGAAAGTGGATGTGGGATGGTGAAATAATGATACTATCAGCTATGATCAGTGCAGTGATGACCAGTACCATCTCTTCCATGAGGGTCAGTATATGGAGATGCTCCTAGCCCCTTAGCGCAAACTTGAGGCCTCTAGTTGTGTACCACATTGTCCTGAAAAGGAGAGGGAAATGCGTCAGTGAGCATGTTTTGGATGATTTATGGTTCATAGTTGAACGCGCTGCGAGATGTTGGTGTATGTCTTGCAGTATTGTGAAGATTGTGAGGGTCCCAGGAGCACATGAATGGGACATGTGAGTCCTGATTGATCGAGGTTGTTGGTAGATGAGTGATGAGAGTGTGGTGATTTGAGCAGTGACTGAGGGTACTGCAGCAGTGGGTAGTTTATGGCATTTGAAGATGCATTCACTGACATTGAGCTCTCATGTGAGGTTATTGAACTTTTGGTGTCACTGCATCCAAATCCTCGAGGCTTGACTCCTGGTCTTGATCTCCATGGCTATTTGCTCCCATTGCCTTTGACCTTTTTTCTGAAGAGTCTCCTTCCCTCTTTCAGCTGCAGGACAGGACATTTCTCCGGTACACTGCGATAAGGGGCCAGTCATTTTTGTTTAACTTGGACAAAGTTTGAGATTTACGACACTTGATAAGCAAATAAAGCATCAAGATTCCACAGGTTTTGAAAAAACAAAAATAAATGTTACTGTACATGGTCAGAAATATCAACAAATTTACAATATCTATCTCATACCCTTAACATTCAGGGTTAATATGAGTCAGATCTGAATTAATAGGCAAACTGTTGAACACACCACACTGCACAATAAATGGCACATGCAAGTCAAGATATATTCCACGGATTTCTCAACCAACCTAATGTCAATAAATAATAATAATCACTTATTGTCACAAGTAGGCTTCAATAAAGTTACTGTGAAAAGCCCCTAGTCACCACATTCTGACACCCGTTCGGGGAGGCTGGTTCGGGAATTGAACCCGCACTGCTGCCTTGTTCTTCAATACAAGTCAGCTATTTAGCCCAATGTGCTAAACTAGCCCCTCAAGTCAACCAATATCATTGCAACTCTGTGTCCCTCACAAGGGATTCCAGTCTTCACCCTTCAAAATCACACCTTGTAATTCTCTCCAAAGGTTGCTCCAACTCGGAAGGCATCAACGTCCGCCCACCTCACAGGGACTCAATCCTGTCTCCCAAAACTCTGGTCCCCTGGATTCCCGAGACTGTATTCCAGGACTAACTCACAAGCACGTCTGCTTTCCAGGACTAACTCACAAGCACGTCTGCTTTCCAGGACTAACTCACAAGCACGTCTGCTTTCCAGGACTAACTCACAAGCACGTCTGCTTTCCAGGACTAACTCACTACGTCTGCATTCCAGGACTAACTCACAAGCACGTCTGCATTCCAAGACTAACTCACAAGCACGTCTGCATTCCAGGACTAACTCACAAGCACGTCTGCTTTCCAAGACTAACTCACAAGCACGTCCACTTTCCAGGACTAACTCACAAGCACGTCTGCATTCCAGGACTAACTCACAAGCACGTCTGCTTTCCAAGACTAACTCACAAGCACGTCTGCTTTCCAAGACTAACTCACAAGCACGTCTGCTTTCCAAGACTAACTCACAAGCACGTCTGCTTTCCAAGACTAACTCACAAGCACGTCCGCTTTCCAAGACTAACTCACAAGCACGTCCACTTTCCAGGACTAACTCACAAGCACGTCTGCATTCCAGGACTAACTCACAAGCACGTCTGCATTCCAGGACTAACTCACAAGCACGTCTGCTTTCCAAGACTAACTCACAAGCACGTCTGCTTTCCAAGACTAACTCACAAGCACGTCTGCATTCCAAGACTAACTCACAAGCACGTCTGCTTTCCAAGACTAACTCACAAGCACGGCTATATTCCAGGACTAACTCACAAGCACGGCTATATTCCAGGACTAACTCACAAGCACGTCTGCATTCCAGGACTAACTCACAAGCACGTCTGCATTCCAGGACTAACTCACAAGCAGCTTTAACTCTTTGTTCGCTCAGAGCAAAGCATTGCTGCTCCAAAGGCTTCACCCCAATGACCGATAGTATGGTGTCAGTAAACTTCTGCTGCCTCTTTAGATCTTCAGGGCTTCTCCCAAAGCCCCATTACTTGAAGTCTGCCAGCAGTTGATCATTTTATTCTTGCAGCCTCTTTCTCTGATTCTCTCTCTTCATAACTTGGACCTTTCCCTGGCTCCTCTCTCTGCCCAGAATTCTTCTTCAATAATGATGCACCATATCTCAGTCACACGATTGGGGTTTTTGCAATGCTTTCTTTTCACATGAGCCCACTGCACCCATTTTCAGTCCGACAAGACTCCCAAATACCCGTGCACTACCTGCCCCCGGTCCCTGCATGAGCAGAAATTCCCAAGGCCTGTCGGGACTTGAGGTTCCTGGTGCCTAGCTCACCGATAAGGTAAGATGAGGTCTCGTAACGTTCTTTCTCCACCAACACTGCAGTGCCCAAACAACGTATTCTCCCATTTTGCCCAAGTCCCATGCCGATTTTTGGGGATTGTCCAATTTAGTTTCCACTTCTCAAAATGTGGGTGGACCCCACTAAAGTGGGTGGACTGAGAGAATCACACAGGGGATTGTGCATCCAACCCGCAGTGCTGGGATATGTGTTGCACTTTTATTTTAGGACAAGAAGGGCCTGACAGTGGAAATGCATCTGCTGGTGGCAGGAAGGATGATTAATGGGCCACTTTAGAACAATTTTCTGAGAGATACCAGGATTTAATGGTGACCCAGGGATTTAACCTGACTCACATGGGATCACCGCTGCCCACAGATACCGCCTAGTATACCTTCCGGTCTATGGGATAGGAAGGGGATGTGAGAGGAATTCCCTTATTTGCAGATACTCAGTGCCTGAAGACAGGGAAGAGGAGGAGCTGTTGATGCCGCCCCCCTCGCTCCCCTTCCCTGGCATCAAACTGCCTTCCTTCCACAGCCAGCGAACCCACGCTGCAACCCCCACCCCGCCCTACTTATCACTCTCTGGAGGTCCAGTAATGACCCTTGCTGATGGCATCAGTGTTTTATTCGCAGCAGCCACCTCTCACGGTGGTGCTGCCAGCAATGAAGAGCTGGGATTTCTCCCCTAATTCCAGGCTCAACACTGTCCAGGTGAATGACTGGCTGCATAGAAATAGTCTTGGCCCTTCGGTGGAAAGGCCTTCCACTGGTTCTCCAACTAGTGTTCCAAGGCCCCCGTCACGCAATTAAATTCCACCCTATGGGGACACGGGCATTTTAATCATGACTGTTCTGACACTGAGTACAGCCACACAGCACCAATGGCTGCTTGGGTGTGGTACCAGAGGGACACCAGTCATTGTGAACCCAATCTTCTGCGCAAGTGCTTTCATGTGAGAAGGAGGGAGAAAAAAAGAAAACTGGAGGGAAGAATGTTTATTTCATACCTGGGCTGCTTGAAGAAGTTCCTTAAATGTCAAAATCGAACAGTCAGACAGGGTGTGATAACCGGAAGCAAACATCCTATTTGCTGTGGTTATCTGAGATATCTGCATGGTGGTTCAATAGAGTAAATAATTCCGTGGGTCTATGTGGGTAACCTGCTATCCCATCACTGTAGCAAGGCCGGGCTCATGCTTAAAATGCAGATTATTTAATTTCGGAAGGTCAACCACACTATTTTCTCTGATAGTTTTTTGTGCTTATCAGGGTGATGTGGGTTAACCTCAGGAAATTAAGCATTTCTCTATTTCAGATGATAGACGTGAGGGTCAGGCCTACCAGGTCAGAGCTACCTCAGCCAGCTGAAAATTAAACTTCTCTCTCTGTTCTTCCTGCTGCAATAAGTTCAAGTCCAAAGAAGCTTCCCTGCGTGCACCAGTGCGAAATCTCCCATTTCCTTTTACATCAGTTAAAGTTGTGGCTTCTTCAAGTGAGATTGCAAACTTATTGCTGATTAGCGGTAACCCGTTGACAGATTGCCTTGTGCGCAGTATGAATTGGGTTGTGACTGCCCAAGCTCATCTTTTCTTGGACCTTCCCCCCGTGAGCAGATCTTCGTCCCTTCATTCCATGGGTAGATTGGGAATATTTGGAAAATCTCTCAGAAGCTTTGTTTTGTTAGTTGCCCTTCACCAACCCCCCACCCCTCCCGCCCCCATCCCATTAGTTAGCCTTCCTAAGTTGCTTAAGGTTTTTATTGTCCATTTACTTCTGCAAACTCCGTGCTTGCCACTGGCATTGCAATCATCAAGTTTTTCCATTACCCTTTGCAACCTGTGACAGGAAGGGATGTATTTCTAAAAAATGAGATTGACACTGGACCAGCCGTGAAAGTGCTTTCTTAAACTGGAAAATAAAATCTCGTCATTTTATGTGACCCAAAGGAAGTGATTTACTGACAAAATAATTTTCCCTTTTACAGCTATAATACTTCTGTGTATAATTAGAAAGTTTTTATAAGCCATTAATTCACTCTGCGGGAGGAGGAAATCTCTCAGGAGCCAACAGGTTAAACTTTTATATGTAAACTTGTAACCATTAGATCTTGAAAAGATCCCTCTTTGCCAAGTGGATTGCTCCAGTTGACAGTTGCTGTGAGATTATGCAGCCCACAGCTGCTTGATGGTCCGATCAACTGGCAGCTATCAACAATTAAATATTGTCTTTCTGTGCAAGTAAACATCACACTTGATTGGCCAGGAGTGACGCGATGTTATTTGGTTTTATTTATTTGAAAACCTCTTAAAACAAGCTTGGCCCTATTTAGTCTCAATGGCCAATTTACAAAGGTCCCTGGCAGCCACACAAATGACACTGAGAACACCACAGAAAATGCATTCTTTGTTAGTGCATTTTTAGTTATTTAAAAGATAACGGTGAATGGCTCTATTAAAAGACGAAACTGAAGGCAGAGATTTTCCCTCAAAAGGGACAGAATTGCAAAGCTGAGAATCTCGAAAGAATCTTGAAACTTTGCAGCGATTGTATTCAGCAACTTCATCTGCATTCGTTTTCAACAGAAGTTTAGTTTTCTTGTTCTGGCAAATGATCATTGAGGTTTACGTTCACTCCGTTAATGCCCACATTGTGATTATATTTATCGCTGTTGATTAAGATGTTAGAAGTTGTTCAGGTCCTCTTGGGTTACCTTCTATCATAGAAATAGATAGCAATTGAGCATTTTGTTTTTGAAAATAATTATATGGAGAAATGATGAGTTATGTTTTGTTTCATATTGGATCATGGTCTTAGTTGCTTGATGTTCCATTATATAATGCATGGCTGAAGTCCTGAGATGTTACACACCATACAGTGTGAAAAATTATAAATACTTTGGAAAGCAAGAGATAAAACATACACATTATCTTACTAATGATTAAATAATTGTTGCAATTTATCACATGAGTCAGCACATGTTACACCCTTACTGCATTTACAACTAGAATCACTTACTTGGGAAGTCGGGAAAAAATCCATGTATAGATTATAAATTCACTTCCTTTCTGGGTGAGATGTGTAAAGTATTTGGATAGGATTTTCAATGTTCTCCAGATTTTCTCCTCCATTCATCATTTAAATTATACTCCCACTTTGCTTCACAATCTGGCAAAATCTGAAGAAATATATATCCCACCTCCCCCAATCCCATTTTCTGAGCTGTGTTGCTCTTGTGTTTACTGTGCCAGTTGGAAGTGTGTGCGAATGCCTGGCTTTCAAGGTTTTGCCAAGGGTGGGGGGGGGGGATGGTGGTGGAGAGGAATCTCACCAGCAGCCAAGTGTTTTCGTTATTGCACAATATCATTGACCTTCAAATGGAGGAGAGAAAAAGGACATTTTACCCTTATAGAGTGGCTACAAAAGCTTTTCCAAATAACATTTGTCAGGCTAAACAACCTGGGCAAAGTGATTGAAAAATACAATCTGAGCAGCACTTCGCAGTCTGTAACTCATGTGAAATTAGGCATATTAATTTTGCTATGGAAGTGTGACAAAAACTTGACCTTCACCTGAATTTTGTAATGATTGTATTGACTGGGGGGAAAATGCGTAAATGTACCCTAAATTAATACTCTGGGGCACTCACACAAAATCAAGCTCTTTCTGGGTTAACAGATTTCCAGAAGAGTTTTAACGTGGAATACGTCAGTTTGACTAGATCGAAAAAGGCAGGAGACAAACTGATATGTTTCAAATATTTAAACAGATGGGAGCCCAGAGGACAAAATTTAATTTAGTTGAACCTCAGGGCGGAGAATGGGGTCCCGGTTGTTTGTTGAGATTTGTTCCCCTAATCACTTCACTTCAATAAAATGCATAAGGCTCCTTTTCGATATTAATTATCTGAATTTTTTACAAGTGTAATAGAGTTTATTACAAGATTTATAAATCTTCAAAATGCTAAATAGGAATACTTTAGTCTGATTTTGATGCACTACAAAAAAATGACAAACTGATTCTAATGAATAGCTTTTATTTCCACCTATGTTTAGATGAACCCTGTGATTTATGGCATGAAAGCACAGTAAAACTGTACTGGCCTCAGTGCATGGTGGATTTATATCTGAAGTAATAATTGAAGTCATGGCTTGTTAATATAGTGGCACAAAAACCACTGGCATCAAACACTGTTTTAGTCTAATTTCATATGGCAAATACGAGCAGAAGTCTAGGGTTAATAGTTTCATGTTCAATCATAGCTTGTAAGATTCAAGGTGAAAAGTTGAGGATGTGGTGGTGAATCTGGCCTTTGCTTCAGCATCTGGAATGGTAATGTAGCAACAGCCGAGCTGTTCCTATGACTGTAATCCAAATACTGCATAATACGCAATTGGTTAGAAGCACAAAAGATGCACTACCCCACAAAATGCATGTCCCCGAATTTAATCATTCTTGTAAAATAAAGAAGGAAGTTGTGTTGTGGATTGTGAGATGAGACTAAAATTCAATAACTGTGATATCAATTAAAGCTGGACAGGCCCAAACAATTAATTTTTGTGCTAATCGTATTTGTCAAACTGGTGCTGGGAAAACAAAGATTGATGATTAGCTGTGTGCTAGTACACTGCTGCCTGTCAATCACGATTTAACTTGTACAGCATGTGCTGAGACTGAAGCCAAGCACTCATTATACAACCAAGATTTCTTTTGTAATTTGTGCTGGCGGGAAAGGTGCCGAAGAAACCTCAGTTTTTAATGCAAAACTGAAGTACAACTTGCAATGTCATTTGAAAGCCTTGAAGGAATATTTAAGGGGTTTTTAATTTAGTGATTGCTTATTTTAAGATAGTGACCTCATTATTTAATAATGATTGTAACAGAAGCCATGTCACAGCTATGTTGTCATTTCACCATATCGATGTGAGAAAGACATTAAGGCATTTCAGTTCTGACTGCATGATTGCAGCTTAATTTATCATGAATTCTAGATTAAGTGAAAGCCTTAGTTATATTTCAGCAAAATAACATTTCTTTAAGGTTTTAATGCAGCGATATAGTAACCCCCTCCCCAAACTCCTTTTGGTCTTGAAGAATTTCCTGTTTGATGTGGAGTTGAATAACTGGATGTGATTACAAAGCAATAGGTCTAATCAAGGGATTAACATGATGTTGTAAAATGCAAAAGTGGTTTTACAATCACCTTCTAAACCCTGTGCTGAGATTACAGCCTTGAAATTCAACCCAGGAATTACTTAATGCTTATAACGTAGGTGCACAGTTACCATTTCCAATGAATGCTTTATTGAGTTTTGTGTCTGTTTAAAGTAGGAAATGAATTAGCTCTCGGTGCTGATAGCAAGTCAATGTACTCCATGTTGTTGAAGCACAATTATGTTAATGCAAGGAAATGAATAATTGTTCAATCATTACAGCAAGTTCTCTAATCTACATAGGTAGCTGTGGCTGGGTAAGCAGCACTCTTGTCTCCGAGTCAAGCACCAGAGTAGAGTCGCTATCCTGGTCTTAATCAACTTCACTGAAGGAGATCACCTGATCATTGTCACATTGCTGTTTGTGGGAGCTTGCTATGCACAAGTTGGCTGCCACTCTTCTTACATTACAGCAGTGACTACATCTCAAAAGTACTTCCCTGTTAAGCCTGTTTACAATAGACTGCTGGTAAATAAACTATGCTTGATGTGATTGATCAAAGTATATGCAATTGAAAGCTTTGTAAGTGTCTGGCACCTCCAGGGGACATGGAAAAGTGTTCAAGGAGAGCTAATTGAATCAAAGAAAATTAACTTTAATTTCACTAACTGGAAGAAAACACAATTCTCATTCAGTAAAATACAAGCAAAAGGATATTTTGTTTTGGAGATGTTGGGCAGGATTTTCTTGGAGTCAGGGAGACTCGGCAGATCTTTAAAAATGGCTGATGTGACCCGATTCCAGGATTCCTGCCCTCATTCCCGTACCCCCAGTTTTCATCAGCATGGGAGATGGGTGCGGACATCCAGCCTGAAATGTGTATTCACGACTTTGTTGGTTCCATTGCAGGAGTGGGCATCTCCCAGCCCCCGGCAAATTTCATAGAGTTGGGCCAGCTTTTCAAGGATCCGTGGTGCATGGCTTCTCAAGCTGTCATGACCCATAGTCTGGATGAAGGAAACCTTTTGAAAGATAATTTGAGATGTTCTTATATGCTTCACCTTATTGTCACCCTTCATTGGGCATGGTTGGTGAGAGCCCAAAGTTCCGTACGTTAGATGAAACGTCTGCACAGAAGGAAAAACATTATTTGATGGGCAGCCTTTTCTTCATGTCTATTTTGTCAGTGGCTCAATGCTTACCTACACAAGATAAACAGTTGTCACGTGTTATGGTTTATGCTATTGTTAATTGTGGTGCCTCGAGACATACAGTGGAGTGTATTGATGAAAAGCAAAGGCTGTTAGATAACAAGCTTAGATTACTATGGAACATTATGTAACTGGTCTTTACACTTCAGCCTCCTAGTTCACATGGCCCAGGATCCTCCTCCCAGGGCACCGCACTAACTCCCCATTCTCCAGGATTTGCACGATCTTGTGTGATTGGCCCCAAGCCGAGCACATGGTCTGTGGAGCTCACTCTTTAAAGGGGCCATGCTACCCCCAACTCACACTTTGGTGGGATTCTCCGACCCCCCGCCAGGCCGGAGAATCGCTGGGGAGGGGGGGGCGGGGGCGTGAATACCGCCCTGACGCCGGCTGCCGGATTCTCCTGCGCCGGTTTTTCGGCGGGGGTGGGAATTGCGTTGTGCCGGTTGGGGGCCACTGGCAGCGCCCCCCCCCCCTCCCTTCCGGCGCTTCTCCACCCCACGATGGGCCAAGTGGCCGCCGTTTTCGGCCGGTCCCACCAGCGTAAATTACACCAGGTCCGTACCGGTGGGACCTGGCTCTGCAGGCAGCCTGCAGAGTCCTCGGGGGGCGGGGGGGGGGATCTAGCCCTGGGGCGGGCCCCCACGGTGGCCTGGCACGCGATCAGGGCTCACCAATCTGTGGGCGGGCCTGTGCTGTGAGGGCATTCTCTCCCTCTGTGCCGGCCAGTGTAATGGTCCGCCATGGCCGGCGCGGAGAAGAACCCTGCTGCGCATGCGCTGGAATGACGCCAGTACACACTGGTGCTCCTGCGCATGCGGCAACTCGTGCCAGGTGGCACAGCGCCAACCCCGTTGCCGTCGGCCTAGCCCCTGAAGTTGTGGAGGATTCCACACCTTTCGGGCGGCCCGACGCCGGAGTGGTTCACGCCACTTCTCGGCGCCTGTATGGCTGCCCTGGGGGTTAGTGGAGAATCCCGCCCTTTAAGTCCCTTAACACACTGCCCCAAAGCTATGCACAAAAGATACAATGGCTAGCAGGGACAACCAAGGAAAGAGAGTCCATCGTGAAGTCAATCAGTCCAGAGACCTCCGGGTCTTCCCAGATCTCCATAGCCCAGCCACAGGCTCGGCACTCTATTGGACAAGCGAGTAGTCCACAGTCGATGCCACCTCAGGAGGGGCCACTTTGATGACAGACGACCTAATCTCACTAGCCTCGACAGACGCAGCAGGTTGAACAGATATGGGAGTCCCTGTCTCCCTTTGGCTGGACCGATTTACAGAAGTATTCACGATGCTCGCTGGGCTAGTCGACTCTGCGTCAGGGTCAACACCCCTAGAATCCTCAGCTGGTCAACATGCTTTTTGACTGTCTTCCTGTTAACATTGACCACATAAAACACCAGCCCTGACTAGTCCACAATCCCTCCTTCTAATCAAGGCAAACTGGCAGGAAAATTTCGGACCAATACTGAGTCTCCCACTCTGAACGACCTGTCACCTCTCTGCTCTGACCGCTGACTGTTCTGGGAGACCTGACGAGCCTCAAACCTCTCCACAAAATTGGGAAATACTAGATCCAATTGGGTTCTTAAACAATGTCCCATGAGCAGCTCAGCTGGTGTGAACACCATGGTCACAGTAAAAAAAAATAAGCGAACCTCTGGCAAAGTGGTTTATCACGTTACTTTCTCATGGCATTCTTGAAAGTTTGAATGGCCAGACCATTTGATACTAGGTGTCTTCGTATTAAATATGCTATTTGAGAATTATTACCAGTGAAGGGGGTGTCGTTGTCCAAAACAATTGACTTGGGAAGCCCATGAATTGCAAGCACTCGGCACAAAGTATCTATTGTGGCCGCCAAGGTAGTGGTCCCCATCACTTGGAGTGAGCATCAAACACCTTGCCAGGAATAATCCTGCATAATCAATGTGTAATCTGGCCCATGGATGACCTGACTATTCCCAGCCAGACTGTGTTATCCATTTGACCTTTGAAAGAATAGGGTCTCTTTGAGTCCAGCTGGGGATGTGCGCTGCAGACCCTGGCAGGGTGTCTAGGGGGTTTAGGGCTAGAATAATCTCCTGGGGTACTGGTGGTGGCGGAAGCTTTTGTAAAGGGGCAGGTAAGTTAGCAATTTGCGTCCCAGGCCGGTGCTGAAAAGTATAGTTGCAAGCCTCCAACAACAGTGCCCAATGCTGCATCCTCACTCAGGCTATGGGAGTATGGGCTTATCTGGGTGTCAAACGTACATTTACCGGTGGAATTTCTTCACACCGGATATAACCACTAAGCCTTCCTTCTCAATCTGGGCATGATTTCACTCTGATTCAGAAAGGGTCCTTAAGGCAAATTCGAGAAGGTGTTCTGAAGCATCTACCATTTTGTGCCCCTATACCAGAAGAGGACTTATCAAATGTCAGCGCAATTGGTTACCCCAGATCAAAATGCACCAAGGGGTTTGATAACTGTCAGGCTTGCTTCACAACTTGGAAGGTTTCCTTTTCAGGCTCCCTCCATTGCCATCGCTGATTCTTCCTCAATAGTGGTGTAATGGTACCAATGTTGTGGCTAGATTCTGAATAAACCTTCCATAGTAATTGACCATATCAAGAAGGACTTCATTCACTGACATTTTTGGGTGCAGGGTTGTCTCATGTGGCCTTGACATTTTCTTCCAATGGGCGCATCCCTATCGCATCAATGCAAAATACTAGATATGCCACCTCTGAGGCCTGAAAAGTACTTTTGTCGCTTTTTAATCGGACCCCAGCTTCACAAAACCTTTTAATACTTCTGCCAAGCTGGCCATGTGTTCTCCTGGTGTAGTGACGGTGGCGAGCATATCATCAAGATAAGCCATCACCTTGGGAATTCCCTGTAGGGGATTTTCTATTATGCGCTGGAATGAAGCAATGCCGACCATCAGTCTGGTATATTGGAAGAGGTTTTTGTGGCTGTGGATTTTAGCAAACCTCTGAGACTCCTCTTCCAACTTTAGTTGTGGGTAGGAATGCCTGAGGTCCAATTTTGAGCAGGTGAGGCCCCCTGTCAGCTTAGAGTAGAGGTCTTCAGTTTGGGAAATTGGATACTGATCAGCCTGGGCAGCTTGATTTGTGGTTAGCTTATAGTCCCCACAAATCCTTATCGACCGATCAGGTTTAAGGACAGGGACTATTGGTGCCGCCCACTCTGAAAGCTGAACTGGTTTGATTATACCCAGCTCTTCCAATCTCCTTATCTCTGCTTCAAACTTCTGATGCAATGGGTATAGCGCTGGTCTGAAGAACCGTCAAATCCGGATTGACATACCTGTCTTTTTGCCCTTAATTCAGCCCAATTCTTTGTGGAAGGCATCTTCATACCTCCTTAGGCATCTGGGAGGATGCTGTCAGATATTTTGGGGATTTCTAGCCAGTTGAGCCGAATCTTCTGTAACCAGTCTCCTTCCAACAGACTGGGTCTATGTCCTTCCATGGCAACCAAAGGTAGATTGGCCGCCTCCACAGGTCACTGGAGTCCTGATTGTCCTCAGGATATTCAAAATCTCCCTGGTGTGTGTGCAAAGCTTGGCTGTAGCAAGCTTAAAGACTGTGTTCCTGCACACAGATATTGGGAAGTCTCCTCACCCACAGCAGTCATCGCAGCCCTGGTGTCGACTTCCATTTTAAGAGGTCTACCTTTGACCCTTCTGAGTCATCTTATTCAACTGACGTATTGCATTCTCTTATTCAGAGTTCTTCTCCATTATCTTCAGTGGTGCCATGGACTGCTGCTGCGTTTTTTTTGTAGTGGTGTCCTTTGCCTTGCACGGCAACATGCTTGAATGTGCTGCCTTCAGTTGTAAAGGAAGTGCACAAACTCTTGATCATGGCAGGCCTCCTGGATATGGTACGACCGGCAACCACCTTGGATATGGTTTAACGCCCCAATTCCTTCTCACCCCAGCCCTGTTCCGAAGACCATGTATGGTTCTGAGTTGTGCCTGTTAAACCTGCCGCAGACCTCACAGCTGTATCGCCCCGTACTTGTTTACCATCCTCTTCAGTCACTCTTTGAAGCTCAGTAGCACATTCACCATCTGAGCTAGCTCAGTCACTTTTCCCAATGTAATTATGGTCTCCACCAGAAGCCTGTTCTGGATATTCAAGTTATGGATCCCACAAACCAGCCAGTCGTGCAACATGTTGCTAAGTGCAGCCCCAAACTCAGTGCTCAGCAAACTGGAGAAGCCTGGCTATGAAGACTGAGACAGACTCTTCATGGTCCCTCACTGCAGAGTTCAACTTATAATGCTGAAGGATAATCGAGGGCCTTGAATTGCAATGTTCTTTCACCAATTTCACTGGTCAAAGGTCTTTGAGTTGGGTGCCTCTGGAGATGTAATGTTGCTCACTAAATTAAACATTTGGAGCCCACGAACTGTCAGAAGTATCACCTGCTGCTTGTAATCACCTGTGATCACCTGCGGTAAAGGAGAAACTGAGCCGTTCGATGTACAAATTCCATGATTCAAACCCTTGGCCAAATAGGTTTAGGTTCCCAATGATCGGCATTTCCACTCATGGTTTAAATGATTCCAACTCCTGCTGGAGCAGCTTCTCTGTTTTCTCAACTGTTCCTTCCTTCCCCCCCCTCGATTCACGATGACTGTCGGCTGCGATCAAAAACTTTTACCTCGTCGCCAATTTGGTGGCTCGAGACATACACTGGAAACGTCCAGTAGTAAACAAAAGAGTTTATTGATGAAAGGCAAAGGCAGTTATATAACAGGTGTAGAACACTATACAACAGGGGCAGGATTCTCAAACCCCCTGCCAGGTCGGAGAATTGCGGGGGGTGGCTTGACTCCCCCCCGCCGCTCCATCGCCAGCTGCCAAATTCTCAGGCGGTGGTTTTCAGGCGGGGGCGGGGTTCACACCATGCCGGTCGGGGGCCGTTGGCAGCGGCCTCCCCCGGCAATTCTTCGGGCCCCGATGGGCTGAGCGGCCGCCTGTTTCCAACCAGTCCCATCAGCGTGAAATGGACAGGGTCCATCATGGCGGGACCTGGCTTGTAGGCTGTCTACTGAAGTCCTCGGGAAGGTGCGGGAGGATCAAGCCCCAGGGAGGGGTCCCCATGGTGGCCTGGCCCGCGATCGGGGCCCACCGATCTGTAGGCGCCTGTGCCGTGGGGGCATTCTTTCCCTCTGCACCGGCCTCTGTAGGGCTTCGCCATGACCGGCGCGGAGAAGAAACCCCCTGCGCATGCGCAAGAACATGCCGGCAGTTCTGCACATGCGCGGGACCACGGCGCACCTTCGGCAGCGGTTAGCCCGGCGCCAACCCCTCTGGCGCTGACCTAGCCCCCAGAAGTGCAGAGGATTCCGCAACTTCCGGGTGGCTCGACACCAGAGTGGTTCGCGCCGTTCTTGGCGGCGGCGTCGGGCCATCCCGCCGATTGCGGGAGAATCCTGCCCCAGATCTTTACTCTTCAGCTCACTGGTCCACACTGCCCAGGGTCCTCCTCCTAGGGCCCAGCGCAAACTCCCATTGGCTGGCATCTGTTCACTCCCACGCAATTAGCCCCAAAATGACCACATGATCCGTGGAGTCCGCCCCATTAAAGGGGCCGCACTACCATAATAATTTAACGGTCTAGTTGATTGATTTTTTTAGCGAGTCTCTTGTGATCCCTGACCAGACTCCAACAGTGAGGAGGATACTGGACCGAAACCCTAATATTTTAGTTTGTTTTGTAAGATGTGGAGAAAGAATACTTTGCTCCAGAAATTATTGCACGAAAAAGTAGGGATTTGGTATTTTAAAAACAAAACTTTATTATTAACTGTGACAACTGGAAGACTTTAGGAATATTTGAGTCTAAGTATTGGGCAATGTCAAGGTCAAAAGCCTAGAGTTAGAGTGTGCTTGGCTGCAATGGCCATGTTTTTTTAAAAAAGGGCCTGCGTATTTTTAGCAACTAGAAGGTGAAACTGAAGAAGGGATGTGTTTTTCAGTATAGGCTAATGGATTGTGGTTTGACTGGGAATGTCCCTGGAGAGTTCATGTGCTTCGCAGCCTGCAGAGATAAATGTTTTTTTTAGCTTGGGGAGATGTGGTTATTGCTGGGTGGAGCCAAGTTGTGGAGAGAGGCAATTTTGAAGAAAGCTGTGCAGAGAGACAGAGTTTGGGAGAAAGGCTTTTGGAAGTGACGTTCGATCTGGTCACCTTTGATTTTGTAAGAACACAAGTAAAGGCAGTTTTCTTTCCCAACAGGAGTGTTAAAGAAAAATAGTAATAATATTTTAAAAGCAGAGCAGTCTTGTCTGAAGGCCAGGGAGATGTTGAAGCAGCTATTTGAAGATATTCAGCCAGAGTCTGAAGGGTTCCAACCAGAGCCAGAATCTGTTCTGCACTGCAAGATTTACTCTACACCATGCTGATTATTAAGCTGGATTGAGAGCTGTATTTTTCTTGTTGTTTAATGAGAAATTGAATAGTAGTGTTAAGGGGCAATTGTAAGGTATTCTTTTTCAAGTGTGAGGTTAAAAAGTCAAACAGTGTATTTATAAAAATTTTGTTTTGTTTTAGAAATACCAAAACCCTATTTTTTATACACTCACTCCTGGAGCAAATTATTCTTTCCACACAGTCTTAAAATAAGCTAAAATATCGGGGTTTTGGTCCAGTATCTCAGCTACTGTTGGGGTCTGGTCTGGAATTGTAATATAAAGCAGTATTAAAAACTTGAGCCTCACACCAAAAAATAGCTTACAATTGCCTCTTAAACAATACTACTAAATACAGTAGAATACCCTTAATAATCTCTATTCCCAATTAAAGAACAAGAAAAGAAAAACATAAAGTTCTCAATCCATCCGACATCCTTCATTCCAATGCCACAGAGTAATACTTGCTTTCTAAAATAGATATGGCTCCTGTTAGAACCCTGAAGACTCTGGCCTTCAAAAAGCTGTTTCGGATTCCCCCTTGTCCTCAAACAGGTCTGTACTGCTTTAAATACTGTTAACCTTTTTTAACTGTCCTACTGTGAAAGCAAAGTACCTTACTCTTGGACTCAGTGTTTGCTCAGACCTCCAGCCCAAAGCTTTTTCACAATATCTGAATACCTTAGCTCCACCCAGCAATGACATCATCTCCTCAAACTGAAACCAATTAATTCCCCCGGCTGAAGACACATTAACGTCCCAGGAACTCACCCTGGTCAAACAACAGTGCATTAGCCCAGGCATTTACAATGGTCAATTTCACCTCTAAAAGCTTTCTGGTCTTGCAAAACAAGACTATTTTAAAAACATGACTACTGTAGTCGAACACACTCATACCCAGGCTTGTAATAGGCGAATTGCTAAATGTTCAAAATCTAATATATCTGAAATCCTGCATTCGTTACAGATTATAGTAACTCGTTTTATTTTGAGGAACGTTATGAATGACTGTTTTTTTAAAAAGTGTTTCCATACATGCCATTATTACAATAGAAAATTTAAAAACTCCTACTATGCACGTCAAAATCCCATCATTTGATTCCCCTCTCCTGATCCTTTCATTGGAGATTTCTATGAGCCCTGTCATCCTAAATTTGCCTTTCTCTCAGCCTTTCATGTTCAGTTACAATTTGTCACTCTGAGTGGCTGCAAGTTGGACCCTGCTTGGATATTTTACCTCAGGTTTCCCTCATTGAGCTTTTGGGAGTTTGGGTTCTCCTTTATAATCTTCCCATGCCTGTGCTGGATTTTTGAGCATCTGGGCGCATCCAATTCTTTGCCCTCTTGGCGGCGGTTTTTATGCCATTGGCATCGTACCCCAGCCCCAGATGAATCATTTGTTTCCTTGCAGCTAGTCCCACCACTATCACTCATTGGCCCATGCTTACAACTTGCCCAATGTATACGATTCAGGGTGTGATAGTACCTCATAGTTACACTGCACAAGAGAAACCTAAAATTGCAGTGACCACAGAAAAGCACATACTTTGGCCAGCTCTGCGCTTTGATTGCACATTGTAACAACAGTTCAGCTTGGATCTTATTCAGTAAGGCACTTATTACATGATGGTCAAAGGAAATAAAGATCACGCATAATAGACAGCTCATTTGATATCTGTTTCACAATTTCATCCAAAATAAAAACAATTCCCCTCAATTTACAATAAAATCACAAGCTGGCGTAAACTGAACCCAGACATCTTCCTTTCAAGGGTTTGAGTCAGTCTAACATTATCTGTAGGTTATGGGATAATGTTTAAGCCATAAGGTTTAAAATGTGTGAAGTGACTCAAGCTTTCTCCATATTAAAAACTTACACCAAAAAATACAAATGCAGTCAATAAAACCTTGTAAAACAAAGATCATATTTTGAAACTTGCTCTAACTGTCTTGATCGTTTTGCATCCACCCTGCCATAAATATTTCTAAAAATAAAGTTGCTGGAAGAAAGACTCTTTTATTTGTGGGAAACACCATAAGAGTCAGCTGCTCGATAATATTGCAATGTATTTCCAAATCCATTTGGCTTTATAATTATGGAAAAGGAGCCTTCCTCCTTTTTTATCCAGGTGACTCGATTTTTCTTGAATAGGGGAATTAACCGTTATAAGGTTTGAATGTGAGACAGTGTCTATATAATTCATGTGTTGCTGAAAAAAGAGGCGTGCTGAAGCAATTCATCTTGCACTCTTCATGACTCTTCGCAAGAATACCGACATAAGGGGAAAATAACAATTTATACTGTCTGAGGTAAAAGGACTCTTTGGTTAGTAAGTAGACTCTGATTGGTAGAGGCATTGCCGTGGCGAGTGACCACCAGATGACTGACAATTAACTGCCGAGCATTGTTTTACATTCAAACCAGGTAGTTTGACTCCAAGTGGGCAAGTCACCTGGCGGTCATTCTCCATGGCAACGCCTCTATCAATCAGTTTTCTTCTCGTACAGTATAAGTTGTTGTTTTTCTCCAATACTGGTATTCTTGTAAAGTGCCCTGATGAGTGCAAAATTAAAATCTTTAATACATTTTTTTTGGCAATACTCAAGTTGTATAGCACCAACTATAGTTCATGTATATGGAAATAATCCGACATAGTTCTTGAAAATGGGAATAAGCCTACATAGTTCCAATATATCACTAACATCAAGTCGCTGATGCATGAAATTATTATTGGAGCATTAATTGTATTGACGGTAATTTGATTCATTTCACCTTCAGATTCTCATTTTCCTCAGAATCAATACAATCAATTGTTTTTAGCACTTCGGGAATTGTGCCAGTTTCTTCAAAAACTTTGATATGTTTTTACAGCTTCAAGTGGGATCTTGGACCTGACTTAATAATCTAATGATTGCCTTTAGAAATGTTCCTGCATTGAATTTGATGCAGTTCAGCTACTTTCAGGATGTCAAATTACTGACCCAGCCTTCCACATGATCCCCAAGTTAGCCTCTGATGATGTTTTGTAATTCGTGGTGAACAAATATGGAAATATTAATCATTTAATTTATTTACATTGATCATGCATTATGTTATATTAGTTTTGCTGTACTGCAAGGTCATCTCCTGTTGGAAAGAAAGGTGCTACAATATCAGAAGCAAAATGCTGTTCATCATTAGTTAATCCAACACTCCGGTCTCTGTTAACCTTTCACCTACATCAAATTGGCTGCACAAGATACTGGGTGGAATCTTCTTTTTTTAATATAAATTTAGAGTACCCAATTATTTTTTCCAGTTAAGGCGCAATTTAGTGTGGAAAATCCACCTATCCTGCACATCTTTGGGTTGTGGGGGTGAAACCCACGCAGACATGGGGAGAATGTGCAAACTCCACACGGACAGTGACCCAGAGCTGGGATCGAACCTGGGATCTTGGCGCCGTGAGGCAGCAGGGATAACCCACTGCACCACCATGCTGCCAGTGGGTGGGATTTTCTGGCCTTCCTACTGTCGGGATCTTCTGCTGCCACCGAAGGTGAACTCCCTCCCCCCCCAACCCCCTCCTCTCTTGGCGAGTTCCCCTGCAGCACGGCTGGCGAGTAATGGAAATAGCCATTGACGTCGGTGGGCCCGACGATCCTGCCGGCATCCAATGGCGAGCCACATTCGCTGCGAGAACCCCCTCCTGCTGCGGGAATCCCCTCCCCCACAGGGGGCCGGAAAATCCCAACCACCATCTCCCAGTTAGAAACTATTCAAACAAAACTATAAATGTTAGGCAATTATCTGGAACTGCTATTGATAGGGTGTGTTCTATATAGAGGGGGGCCGGTTTAGCCCAGTTGGCTGGACAGCTGGTTCATAATGCAGAGCAGGGCGAACAGTGTGACTTCAATTCCTATGCCGGCTGAGGTTATTCTTGAAGGCCCCGCCTTCTCAACTTTGCCCCATGCCTGAGGTATGGTGGCCATGATGTGGAGATGCCGGCGTTGGACTGGGGTGAGCACAGTAAGAAGTCCTACAACAGCAGGTTAAAGTCCAACAGGTTTGTTTCAAGTCACGAGCTTTCGGAGCACTGCTCCATCGAAGTAAATACTGTATAATATTATGTATGGTTAGATGATGTATGTTGGAAGGAGTGTCATATTGATAAGCACTGGCACAGGTCTGTTGATCTGAATGATATGGTTCTGTGCTGTAATATTCTTTGTAGCATATAAACTAAAGTCACCATAGTGCCAGATGACCATAAGCTACTTTCCCCTTTGAGGGGGGAAGCTGAGTGATGGGGATTTAATCTGAGGGTCACCACACCTCAAGCAAGTTTGAGAAGTTTATGAATTGAACCTGCACTGTTGGCCTCGCTCATCATCACAAACAAGCCTCCCAATCAACAGCTAAAGCTAACAGACAATCAAACAAATCACTGTTTTTGTTGAAATAAATTACACATGAAGGGTTAGCAGCTACCATTAACATTAATAGCAGACAAGTTTTAATAGATTCATCTGACTTTTCTTTGGCACCTTCATGGATATATTAACCTTTTAAATAGTAAACAGAGGAATTTCATATAAATGCTTTTATCACTAATAGTATTTTTGCATTCATTTGTTGGATCTGAGTGTCAGTAGCATGGCCAACATTTATTGCCATTCCTAATTGCCCTGAGAAAGTGGTGATATGCTGCTGCCTTGAACCTCTGCAGTCCCTGATGTAGGCACACCCACACTGCTGTTAGGGCAGGATTTTAAAAAACATTTTGAGTACCCAATTCATTTTTCCAATTAAGGGGCAATCTATCGTGGGTAATCCACCTACCCTGCACATCTTTGGGTTGTGGGGGCGAAACCCACGCAAACACGGGGAGAATGTGCAAACTCCACACAGACAGTGACCCAGAGCCGGATCGAACCTGGGACCTCGGCACCGTGAGCTGCAGTGCTAACCACTGCTGCCCGAGCTTCAAGATTTTAACCCAGTGACATTTCCGGAATTTCCAAGTCAGAATGGTGTGTGGCTTGGAGGGGAACTTCACGTGGCATTGTTCCCATGTGCCTGCCACCCTTGTCCTTCAAAGTGGTAGAGGTCATGGGTTTGGATGCTGCTGTCAAGGAAGGCTTGGTAAATAGCTGAAGTGCACGTTATAGATGGTGCATACTGCTCCCACTGTGCATCAATTGTGCAGGAAGTAAATGTTTAATGTGTGGACATGGTGTTGATCAAGTGGGCTTTGACTTGGATGGTGTCGAATTTCTTGAGTGTTGTTGGAACTGCACTTATCCAGGCAAGTGGAAAGTATTCCACTGCATTCCCCACTTGTGCCTTGTAGGTGGGGACAGGCTTTGGGGAGTCAAGAGGTGAGTTACTCGCTGCAGAATTCCCAGTCTCTGACCTCCTCTTGTAGCCACAGTATTTAAATAGCAGGTCCAGTTCAGTTTCTAGTCAATGGTAACCTCCAGGATATTGATGGTTGATATTGATTTTGATATCAAAACACTTGAGCACCAAGCATCTATGATTGTGCTCTGCCACTGTAACAATGGCACAACAAAGTTTCCTCAGTATTTGACATCAATGCATCCAAATCCATGGGACAGTCACTGAACCAAGTGAGCACCCACTAGAGAAAATTGATGGCAGGTTTGGCTGAAAAGGTACAACAAATCACCTATTTTACAGTGATGTTGATTTTCTCACAGCAATTTTGCATTTTCCTCGTGGCACTATCACTTTTATTGTAGCATGCATTCATTTGATGTTCCTCAACAATTGGTAATATCAGCAATGAAAGTAAACTTAGGGCGCGATTCACCCAAATAATTTCTTGGTGCCCTTTTGGGCGAATTTGGCAGGGTGTTTCCCCCTGGCTTTTTGGGTGAGATCCAGACCGGTATTCACCCACACTTGGGGCGCGATTTAACACAAAAAAAGTCCCATTTTGGGCATGTATAGCAGTGTGTTTCTCAGTGTCTACGGTGTCGAGAAAGACCCCGCATTTAATGACACTTTGCGGAGGTTTCTTTGGGCCTCGGTGGAGAATGCCCCACCGCAGCCGCACTTACATAATTTCCTGCACTGACGAGCACAGCCCCACCACCGCACCCAACGTACCTCTTACGGGGTCCTCGAGCCCCCTCCCCCCGCCTTAACCCGCCTCTTATGGGCAAGGCACCCTCCAGCTCAATGCCTGGTACATGCACCCTGACACCCGGGCATCTTGTCACTGTCAGCTTGGCACCCTGGCAGTGCTCCTGTCAGCCTGGCAGTGCCACCCGGGTATCCTGGCAAAAGCAACCAAGGTTGTGGGGGGATCTCAGAGATTGACTGAAGTCCGACTCGCTGGACATGGCCCTCAGTCAACATACCTCAGCTATTAAATTGGTGATGATGGGAAGTATTCATCAGGCAAAACAATAGCTCATCTTACTCAAAGGTCCCAGGACTGAAAAACATTCACTTAAAAATAAAAAAGAATTTAGCTTGTCTTACCTTAGATTACAGCACTCATATGTTGTGTGAATTATAATGAATAACAGTAATAGAGAAACATGCTAAATGGTTTGAATATGGCTGTTTCAATGCCAGGAGTCCAGACATCTAGCTTGGTTGTCATAAAATCCCACCACTTGAGATCATTGACAGAGTAGGAGCCATTTGTGTGACTGTATCTGTCATTCTCTGCTGTGTTCAGTAACCTTTCTGTGACCTTTATTGCTAGTTTGCATTGCTCCTGGTGACTCCTATTCTGGGTTCTGTGCTTGGGGAGGTCACAAAGACTTTTATTTCATATGGAAAGTATGTAAATTTCCCTTTTGTTCAAACATTCCATGATGCAAGTGCTTTATAAAAATTAGTGACAGTTCTGACAAAAACCCCTCTTTTTGTTTTTAACAGCTTCATATTGCATTTGTAAGATCTCTAGTGGCAGTTTGCCTAATATCATTGCAGAGTGAGAATAGCTGGAAGAACAAACTCTTCTCATCAGTGATAAATTATGTGCTGACCCTCAGAACATCTCTTCTCAGGGAGCTGGAGGAATCGTCACCTCATTCAGTCTGCTTGACGGAGCTTATTTTTAAAATCTTTTGACTGATGTCAGCCGGGGATGAATTGGCCAGGAGAAGCATGTTTATAGACTGTGTGAAGAACTTTGTCTTTGTGTGGGAATGTTGGTGACACTGTTATGGTTTGCTTGAATGAATTGTGATGACGCAGCTAATAAGGCATCCTGCTGGGTGTCATGGCAGGCAGATTTCAGACCTCCCACCTCAACTCATTCAACTCCAGCCACTGTGGATAATTTTCTATTCCCAATTCTTCCTCCACAAAAAGCAAAGTCAACTTTCACAGGGAATGTGAGATAAGTACTTTAGGAAATAATCTTGTAAACAAAATGTTACCTTCTGACCTGCAGCTGATACCTTGACTTAGAACAATTGAATGATACAGGCTATCGTATTAGGCATGGCAATTAACTGAAAGGGAAACTGATCCTCCTCATAGAATGGCTACCAAATGTTATAGCAAATCAGGGGACTGCTGGCCTCTTTGTCGTTTTACCATTGCAATGTCTGACATGGCTATTTTTGTGCTTTTTGTCCTGTTTTTGACTTCTCAAAAGCTTATGGTATATGGGATTATTGAATTAGAAGAAAAACATAAGGCTCTAAGCTCCCCCATTATCCCAGCAGCACCGCCTGACCTTTCAAAGACCACTCTGGAAGAATTATTTCAAAACGATGTGGAGTTTTTTTTTAGGAAGGCCAGGACTGAACATCAAACTAGTTTATCTGTTGAACCAGAAAGGTTATCTCAAATTATTATCTTTCGGTAACATTTTATTTGCAGTTTAGGACTCGAGTACCAGTTTTATTATTTTTCTTTATTTGTGGGTAACAATTTATGTTATGGAGAGGGGTGTATCAATGATAGTCAATGCACGCAGCATCAATTTTTTCCAATTGTGCTTGAGACAGATGCCAAATTGAAACCAAATTATTGTTTTATGCACTTTTTAAAAAGTTTGTGCAGTTGCATTTTAATTAATATAAAACAGGAAAGAAAAAACAGGCAAAATACAAAAGGTCACCTCACACTACATATATATATAGAGAGAGAGAGGACCAGCAATAGTGCAATAATAATGAGCTTAATAAACTTACACAGTCAAACGTCTCAAGCGGATTCGAGGCAGCGGACAAGATGTCAAACTATCATATAAACTAAGAACAAGAGGTCTTATAGTGAGAGTTGGTGACTAAAATCATGCCAAGGATGGTGCTTTTACACTGGCATATGTTTAGTCTGGATTCCAGGAGGTTAGTGTCTGTGTGCCAGGGTTCCCAATGTTTACAATGCCAAATCTAACTATTTAACATGGTGGCAGAATGGATCATAGACCCAGTTTTCTGTGTCTAATATTTTGCCGCTGGGATAAAGAAACTGGACTTATTACTTTGAAGGTTTGGCAGCAAACCCTGTCTCTGAAATCCAAATGAAACCAACAGTAGAGTAAAAGTCAGTGTGGGCCCACTATTACTGGGGCCAGGGCAGCAAACCTTGGACTTTACAGTTGAAAAAGGCTGTCATGACTTCCAGGTTAACAGAAGAAATTAGGATTTGAGTCAAACAAGAATCAACCACCCTTCTTAGAAACTAAAAAGTAGCATAAAACCAGCAAATAATAACATAGCAGGAGGATGGCAGTATTTAGAAAGCCATATCATACACTGCATGCAGCTGTTTGAGTTGGGAAATGCATGGCTGTAAATATTCTATGGGTGGGATGTTTCAGTCCCACCGCAGGATCAGATATTCCCACCTGCAGCCAATGGACCTTATATTGATCCGTCAAATCTTTTGTCATGTTGCTCGTTGTGTTCTCTCCTTAATTGGCTCTGTTTATGGCGGTTAATATGGTAGCCGTCCTTAATTCTAATTATGTTTGCTCAAGAGTCGCCAGGTATCTTTTCGATACCGCCACAAGGTTCAAAACCGAATACTGATCAAAGACTCGATACATCAGTTAGTAAGTTTGAAATCAGTACTCATTTATTTACACACACACTCATGCACAAACTCTACTAACTAAACTATCACTACTACTAAAGCCCATACTTAGCTTTGGGTGCCCACTCAGTCAGAGGAACAATGGCCGTTGTCCGGTTCTGAGGCTGTTGGGATCGAACTTGTATGGAATAGTAGCTAGGAGCGTCTATCTCGTAGCATGCGTTGACTTTGGACTTATTTGTTCTGGTGCAGCTGCTAGGCAGGCCTCTCGTCGCTGAGAGCCAAGGCCAAGAAGAATGATTTTCTCTTGGGGGCTTCTTCTTATACCCAAAGGGGGCTTCGCACGCTTTTCGACAGTCCTTGAACTTGGTCCCAATTAATTGGACTATATCCTGATCATTGGTATCGATTTCCTCCAATAAAGGGGTGGCTGCCCTGATTGCTGGGCGGGCCCTAGGTGGCCGTTGGCCTGCTTTGTTCTAGTCTCCTCTGGCGCCGGGGTGTCTGCTTTGGTATCGTTTACCTAAATGTTTCCCTTTTGTCCCCGGAGATGGCTCATTAGTATGCTAATGGTTTTGCAGTATCGGTCTTGTCTGGGAGCTGCAAACTCCAATCAACAGACAAACCTTGCACCTGCTTGCTTTCTCAGCATTGTCCATTTTTTCCGTCATTCTCTGCAAGTGTCCATTTTATAATCGGGACGCGCTTAATTGACAGTTATGGCACTCTGATCTCTTCGGCATTTTCACAGTATTTATCTTTCAACAGTTTGTACAATTTCAATGGGCCAAATGGCCTCCTTCTGGACAATAGGGATTCTGCAATTAAGAGATTTCAAATGCATACAGTTTCTGCCATTGATACTTTAAAACGCCCAAATGATTTATCAGGCTGCAAAAAATGAATTTTAAGTTTAGCAAGTGGAATGTAACAAATGAATAATGTTTTATAAAGCTTTGTTAACATCCTTTTAATTCATTTTTATGCAATCTGGGCTTCACTGGCTTGGCCAGCATTTGTTGGCCATCTCTAATTGCCTGTTAGAAGGTGGTGGTGAGCTGCCTCTTGAACCGCTGCAGTGCATGTGGTATAGGTACACCTACTGTGTTATAGGTAATTTGGACATTCTGAATTCTCCCTATATGTACCTAAACAGGCGCCGGAATATGGCGACTAGGGGCCTTTTTAAGTAACTTTATTGCAGTGTTAATGTAAGCCTACTTGTGACAATAAAGATGACTTTAAAAATCATTAATTATTAGGGAGGAAGTTCCAGGATTTTGATCCACTGACAAGGAATTGTGATATATTTCCAAGTCAGGATTGTAAGTGGCTTGGAGGGGAACATCCAAGTGGTGGTGTCCCCATGTATCTGCTGCCCTTGTCCTTCGAGATGGAGTGGTCATGGGTTTGGAAGGTGCTGCCTCAGGAGCCTTGGTGAGTTCTTGCAGCAC
The DNA here is from genome assembly GCF_902713615.1 of Scyliorhinus canicula. NCBI lineage: Eukaryota > Metazoa > Chordata > Chondrichthyes > Carcharhiniformes > Scyliorhinidae > Scyliorhinus > Scyliorhinus canicula. The sequence goes on from NC_052161.1 coordinate 48,998,433, forward strand.
ACCTTGTAGATGGTGTACACTGTTGCCATTGTGCATCAGTGGTGGAGGGAGTGAATGTTTGTGGAAAGGATGCCAATCAAGTGGATTTCTTTGTCCTCGATGGTGTCGAGCTTCTTGAGGTTGTTGGAGCTCCACTCATCCAGGCAAAAGGGGAGTATTCCATTACATTCCTGACGTGTACCTTGTAGATATTGGACAGGCTTTGAGGAGTCAGGAGATGAGTTCCTCACCACAGAATTCCTCGCCTCTGACCTACTCTTGTAGCCACAGTATTTATATGTCTAGTCCAGTCTGTTTCTGGTCAATGGTAAGCTCCAGCATGTTGACAGTGATGGTAATGCCATTGAATATGAAGGAACATGAGTTTGATTCACTCTGATTGAAGATGGTCATTTCCAGGCACTTGTATGGTGCATTAGTTACTTGCCACTTGTCAGCTCAAACCTGAATATTGTCCAGGTCTTGCTGCATTTGCACATGGACTGCTTCAGTATTTGCACGGTCGTGAATAGTGGTGAATATTGTGCAGTCATCAGCGATCATCCCCACTTCTGACCTTATATTGGAAGGAAAGTCATTGATGAAGCAGCTGAAGCTGGTTGGGTCTAGAACACTGCCTGAGGAACTGACATCCCAGGACTGAGATGACTGACCTCCAAAAACACAACAATCTTCCTTTGTGCGAGGTATCACCCCGACCAGTGGAGAGTTTCCCCCTGATTCCCATTGACTCCAGTTCAGCTAGGGCTCTCTGATGCCATATTCAATCAAATGCTGCCTTGATATCCAGGGCAGTCGCTCTTACCTCTCCTCTGGAGTTCAGCTCTTTTGTCCATGTTTGAACCAAAGGTTGTAATGTGATCAGGAGATGAGTGACCCTGGCGGAACCCAAACTGAGTGTCAGTGGGCAGGTTATTGCCTATTGTCAAAATAGGATTCATTGGTTCTATCTTATACAGTGTATAGTGGGTGAATAGGCGTGGAAGGAGGGGGATGCAGTGTGAGGAGGTATGGGGTGGGTAGAGCACCATACCTTGACAAAGCAAGTACGTGCAGACACGGGCAGTTACTGGGTGGCACAGACTTGGGCACATAGGGGTGAATCACTGGGCATAGGTTGGTATAGGGGACATACGGAGGACCATTTGAACTTACCTGTCGAATGGTTCGCTCATCCATACTGTAGGTCCATGACATCTCTTAGGTGCTGTGAACCACAAGTCTTTGAAAAGCTGGCCTGACTCCATGAAATTTGCTGAAGTCTAGGATATACCTATTCCCGAAATGGAGCCAGCCAGTTCAGGAGTGCAGGTTGTGGGCTCCTGACCAGAACCAGCCAGCAACCTTAAAAGGCAAGCCTGAATATTGGAAACCCTGGGAATGGGGTTGGGAATCCTGGATTTGAGACTTGTCTACCAGTATTAAAGGACTCTTAACCCATTGAAAACGCAGGCCGAAGAATCTCTTGCAGACTTTATTTTTAAAAAGTACACATACTGATTGAAAAACTCATTCACTATTTTTACTTTCCTTCAACTGCATAATTCCTTATTAAAATATTTATTCGTGCTTAATCCCTTATGAAACCAAAAATTTGTTTCAAGCACTTAATCCTTTAAAAATTAATATTTCATTCAAGTGCTTAATTCCTTTATAAAAACTATCCTTGGTATCCATAGTTCCACTTTAAAGTGTCTATAACTACTTCGAGCCATCAATCAAATTGTGAAATGGCAAGCACCGCATTGTGATAATAGAAAGTTGTGAAGTCAGCCACGTAGCACTAATCCTGTCATGGAAACCCTCAGGCTGATGTCAATAGACAGGTTTAAATAGCACGCAATGTTTTTTTTTATTGGGTGGGATCTACTTTTTTTAATATAAATTTAGAGTACCCAATTATTTTTTCCAATTAAGGGGCAATTTAGCATGGCCAATCCACCTATCCTGCACATCTTTTGGGTTGTGGGGGTGAAACCCATGCAAACACGGGGAGAATGTGCAAACTCCACACAGACAGTGACCCAGGGCCGGCATTCGAACCCGGGTCCTCAGCGCCGTAGGCAGCAATGCTAACCACTGTGCCACCGTGCTACCCTCAGCAATGTTTTTTTTTAACAGTCCACACAGCTTTTTCTTCAAATATTTAAAGCGCAGGAGTTTCAAATATCTTGATAGCCAGGCAGTTGCTTTTGGCAGCTCCCTGGAGAGCTCCAATGAGTTTGTACGCTTTGTATGCACATTCATGTCTACTTTTAACAATCCCAAAAGCCAGATTGACTCTCCCAAAGAACAGCTCACCTCTTCCAAATACACCTGACTTTCCCCAGTGGTATGCTCGGACCACATCGAGAACAATACTCTGCCACTCCAAAAGAGCACACTACCTCTCCAGAGGACCACACAAAATTTTAATTTTTTATGAGACATGAGCATCACTGGCTGGGCCAATATGTATTGCCATTCTTAATTCTTAATACCACTCTTGAGATGGTGGCACTAAGGCTGCCTTCCTTAAAGAGCATTTATGATAATCGCCAATGGTTTCATGGTCATCATTAGACTTTAAATTCCAGGTTTTTATTAAATTTAAATTTCACCATCTGTGGTGATTGGATTTGAACCTGGTCTCCCAGATCTTGCTCAGTTTCTAGATTATTAGTCCAGTGATAATACCACTGCACCATATCTCAGCTTTAAATATGATAACGAAAAGGATGAATACAAGAGAAGAGCTAAAATAAAGGGCCCTCAGAATAATAAAGTTCCAGTATTCAATCACCCAAGCACTTGGTAAAACTGCAGAATGTCATGTAAAAAAATGTATATTGAGTTATTTGCTTTAAGTCAATGGTTCTGATAACACGGATATCATCCGTCAAGACACCCAACTGTTCGAAAACATTTTACCACCCAAATTCCTCTGAGCAATATCATGAGGATCTGTCAATTTATAATGTAAATTTTTATATTTAGTGTAATTTTATCCAAAATGGTCCAATTTCCAAAGTTAAGTTTACCGATCTCATGCTTCTGGCAGGGAGTCACTAGAGACTTACTTTTGTTTCCGTGGCTTGGCACTGTTCTTCTATTTGAAATGAATAAAACTGAGCTGAAAGTGCATGGAAAATATGAATAAATTTCTCATTCCTCACTCTAGGATTACAGACCAACGATATGAGAAGGTGCCCCACTTCCTGTTTGGTGACTTCAACTTCAGGTTGGATTCTAAAGGTGTGATAGAGGTAGGTGTTACCAGGCAAAAATCGAACCAGCTCCAGTTCTGCCACCATTAAAGTTTTCCACTTTCTAGTTTAACAGTATAATCAAGAATTGGATTGAGTTTTCAAAGAGGGAAAGATTCTTGGTAAAGTTGAAGGTAGAATGTCAGAAAGTATTGTATAAAAATTATTGAGGAAAAGAGAGTTGGATTTAGAACTCTACACCAGAGTATGTATAGCCCAATTAGCCACAATATGCAGATCTCATAGAACTAAATGATATATCCACATGGCTGTCCATTCATGCATGGCAAGTAAAAAGTAAAGTCATCATCGAGAGGTGACTGGTGGTGATTTAACCTGAGGATCACCACATCTCAGGCGAGGGGCAAGGTTGAGAAGGCGGGTCAGGCCTTCTGGAATAATCTCAGCTAGTAGGAGAATTGAACCCACGTTATTGGCCTCACTCTGCATCACAAACCAGCTGTCCAGCCAACTGACCTAAAGCAGGCCACCATAAATATAGTATATTTAAGTAGAATGACCATTAGCACTGGCACTCTAACTCTTGTTTTTTCTTAGAAACAGAGAAACAGATTTCATAATTTTTCTAATTTTAACGAATTGTGAACCAACAGGTTCTCTAATTCCAGACCCATTTTGTTCTGGTTGGTAGACTTTGGAGTAATGTCACTGGTTGAGTTGTAACACTGGTTAGTCCAGTGATAAGAGTGTAGTGGGATTAGAACATTTACAACTGATTTGGATGAAAGGGAAGATAAATCAAAGAAGAAGAATTAGGATTAAATAAAGGAGGAATGAGGGGCAGCACGGTGGCACGGTGGGTTAGCCCTGATGCCTCACGGCGCCAAGGTTCCAGGTTCGATCCCGGCTCTGGGTCACTGTCCGTGTGGAGTTTGCACATTCTCCCCGTGCTTGTTTGGGTTTCACCCCCACAACCTAAAGATGTGCAGGTTAGGTGGATTGGCCACACTAAATTGCCCCTTAATTGGAAAAAATGAATTGGGTGCTGCAAATTTATTTTTTTTAAAAAGGAGAAATTAAGGACAAAATAATTAACAGAAAATGTTAAAAAGTACAAATATTGACAAATGTTGTGGAAGAAATAAGGCAAGTATAAATTTGTGGAAGTATTTATATACAGTTAAATAACTGATTAGCTTGATAGAATGAATATTTCCAGCATTCATATCAAATTTATCAAATTGTTTCAGTAACTTTCCTGCCACGTTTCCAAAGGTTCACGAAAGACATCTTATCAATTTGTTCACTCATTTCTTGTATATAGGTGAGGAGTGGATTTTATTCAGTGCAGGTGGTTTCACCAATTGTCTGAAATGCTGGGTGTTAGGAACGCATGAGGACTGGGCTGCATTATTTAAATGTTAGCAGAGTGCTGCAATACAAATCACAATCTGTCATCATAGATGTAAAAGGGCAACACGGTGGCGGAGTGAGTAGCACTGCTGCCTCACGGCGCCGAGGTCCCAGGTTCGATCCCGGCTCTGGGTCACTGTCCGTGTGGAGTTTGCACATTCTCCCCGTGTTTGCGTGAGTTTTGCCCCCACAACCTAAAAATGCGCAGGCTAGGTGGATTGGCCACGCTAAATTGCCCCTTCATTGGAAAAAATTAATTTGGTATGCAAAATTTATATTGAAAAAAATCATAGAACAAAGCATTCTCTTCTTCGTAGTGTCTATCTGCTGTTCAAAATGAGACAAGTGAACTTGTTAGAAATGGGAGCGTGCCAAGGACCCGGGTTTGGTCCCGGGTCACTGTCCGTGTGGAGTTTGCACATTCCCCTTGTGTCTGCGTGGGTCTCACCCTCCCCCAAAACCCAAAGATGTGCAGGGTAGGTGGATTGACCACACTAAATTGGCCCTTAATTGGAAAAAAAGAAAAAGAAATAAGGGCGATGATTCTGAATGTGCCATTTATTGAACAGTTATTGGCAATTACTTTGTATTTTGAGGGGGATTCCACTCCCACTTAAGTCTTTTACTGGCAGGTTTAAGTTCAGATTCAGTTTAAATTAACCTTGTTTTAATTCATTATTGGGCTTTCGATGCCGTGGGCTAAGCCAGGCTTCATTGCTGCCGTTGCTGCTGCAGTAGATTACAGAGCGAGGGGGAGGCTCGACCATGGAGGGATTTGAAAACAAGGGTAGGATTTTATGGCCTTTCTTGCAGGTGGAATCATCCGGCCGAAAGCGACCCCTGGGTGTGGCGGGTTCCCCAATGGCGGGACAGGCGAGCTATGCAAAACGCCGTAGACATTGGCAGGACTGGAAGATCCCACCACCGTCTAATGGTGAACCGTCTCCACCACATGAAAACATGCCAGGGAAGGGGACCATTTCATTTCATTTTTTCAGAAGGGGACCCGAGGATAAAAAGTGAAGCATTGCTTCACTGGGAACTGCGAGTTGCGGCATGGGCAGTAGAGTTTTGGATTACTGAAGGTTTACAGAGGGTAGAATGTGGGAGACCAGCCAAGAGTACATTGAAGTAGAATCTGGAGGTCATAAGGACATGAGTGCTGGTTCTTCATTTGAACAAAAATCGGACCAATGGGGTCATCCTTTCCCCTTTAAATACTTCCTCAGCTCTTCTTCCCATATGGGGCACTGTTCTGCTCTGTTGGTCGCTGCGACCTCGGGTTCCTGTGGGTTCATTAAATGTCCAATCGCTTTTGTGGCCATTGCTTCTAATCTCTCTTGCTCTACTTTTAATCTCTGTTTCCTACCGTTAATCTCTGTTTCCTATCGTTAATTTGGGACAGGGGGATAAGGCGGCGATTTGAACAGCGGGTATGGCCTAAGCTATTTTCCGGTTCACAATTCCGTTGATAGTTTTGACACAATCTAACGAGTTTACCTTATATCCCTGTTAGTATGCATGCAGGGATACACACTTCCGAAATTTGGTGATTTGGTCGATATGGGCTTGCACTTGTGGTTCTTTCGCTTTCACGCAATTGAATTTCAAAGTTTGTGGGTTCTCTCGGAGTGACAAAATCACTTCTAATTCACGTCCCGTCAGATGTCGCCAATAATGTTGCCAATTGGCACTGGAGTAATGTCGCCAATTAGTAATGATGCTCTTTAGAGACGCCATGTATCAAATGATATCACCACAAGCCTTCACTGGATATCGATCAAAGGGCCACACAACTAGTTAGTCAGTTCAAGTTCAAAGATTATTTATTTATACACAAGGATTACTTTGACATGCAACACAAAACATTACAAGTTAACTACACCTAACAACTACAATAACCTATACTTAACCAGGGCAACCGGCTCTATCCAGATGGACAAGGCCTTTGTCCGGATCTTGCGTGGCTGGGTGGAAGAAGTGGCTCTGTTTCTGCTGGGCTCATCCGTCTGGTAGCGATTGTTGGTCTTGAACTTGTCTGTCTGGTCATTATGCTGCACTTAGGGTGGCATAGGCCGGATCCAAGAGAGACAGAAATCATGGTTGCATTGTCTTTTAAGTGGCTTGAGTTTTCCCCACCCCTTTGTGTGGGCAGTTTCTGGGTCACTGTCAATCAATTCCTCAGGGCTCCACCCTCTGTTTGGTCACATCCAATCAGGGGCTGCCACATCATTTTTGGGTGGGCATCAATGGCCAATCCAGGGAGGGCACCGAGCAGGACCTCGGTGCCGCCCAGTCTGGAAGATGATGCGGTGGATCTGATGGTCCCATTGTTATTTTAATCGCCTTGTAAGGCCCATTTGCAGGTGTGAATTCCTCCATAAAGGTAATCGCGTCTGCGGCTAATGGGCCCAGAATATTTTGCCCTTAATCTCTCCAAAGTGAATCGGGGTGAGAATACCTTCTCTAGGCCATCTCAATCTGCTTTAGTGCCAGGGCAAGCTTTGGTATCAGATGCAAACTGAATCTTAACTGCAGTGAAAGTGCTTCACACCCACGCTACAGATTTTTTTTATTCGTCCACGGAACATGGGTGTCACAGGCTTGCCCATTATCATTGCCCATCCCTAATTGCCCTGGAGGGGGCAGTTAAGAGTCAAGCATGTTGCTGGGGATCTGGAGGCACATGTCGGCCAGACCAGGTAAGGATGGCAGATTTCCTTCCCTAAAGGGCATTAGTGAATCAGGAGTTTTTTTTTACAATAATCGACAATTCGATTAGCAAATGCTCATCATTTGATTTTTAATTCCTGTGATTTATTTTTTAAAATTCAAATTTCACCGTCTGCAGTGGTGAGATTCGAACCAGGAATATCAGAGCATTACTCTGGGTTCCTGGTTTACTGGTACAGTGACAATACCACTTTGCCACTGCCTCCCACGTAAATTCATAGTGTAAATCTACCCTACCTGTAAACAGACACGTGGGCAATATAATGCCCAGTATCTTATAAAATTCATATTATAAAAGGATGAATCAAATGCTAGCCTTTATCTTATTCAGGTTTATTTTCAAGCCTGTTGAACAGAGAGACAAACTCTCCAGCACTTTCCCCTCCAACATACCAGTCAGCCAGTGCTTGCTGACTCTTCTTTACTGGGTTCTGGGTGTTTAACATTCATTAAATAGAACCAAAGATATTAAGATTGTCTGGACATGCCAGTCCAGATTATAATGTTGCCATACTGCCTGGTTGTGCTTTATGTCTGAATATCGGCTATTCTGTCATTGATTGGCTGAAATGAACTAATGCACAACGAAGATCTGTGGATAAAAGTTAATAGACATGGTGAACAACACTTACCCTGGGAGTAAGAGTAAATGCCTTTGAAATTTTGAGAAGATCTTTCAGATTGGGGAGGTGATGTCTTCCATTATTCCTTGTCTGCACAAGAATTCTACAGCTGGGGAGCTCGCCCCTTCTTTTCTGTGGATGTCATTGAGGTAAAACTGACTTTAGGATGATAACCATCACAGAGATTGGCATGGGTAATGTTTTTGCCCCAATTTGTTAACATGTTTGTCAGTATTTCTTGTACCTCAAAAACTAATGGGTGTATTACACTGAAACCTGGTACACAGATAGGGTATGGCACAAAGAAAAAATGATTTGTTTTTTGGCGAAGATGCAGATCCGGATTCAGATCCTGGAATATTTTAACGGACCCATTAACATTGGGATAAAGGGCAAATAGATTTATTAAAAAGAATGTTTTTTTTGAGGGGGAGGGGTTATGTAGACTGCAGTTAATTATTTTAGAATGTTGTGGATTGCTTCAGCTGACGTGCAATTTTTCCACAGTTGTCAAAATGTGAGCAGGGTTTTCAGAGCAGGTTGTTGGATGTGGACTGGCTTAAAGCCTCCTTAGCGTGATGGAAGCTCTTAATGAAATTATTTTTTTTTCCAGCTTTGTAGAAACAAAGCATGGACCAGGCAGGGAAATACGTGAAGGAAATACTGTGTAATTGTAACAATGTTGAGTTAACACAGCACACAACACTCTAATGAATACCCTCTTCACTTGTTTTACTTTGATTTGGAGTATCAACCACAGTCAGTTGGGAATCAGGATTCACATTGATCCCAATCGTTATCTTTAATCCCTTCTTACATTTTCCTTTCCTTATGCCCATTGAATTATCATACAAATGCAGGACTGCACCCCAAGAGAGCTCATCGTTTCTGCTCAGATTTAATATTTGTTTCAGCCTCTTTGGATAGCAGTGCACAGCTTCTACTTAAATCAGGAAATTCCAAATAATTAGAAATTGTGAAAATCAAAAATAAGAAAAAGCCATTTGGTTCATCAAAGCTCATGCAAAACTGAATAAAGCAAGCCAGCACCTGCCAGAAGTGTGGCCTAAAGATCTCTGGAAAACCACTTGGAATGTAAGAAAAGTTTGTAGGCCTGCACTACTTGTAAGTAAACAAGGCCTTCAGGGTGCTTTGGGATTTCAGTTGGTCTCCTAATGCCAGCCGAGTTCAAGTTTAACTATAAAAGAACTATCTTTTATTTCCTTTTGGCATTTAATAGCAACACGCGCATGGTGAGCTTAATATTCTAAATAACTAGTTCTTCAGAATAGATTTGAAAGGCTTTCTGTTGTGAGTGTGGCTTTAGCCTGTATTTCTCATTTTGGAGCTCATTTTGAGACGAGCAGAACGTGTATTTTACCGATACCTTTTCGTAGTCTTTTTGTTCTCAGATACATGTGGCCCTTTTTTAGAAGATGCTTTCATATTGGTCAAGCTGTGGAAGGACATTTCTCCCATTAATTACTCCCTGAGGCTACTTAATTAGTTGTCAATGATGCTGTCATATGCTGCCCTTTACTGTAATTTTAAAGATCCTTACAGAATGCATTGCCGTGGCTGATGTTAAAGCACCTTTTGCACATTGTAATTTAATATACCGCTGAATCATTGTTATGATTTTAAGACTTTTACCACAGCCATGTAATATTGACTGAATATCCAGATGTTTTTAGATTTATTCCGTTTGATAAATATTGTATTTGTTCTCATAAATCCATTTTGGTATCAGGATTTCCACTTGGAGCTAAGGGGAAATAGTCCTTGTGCTCCATTCTAATTGGTAGAACATTTCAGCGGCAGAAACTGTAGGTAGGATGTCTGGACTGTGGGGGTGAGCAGAGATATGGAGCAGCACATTTCTGTGGAATATCTTTTAAAAGAGACCACGGAAACAAGACAAGTACAAAGACCATTGTGCCTTTGCTTTATGCCCAGCACAGTTTTCTGAGATTAAATCGATACACTTTGTCATTATGCCTCCCTTGGACTTGGGATTGTTTCCCAACAAGCAAAGGTCCGAACAATCCATGGGGTACAATCCCAGCATAATCAGCAGAATTGGATGTGTTAGCGACCCCCTAGAGTTTACAGGGCCAGTGGGAGGATACCTGATTGATATGTGTCAGACAAATAGTAGCACAACTAAGGGTGCCTCTCTGGCAACAACCTGCTCTGGGCAGCTGGAAAGCCCATTACCCACCCACCAATACCTTCAACTCCCTTTGTAAATGATTGATCAAGATATTTTAAATAACTGTTTCCCATTATTCACGGGTTCAGGCAAGGCCCACTTACGTCCTTTGAGAGACTGGTACAATTCAATTCACTTGTCATATTGGCTGCCAGGATTATAACATCCTATCTAATCTCAGGAAGTCAGAACTCCTGACATTGGGAGACCCTTGTCCCAACTTTGACACATACCGTATTTCTCCCCCCTGTTCAACCTCCTCCCACCGGTACCAGTTGTCCGTTGTCTCAAAAGAAAGCTTTAAAGGCAACCGAGAAAGTCACCAAAATGGCCGAGTCACAGTGCAACCTGGTTGCTGGCGAGTCCATCAGTTCCCTCACGCCGAGTTCACAAATCTGGCTGGAGGTATTCTTGGAGGTTTCGTCGCATGGCTATTGGCCTCCGAACACCACCAGGCACCTGAGTTGTTCGTCCTCATAATGTCTAACCGTCCCACACCAACTGGAAAGTGAGAAAACTCTTCACTGTAATGATTGGATGAGCCTTGACCGTCAGTCCCATTGGCAGCATTTTTATGATAAATAAATGAAGGAATTCAGAGAAAACGAAAAAATAATAGAATTGTAATGCTCCACTCATTTGTTTTCTGTCTGGATTGCTTTGATTCTTGGTGACTGCGGGATACTCCTGCTGGGTTGGATTGTATTCCTTCTTAGAGCAGGTGGGGGTCAGAAGCTGCATAGATGTCTGGGGTCAGGATGTACAAATGGTTCTTTGTGGGGTACTCAAACTGTTTTTATTACTTATTATTTATTACTTCTGAGCAAATCTGTTCAAGCTTTTTAAAGGGCCAGGTTTTGCCTCCTTTGTTTCATTGCTGCTTTAAAGAACTGAAGAGCAAACATCACTTCAATGCCTTGTTGCCCCAAACACCTAATCAGCATCAATTGCTGGAGCCACTGTACTACTTGTAATTGGTGCTTCTTTGTCACCACTGAGATAATGCAGATTTCAAGCTCATTATTCATGTAATCACAGCCATCACAGCTGTGTTTATTCTGAAAGTGCATTGTTACCACTGCTGTTTATGCCCATTATAGTGGAGGCTAGAATGGGGATACAATTCATTTAAAAAGTCAGAAGGAGAAAATGCCGTCCTGAAAGAAGCCACATCTTACGCTGGGAACAAAAGGGAAATGCAGCACAATTCAGTCATAAAAAAGAGGAAATTTTCTAATGAGCGTGGGAGGGTGTGCACGTCAGCTGGCAAGAAGAATTTGAGAAGTTCTTCAGCATCTCTGTTTAAAGTCACACGCAGTTTGGAGGGTAAATGGAAAGGCTGCTTATGAATTGGAACCCTATTGAAACAGAGTTTGGGAATGTTTAAACCTCATACATTGGAACCCTTACCATTTGGATTGAATACCAGGAAACCGTGATGCACAATGGCGATTACTGGCATATTTACAAGCAGCTGGGGTAAATGTTCAAAATCTGACGAGACGTAATAAATATTCAAACATTTTGAGCCTCGCCAGTTTACAGCTAGACCATTAGATGGAGCTCTCATGGTGACAGAGCAGATTACTTTGGAGAGGAGGAGTTGAAGAAGTGAAATAATGAACAATCCTTTTCCACGAAGCAGTCCTGCAGTTGGCTGGTGAAGATTGGCTTCATAGTGGCCAGGGAGAGCTAGGGTTCCTGGACCATTCTGCTTTTCTGACTAAATCAGGGCAATCTAAAGAAAAATGCATTTATATGGCACCTTTAACATTCTCTGGATTTCCCAAAGTGCTTTACAGTGAAGAGCTTTGAAATGCAGTCACTGTTATAATGCACTGAGCATGGCAGCTATTTTGCACTCAGCAAGCTTCCAACAAGAGCACTGTGCTAATGACTAAATAAACCATTTTCGTGCTGTTAATTGAGAGGTCTCTATTGGCAAGGATACCCGGGGTAACTCTCCTGCTCTTCTTTGGAAGAGTTTCAGCCTAAATCTCTGTTCTCAAATTGCTGTTGTGAGCCTTGAACTTATCGCCTTCTGACTCAGAGACAACAGCGTCACCAACTGAACTGTAGCTGGAGGGAAAGAGGGAGGGAAACAACAACAGAAGCTTAATTCTTGTAAAATAGTCATAATGCAGGGCACAGTAAACTAGCAGTTTGATCCTGAACCATTAGCCTACAGGTTAAATGTTCAAATCCCACCATGTCAAGTTGTGAAATTGAATTCACAACTGTAAGCTGGCACCAAATAATGACGATGAAAACCTTTCAACTGTCATAACTAGTGGGGGCAGAGAATAGTTCATGCCGGAAATCCGGCGTGCTGGCGCTTCCGCGATTCTCCGCGGACCCGCCAGCCCCGCGCACGTGCGGTCGGCGTGGCGCCGGTCGGGGGTCATTGTAACAGGCCCCCAAGGCGATTCTCCGCAGTTGACCGGCCGAACTCCCGCTGGCGTGGTTTACATCTGGTACCACCCAGCAGAGCTCAGACCCACGGCCGCGGTAGCAGTCCTGGTAGGGGGGCTGGGAGTATCTGACTCCGGGGTGGGGTGGGGGGGGAGGCCTCAGCGGTGGCCAGGCCACCGATCAGTGGGCCATCGCGATCTGTAGGGGACCTACCTTACCTTACTCCACACGAGCCCGCTGTGTGGCTCCACCATGCCAGAGGCATCCGCCGCTCGCATGCGCAGACCCACTTGTCACCGCCGTGCGCGTGCGCGACCACGCGGTCTGGACAGCTGGGCCCCGCCGGCAGCCAGAGCTGCGGGACGGACGCCGGGACCCTGCTAGCTCCCTGGAAAACGGAGAATCACTTCGGATTTTTGAGGAAAAAGTCCGGAGTGATTCTCGCCCGTTTTCCGGCGGGCGTGGGGACTTAGTCCCCAAAAGGGAGAATCCCAGGCAGTGTCTTTCAGGGAACTTCCCACCCCTAACTGGTTTGTCCTATATGCGACTCCTGTGCCACAACATCTGGTTGACTCTTAACTGTCCTCGGGGCTACTAGGGCTGAACAGTGAATGCTACTTTGACAGTGTTGCTTAAAGAAAAAGCAAGTTCTGGAACAGAAATATTACAGGAAAAAGAGGGCAGAATTTAACATGGGTGACGGGGATTCCAACCTCCAAAATAAAAACTGGTGGCACCCCTGCTGACCCAATCTCTGCAAGCCCCAATAAAATGAAATGCCTAATTAGTGCAGGAACCCTGCCGCTGGAGCCACATAATCGCCATATCATCTAGTGTGAGGCAGATAGTCTGTCCCCAAGAACTGCCGATCAATCAAAGGCCATCAGATCTCCCATACCGGCATTGGGAGCGGTAGCTACTTCCAATATTACAGTAGCCTAGGCAGCGATAGTGACCCAGAGGTATTTACCCATGAGTAGCTCATGCCTCCAATGGGTATCCCCTGGTGGGCTTCCCACGTGGCTTGACCTCCATACTGGTGGTGGGATGAGGCTCTTCTTAATTGACCTCTTTAGGTCCTCCATTCGCTTCCAGACAGGAAGGAGCCATCAAGCCTTCCCAACATAGAGTTAATTTGAGGGAAATCAGAAGGTAACTAGATCTTTACCTTTTCATCTGATTAAATTTTTGTTTTTAAATTTAGAGCACCCAATTCATTTTTTCCAATTAAGGGGCAATTTAGCGTGATCAATCCACCTAGCCTGCACATGTTTTGGGTTGTGGGGACAAAACCCACACAGACATGGGGAGAATGTGCAAAGTCCACACGGACAGTGACCCAGAGCCAGGATCGAACCTGGGACCTCAGCGCCTTGAGGCAGCAATGCTAACACTGCGCCACTGTGCTGCCCTTCATCTGATTAAATGGCCACTCCGCTGCCACCCAGTGCACCATTGGGAGTGGGTGGAGAATAAAATTCTGCCGGGTGACTCCGCAGGAGATTATAGCTAACATGGAATTGGAATTTTTTTATATCAGGTGAAATGTAGACAATTGAATATCCAAAGAAACCTTGGAATTCCCACTGTGCAGAAGGAGGCCATTAGGCCCATTGAGTCTTCACCGACCCTCCAAAAAAACACCATACCTATGTCCAATGACCCGCCCTATCCTTGTAACCCCACCTAACATGCACATCTTTGGACACAAAGGGGCAATTTAACACGCCCAATCCACCTAAATCTGCACACCTTTGAACTGTGGGAGGAAACTGGAGCACGCAGAGGAAACCCACGCCAACACAGGGGTAATAGTCTTCCAAGGCCGGAATTGAACCCGAGTCCCTGGTGCTGTGAGGCACCAGTGCTAACCACTGTGCAACCGTGATGCCCCCCCCCTGCTGCAAAATGAATATTGTGACAAATGCCTACGAGCAGAGTCTCTGAAGCAGCCAGTATTTCCTGTTAGCAGGTGGAAATAGGGCTGCTCCATTAGGCTTGCAAGAAAACCTTCTATGAAAAATGTAAATTCCTGAGCCTCTTGTGTATCTCAGTGCAGATCCCAGGTGATTTGCTATTATGGGGAATCTATCACAGCTCTCTCTGCTCAGCCTTGGGTTAATATTTGCAGTCCGGCTCCAGTGATGTTATCAGATCCCAATCTCCATCTTTAAAGAAGGAAGCCGCTGGTTCCAGAAAGGCTGCTTACGTACTCGAAAACTTCAACCCGATCAGGTTGGGGAGCCCCGGTTAGTAACTCTCCCTCCTTTTTAACTGTTCTAACAATCTGGGGGGTACTGTAAACCAGGGGCAGGATCTTCCTGCCCCACCTGCCACCAGGATCATCCATCCCCATATGAACTCAACGGAATTTTGGCTGGGCCTCCAGATGCCCCGCGGAGGATCACGCTGCAGCGTGGCGATAATATCCCAGCCCAAAATAACCAGATGTTTTTAATGATCCTCAAATGAAGAGATTATCAGCAACATTTCACTTTTTGTCGCTATTACTTCAACAAAAAGCAGAACCAATGCTGATTAAACATGAATTAACAGGCTTTCAAACCCTTCAATAATCGGGTAAATTTCACTTTAAATCATCAATTCAACAAAGCTGCATCTTACACCTCAAGCACCCTGATGACTCCGTGAAGACATGTTGGCACTATGTAGTTCCACAATATGCTATTCTTTATTCACACAGGATAGGTCAAAAGTCCTGTCTGACAATATTTGTCACTTTCAAGTATCATGGATACAATTATCATATGCAAGACACACAACTGTCCTGATGGTGTACCTTTCCAGAGTTGCATTTTAACCAATCAACCAACAAAACCCGGTTCATGGTTTGGCCACTTCTGGGAAAACACTCAGTTCTTTAGTGACATCAAGCGATTCACACAACGTTTCAGGTTTTAGACCTTTCCTTCCTGTACTGCTTTTCGGTCAAATATTGTCCCACCAATAGTAGAGGAAAAATCAGATGCACCAAGACTTGGACAGGACAATTCCCCTCATTGCGCAAAAGATTCTTCCCTTGTGATAGATCATTCAAATAATTTCTCATAAAACTCATTGTATTGATTATCTTGATTGATAGGGGATCAGGGGTTATGGGGAGAAGGCAGGAGAATGGGGATGAGAAACATATCAGCCATGATTGAATGGCGGCACTGACTCGATGGACTGAATAGCTTAATTCTGCCCCTTTGTCTTGTGGTCTTTTATGGACAACTGAATTTTAATGGTTAGAAATTCAGTGATTGCACTCAATGTGACTGGCTTGCCAATCGTTCAATAGTGTAAGTTACGATGAAATGACCATGATAGAGTTCACAACCAAATTTCCCAGGTGTGAACTCTGTATTGTTCTTGGATAGATTATTCCTGTCCTTGCTTATGACAAATAATCTTGACCACAACGTGCACATATCAATGTCTGAACTACCTATGATTTCCTGCTTCATGCTTTCAATGAGCAAGGTATTGTGCTGTGGGTGAGGGTCAAATTCCATTGGTCCCACTCTGCCAGTAGTGTGTTAACCAAGTGCACTCGCTGTGAAAGTTTGAGCAGGTTCACTATGGATAGAACAGGAAATAGGATGGTGAGGCCTGTCAGTGACTCATTGCCCAAACTTCAGTTTCAGTTACTCTCCCAACTGTCAGGGTCAGTGGTGGTCACCCGTTCTCTGTCTATTGCTAGTGGGGAGAGGAGGTTTGGCCTCCTATTCAATTTCTCTCCCTTTCCCCCAGTTACTAACACTTCCCTGGGACTGCCTGGTGGAAAATGGTTTCAGATCCAACATAGCACTGGAAAGCTCCACAATGCTGTAAAACAGACCTAGTAGAGCCATCTCTCTCGCGAATTCAACTTCAGAATTTCACCCATTTATGTGACAGTCCAAAGGATTTTTTCAAGCATTTCAGTGCCATTTGGGTCCCTTGTGACTGCGAAAGGAAACATTTCTTCTGTCCCGCTACTGAACTTTTACCACTTTAAACTGACTTGCTCGATCATGTGTATGAAATTTCCCTTGACCATGGGCTGTGGTTGGGGTGGATTCAGAATGGAGGGCTGAAGCCCTACCCTGCCAGATGTCTGCACTGAAGAGGGCAACCTAGCCCTTTACGTTTCTGTCATGTAATCCATGGTAAAGCTGTCTCAATTGTTACATGTGATGTGACAATATTGGAAATCCTGTTAATTTGTCTGTCTCATCCACCAGTTTCCTTTTCATCTCCAATTGTCCCTGGCTACTTTCTTTCAGCAACTAATTGTAATCGTTACTATGACTATCTCCCAATCAGAATCTGCCTACATCAGAGTCAAGTATTTGCAGGGTTTGGCTCTGTACAGTTGAACCTCTCCATACCGATGCACCATTCTCAGAAGCATACCCTGCCATACATTTCAGTTTGGCTGAGTAGTAGCCCTCTCATGTGTGAATCCGAGGTTTCTTTTGTTTCAAGTCCCACTACAGGCCTTTGAACATGTATCCTAGGCTTGTACTATCGAGGGGTATTGTATTGTCAGAGGGGCCATCCTTTGAATTAAATGTTAGACCAAGGCACCCTCTGCCCGTACAGATGGATATGAAAGATCTCATCGCTTTGATTCAGAGAAGGTTTTCTTGTGGCTTAGTCCAACACTCAAAATTCAGCCACCACTAACCACTACCAAAACAACTTAACGTATGTTTGTGGAACCTTGCAGTGTACGAGTTAATGTTTTGTCCATGAAGCAGCAGTGACCATACTTTGAAAATAATTCCTTGGCTCTGGCTTTACTTTGGAATGTCTTGCAGATGTATAAATACAAGTCTCCTTAATTTTATTCCCTTCTATCTCTTCTGCATTTTTTTTTCCTTGTCCAGTCTCAGTTTTCTTTAAAGTTTATTTATTCCTCTTTTAAAGGGCACCCATGTTATTACACCAGTTTGCCGAGCGAGGTCCAGGACACGTTATCTGCCGTGAATCCTCGGTAATGCGGCTCATGTGCCTGCTACCAGGAGGCCAATGTGTATCACCCAGGGTGACGTGGCCTTTGATTGCTCCTGTTTCCTTGTGGAGGAGTACCTAGCCTGCACTCTAACCCTCTTGCTGATTGTACAGCTGAGATCAGAGTCTGGCTGGGTGTTGATGAACTGCTGTTCCTTTTGTCAAATTGAAAGCACGGCCACTCTACTCAATATTCTAGTCTGATGAACAGTTATTATCCTCACTCTTATTTAAGCAAAAAAAAAATCATTTCTGTGTCATAGGACATGAAAATGCATTTAATGAAGTGTTGCAATTTTTCTGGTGATTTTATTCTATTGTTTTTATGCATCTGTGTATGTGTTACAGCTGAGGCCAGGTCATGACCTTTTTTCATAAATTTGAAAGCAGCTCGCAGATCAGTGTTTGCTTCTTCCTGTCATTTTGTTCTTTTAACATGTAGCTGTGCCCTTTCCCCTGTGCTGTCCAGGCAGATGTTGTTACTTGTTGATTGATTTATTTGGCATAAAGGAGGAGCCTCCCCTGGGGGAGGGGGGACAAGGGTGGAAGGGAAGGATCTATCCAACAGCTCATGTGGATTTGAAGTGGGAAGAATAAGTGCCCTTCGCAAATCCTAGAGAGTACAAGGTAACGATAACTCGAGGACTGTGCGCAAACTCAATCCACAACCTAATGTCTCCCAAAAAGTTTGTAACCTCAGTAACTTCTTAATGGCACAGCTCGAGTGCTCTCACTGTTCTCCTTCCAAACAATAGTCAAACGTGGAGTGCATAAGTAATGCAAAACAGACTAAAGTGGACCATTTTCTCAGTGCTGATGTGACTTGTCTATTTCTTCTCCCAAAGGAGAAATAATTGAGAGCTACGGAGAAAAGGCGGGGTAGAGGGATAAATAGGATAGCTCTTTCAAACACCTGGCCCATTTTACACTCCTTATCATCCCTCTAACATTGATCATCACATCATTCTTTTGGCCACAATACAGAAATAGCAATCAACACAAAATACATATTGCAAAGCCAATTTTAAATTAAATCATGCTATATATATCCCGAACCTGACTCACATGTTCCGCACCAATTACTGAGGTGAGTACAGCTATCAATGCGGCCTGACTCCTACCCAACTCAAGGCAATGACTACCACAAAGCACCATCCCAGAGTGAAGAAGCACCTTAAGCTCTCCCTGCAAGAAAATGTCTCCACATACCACTTTTTTGACAGCTTACACCACTGAATGGGTGGACACCGTGCTGACAGCCACCAAGTGTTGGATCACTCACATATAATGAGTCTTCATGAAGAGCCAGAGCCCAAATGGATGGATGTGGCTTATCAAACTAACTTCTAATACCCTTGTCGGTAGGATTACCTCTGGAATCTGGTGTCATTGCCCCACTGTCTACTGTTGACAAGGTGGTCAAACAGCCCAGCCTGAAATCTCCCCAATTGAACAGGCAGGCTTCAGAGAAGGAAGAAGCTGCTCTAATCAGGTCCTTGCACCCACTACCAACATTGAGGCAAAGTTCCTGAATTAGCTGACGACTGGAGCTGCCATCATAGACTTCTCATTGACATATGATACTGACTGGTGTGAAGATCTGCTGCAGTAGGTTTCAACAATCAGTCAATGCCACTAAACTCTTAAGCTTGTCAGCACCCTCTGGGAGCAAACATAAGCTCCTCATTTATCTTGGTGACCAAGACCAGTTGAACATGGATGCTCAGCAATCGTCTGCTATTGGAGTGGGTTCCATTTTTAGCACCTAGACCATGGCCCCTCTACACCAAATTCCAGAAGGTTGTCCATGCCAATGATATAGTGCTGTTGACGCAGGATTCAGTGCTGGAGAAGGCAGGTACGATAATGAATAGCAACATTTTCTTTACTTTCTCAATGGCAGGAGTAAGATGATTTGCTGTTCTGTATTGCTGGGAGAATCTTGAGTCCCACCACTGTTTTAGATTGAGCAATGAAGTGACCCTGAAACCAGTTCTGTCTTTTCATTAAGAGAGGAGACCAGAGGGCTTGATATGCCATCTCCCTGAAAGGGAATAGATTCACCAACACTCTCTCCAGCTACTGCACGTCCTCAGAATGTACACCATCTGCATTAGAATAGGCCTTTGGTGAGTGATGAAGACAGAAACATCCTGCAGAATATTTCCCGCAATCAGATTCCCTAGAATGCTGAAACCGGGTGATGAAGTCTTATAATTTGGAAGCTAAAATTTGCAACCTGGGCTCAACAGCAGAGATGGCCCTGGAGGTGGAAAATGGTCTGTGACAGATCACAGTGCAGAAAAGTATTTATTGTACAACTACACTAATGCAACTAAAAGAATCCTCCACGCTTATTATCAGATCTTGCAGCATACTTATCACAACCTCTTGTAAATGCTCATCTTGTTGGTGTCGTTTTAAGTGCAGGTGCCATAAGATCTGCACCTTCAGAAGAAGGGTGCAAGTCCACCTTCCAGATAGAAGGTCCTTTCTCTTCCATTGTCACTGCCATTTGTTCTTCCAAGCTCATATTCAGTACTTCACCCGATGCTATTTTGTAAAACGCACTGTGATTTGACCCGGATAAATGTATCTGTGTTGGCATTTCTACCACAAAGATTGAGTGAAGCAACATTTTGTAAAGTGCTGACTTCTTCCATGACAGTGGGAGCTGGTACTACTTCTTGTTATATATCTATAGAACAATCGGAACATGCAAGATAAAGCTGACTACATGACAATCCCTTCAAATATCGATTGCACTCTGCCATGTGGCAGTACATTTGAGTGGATACCCCTGGAGAAGATTGAGAAGGGGCGAGGAGAAAGAAAACTGGAAGGATGTAAATAGTCCTGAGCTTCAATGAAGGGCTCCCCTCTTCCCACTCTGGAACCTATTGCAAGTTATTTATAATGTGGCATCTTTGAAGAAATTCAATTTTACGAAACCCAGCTTCCACCAATGTCTGTTTCCTGTGTTTTGTGTCATTGTGCCATGCAAGCAAAGAAGAAGGTTGGAGGTGTGAGGAGCACACTTAATGATACCAACTGCCCATTATGGGAGTGAATATTTGTACATGCATCAGGCAGCTTTAATCTGTTTGAAATTTTTTTCGAAGCAGATGTCAGTATGGCAAGATTCACGGATGCAAACCTGCTGCTGCAAAGTACAATTCTGTGGAAAGGGCATGTATGGGGACCATTTAACCAGCCGTAGGGCATTTGAAAGGGAGACTAAGCTTTGTGGCAAACACTTTACTAATCCATTTGCTGTAAGGTGATAGTGGGCTATCGTTTCTTAGCTAATTTACTACGGTCTCTAAATTTCTTTTGTATGTGTCAGAAACAGCATTAACGTGGAGTGATAATTGTTCCTGTGCTGTCGGTTTAGCTCAGCTTCATGCATGCAGCACTTCAACTCTTCCAGCACTACTCCTATTGAGGCATTAACAAATGAAATGGCTCGTGGATGCCTCTGCTCAATTGTGGGGATAATCAGGACAGCATGATGGCGTAGTAGTTAGCACTGCTGCCTCACAGCACCGAGGACGCCGAAGATTTGGCGGGTTATAGGTGCAAACTCTATTGACTTACTTGCTTCCAGTTTGAGTGTTAATTGCACAAAATATTTTTCTACTTTATACCATTGGTCAGAAGAAGCATCATTCATTTTAGACCTCACGTGCTGCTTGCAACTTCAAAAACATATGAAATGTGAGCACTGGGTCGAGTTTTCAAATGCTATAACATGCAACTCTGTGGATCCTATATATGCTTACCTATTCAGTAAGTTATTCAGAGTTTAACTGAGAATTACTGAAAATGTTTGATTTTACCTTGGCAATAAACTTCCAATATCTCTGTGTTGGGTGCCATAATATCTAACTTAGATTTCAACCTGTTAACCATTATAAAAGTGTCTAAATTTTGGCTGGAATAATTTATGCAAAATGAAGTCATGCTTGAAAGGGTTATAAGAAAGTTTCTGTATTTGGAGGGTGTCCACTTTCTATATTTGTGTAGCCCAGAAATTTGTGCTCAAGGTTTCAACACAATATAGGCAAGCAAAGTGTGCAAGAGAACATGGATCCTTTAACCTTGGGGCTTGCCCCACAAGGTATCATTCTATGCTTCTCACTCTATGCATCTCAAAAAGTTCCCAGTACTTTTTGCATGTATAAATCTGGGGAAAATATTTAGGGGGGACGTTTTCGGGCTATAAATTGAATTTGGGGAAAGGTGAGTATTTTGTGGTGTCTTTGTGGTGTGGCTTGGAGTGGGGGGGTTGTTGTTTTGGGTGGCTACAACCCCCATTTCATGAAATTTGGGAATGCAGGTGCCTCGGCATTGGGTGTGGCTTTGCAAGCTGAACTTCACGTGTCTGGTTGGGAGGGTGAAAACAGATTTATTAAGGTGGGACAGTCTTCCCCTGTTGCCGGCAGTTAAGGTGAATATTTTGCCATGGTTTCTATTCTTCTTTCAGTGGCTGCCGGTCTTTTGCCATATTTAAGGTGGGGAGGGCTTTTGGTACGTGCAGCTGCGGGACTTTGCTCGCAAGGTTGATCTGACCATTCTGATAGTGTCTTCCTCCTCATTGTTGAAGAATGTGCTGTTGGTAATAGGGTTGGAGGGTGAGGTCATCTCGCCGATTTATGGGAGGATTTTGGAGGAGGATAAGGTGCCCATGGAGGGGATTAAGGTCAAGAGCGACGAGGAGTTGGGGGTGGCGCTGGAGGATGGACTTTGGTGTGACATGCTACGGAGGGTGAATGCCTCGATGTCATGCGCGAGGCTGGGGTTGATACAGTTGAAGGTGGCGCACAGGGTGCATGTGACGAAGTCAAGGATGAGCTGGCTGTTTAAAGGGGTAGAGGATACTTGCCGACGACGTGAGAGGGGCCTGGCTAATCATGTGCACATGTTCTGATCCTGCCCGAAGTTGGGGAAATTTTGGGGGTTGATTTTAAGCGCCATGTCGATGATCTTGCATGTGGAGTGGGAGCCGGGTCCCCTGGGGACCATATTCGGGTTTCGGGCCTGCTAGGGTTCCAGCCGGGAGTGTGGACCGACGTTTTGGCCTTTGCCTAACAGGTGGGTTCTGTTGGGATGGAAGTCAGCTTCTCCTCCCTGTGCCTTGGCATGGCTGGAGGATTTAATGGAGTTTCTGCATTTAGAGAAGGTGAAATATGCCCTAAGGTGGGCAAATGAGGGGTTCCATAAGAAATGGAGTTTGTTCATTTTGCATTTTGGAGAGCTAGTTACTGTCAACTGTTGGGGGTTTGGGGGGCAGGGGAGGGGGAGTTGGTGCAAGGTTGATTGAATTTAGGGGTGTCATGTTTTTGTCCCAGACGGACCTGCAATTGTCCCCGTCAAGCACATCTTACTGTATGGAGCCCAACATTGTGCGCTGCCATGGGATTTGAAGGTGTACACTTCCAAAATACAGCAGTTGAGCATCAAGGACAGCATCATCTTGTGGGGAACACATGTGGTGATTCTGGAACAAGGACATGGTCTGCTCTTATAAGATCTCCACAACGGACACCCTCGGGTGTCATAGATGAAGATGCTGGTCTGCAGATATGTTTGGTGGCCAGATATCGACGCAGAATTAGAAAGGTTGGCCCAATGTTGCACACCATGCCAGGAGTACCAAACTCTCCCTCCTGGCGACGTCATTCTACCCATGGGACTGGCCAGGTCGACCGTGGTCCCACCTTCATATCAACTTCATGGGACCTTTCCAGGGAGCAATGTTTCTTCTCATCATAGACACTCACTCTAAGTGGATGGAGGTCCACAGAGAGCAGGCGACAGCTGCTCCGGCCACTGTCAAAAGGTTGCGTCAAACGTACAGCACACTCAGGATTGCTAGTTTCTGACAACGGGACAGAATTTGCAAGTACGGAATTTGTGTCATTCATGTCCACGACCGGCACTTGCCACGTACTCGCCACCCCGTACCACCCGGTGTCAAATGAACTAGGGGAGTAGGCGGTTCAAACATTTAAACTAGGGATGAAGAAAAAGACCTCGGGTTCCTGCTGGGAGACTCGACTGAAACGCTTCGTAATTTGTTCACGCACGACACGGCATGCCACGATGGGATTCACACCAGCCGTGTTTGTTGATGCATCGCCGCCTCTACACCAGTCTGAGTTAGGTCATCCCAGGCAATGTCGGAAGATCCGCCATGGGCTAGACAAAACCAGTGTGCGCCGTAGCGCACGATCTCCCCCCGGTGATCTTGTGCATGTCCGGAATTTTGGTGAAGGGGACACATGGATCCCGGCCGTCATGTTGGCGGAGACTGGATCGGTTTTGTATTGGGTACGGGTACAGGGCCATGAATCCAATCGGCACATGGACCATCTACGCAGTGTACTGCCGACATCCCAGATCCAGAAGTCCCAGTGTGGAACCTTCTCCCGCCTTTGTTGCCGCTACTTCCTCCGCTGCTCCCGCTGGTGCTGGCGGTCGAGAGTCAACATTTCGAGATCGATAATATTTAGCTTCAATAACAATCTGAATTTGACACAAATTGAATTGTTTATTCTGCAAAAGATGGCCTCTTTTTGCTCATTTAATTTTTTCACTGTACCAGAATACCCAGATACTACAATTACCAGAAAGGGTGAAATAGTTCATATTGCAACATAAAATAATTTCTAATCAATTTCGTGTGATGTGAGTTTGAATAAATGTTTTCTAACCTATCTGTTATTAGCTGGGCTAAAATGCATTGAAAGTGGCATAATTATGGCAGAAAATTTGAATGGGATTTTCATCCATGTCAATTCCTCCCTTTCCAAAAGGGATTAATGGATATACGGATGCAGAGTTATAATTTTTCAAGGTTTTATAAGAAAATAGTAGAAGGAAAGTCATGTCATATTCTGCACCTTTGGAGACTCTTTGGAAGCAGCAGTATTCATCTTCCAGTAAGGATAGCAAATGGAAATCATCCTAATCTAAGGTTGAGGCATAAATGCAGCTCACAGATTCAATCTATTATCCAAAAGTGAGTATGTCACAAGTGAGGGAAACAGGAGAAAAATATTGTTATTTTATGAATATGATACTTGAGTCAATCAGGTACATGTGTGACCCTTTGAAGTATGACAGATATGCCTGATGCAATGCTTTTATAATCTTCATATAGATTTTTAAAACTCTGGCAAGACTACCAGTCCTGTGTGTAATTTTCGTCATTTTAATAGGGTCAGATGTTTATTGCTTTACGCATTTCCCCCTTCTAACACTTGACAAAATGGTAAAAACATAAAATTTGCTCTTTTGGACCACAAATGACACTGTAATCATTTAAATAAGTTAAATGATACACCTATACTGGGTGATTGGAGCTGTCAGTGTTGGAGGCTGTTCGATTCACAGCATGCGCTGAGATCGATTAATCTTTATCCGGTCACCCTGACGAAAGCATTTTTCACTCTGGTGTCTTTCCTTATGATACTTCTAGTGTCTTCCATAAAGCTACAAACTCGGGTCTTACAGAACATTTCAAACACCATCGCTCCAGTGTTAACTAACGGATCTGAATTCTGTTCAGTATAGTCCTAACAAAATCATTAAATAATTGTAGTCCATATAAATGATCCATTCTCTTGGTACTGCACTTTTAAGAAGTGCCCCTAATGTCTCCTGCTCCAGTCCGAAGGCTCGCCTTCATTTTCTGTAAGGGAAAACTGTCATACCTCACAGGGTGGCACATAACCATCTGCAGAGAACCCACGCCGATGGTGACCCCGTCAACATGTATACCTTAGCTGTTACGAGGAGCTAGATGTTGATTTTGCCAAAGCAGCACACGTGAAACAGCAGATAGAAAACGATGAACAAGGTTTATTAATAACACAATAATAACATTTATGGCGGAGACGGTGGCATAGTGGTATTGTCACTGGACTATAATCCAGAAGCCCAGGATAATGATCTGGGGACCCGTGTTCGAATCCCACCATGGCAGCTGATACTCAACCACTAAATAGAATATCGAGAGTTAAAAGTCTAATCATGACTGTGAAGCCATTGTCGATTGTCGGAAAAACCCACCTGATTCACTAATGTCCTTTAGGGAAGGAAATCTGCCATCCTTGCCTGGCCTGGCCTCCATGTGACTCCAGGTCCACAGCAATGTGGTTGACTCTTAACTGTCCTCAAGGGCAATTAGGGATGGGCAATAAACGCTGGCACAGCCTGCGACACATCCCATGAACGAATAAAAAACACAATCACAAAATCCACTCCCCGAAGGGTCTCTCCCCCCAACTTGCAGCCAGGAATATTATCAATATGCCATAGGAAATATAACTTTTGGCCTTTGTGGGACTTCATGAATTTTAAGCTTCATCCTAAACAGTGATTCAAGATGGCCACAGTCAGATTCAGAGGGAGGCTCATGTCCTGATAGGACGTATCAAAAGGTTTTCTGCCCTTATATTAATCTTCTTTAAAATAATACACAAAATATAGAAAACAAATTCTCAAACTTTCAAATTAATGGTGCTATCATGCAAGTAGCAAATTTATGTGCTTCTGACATGCTTCTAACACCATTAATATACTGTCAGCCTTCTCAAATCCATAAACCATGATCCTAAAACAGTAGGAAAGTAAACATTAAGCAAGCTTTATTGAACAGCCAGGTTACACAGAAAGAAAAAGAAAAACCCTATCGGAATGGGTGCTATCTACCTGCTTCACAAGATTTACAACCCTTGTTATGTCTCGCAGGATCTAACGAGATCTCGTGAAGCATCGCGTACTGGAACTCGCCCTCAGTGGGCGTGATCCAGATTTGTATATTCAAGTGTGTAGTTAGTCTCACTTGAATATGTCTGCCCCAGAATTACCCAAGACGTGGGATCGAATGACTTTGTCTTGGAGATTCTGCCATGGCTCCGTTTAGTACTGGTTTCCACAATCAGAGACCAGGTATTACAGCACCTGGGGGAGGCGTGTCTTCCAGGCGATTGGAGGCTCCCGGGTGGTCGAGCTCTAGACAGGGTGGCACCTTTGCACAGCCAGCCTGGCACCCTCGCAGTGCCACATGGGCACTTTGGTAGTGCCACTTGGGTGTTAGGCTGGCAGTGCCAATGTATCCAGGTGACATTTTGCCCATGCCGGGGATCGAGCCCAGGGTGCCCTGCTCTTATGAGGTGGGGTGCGGAGGGCACGAGGACTCACTAATTAATAAACTGGGGTGTTGGAATGGGTGTCCGGAGGAGGGGATGAACAGATCAGTGGCCATTTTAAAATGCTGTCTCAATCTATTCCTGTACTGGCGAGCTAAGCTCGTTGTGCAGGAAATGAGTCGACATGTGGCCTCCGGGGAGTTCCTGACTCTTGCAGCGCCGGGAAACACCCCACTAAACATGCCCAAAACGGGACTGTTGTTTTTCCATTAAATCGTACCTAATGTCTGAAAGCAGATTCCAGTGCTTTATAACTTTCTCCAAATGGGATTTGAATGCCGCATAAACAAACTGGAGGAAAGCCATAGTTAGAACAAAGTCTCTTCCAGGACTCCTTGATCCTCTCAAACTACATTAAGCGGTGTTGTATGCATTGACAGTGATTACTGTCTAACAGTAGACATCTTTTAGATTTTAATTGATGAAATGATGGCAACAAGTCAGTGTTGCTCACCTGTTACTGAAAGGAGTCTCTTGCCCGTTTAGGTGAAGATCAAATTGGATACATCAAATTACCCTGTTATCAATTAATATTTGAAGTAACAAGCGTAACCTTTTTGGTCGTCAGTCTCGGTTTATATAACCTAATTTACTGGTATATCTATTCTATATGCTGATTATTTTACCTCTTACAGAATCAGTAATCATTGCTCTGCCAAAAGTAACTTGCAAATTCTTCCTTCCCTTTAATTGAACCTGTGCTGTATATGTACATGTTGAATTTTAAAGGGGAAGCTTTATCTGTGGAGGGGAGTCATTACAGTATAAAACACGTTTAACCTTGATGCAACTGGAGTTTTCACACACCACTCAGTTCTCTAATAAATTTGAAAACCACATATGTGGAAAGGTACATACATGAGATTGAAAGGGAAAGATGACATCTGGTGGGAGGGGAAAGAGACATTGATGTTAAGGCTGTCTGTCAGGTAATCTTGCATTGTATGTATTCCATGTCGATTGGGACTTCCATTTCACATTGTAAAGCAATAACAGCTGAAGGGTTTCCTGTCTGGAATGACCATGACGTCCACTATTTCCATCTCCCCATCACTGCTACCAAATATTTGAACGGAAAAAAATGTTTAAAAAGAGAAAAAAGCGATTTTGGAGTGCAAGTGAATTATTCATTTTGACAATTAATATGAACAATAATCTATTAACATTCTTCTTTGAGTGATATTTTTAATGTTATCCTCCAAAAATGACATGCTGTGAGTTAAAATGGTACTTAAGCTAGTCTGCATTGATGAGGCACAGTGACGTTGTGGTTAGTACTGCTGCCTCACAACGCTAATGGTTCGATCCCGACCCCGGGTCACTGTGCGGAGTTTGCACATTCTTCCCGTGCTTGCATGGGTCTCACCCCCACAACCCAAAGATGTGCAGGTGAGGTGGATTGACCACGCTAAATTGCCCCTTAATTGGAAAAAACGAATTGTGTATTGTAAATTTATAAAAACAAAAAAAAAGCTGGTCTGCATAGCATTGCAAAGCCTGTTACGATTTCAGATATTAGGTAACTCCAGTCAACGGGAATAGATTACCTTACTCTCCAGCTAATATTCTGATTTCCTTTGAATTGTATCAAAAACTGTAATGTTTACAGGTGCAGATTCACTCTATGGGGGAGATCAGTAACTGAACACTGCAGCACCATCACATTAGCAGAATAATTAATTGGATTAGACATAAAGAATTGACTTCAATTGACCTTTATTCACTGTTCTCCTTTGAAAGTGTACAAAAGGCACAGCCACGTGGATACTAATGATGTCACTATGCTCTCTGGAGGTGGTCTGCATTCCCGCCGAAACAGCAAGCTAATAAAGGCTTGACTAGACCTCGTGATTGACCAAGCCAATCAGTCATATTGCACTAAGTCAGTATCCAGAAAACATCTTCTCATGAACAGTTTTTTTAAAAGGAAAAAAGTGCTGTTTCCTAATGTGCAATCTTTCTACTTTTTCTAAATAATGGCAACGCAACACGAGCATTTCACACAAGCTTCAGCCAATAGTTAAACGCATTTGCACAATGACTTAATTTCTGCAGTCAGTGCTCCCTCCTGACTGATTTGAGAATGGTGAGTGTATTTTATGTATTGCTTTTAGTTAAGGAATTAGTTGAAGAATTAAAGTCCTACGTACATCATCTTTGCCAATGGAAGGCAAAGCTAACAGTTGAATTTCAAATTCTTTTGGATAAGATATCCATCTTTCAGGCTGTGTCTGCCCTCCTAGTTGCATGTGAAAGATTCCATGGCACATTTCCAAAACGAGCAGACAATCTCCCTCAGTGTCTGTCTTAACCAATAGTTGTCCGTCAACCTGTATAATTAAAACTGCTTAATTGGTCATTTGTCGTCTTGCTGTTTGTGAGGCCTTGCTATGTGCAAATTGATTCCTGTGTTTCCTACATTGTAACAGTGATTGCATTTCAAAACTATTTTAAATGGTCTTGAAGCACTTGGGGCCTCCTAACGCTGGGGAGGTGCAATATAAATGCACATTCTTGAAGCTAAATACAACAACCATATTCGATTAAAAAGAGAATTTCTACAGTCCTGATATTTTCTGTCTTCAAAAAGTTAAATAAATTACATGATACCAAATCTCATTTATTGGATTGTGTGCTGAAGTTACAGTAAATACATCTTCAATCGTTCTCTTTGCGCACTATCTTTTTTTGTAACTTTATTTATGATAAAAAGTTTTAACAATGTGCTACAGAGGAAACCTTAGCTCGAAGCTAAAATTAGCACGTTTTTAAGCAAAGCAAACACAGTTTGGACTGAGTTCAAGTTCTATCAGAATGTTAAATAGGCTGTTACGTTTTGGATGCTATGATTAATACATGATTAAACAAACATCCAACAGCTTTTCCAACAGCATATCACTTATTTCCATTCATTTCATTGGAATTTTTGACACTTGCAATTCCTCCCTGCCACTAACCTTGCTACTGGAAAGATTTATTGGAGGTTAATTAAATCCATCATCAAAACAACGAGAAGCCAATGAGGCATATAATCACTGAAATAGTAAATTAAATGATGCAATTGTTTTGCCTTCCATCATTCAACGGGAGGGCAGGGGCTATGTTATCAATGCAGCTGACTGTATTGTTTCACAACTGGCGTGAGGAGCTTCCAGCCCCCAGAGAATCTGGATGCATGTGGTCATAAACCAGATTTTAATTTGCACAAACAGAGGGGATTAAACTGTATCAGCTCCAGGGTCCTACAAAGCTTCATTATCTGGGAAGATGACACTGTTAAAGAATAAAAGAGAGGTTATTCCCAGCTGGAATTAACAGCTCCACCTATTTGAGATGTAAATTAATACAAACAGGGTAACTGAGTGGAACAGAAAAGCCAGGACTTTGATCTAATTTGCCAAAGCACTGAGCATAATTAAAACATACGCAGACTGAATGCAGTTATCTTGCATTTTTAATAGGCTGTAGCATCATTAATGTAATTAATAATAACATGTTTAAAAGTAGCTGCTGCTGTCAGTGCGAGCATGTGCCTGAATAGCAGCAACTGGCAGCTGTGGGTTTCAGCTGGCATGGCTTGACATGGAGAGACACTGGTACCAGTAGCGCTCGTCACTGATCGGGGAGCCTGGCGCTAGATGCTGCCACACCTGCCATTCATCACAGAGTCGACACTGATGATGATTGATGGGGGTTTGGAAGCTCAGAGCTTTTCTTGCCAGGGACTGGCTGTTACTCTTGCAGAGTCACCAGCTGTGCCTTGTTGCCAGGCGTTTTGGAGATGAGACTCATTTCTCCCGAGCTTTATCTTAATCAGGCTGTCATATTCTCAAATTTAATTAAGACTTTGTAAAAGGAGTCACTGAGCCAGCTCTATTTTGAATGTTCATCATGATAAAAAAGGCAGGAAAGGCAATTTAAGTATAAGTCGTGGCATTGTCAATGACAATGCTGGTTTGGATAGCACACTGCAAAGATCACTTTTCTTTCTGATGAGTCACAAGTACTAATTATGAAAAGTCAGTTTTTCTTTTTTTTTATAAACCCTTTTAGTCCCCGAACTGAAACGTGACCATGCAGTCTGGCACTTTAACACTGTATTACTAACTCAATGCATTTCTATTATCGTGAGTAGATCATGTAATGAAATCCTTCTGAAATCGCAAGAGACAAGTGTTGCAGATATGTTATGCAGTGCAGTGAGAGTACGCTAACAGCCTGCTGACTTACTGGCCACTCGATTGATATTTTTTAAAGACCAAAGCAAATAACTTCTCCAAAAGAAAACGCTGCAAAATAAACATTGGGCCACATATTCCCAAGGTTTGTCCAGGCATTGTATTTTAGCCAGAGGTGAAAGAGGTAAAATTAATCAAGACCTCAAACAGTTCAATCTTTGTCCAGCAAGCAGGTATTAATTATAGTATGGTGTCAATCTATTACTGGTCAAGTGCAGCTTATTGCTGTGCTAATTGATCCTTTTTAAAGAATAATGGTTATTCAAAAGTCCTATGTTGTGCTAATTGATTCTTCTGACAATAACTGCAGTTCTGTGGAAATACATGACCCCAGTTCAGTTTGCTTATCCTCCTCAGATTTATCTCTGACAAGACTTTTTTTTTTGTTTGTTTGTCTTTTAAGAGTAAGCACTGGAATTTTATTCCTTCCAAAATCTCAAAGTGCGCTGCTTCTTTTTGCTTGTCCGCAAGTTGGTTTAACTAACATCTGTTTCCAGATGAAATCGGGTGGGCTCCGGCTGTATCCATCCTCGGAGCCCTCATCTTATCCCACACCATTGTTCCCAATTTCATGCTATCAGAGAGGCCGCATGTTTTCCTCCGCCAAGTTGACAGAGGCATAAAAGCCGAGGAGCAGGGTCACATTTAGAGGGATGGGCATGAAAAATTGGTAAAATGTATCAGAAGCCCACCCACTGGATGGTTGCTCAGAGCAGCTCGGGTTTAGATTGAACAATCCCAGTTTTTAAAATTCATTTCTGGGTGCACGCAGCGAATTCACACTGTCAGCCTTCTTGCTTAAAAATAATGGCTGACAGAACAGTTTTCCTTTTGAAATGTTTGATTGAAATGTTGCAACAAAATAAAAGAGCCCAGGCAATTGAATGAATCTGCGCAGTTCACCACATGCCTTTCTCTTTTCAAATTTCAATGTTCTTCACAGTTATGACCCAAATTCAATTGGTTGTGAGTAAATTGTTGATGTGATATTTTAAAGGGTCGAATTGAGCTTATGTTGCTGCTCCTTTCAGCTAAGTTTAAAAAAAAACCAGTTTTTGGAGATCTTTATTCCTGTTCCCAATATCAGACGTTGGCACTTAAAAAAAATAAAATACTGAATTATTGGACGCAATGTCACCTCCAAAACACCGTGCTCCAGTTTGACAAACATTCTCGTGCATTGCTAAATATACCTGACCATTGAACATCCAAATTCATGCATTGCTGAAAACTTTTTTGACAAGTGCCATCGCCGTCATTAGAATTTATTTTTTAAGGCAAAACTGGGAGAACAGCTCTGCTGAAGAAATGGAGTGCTTTATCCTTCACTTCATAGACGTGTCATGCATTTTGTATGTTAAACAGTCTCATGGACATCTGTCATGATTGGTTTTAATCTGCTAGCTAAAAGTCTGGATTTAATCTTGCATTACACCTCTTTGTACTGCAGTCAGTAAGTGACAGTACTGCCTTGAAACAATGACTGTACTCATTCCATCCAATATGCCATGTGGTAAACCCTTTTTCTAGACCAGTTCTTTAGAAAAGAATACAAGACAATGAAGCATCTGGTGGGCTTTTCCTGTTTCTAAGTTTTTTTGTTCGTAATTCTACTCAGCCAGGCCGCACATTTCTCCCTTGATGCTACTCACCGAGACAGGGTGTGTCAACCTAGTGGTGAGGGGTCAACAGGCCAAAGTGATGAATTTTTATGCTGCTGTTTCTTGTGTTTCTGCTCAGTCACAATTTTCTGCTCGCTGTGCTCATGCTGAAAGGAATCACAGTGAGCAATTTGTCCTTCTGAGCAGGGAATTGGATGGCAGATGAGTTAAAAAGTGGAAATCACATTGAGCAGAAGAATACACAAATGTCTTCCTGTGGAGAAACAGAATACTGCTGTCAGTGCTTAACACAAGAAGTACATTGGAGATTTGTGGCCCTCAATCATACTGGATTGACAAATGAATTTATTGGCACTTTTTAAATATTGAAAAGGAAATAGCACTTTAACAGACGTCGAGCAGTTTTGGAGATGAGCTCCAGATGTTTGACTGAAGGAAAGCATCACCATATTAGTGCCTCAACTATAGAACATCGCTCATTTGTTCAAATCATTGCGCCTTAGTAACGTGGACCCGTAGAAATCTAATAGTTAATCATTTATTTCAGATTTTCTTTGCTGAAGCAATCTTCTACAGGCTAGGTTGTAGTGAATTTGCAGAGAGGTGCTGCAGTCTCTGATCTATCTTTCTGTGCAACCAGCCATTTGCCTTTGATCTCATATGGGTTTTTAAGTTTTCAAGTGGTCATTCTTCAGTCTCTTTGCATTTCAATGCCTCCTTGAATGTTCTTGATTAAACATATTATTCTTGAAATAAATTAAGTCACTGGTATGGCTCCATGCACTGTTCATTTTTTCTGGTTAATCTGGACCCCTTATTCATCTCCTAAAGGTTGTAGGTTCATAATGCACTTTAATGATGGCAAAATATATTTTCGCTGGAGAAATTCTCCCTTCATCGACTCTATAACAATTTTAAACCCAAAGTGCAGCTATTTTAAATCGATTTTATTTGCTGAAACATTGTTTTGGTAACAAATTTTGTGAGCCTCTCCAGACAATTATTGATGCACTCTCCCGCCGCGATCCACTGGCCTCGCTGTATCCCAACTTGGGATGGAACGGGATCCAGATTTGCATCTATTCAAGTGTGCAGTCAGGCTCATTTGAATATGCTCATGTGGGAGTTACCCAAGGTGTGGGATTTAATGCCCTGGGAGACCTGAGCGAGTGCCGTTTAGCACTGGTCTCCACCAAAGTGGACCAGGTGTACCAGCACATGCGGGTGGGTCTCCCAGGCGATCGGGGGCCTTGGATGGTCAGGCTCTGGGAATGGTGGTAACCTAGCACCCTTGATGCCACCTGGGCTCTATGGTACTGGCATCCTGGCACTACCAGGTTGGCAGTGCCCAGGTGCCATTGGGCCAGGGATCAGGCCTGGTGGTGCCCTGCGCGTATGAGGTGGGGCAATGGCTCAAGGACCCCCTCATTAATAATTTGGAGGGTCATGAGGTCATGATGATGATGGGGGGGGGGGGGGGTGGTTCAGAGGTAGGGGCGTGAGCTCTTCCTTCACTGGAGAGCGGAGATTGTTACTGCAGGAAAGGGCTAAATGCAGTCTCAGCAGGGCGATCCTCGCTGAGGCCCAGAAATGAAGCAGAGATCCATTTCATAGCAAGGTCATTCTCAGCGCTACCAGTGCCGTGAAACACCCGGCTAAACACACCCTACACGGTGCTCTGTTTCATTTCCCTTAAACCGTGCCCTATATTTCTAAATGTAGTTATGCAGCTTTGAAATTTTTAATTGATCTACGTAAATATGTTCATTCGAATTGGAAGTACGTTGACAATAACACAATGTAATTTTTAAATATAGGGAAAAACACAAGCTAACATCTTATGCATTGCTGTTGTATATTATCCAAAAGGTTCACGTTTATACCAGCACCTTTGGGACAAACTTGTTTTATTAGCCCCTTTAGAAAATCACCCCTAAATGAAATGAGTACATAAACATCCTGTGTAATTACCAGCCACAATCTCTTTTAGTACGAATGCCATAAAAACACTTGATAAAACCAGTGGTGCAGAGAGTTACCCCAGTTGTGATTAAGTCAGAGACTAACACGAAAATCTTTTGTGGGTCTGATCTCTGCTGTATAATCCAATATTTGAAAGGCAGCTAATGCAGATTTGGAGAAGGGAAACAGGCTGTAAAAGGAAATGAAGCTAACCTGAGATCGGTTTTGAATTTAGTTAGTTTAGAAGGCATGAGAGGAATGGATTCTTTATTTTGATCAGCAGATTTTTGTTAATCAGAGAAGCGTTAAATCAGTTTGATAGCGTGGCACTCCAGGTTCTCAGGAGATGCTTTAAAATCATGACTTTGTTGAATTGTGCCCGCGTAGAGGTTGGTACAATGACTTTTGACAGTGACAGTAACTCTGCCTTGTCCTTTGCAATGTGTTTTACCCATTCACTTTGGAAAGCAGCTTAAGCGCACTTAAGTGCATTAGCATTTGGATGCTTGGACCATATTGACCCTTGATTGGAAAGTTTAAATGACTGAAAGATGGACCGATTTGTTAGGGCTTTAGAAAGCTGGAGGTTTCTGCTTTGGTTTGTTCTGGTACTTGTTCTAATGTGGTGCAGTATTTAAAGACGACCAGGCTGATTTGTGACATACGAGTCTAAAGGGTTCTTTGCCTTGATGTGATTAACTAATCTGTGCTTTGAATTTAAAACTCTGAGCCAGTTGTGTTCAGTATGGGAACCAGCTCTGCTGTGGATTATGTCATTCAAACACAGATGGTAAACTGTTCCCTGACCAAAAGGGGAGAAAAAAAGGGCAGCGAGGAATGATTTGGTTCGAGTAGTCAGTGGTGTGTGGCCGGATCATTTTTGCATGCTAGGATTTTGAAAAACATTTTACAGCCCATTGATTAGATATTGATGTATTTTAATGGCTTCAGCACACATTGGCTGTATTTGATTTTTGTTCATATTTTAGTGGTTTATCAACTTGACAGTGCAATGAACAAGTAGTCTCGCTGCAATTTAGGTGACAGGAAATTGTTCATTATTCATCCTGTTGCTTGGCCATAATTGAGCCAGTAGGTAGCCATTAGTATTTACTGTACTCAATTATTACCACGTTCTGTCGTTCACCATAGCTTTTGGTATAACTGATTCCTATAGTTTCATCGGGAATGAAGCTTCCTATTAAACCTCCCCTTATGTACCCATCAATTACATATTTTCAGATCTAGAAGCGTATTAAAAAGAAACCCAATGTTTTATTGCATTGCAAGGCACTTATTCACACCTGATCTGTTGTTCTAAAAAGGTGGAAAAAGATCACAGACTTCAGCACCTCTCTGCAAATTCACTACAACCTAGCCTGGATGTCATTAAAAATTACTTCCGAACAGCA
Organism: Scyliorhinus canicula; assembly: GCF_902713615.1. Lineage (NCBI taxonomy): Eukaryota > Metazoa > Chordata > Chondrichthyes > Carcharhiniformes > Scyliorhinidae > Scyliorhinus > Scyliorhinus canicula. The sequence goes on from NC_052161.1 coordinate 49,034,485, forward strand.
CGGTGGTGCAGTTGTTAGCATTGCTGCCTCACGGCGCCGAGATCCAGTGTTCGAACCCGGCCCTGGGTCACTGTCAGTGTGGAGTTTGCACATTCTCCCCGTGACTGTGAGGGTCACACCCCCACAACCCAAAGATGTACAGGATAGGTCGATTGGTCACGCTAAATTGCCCCTTAATTAGGAAAAAAATAATTGGGTACTCTAAATTTTAATAAAAATTGCTTTAGGAAAGAAGATCCTAAATAAGATATTAACTATTAGATTTCTACTGGTCCACTTTATGAAGGAACAGTTATTTGAATGAATGAACTATGCGCTATGTTCTAACTATGGTCAATATTGTGATGAAAATGCTGCCATTATTTATTTAAAAAACATTAAATATAAACAGGAAATAGTAGGGATTTATGAACATGCCATTATTTATTTAAATAATCGATTATCCAGACAGTCAAGTCTTCTCACATTATTATTTCCCCAGACAGGAGGTAAGAAACTAAATCATCCCAGTCACCCGTTGACACAGGCTGGCCAATCTCAATGGCAGCCACAGAGGAGAGTTCAGTCTTCCCAGACACAGCAAGAGGACTGTCAATCCTCTGGGACAGCCAGACTCTTTCAAATTCCACCTAAGTAAGACCTTGGTCTTTCGATGGCAAGATTTCTCCACTTATCCAACTTTGTTACGGTGATGTTGACATTTCTTGTCATAACAAATATGTTTTAGAAACATTTCCTTTGAGCATGGCAGCGCACCAGAAGACAGCGTTGTTACGGATGGAATTTGATATACAGTTCTTTTGTAGGATTTCTGCATGCAACAATAAGGAAAGTGACATAATGCAAACCTGTCACCAAGTGAGCTGGTCTATCAGCAGTAATAACCTCTGTGGTTATGGGCGATCAGTACCTTTGGTCATTTGATTCCACCGTGTGTATAGATCAAGGATCTGGCAACAGTTTGTGGCAATGAAATTGTTTGACTGTTTCAGAAACAGCCCCACAACAGCTGTGCCAAGTTTGTAATAGAACCCAGACACCCTTGGGGTGGAGTGCCCGGTGAACTTGTCAGAGGTGATACTTCCACTTGTTTTATTACTAGATTACTAGCAAGCTAAGAAAGGAGTGGGGGGGGGGGGGAGGGGTTTTGTGTGTGTGTGTGTGTGTGTGTCTGTGGGGGGTGGGTGTTCCGGCTCAAAGATGATGTCTCAAAGGAATAACTGTGGAGATCAGTACATGCAGTTAGATGAGGTGTAATAGCATCATGATTGGTGGAACCAGTCCTCTCAGGTATCCCTGGAAGCTATCGAAAATAGGTATCAGGCCATTAATTTGCTTATGTAGAGAACCAAATTTAGTCACATTAGGCAGAACTGCAACAGGGTTCTGAAGCAGCTGCTAACAATGGGGCTGGATTCTCCGCAGCCTCGCATTGAAATTGCGTTTTGCGCAGGGGCAGAGAATTTATGTTTACCCGGGAATCGTGCCCGGAGCCGCTCCTGTGATTCTGCGGTCCCCGCAGAATCACTCACGCGCGGATTACGCTGCGCGGCTGGAGGACCATTGACAGAGGCACCCCCCCAGCGATTCTCCGTGCAAAACTGCCCGTGTTCCCGACGCCGTTGTTCTAACCACGTATCGCTGGTCGGGAACCTCGGGTGGCGGCTGCGGACTCGGTCCGCGGTCCAAGTCCGCCATGGCGTATGGGGCGGCCACTGCAGGCTGCCGCCTTGCGCAAGCACGGACTCCCAACCAGAAGTGCAGGGGCCCGTATCCACGGCCAGGGCTGTGAGAAGCACTCTGGGGCCCTGCCAGCCTCCTGGAGGTAGGAGAATTGCTCTTGACTTTTTTAAGGAAAGTCAAGAGTGAAACGCCAGCGTTCTACGCCGGCGTGGGCACATAGCCCCATTTTTGGAGAATCCAGCCCAGGTTTCTTTTTCATATTTGTTCCCTCGGATCCATAGGGAGTGTTAGTTCTCTCCCAATTCTTCAATACATTGATTAATCTACCCCTGAAGCTGTTCCATCTCGCCTGCCAACACTTACTTATCACTTCTGTCAAATCAAGTGGCCTGAAAATTTGTCTTGTACAAATGGATAAGTGTCCTATGGCGAGAGTACAGTTTAGCTGCTTGCTGGGATCATGTAGCTGCACATTCCTGGGTCTCAGTTGGAGCATGTGCTACTTGTTTAGCACCAATTTCTGCACTGGAGATGGGACCAGGTGACTTTCTTCCCCATTATGTACAAAGACAGTAACTTGTACCCTTGCACTAAACACAGCGGAAGTCCCAGAGCGTTGCCATAATCTTGGTAGAGACCAGTAATGTGTCTTATTTTTGTAGAATCTGAAAACTTAGATATTTACTGAAAGAATGAAGCCACAAGGTTTGTGGTTTAAAGAATTTTACAAAAAGACTGCAGAACATGTATTTTCATAATGACATTATCAATATCTTCAATGGCTGGCGACATTAAAGATTTTTAAAGTACAGTAAACATTTATTTTCTAAAATGAACGTCTTATCACCAATTCCCTTCTACATCCTTTTGACCTACACACAAAATTCTGAACAGACACTTATCAAAATTCAGAGAATGGCTTTGAAGATTTGTCTCAGTGTTGAGATTTCTTTGACATTTTGCTTGCTTCTGCCAAAGTCTTCCTGTCAAATTTGCTCCAGCTGTCCCATAGCTGTCAAATCCCAGTTCAACACAAGCCTAGCTAGCTTCTTAAGTGTAGCCATCTCGGGTCAGAACTGGTTCTAATATTTCTTGATGTGGAGATGCCGGCGTTGGACTAGGGTGAGCACGGTAGGAAGTCTTACAACACCAGGTTAAAGTCCAACAGGTTTGTTTCAAATCACTAGCCTCATTCACCTGAGGAAGTAGCTGTGCTCCGAAAGCTCGTGATTCAAAATAAACCTGTTGGACTTTAACCTGGTGTTGTAAGACTTCTTACCAATATTTCTTAACTCTGGAGTCTTGTATCTAGAACTCGCGCGCTCTGTCTCTCACACACACACTCTCTCTCACTTGCTTTCTCCATTCGTCCCAGCTCGGTGATCCCACTGCTAGGAATCCTTCAGTTAATGGATGTTTAAACAATTTTAGCACACTGCACTTCAAATGCGCTCTGCTGGAAAAAGATTTTCCAAGTTATGCAACCAGATTGTCCCAAAACCAAAAACCTTACTGGAGATCCCACCACACCCACAATCTACTCAACCAGATAATTAACTTTATATTGACCCTTTTTCATTCTATTGCTTATCTTCCATATAAGCAGGAAGCTGGTCACATGATCATTAATGTGAAGCCAAGTACTTTACTGGGAATCAGATCCTAGAGAAACCTAAATAAAAGAAAAATACTGCAGATGCTGGAAACTTGAAATAAAAACAGAAACCAGCAGAGAACGTAAAATATATCCCCCCCCCCCCCCCCCCCCCCCCCCACCACCACCACCAGAGGAGCATGGGCAATTACAGCATATCAAATAATTTATATTCTGGCTCACCAAACTGAAGTAAAAATGTTCTTAAACCTTTGTTGGGTGATTGTAACTGAAGTGTTTCCAGCTGAATCGACAAATGCACTTTTGCGACTGAACTTAAACACAAGAATTCCACGTGGAACAGTCACTTCTATAATTTACATTTAAAACCGATCAGTTGACGGTGTTGTGAAATTAAAAGCATGTGAGATCAATGCTTAATTAATGTTTTATTACGTTGCTTTTGGTCATTCCGTGACAAATATTGAAAATGTAGCAGGAAGACCAAACCTGCTTGATATTTATTTGTTGCACATTCTTTAACAACTCTTGTTTTACTGTGTTTAGTCACTGTGTGCATCAGCAACAATGCAAACTATCCGAGCAGCAGACACCAATCAAATTAACAAGCTAATTTTCCGTGAATCGAAGAATGATCGGAAGGTACGTCTTACCTGCAGTGGGAATATTTGTTCTGTGCCCTCGTCTGTGTGATGTGGAAATTGAATTTCCGTGTTTTTCATCTTTACAAAAGGTGGTGCTTCAACTAGAAAAGAAACTTTTCGATTACTTTAACCAAGATGTGTTTCGGCAAAACAATGGGGTTGAGGTGAGTATTACCTCTTACAGTGTGTGTTCCACAAACACCCATAAAGTCTCCAAACTTGAAAGCAGGAAAACAAAGCTTGTGTTAGCTTTTTGAAATTTGATTGGCTCGTTGTTAGCCTTCCTGACTCTATCTGTCTGACCATCCAAACTATTGACACCAGACAGGTTTATTGATGTTATGTTTGTTGTTACACAACTTTAGATAATCCAGCACCATGAAACTGCTTCTTGCAGCTTGCTTATTTAGTACATCTCTTTACCACGCTGACTTCAATAGAAACGGAAGTCAAGAAAGATGTCTCACGGCTGGCTAAATCAATATTCTCTGTTTAACACTTCATCCAAACTCACATTTGCTCCAGTCAGTCCACTGAACCTTGAGCTCAGAAAAATAACATATTTGGGACAAACAGCTCTATCCACAAACTTTCAAAATGTCACCGTCACATAATCTTCCTTATATTCTGAGGTTGTTGCCCATTGTTAACACCTTTGTGAACCTGTTCGGGGTGACAGATGTTCGGGACTTAACCTCCAAAACCTGTATTAAATCAGAATGTTTGGTCCAGGCTTCCATTCTGTAGCTGCACAACTGAGACCTCAGGAACCCTAAGAAATGCTCTGATATTCACAGAGGGGATAAGCAATGTTGAAACAGAAAATTCTGCCTTTCTTTTCAATCCCCTCAGTGAATTGAAGACCAAGTTTATTGAGGTATTCAATCCTTCAAATCAGTTCCCTTGGTGCCATTTGGAGGTGAACATTCTTTTTTTCACATCGGGATGAAAAACCAAAGTGTTCTCTGTTTCTTCGGAGACTTTTAGACTCAGTGCCTGGCTTTGAGATGCATTCTGTCAGATAGCTGGCCTCATATTCTTGTCCAAAAAATATATTCACTCCACCCCCACCCAACCCTTTGCCATTAATTCTCCTTCTTTCAGTCACAATCTGGCCGGAGACCTGTCTACCTACTTTTTTGTAAATGCTTTTATATTTTGAACACTACATTTGGTAAGGATAAATGCTTTGGTTATAATGTACAAGTCATGTTCCTCTCTGCCGATCCCACCCCCTTCATTCGTTGTTTCATGGTCCTTTCCTGGGCCCTTCACTATACAATAGGCAATTATCTGCTATTACATGTGGGCGGTGCCTCTTTTGTCATTTGGCCTCCCCCTTTTCTTCTCCCCTCTCCCTATCCTGTTTTAGGCATTTCTTTGGCGGTTCCTTTTCTCTGACGGCTGCCTCTGTATCGGCCATTTTCTTCCCCCCTCACCCTTTCCTGTCTGTTCCCTGTGGTCCTGTCAGCTCCCATACGTCCATCTATTTCCCCCCCCCCCATCCCTCGCCATCTCGCTGCTCTATTGGTTGTTGGTTTTGAACAGGCCCTAGAACAAGCTGGTGAATGGCCTCCATGCATTGTGGAAGCCATCCTCTGACCCTCGGGTGGTGAACGTGATCCTCTCCAAGTGGAGAAATTCCGATAGGTATGCCAGCCAGTCTGAAGCTGTGGGCGATGCTGATGATCGCCAGCCAAGCTAGGTTCTCCAGCGGGCGATTAGAGAAGCAAAGGCAAGGTCGTTGGCCATCTTCCCCATGAATAGTTCTGGCTGGCTCGATACCCCAAAGACTGCCCCTCATAGGGCACGGCTCCACCCTCGCTCCCACAACCTTGGACATTGCGTTGAAGAAGACTGACTAGAACCCGGAAATCTGGGGCATGCCCAGAGCATGTGGGTGTGGTTGGCTGGGTCTCCCCGGCACCATTCACATTTGTCCTCCACCCCTGGGAAGAACCTGCTCATTCAAGTTCTTGTCAGGTTTGCACTGTGCACCACTTTCAGCTGCCTGAAGAGGTGGAGTTGGCCATGCACAGTGCTTCACTTCAGAGTCCCCACTCTATTTCCTGTCCCGAGCTTTTCCTCCCGTTTTTCCCTTGTCTCATCAAGTGGGGAGCGCGTTATTCCTTATAGAGTCTTCCTTATAGGTCCAGCAGTTTCCCTTCCCCAGAGTGTCCAGTAACTCCTCTAGCATTGCGCTTTGGTGTTCATGGGTATGTTGGCGTCTCCTTGCGGAGAAGGTTTTTTTGACCTGCATATGTTGGAGTTCCTTCCCGTTTGGTAGTTCCAGTCTCTCCGTGAGTTCTTCTGAGGTCGCAACGACTTCCGCGAAAAAGTCCTGAACCGTCAGTGTCACCCCCTGTCCCGTCTCCACCTCTTAAAGGTGGCATCGAACATGGCTGGTGCAAACCTATGGTTGCTGCAGATGGAGGCCGTGATGCACACTTCTGTCAAACCGAAATGCTGATTCATCTGTTTCCACGTTCTAAGGGTAGCTTCCACCACTGGGCTTGTTGAATATTTTGCTGGTGGGGATGGGAGCGCTGCCACGGCGAGGGCCCGGAGGGTCGTTCCTGTACAGGAGGACTTCATCATCACCCATTTCGTGACTGGGTCCTTCACCCATCCCCTCACTCTTTCTGCCGTGGGTGCCCAGTGGTAGTATTGCAAGTTCGGAAGGGCCAGGATTCTTGGATTCTTCCTCCCTCCCACACAAACGTCATAATCATCTTCTGTATTGAATGGAAAAAGGCCTTGGGGAATTCGCTTTGGGCTATTTTAAATGGTAGTTCTGCCTCACCCCCCCCCCCCCCCCCCCCCCTCCTAATAACAGAATGCTCTCCCAATCCTAGTGGTGCTTCCAGCTCCCTTCATCTATCATCCCCCATGACTGGAATGTCCAGTCAATCAAGGAACCACTTCATCTCTGAGTCCACATCGGGATTTCGGAGGTTTATTATCTCCGGTAGGAGGCCTCAAATGCTTTGTTGACCATTTTTGGTTGGGCTACCAGTCAGCCTCTGCTGTCCTTCACCTGGGCTTTTTCCCTCGTGGCTGCCTGCTTTCTCAGCTGATGAGCCAGCAGGCAGCTAGCCACGTATCCATGCTCATAAAATATCCCCTGTATCTGGCAGAGTTGGTACATTGCCTTCCTGGTGGATAGCAGGTTAAAGTCCATTTGTAGCTTTTCCCCTCCGCCAGAAGCTTTACGGTAGGGGCCTGTCGACCACGCCGATGGAGTCGATCAGTTGTAGCTTAGCCGCCCTCTCCTCCCTGTCTCTACAAGCCTTATAGGCGATAATTTCTCCCCTAATCACAGCCTTCAGTGCCTCCCAGAACGTGGAAGATGAGACTTCCCCGTTCCGGTTGTTCATAATGTACTCACCTGTGGCCTGTGACATTTTCTAACAGAAGACCTTGTCGGCCAAGAGGGCCGTGTCCAACCTCCATGTGGGGGCGTTGTGCACGGCCCGTCTCCAACCTCACATCCATCGAGTGTGGGAGCCTGGTGGGAGATTACAATCGTGGAGTGTTCCGCTCTTGCTGTTTCTGGAAGCACCGATTTACCCACAATAGAGAAGTCGATGTGGGTATAAAACTTGTGTACTGGCAAGAAAAACGAGAATTCCTTCTCACTGGGTGCATGAACCGCCATGGGTCCACCACCGTCATCTGCTCCATAAACGTTCCCAGTTTCCCTAGTCATGCCTGTCATTTTGCCCGTTCTGGGGTTTGATCTGTCCATCAGTGGGTCCTGTACACAGTTAAAATCCCCCCCCCCATGATCAGTTGGTGCGTATTTATTTTGGGGATTTCTGCCATAGTCTTCTTTATAAATTCAGTGTCGTTCCAGTGAGCGCATACACATTCACCATGGCTACCGGTCCCCCATCTAGGACACTGCTGACCATGATGTATTGTCCTCCTTGGTCCATAGCCGTCCTCGCCCCAGTAAGCAGCGTCCTCTTACTTATCAGTCTGACTACCCACCCCTCACTCTACCCACCCCTCACTAGCCCTCGTCCCGTAGCAGGAATGGTTGGTCTGTCCCACCCAGCCCTTCCTTACCCGCAGTCATTCCTTCTCCTTCAGTCACACCTATGTGAACTTTTATACCTTTCAGGTGGGCAAAGGCTCTGGACATTTTCTTTTTTTTTTTAAATAATTTTTATTGAAACATTTTGAATTTATATAACAATAACACACCTTAGTAAAATACCAAAAATAACAATAATATTAACAATCATAAACATTCACCCCACCTCCATGAACAACACAGCATTTTAACAACAACGCAAATTAACACAATATAAAGTTACAGAATAGACACTACAATAAGCACCTTAAATTGGATGAGACTAAGCCTCGCACATGAGGAGGAAGAGTTGACTCTCTCCAAGGCATCCGCCCAAGTTCCGTCCTCTATCTGCTCCCCGAGTTCCTCCTCCCATTTAGCCTTCAGCTCCTCCACTGACGACTCCTCCACCTCCTGCATTACCTTATAGATGTAATCCTTCCCCTCTCCGACCCACACCCCTGAAAGCACTCTGTCCATCGTCCCCCGCGAGGGCAGCAAAGGGAACCCCTCTACCTGTCGCCTAGCAAACGCCTTTACCTGCAAGTATCTGAACATGTTCCCTTGGGGAAGGCCAAATTTATCTTACAGTTCCCCCAGGCCTGCAAACCTCCCGCCAATAAACAGGCCCCTGAATTTGATGATGCCCGCCCTTTCCCACCCCCTAAATCCCCCATCCTTGTTCCCCAGGATGAACCGATGGTTGCCACCCAATGTAGCCTCCATCGAGCCCCCTGTTTCCCCCCTATGCCGCCTCCACTGTCCCCAGATTCTTAGGGTCGCCGCCACAACCGGGCTCGTGGTAAACCTCTTAGGGGAGAGCGGCAACGGCGCCATTACCATGGCACCCAGGCTCGTACCTCTACATGACGCCATCTCCATTCTTTTCCACACCGCCCCTCCCCCCTCCATCACCCATTTATGCACCATTGACACATTGGCCGCCCAATAGTACCCCAGAAGGTTGGGCAGCGCCAGACCGCCTCTATCCCTCCCTTGCTCCAGGAACACCCTCTTCACTCTCGGAGTCCCATGCGCCCACACAAAGTTCAAAATACTGCTAGTCACTCTCCTAAAGAAGGCCCTGGGGATAAAGATGGGCAGGCACTGAAAGAGGAACAAGAACCTCGGAAGCACCGTCATTTTGATGGACTGTACCCTCCCTGCCAACGATAATGGCAGCATGTCCCACCTCTTGAACTCCTCCTCCATCTGATAAGAACATAAGAACTAGGAGCAGGAGTAGGCCATCTGGCCCCTCGAGCCTGCTCCGCCATTCAATGAGATCATGGCTGATCTTTTGTGGACTCAGCTCCACTTTCCGGCCCGAACACCATAACCCTTAATCCCTTTATTCTTCAAAAAACTATCTATCTTTACCTTAAAAACATGTAATGAAGGAGCCTCAATTGCTTCACTGGGCAAGGAATTCCATAGATTCACAACCCTTTGGGTGAAGAAGTTCCTCCTAAACTCAGTTCTAAATCTACTTCCCCTTATTTTGAGGCTATGCCCCCTAGTTCTGCTGTCACCCGCCAGTGGAAACAACCTGCCCGCATCTATCCTATCTATTCCCTTCATAATTTTAAATGTTTCTATAAGATCCCCCCTCATCCTTAAGTAGATCCTTGATCTACAAGTCTGGTGAAATTATGCTTGTGAAGAGTCCCCCAGTCCCTGGCCACCTGCACCCCCAGGTACCTAAAGCTCTCCTCTGCCCGCCGAAGCGGGAGCCTACCAATTCCTTCCTTCTGGTCTCCAGGGTGCACCACAAACACCTCACTCTTGCCTAAATTTAATTTATAACCTGAAAAGGTCCCGAACTCAGCTAGCAACTCCATCACCCCCGGCATCCCTCCCACCGGGTCCGCCACATACTGTAACAGGTCATCGGCATACAACGACACCCTATGTTCCTCTCCACCTCGCACCAAGCCTCTCCACCTCTCTGAATCCCTCAACGCCATCGCCAGCGGCTCGATTGCCAGTGCAAACAACAAGGGGGACAGGGGGCAACCCTGCCTGGTCCCTCGGTAAAGCCGGAAGTACTCCGACCTCCTCCTATTCGTGGCCACGCACGCCATCGGGGCCTCATATAGCAGCCTTACCTATCTAATGAACCCTTCACCAAATCCAAACCTCCCCAACACCTCCCATAGGTACCCCCACTCCACTCTATCAAAGACCTTCTCCGCATCCAGCGCCACCACTATCTCTGTCTCCCCCTCAATCGCCGGCATCATGATGACATTCAACAATCTCCGCACATTCGTGTTCAGCTGCCTTCCCTTCACAAAACCTGTCTGGTCCTCGTGCACAACCCCTAGCACACAGTCCTCTATCCTGGTGGCCAGGATTTTTGCCAGCACCTTAGCATCCACGTTGAGGAGAGATATGGGCCTGTATGAACCACACTGCTGGGGATCCTTGTCCCTCTTTAAAATTAACGAGATCAGCGCCCGCGACATCGTCGGGGGCAAAGTCCCCCCTTCCCACGCTTCGTTGAGTGTCCGCACCAGCAAGGGGCCCACTAGGTCCACAAACTTTTTATAAAATTCCACCGGGAAGCCATCCGGCCCCGGTGCCTTCCCTGACTGCATCTGCCCGATCCCCTTAACTAGTTCCTCCAGCTCAATCGGCGCACCCAACCCCTCCACCTTCTCCTCCTGCACCTTCGGGAAAGAAAGCCCATCAAGGAACCTCTCCATTCCCCTCCTCTCCCCCGTTGGCTCCGACCGGTACAGTTCCCCGTAAAAGTCCTTGAAGATCTCATTCATCTCTACCCCCTTCCGCACCACATTCCCACTCTTATCTCTCACTCCAGCAATTTCCTTAGCCGAATCCCGCTTGCGGAGCTGATGAGCCAGCATCCTACTCACCTTTTCACCATGTTCGTACACTGCCGCTTGTGCCTTCCTCCACTGTGCCTCCGCCTTTCTAGTGGTCAGCAAATCAAATTTAGCCTGCAGGCTGCGCCTCTCCCCCAACAGTCCCTCCTCTGGTGCCTCTGCATACCTCCTGTCCACCTCCAGCATCTTTCCCACCAGTCTATCCCTCTCACTCCTCTCGCTCCTCTCCCTGTGTGCCCGGATGGATATCAGCTCCCCACGAATCACTGCCTTCAGGGCTTCCCAGACCATCCCCACCTGAACCTCCCCCGTATCATTCACCTCGAGGTACCCCTCAATACTTGCCCGGACCCTCCTACACACCTCCTCCTCCGCCAACAACCCCACATCCAACCGCCACAACGGGCGCTGGTCCCGCACCTCCCCCATCTCCAACTCTATCCAATGCGGAGCGTGGTCAGAGATTGCAATGGCCGAATACTCGGCCTCCTCCACTCTCGGAATCAGTCCCCTACTCACCACGAAGAAATCTATCCGAGAGTAGACCCTATATACGTGGGAGAAGAAAGAGTACTCGCGTGCCCTCGGCCTCACAAACCTCCATGGATCCACCCCACCCATCTGGTCCATAAACCCTCTCAGTACCTTGGCCGCCGCCGGCCTCCTACCCGTCCTAGAGCTGGACCGATCCAGTGAAGGATCCAACACCGTATTAAAGTCCCCCCACCATGATCAGACCTCCCGCCTCCAGATCCGGGACCCGTCCCAACATGCGCCTCATAAAGCTCGCGTCGTCCCAATTTGGGGCATACACACTAGCCAGTACCACCTTCTCTCCTTGTAGCCTGCCCCTAACCATAACATACCTACCCCCTTTATCCGCCACCACCTCCGATGCCTCAAACAACACATTTTTCCCCACCAGAATCGCCACTCCCCGGTTCTTCACATCCAACCCAGAGTGGAAAACCTGCCCCACCCATCCCTTCCTCAGGCGGACCTGGTCCGCCACCTTCAGGTGGGTCTCCTGAAGCATTGCCACATCTGCCTTTAGCCCCTTCTGATGAGCCAGTACCCTTGACCGCTTCACCGGCCCATTCAACCCTCGCGCATTCCAGGTGACCAACCGGATCAGAGTACGTCCCGCCCCCCTCCCCCGTCGACTAGCCATAGCCCGTCGACTGCCCGCCCCAGGCCAGCACCCCCTGCCCGACCCAGTCCCCACAGCGACAACACCTCACCTCTGTCCCCCCAGCCCCCACCAGCTCCTTCTTGACCCTACCAGCAGCAACCCGGTATTCCCCTTCCCCCCCCTCCCTTCCCCCCCCCGGCTAGGAACCCTCCCAGCCGCGAACCGTCCTCCATTGTACTTCCGTGGGTCAGCTAACTTCTGCTGACCCCGGAAACTCCCGGCAATAACCCGGCCCCTCCCAAAGTGGGATCATCCCCCAATCTATCCCTCCTCCAGGCACCGCTCCAGCACGGGGAAGAACCAGTTAAGGCCCCGCCTCCCCCGTCACCGTCTCCGCCCCCCCAGCCCCACAGCGCGGGAAACCAGAGGAAAGCCCGCGCTTTCGCACTGCCCCACCACACCCTTCTGACGCAGCTCCCAAATACCAGCCCCACTCCATACCCCCAACCCAACATAGAATACAACAAACCCCCCCGACCCTCCCCGCAAGATACACAACTCAAACAATGCCCCACAGCAAAAAAAAACATAGCAGAACAACACCCCCGTAAATAACCATATCAAAATTGCAAAAGTGCACAGCAACAACAGAATCCAGCACTAAAATATTACAACCGACCCCGCAACCCCCAACCCCTAGTTCAAGTCCAGTTTCTCCGTCCGCACGAAGGCCCACACCTCCTCCGGGGAATCAAAATAGTAATGCCGGTCCGAATAAGTTACCCACAGGCGCGCGGGCTGCAACATTCCGAACTTTATCTTTTGCCTGTAAAGTACCTCTTTCGTCCGATTAAATCCGGACCGCCGCTTAGCCACCTCCGCACTCCAATCCTGGTAGATCCGTACTAACCAATTCTCCCACTTGCTGCTCTTCACCTTCTTGGCCCAGCGCAGCACACACTCCCGATCACTGAACCGGTGGAACCTCACCAGCACCGCACGCAGGGGTTCATTTTCCTGGCCAGCACCCTGTGCGCTCCTTCCAGCTCCAAGGGCAGCATTATAGCCACGTAGGTTGTCAGGTCCGACCCCTCCAGCCTCTCCGCAAGGCCCAAGATCCGCAGGTTTTTCCGCCTCATGCGGTGATCAAGCTCCTCGAAGCGTTCCTGCCACTTCTTGTGGAGTGCCTCGTGCCCCTCCACCTTTCTCACGAGGACCACGGCCTCCTCCTCTCGTTCAGTGGCCTGCGTCTGCAACTCCTTGATGGCAGCACCCTGGGTGGTCTGAATCTCCGACAGCCTTCTGTTTGTTTCCTGCAGAGAGCTCAGTACCTCAGCCTTGAAGTCTGTGAAGCAGCGCAGGAGAGCAGCTTGTTGCTCCTGGGCCCACAGCCTCCACTCCTCTGGAGCTCCTCCGGCTGCCATCTTGGATTCCTTCCCCCGTTTTTTCTGCGGAGCTGCTGCCGTTTTTTCCCCCTTTCCATTCCGAGTTTGAGTCATGGACTGCGGGGAAAGTCGTTCAGCACATCTTCCCCCACCGGGAGACGTTGAAAAATTTCCGTTTTGGGCTCTAAAAAGAGCCGAAAAGTCCGTTTAAAACGGGAGCTCCCAAATGTGTGGCTTCCTACGTCATCGTAGCCACCGGAAGTCGGCTCTGGACATTTTCAGACCTTTCGGTCCCCTGACATTCCAGGTGACTATGAATATTCTGGTAGAGGCTTTCTGTCCCCCCTGCCTGCGGAATCAGCCATACTTACCTTGCGGATGCGCCCCTGCACTCCCGGGATTCCCTTTGTTAGGGGGCCATCTAAAATAGCCACGGTCACCATTGTCACCATGAGGCCGGGCCCCTGCGTTCCGGGTTTTCCCTTTATTCATTTCATTTCATTTTCATTTCATTCAACCTCTGGGCCAATGAAGAAATGACTCTCAGTATTTTAAACTGTCTTGAGTAAAAAGGGAATGATTGGACCCAGAGCAATATTTTTGTGTAAAAATAGCCCTTTTGACCATGTGACACTTAGATTGTATCATTAGCATTTTAAAACTAAAAAGGATGTGTATTATATAATTATGGAGCGAGTCCGCGAAAATAATACCTTTGCAACATGAAGTACTAGTTTATTGTGAATGTTTCTGTCGCAGGGAGAATGGTTAAGTCGGGCGGTATGATGGCACAATGGTTAGCACTGCTGCCTCACCGCACTGAGGACCTGGGTTTGATTCCAGCCCTGGGTCACTGTCCGTGTGGAGTTTGCACATTCTCCCCATTCATCTCACCCCCAGAACCCAAAGATGTGCAGAGTAGTTGAATTGGCCACGCTAAATTGCCCCTTAATTGGGTGGGGGTGGGGGGGGGGGAAGAGAATTGGGCACTTAAATTTACTTTAAAAAAGAATGGTTAAGTGGCCTAAAGGCAGTTATATACTGGGCAAATTCCTAGCAAATCAGAGTTGATCCAACCTGAATGTGATAGTTCAGCATTTACACTCACCTCTGCCCTGAAGCAATTCACATGCCAGATGACATCAAACATCAGCCCTTAACTCATGTGCTGAGGGTTTCCTCAGGGGCAGCAGGTAGCAGGGATTTGAAGGTGATTGTTTACATCAGCCTGAATCTAATCAAAGTGAATCCTGACTGGCTTTAACCCAGCATCAGGAGGTGGGAGTTTTTATCTGAACAAAGATCTGAGTAAATAAGCCTGCACCATTTTCCTAGGAGGTTAGAATGTGAAACATTTCCAAATTGAGAACAAATACAAATTGCACTGTTGTATAAATGGGGTTAAAGTGCATGAGCGTCTGCTCTTTCAATCAGTAAAAATTTCCTGGCAGTGATTAAATCACAGATACATTAGAGGGAACCACAGAATGCCCAATTTATTCCATGAATGGGAAAGATCTGCCTGAGATATTGTTCGCTTGTGGAATAAATCAAGTTTAGAGCATTCTGTTGTTTGGATAATGCTGGATAATGTTTTTATTTGATATTGGATTGATTTTCTGAAATAATACTATTTAAACCATGTGAAATATTATCTTCATTTTAGATACTTGGAGGGTATTTCTTATTTCCCCAGAATTTCATATACCCTGGTACAAAATTACTTCTTGGCTAGCCCTGTGGTTACACGCATCGCCCTTAGCTACCTTGAACCACAAATGCCCAGATGATTTCCTTTTAATTTTGAGGGCGCAATCTCCCAGAATGGGAACAGAGCCCCATAATAGGTGCGATTAGCTGAGTGTTTCCCAACCACGGAGAGCTGAGAAACAACACGTTATCGAACGGCCATTCGGGTAGATTGGGGGTCTCAACAGAGAACGTGCGGCCAAGGACACACTTAGTCCCGTTTTTCTGCACTGAGGAGCAAATGGCATCCCGATCTCTCGACCCTGATGTGACCCCCGAGCCCCCTCCCCAAAGCTGCAACTCACCTATAAGGGGGGCGTCCGCCCCTTCACCTACCCTGCACAGGGCACCCCAGGGCCCGATCTCCATCACACAAAAAATGCCAGCTCGGTACCTTCGCAATAAAAGCCTGGCAGTGCCCCTGCCAGTTGGCAGTGCCAGGCTGGCACCCAGCTGGTGTTGTCAGTGTGCCAGGCTGGCTGTGCCAATGTGCCTGAATGACCCAAGAAGTGTCAGGGTGCCATCCAGCCCAGAGGGCAACCGCTTTGGGGCCTCAAATTGCCTGGGAAATCCCCACGAGTGCCTTCTATCTGGCCACCATTTGTGGAGACCAGCACTGAATGGCGCTCCCCAAGGACTCCACGGTGAGGGGGTTACATCCCACACCTTGGTTAGATCTCGAGAACACATACTAGCTGTCTCATTCTAATATGCAGATTTACCAGAAAGTGATCCAGCCCAAACCGCGACTTCTTGTGTTAGATCTCGCGAGGCGTGGCGATCTGGATAGATCCCGGAAGGGGGCTCTCCCGACATCCACCAACAGCGCTGCTTCTCGGTCAGCAGTAGATCTCACCCCTAATCTCTGCAGAGTGCCCCAGTCTCTCTGGACCAGGGATGCAAATATTTATGCAGGGTTCTGGACTGTGACTCTTGTTGGGACATCTATATGTAAATACATAACGTTGAAAATACTTGCTGCATTTTCTGTTTCTATTTTAGATTTCCAGCATCTGCAGTATTTTGCTTTTTAATTCTATTAATATAGATATTGGATATGAACAGAGATTAGGTTCACAATGGGCGAGGGTGCCACAAATCATAACCAAGTTTTGTAGTCACCTTTGACCTGAAGAATGGGAGCTTGGGTGGGAGACTAAATGGCTGCTGGAAGCAGTGGGTTCCACCCTGAGCATGTGACATCGGGAGAAGAGGAGTAACCCTAATGCAGAGAAAAACTGTGGAGACTGATTCCTTAAGGGACGATTAAGTGCTCCTTTAATTCATCCTGAGATATCGTTAGTGAATTGGGAAAGTTATATGTCAATATTACTCTGTGACTTGAGGCAGCTGTTAGAAAGGTAGCGTTCTGCAGATTTGCTCTTGAATAATGACAAGCAAGGAAGCCTGTCATTACACTTTAAATCATAAATTAAATAAACAAACAGCAGTGGTGGGAGGAGAGAGAACTAACAATTATGATATTACCAAACACTTGTGTGTGATGTTTTTCACAACACACGTGTGATCATGTGAGATTAATTACATTCAGAATAACAAAACTTCTGTTATTTATGAAGAATGGCAACCAGTCTACTGCTCAAATATTGACCATGTGACTACTAAATAACTTTATTGTTCAGTGTAATAACTATGAATGAAGCGTGGGATTATAATAACCGACACGAACCATTACATTCCTTGCTTGTGATAATGTTTTGGTGCTTGACGCTCAATTTCCAGTTGCATGCTGGGACAGTTTCTGAGGCACATTGTCACAAAGTGATTGCATCACTGTCATTAGGCAATCCTAGAATTAGGGCAGCTGGTCCTATATTCTTCCGGAGTGCAATTCTGCAGGACACAGCATTTTATTGACAGTGCATGGCCCATTTCATGTCTTGGCTTCACTTGAAAAACTTGTAAAACTATTTAAATAATCCACCGAGCACAAGTCTGTGAGATTTACCTCATTGCGCTTGCTCATTGTGCTTCAGTGTCTACCTGGAATAGAAGCAACATTCGTTGCCCAAGTTTGCGTGGAAGGTGGAAACTTTGAAGGAGGCCAGGAACTGTTCTGTTGTTTTCACTGTTGCTTTAGTGCTGTGTTTGTTCTTAGCTATTTTTACACTTTTTCTGAAATAACTTTTTTTCTTTGAGATATTTAATGAGTTTTTAAAGAACTTTTGAAGTTAAATTAATGATTGTGATGGCTGTTCACAGTATTCTTGGTTGAGATGGTACAAGGCGAAAGAAGGCATGAGCCAGGAGTACAATAAGCACCAGAGCGTATTTGCAAACGTGAGGTGGCTATAACGGAAGATAATTCCCTTATAACTAGCTGGGGGTTAACAGCAAACCAGCTGTTTGCCATAATAAAAACAGGAAAAGCTGGAAATGCTCATCAGGTCAGGCAGCGTCTGCGGAGAGACAATGTTTGAGGTCGATGGCACATCATCAGATTTTTGTCATACGCCAGTTGGCGTGAAGAGTATTTTTATTTCCTTTCCTATTGGAAAGCATGAAACCACCACCAAATGCAACTGCAAAGGTGCATTTCCAAATTACAGGATTTACTGATGACCATGTGATTTACCTGAACCCTACCTTGGGTGTCAGTAAGTAACTATGTTACGTCATATTTCTGATTTGTCGACCGATTAGAAATCGTAAGAGTGGGCAAGCTTTTTAAGTTGCAGATGGAATAGTCTTTCTTGGCTAAAATATGGGCCTGCATGAGATGTGTTAAAAAAAGCTGCAAGCTTGAGAGAGAGTTTGACAAAGCAAAGTTGTGCTTGGGTAATAGATTGATGTGAGAGAGTGTTTCATTGTATTAGAGGTACCATATCAGTACAAGTTGTTGTTGCTTTTGACCCCCACGGCTCCATGAGACTCATGACCCTTTGTTTAAGTCTTGGCAGTAACCAGCATGCAACACTCATGAGTGCCTCTGCTCCAATAATGACACACACAGGCGAGGTCAAAGAAACATTCTACGATTACCTCAACAAGATAATTGGAGGAGTGACCCACCAGGACAAATTCATTATTCTTGCCGATTTCAGAGCCCAAGTGGGAACAGGCTCTAATACATGGAGATCAGTACTAGGACACCACGATATCAGCAGAGGAAACTCCAATGGTCAGCTCCTTCGCTCTAATTTTGTTGAACTCCTTTATCAGAGTTGCAAAGCCAAAGCTCAGAGTGGACAGCGGCAAACCTATAATCCATCTCCTCGAGTGCTCCAAAAAATAATTGAAATTGAATCCAATTCATGATCCCCACAAGGGAGACATACTAGATCCAGGCATTACACCTGACCTCAAACTCAATCGTAGATAAAGGCCTAGAAGCGATCCTTTTCCCTAATTGCAGAAAATTTGAGCTAACCATCACAAACATTGGGCAGGATTCTCCGACACCCCCCGCCCACCCCCTCCCCCCCGGGGCCGGGTCAGAGAATCTCCGGGGGGGGCGGCGTAAATCCCGCCCCGCCGCTCCGACACCAGCTGCCGAATTCTCCGACGCCGGTTTTTGGGTGGGGTCAGGGATCACGCCGCGCCAGACGGGGGCCGTTGGCAGCAGTCCCCCGGCAATTCTCCGGGCCCCGAGGCCGAGCGGCCACCCATTTTTGGCCAGTCCCGCCATAGTGAAATGGACATGGTCCGTTCCGACGGGATCTGGCTTGGAGGGCGGTAGCGGGCGGATCCAGCCCCGGGCGGGGGCCCAAACAGTGGCCTGGCCCACAATCAGGGCAACCGATCTGCAGGCGGGCCTGTGCCATGGGGGCACTCTTTCCGTCCGCGACGGCCTCTGTCGAAGAAACCCCCTGCGTGTGCGCAGGAAACGTAATCGCTGGTTCTGCGCATGTGCCAGAACACGCCCGCGGTTCTGCGCATGCACAGGCCCATGGCGGCCCTTCAGCACCGGTTGGCGCGGCGCCGCCCTAGCCCCCGGACAGGCAGAGGATTCCGCAACTTCCGGAAGGCCCAACGCCGGAGTGGTTCGCGCCGTTCTTGGCGCCGGCGTCGGGCCATCGCTCCAAATGCGGGAGAATCTCGCCCATAGTATTCCAGACAATATACAAGTTGAAAACAACATGGATGCACCCCAGATCCAAACGCTGGCACATGTTGCACAATCTTATTGCACAACAGAGAGATCTCCAGAACTTGCCCTCTGCTCGCTCCCTTAGAGATGCAAAATGCTGGCCTGACTACTGGCTTGTTAGGAATATTGTGTCCTTGAGGATAAAATCTAAGGTGCTTTGGCACAGAGTCAAGCTATGAAGGGAGCTTGGTGTGACCATTCTCAAAGATGTGGCCAGAATGCAAGGACTGGAACATATTCTAGTCACGGAAATTGCAGATATTGTGGAGAACAATGGGCTGGATTCTCAGAACCTCCACACCAAAATCGCGATCGGCGCGGGAGCGGAGAATGGACATCACCGACGAAATCCAGTCTGACGCCACCCTCATGATTCTCCTGTCCCCAGAGAATCACCTGGAATTACGCACGCGCAGTCTACACGGTGCGGGTAGGGGGCCATCGACAGAGGCCCCCACAGCGATTCGCCTTGGAAAACTGGCTAAGTTCCCAACGGCGTGGTTCTAACCACGTTTTGCTTGTCGGGCATGGCCGGTGGCGATTGCCCTGTTGAGGAGCAGGGGGATCCTTCACCAGGGTGGGGCCTCTGATCAGTCTATGTTACCAAAATCAATCATATGACAAGCACCTTCTCAGCAGATGGCAATCAGCTCCCAACAAATAGAGCTCTTCAGCAATCTTCTAAAACAACAATCCATTTGGTGCAATGATATCATTAAATCACTTCCACAGCACCACACTCTGGTACAGCTTCCTCTCGATCTTTCTCAAGTGGAAGTCACAAAGATCATAAAGTGGTTTTCAATGGGCAAGTCACTGAGACCTGATGGTATCCCACCTGCAGTATTCAAGGGTACCACCTGCAGGACAGAGGGTCTCACGTGGTTAGGAAGCTCAATAATCTCTTCTGGGATTCTACCCAAGGATGCCTCCATGAAGTCACCTCTACAAACAGGTAATCCAACAAAATGACAATTATCATGAAATATCACAGGCGGCATTCTCCCTCTTGCCGCACCCATTTTCTGATGCGGGGCACCCCAGTTGGCAGCGGGATCCTCCTTCCTGGCATCCGGCCAATGGGGTTTCCCATTGTGGGCACCCCCAACACCGTCGGGAAATCCGCGGGTGTGAGTGCGCTGCTGGCTTTCAACAACAGGAAATATTCTTGCAAGGCTTATTCTTACATAGATTGTTGTTCACCTATTGACTCAGTGGACCCAGAATCATAATGGTGCTTCCATGCAATCCGGGGAAAAGTAGACACCTTTGCAGCACAGCAAATTCAAGACAAGCTCCGCGAACAGAATAACGACCTGTAATAGTGTTTGTTGACCTCACCTGACCAAGGCTTTTGACGCAATAAACTGCAAAGTCCTGTGGAACATTCTGTACTGATATGGCTGCCCTGAAAAGATGATTTGTGTAATTTTCTCATTTATTGCCAGCATACTGCAAAGTGGACATCATCAAGCACCATCCCTGTCACCAATGACACCAAACAAGACTGTGTATTGGCTGCAGCTCTGTTTGCCATATACTTCTTGGCCATGCTCCAGTCCACACTCAAAGAATTTGACACGGGAGTGCACATTCAATTCAGGAAGATGGCATCCTCTTCAATGTACGACGGCTCAAGGCTTGCACAAACACCATTGAACAGCTTCTGAGTGAATTCTTGTTCGTGCACAACTGCACTTTCACAGCACATATTCTGGAGGGATTTCAGCTGCTTGTTGACTGCTTTGCCCTTGCCCATTGACCTGATAATAAGAAAACAGAGATCTTGTGTCACCCGCATAGTCCAAGACCCCACAGTCGCTATCAACAAGACACCCCTACGTTCATTAGAGGCTTTGCTATCTTGGGAGTATCCTCTCCAATAACACAATGCCAGATGATAAAAGCTACCATTGGCAGCCTAGCCCATAGAATTTGGAAAGTTCAGGGAATTTGTCTCAGTACAACGATTGAAGTTTACCCGGCAGTGGTTATCACATTACTTTATGGGTGTGAGGCCCACTGGTATCACATAGGCACCGGATATGGAATGTTTCTCTTTGTTTTGAGATCTATTTGCAAAATCAGGTGGCAGGACAACATCCCAACACTGAGGTTCCTGCAAATTTCTGCATACATGGCATTGATTGGATGCTCCATTGGAGCCTCGTTTCGCTGAGTCAGCTATGTGATTTCTGGCATACCAAAAGCACTACTGTACAGCCACTGAACACAGAAACCCAGAACTCAGGACGACTCAAACTTGGATATGGAGACAATCTGAAAGCCAACTTCAGAGCTTGCAAGCTGGATGCCAATACATGGGGAGGGGGACAAAAAGCAATCTTTGACAGATCCAAATGGAAAAATCTTTGTTGTTGGGTGATCTCAACACTCGAGGAGAAGAACAAAGTGCCTTGAGGACAAATGAACGAGACGCAGACAATGCCTCCATCCATCCCTCCAACACTCACTTCATATGAGGGAGTTTCAATTGGTTATGCAAATCAAGACTTGGTCTAATGGCACACATGAGGCAAGATCAAAGACTACTGTGAAACTTTTCTCTTTCGCTGTACATTCACCCGTGAAAGCAACTGGAGAATCTGTCATCATCACACTGCCCCAATTGCGAGAATGCCAATATCTTGCTGGCCTCCAGTTTGGATGATGTGTGAGCAGTGGGAATTCAGCCAAATGATGGATCCCAGTAGCTGTTCCAAATTCCTAACTGTCATGTGAGAGTTCCTTTCAGAAATGGGTGTTTATAAATCGTGTGTATATAAATATCTGTAGTGAGAGTACCTTTAAGAAATGGGTGTTTATCATTGCAGTGATGTCCGAGAGTGGGTGGAGCTGGGCTGTCTGTCAGCGTTTTACTTTAGTTTTGAGCAGGCTGCAGGGTGTGTTTTAGTTTCATTTTCAGTGTTGGAGCTGAAGCCAGACCAAGCAGGTGTACTGATGTTCTCTCTGCCATCAAAAGACTATCTCTTGATCATTTGGTGAATTCAGAATTATAAATGTTTTCAGTAGTGACTTTAACCTGATGTGCTTCTGATAAAAGTTTTGTTTTTAAGTTGTCTGGATGTTAAAAAGGAAAGCTTAAAGGTTTACTTAGTGTTGTAGTCTTTGGGGTTTGTATTTAATTAATGGTTGCTATGTTCACTGTATGTTTTAAAAAGGTAAACTTGAGTTCATAGAATAAACATTGTTTTGCTTTAAGAAATACTTTTCAATTTCTGCTGTACCACCCCTGTAGAGTGGGCCGTGTGCTCCCCATACCACAATCTATTAAAGGTTGTGGGTCAGGTGAACTCCATGATACACTTTGGCATTCTCTAAACTCTGGCCCGCAACAAATTAGGGACTTGTCCAGGATACAAGTCTATCTATTGGATTGGCTTAGTGAACTTAAAGACAGTGAGGGGTGAGCATATTGTGGTTGCGTTTCAGGTGTGGTATTCTAGTTCAAGTAGGGAGTGTGTTGTGGACAATGGCTCTTTCAGAGGCTCTGAAGTTTTTCGGGGTGGAGACATTCACACGCAGTACCTTACGGGCAGTGACTAAAAGCAAACTGTTAGATTTGGCAAAAACATTGCAGTTAAATATTACCTGAAAAAATGCAAAAAGATGAGATAATTATGGCGGTGGCTAAGATTTTAAAGTTGCTTGAGATACAGTTTGACTCATTGGAAATGGCAAAAAAATTCAGTTGCAAATTAAACAAATGGAACATGAGAAAGAATTAAAGCAGCTTGAATATGAAAGAGAGGAAAAAGAAAGAGAGAGAGTGGAAAAGGAAAGAGAAAGAGATAGAGCAGAAAGAGAGAGAGAGAGGAAAAAGAAAAGGAGAGAGAAGAAAGGAGAAAAGAAAGAATAGCCCTAGCAGAACAAAAAGAAAGAGAAAGGGAGATACGGATCAGGGAAAAAGATGAAGAGAGAGAGTTTGAACTTCAGAAAATGGCCATGAAACATGACAGTCAGCTAAAATTGGCAGACGTCAAGGGAAACGTACAGTTGGATGATAGTGATGAGGATAGTGCGAAAGAGCGTCAAAGTCGAAGGCTTGGTGGGAATCTATTTAAATATGTCCAAGCACTGCCAAGGTTTGACGAGAAGGAGGTAGAAGCCTTTTTCATTTCATTTGAGAAGGTGCTAAACAAATGAAATGGCCACAGGACATGTGGGTATTACTGATTCAAACAAAGCTGGTAGGTAGGGCTAGTGAAGTGTTTGCATCACTACCGGAGGAGGTATCTGGGACATATGAGGAGGTGACAAAATCCATCTTAGGTGCATATGACTAGTGCCTGAAGCCTACAGACAAAGGTCCAGAAATTTAAGGAAATAATTTGGTCAAATATACATGGATTTGAAAGGATCGAACAGAGTAATTTTAATAGATGGATAAGGACATTGAAAATAGACCAAACGTATGAAGCTCTCAGAGCAATTAAACTTTTGGAGGAGTTTAAAATTTCAATTCCTGATGTAGTGAGAACTCATGTGGAAGAACAGAGGGTTAAAACTGTGAGATTGCCAGCAGAAATGGTCGATAATTATGAATTAGTTCATAAATCAAAGCTTGGTTTCTGAAATCAATTTCAGCCTGTGAGGCATAGAAACTGGGGACATGAGAAATACTCAAGTGGTAAAGGTAAAGGTGATCTGATGGGTGATATTAAGGATAATGTACCACAGATTAAAAAAGAATTCCAGGACGGTGGAAAAGAAATGAAAAGTTTCAAATGTTTTCACTGTAATAAACTAGGCCATGTAAAGTCACAGTTTTGGTGGTTGAAGAAAAGCACTGGGAAGGCTGATGTGGTAAAATAGGATACAACAGTGGGGTTTGTTAAAGTGGTAAAGGAAAGCCTAAGTGAAGTGAAGGAGGTGCAAAAGATTGTACAGCCTAATCAAGAGGTGATTGATAAGAAGGTGCCAGATGTCTTCAAAGAATTTACTTGTGTTTACTCATGTGTATCAGGAGGAGCAAATAGAGAAGTCACAATTTTAAGAGATACGGGAGCTAGTCAACCTTTAATGGTAAGAGATGAGAGGTTATGTAGTTTGGGAAGAATGTTGCCAGAAAAGGTGGTAATATGTGGAATTCAGGGTGAGAGGAGTAGTGTTCAATTATATAAGGTAAGATTGGAATGTCCAGTGAAGAGTGGTGAAGTGGTAGTAGGTAATAGAGAAACTATCTTGTCCAAGAATATAGTTTATCTTGGGTAATGATATAGCTAGATCGCAGGTGGGAATGATGTCTACTTTGGTTGATAAGCCACTGGAAAATCAGACAACTGAAGTGTTGAAGGACGAATATCGTAGGATTTTTCCAGATTGCGTAGTAACAAGATTCCAAAGTCACAGGTTAAGACAAGAGGAGAAATCAAAGAGTGAAGATGAAGTTGAAGTGCAATTATCAGAAACGATTTTTGATCAGATGGTTGAAAAAGAACAAGAACAGGTGGAGGATGAGGCGGATATTTTTAGTTCATGAAAATTGGCGGAGTTACAACAGAAAGATGTAGAAATAAAATGGAAGTCTAAGAAAGCATACACGGAAGAGGAATCTGAGTGTATACCAGATTGTTATTACCGTAAAAGTAATGTTGATGAGAAAATGCACACCTTTACATATGCTGGCAGATGAAAAGTGGGCAGAGGTTCATCAAGTAGTATAGCTAGTAGGGTATAGAAAGGAGGTGTTGCGAGTTGCACATGAGGTACCAGTTGGAGGTCATTTGGGAATAAAGAAAACTCATGCTAAAATACAAAAATATTTTTATTGGCCTGGACAACAGAAAGATGTAGTTAAATTTTGTCAATCATGTCACGCATGTCAAGTGATAGGGAAACCCCAATCAGTGATAAAACCAGCACCCTTAATACCCATTCCAGCATTTGAGGAACCTTTTACAAGGGTCCTGATTGATTGTGTAGGACCGCTGCCTAAAACAAAAAGTGGGAATCAATATCTTTTGACTATAATGGATGTGTCTACTAGGTTTCAGGAGGCTATTCCAGTATGTAATATTACAGCCAAAAAGATTGTGGAGGAGTTACTTAAATAGTTACTTAGATATGGACTACCCACAGAAATACAATCGTATCAAGGATCAAATTTTACCTCAAGGTTATTCAAAGAAGTTATGGATAGCTTAGGAATAAAACAATTTAAATCAACTGCGTTCCATCCAGAATCACAGGGAGCGTTAGAAAGGTGGCATCAGACATTAAAGACAGTGTTGAAGGCTTATTGTCACGATTATCCAGAGGATTGGGATAAAGGAATTAAATTTGTACTGTTTGCAATTAGGGATGCACCTAATGAGTCAACCAAATTCAGTCCTAATTTTTAGTCATGAGGTAAGAGGACCACTTAAATTGATTAAGGAACAATTGGAGAGTGAATAATCGGAAATTACATTATTGGATTACGTGTCAGATTTTAGGGAACGATTAAATAGAGCAGGTGAATTGGCAAAACAACATTAAATTTGCACAATATGTGATGAAACGGGTAGTGGACAAGAAATCAAAAGTTTGTAGTTTTGCCTGTGGAGATAAAGTTTTCGTGTTGTTACCAGTGGTAGGTGGACCTTTAAAAGCTAGGTTTTGTGGACCATATCAGATTGAAAGGAAATTAAGTGACGTGAATTATGTGGTAACAACTCCAGATAGAAGACTCACCAAGTGTGTCATGTGAATATGCTTAAAAGGTACTTTGAAAGGGAAGGAGAGAAAAAGGAGGAGGTTTTAATGATTCTAACTCAAAATGACGAACCAAATCCAAATGACTGTGAATTTGACATATCTCAAATTAAATTGGAAAACGAGGATGTTCTTAAGAATTGGGATAAATTGTTGAGTTACCTTCTAGATGAAAAATGGACTGACCTGAAAGAATTATTGATATATGGGCAAGTTTGTGCAGATAAATTGGGAAGTACTAAAATGGTTATACATGATGTAGTTGTGGGAAATGCTGTTCCAATCAAACAACATCCATACAGACTTAATCCTTTAAGTTAACCAAGGTACAGGTTAACCAAGACATTGAGAGTATGCTTTAAAATGGCATAATTGAAGTGGGTTGCAGCCAATGGAGCTCACCCATAGTGATGGTACCAAAACCAGACAGGACCTAATGGTTGTGTGTGGACTATAGAAAGGTTAATCCAATTACAAGAATGAACTCTTATCCTATCCCACATTTGGAGGATTGCATTCAGAAAGTGGGACAATCAGCTTTTATTTCCAAATTGGATTTACTTAAAGGTTACTAGCAGGTACCTTTATCTGAAAAGGCAAAGGATATTTCAGCTTTTGTGACTCCAGATGGTATATACCAATTCAAAGTTATGCCATTTGGCATGAAAAACGCCCCAGCCACATTTCAACAGTTAACTAACAAAGTTGTTTCAGAATTACCCAATTGTGCGGTACACATCGACGATGTGGTAATTTTCAGTCAGACATGGACAGAACATTTAAAACATCTGATGGAGTTATTCGATCGACTTCAGGAGGCGGGTTTGGTGATAAACCTCGCCAAAAGGGAATTTTGAAAAGCCCAAGTCACTTTTCTTGAGGAGTTTCCAATACCCTCAAAACGAAGGGAAATAATGTGATTTCTTGGCATGAGTGTATTTGTTCGAACATTTGTGTATACGTTTTGTAGCGTGATTGCTCCACTGATGGACTTTCTGAAGAAACTTCAAAAATGTCAATGGACAGCGGGGTTTCAACAGGCATTTGACTGCCTGAAAGCTGTGATAACCAATGCTCATGTGTTGGAGAATTACAAGGGACTCTGTGGTCAAATTGAACTAAAGTATTTGACTTTAAAGAGACATGACGAGGCAAAGAGAAATGGATGGATTGTGTAGAGACCTTCTTGTTCAAAGAGACTGTCAATCGGCATATTTCTTAAACACCCATTTCTTGAAGGTACTCTCACATGACAGATTGCTCTCACCTGGTTTCATTCTTATCTGCATAATTGTAGCCAGAGAATCACTTGCAATGGCTTTTCTTCCTTCACCCCAAAATTAGCTTCGACCCTCAAGATTCTATTCCCGTCCCCCATCCTATTTTTCATCGACATGCTGCTCCTCGCCGCATCATTCAAAAGCACTGTGTCACTTTTCACATTTACCCTGACGACACCCAATTTTACCTCACCACCATCCCTCTTGACTCCACCACTGTTGCTTGCTTCAGGAAGACTGATGCCAAGGAAGAACTATGCAACGACTGCCATCCAGTGGCCTTAACATCTATCATTCTGAAATGCTTTACGAGGTTGGTCATGAGACACATCAGCTCCATACTTCCAGAGCTCCTTAATCCACTGCAATTCACATACCACCACAACCGGACCACAGCAGACGCTGCCTCCTTGGTCCTACACTCATCCCTGGAGCATCCCAACAACAACGACTCCTATGTCAGACTACATTGACTACAGCTCGCCTTCAACACCATAATCCCACCAAGTTCATATCCAAACTCCAAAACCTAGGACTTGGCTGCTCCCCCTGCAACTGAATCCTCAATTTCCTGATCCATAGACCACAATCAGGAAGGATAAACAGCAACACCTCTTCCACGATAGGCCTCAATGCCGGGACTCCGTAAGGCTGCGTACGTAGCCCCCTTATACTCCTTATACACACATGATTGTGTGGCAAAATTCAGCTCCAAGTCTATCTACAAGATTTCTGATGAAACCACCATAATGGGTTGGATCTCAAACAACGATGAGTCAGACTGCAGGAGGGATATATAACCTATTGGCATGGTGCAATGTCTCCCTCAATGTCAGCAAAACTAAGGAGCTGGTCATCGACTTCAGGAAGCTAAGCGCTGAGGTCGGCAAGGTGGCGCAGTGGTTAACACTGCTGCCTATGGCGCTGAGGGCCCTGGTTCAAACGCATCCCTGGGTCACTGACAATGTGGAGTTTGCACATTCTCCCTGGATTTCACCCCCACAACCCAAAGATGTGCAGGCTAGGTGGATTGGCCACGCTAAATTGCACCTTAATTGGAAAAAGATAATTGGGCACTCTAAATTTATTTAAAAAAAGAAAGCTAAGTGTTGTACATACCCCTGTCTGCACCAATGGTGCCGAGGTGGAGACGGTTGACAGCTTCAAATTCCTAGGTGTACACATCACCAACAATTTGTCCTGGTCCACCCAGGTCGATGCTGCAACCAAGAAAGCACAACAGCGCCTATATGTCTTCAAGAAACTAAGGAAATTCAGCATGTCCAAACTGACTCTTACCAACTTTTACAGACGCATCGTAGAAAGCACCCTTCTTGCTGCATCACCGCCAGATGATATGGCAATTGCTCGACCCTAGACCGGAGGAAACTACAGTCGTGGACACAGCCCAGTTCATCGCGCAAACCCGCCTCCCATCTATTGACTCTTCACCTCCCGCTGCCTTGGGAAAACGGGCAGCATAATCAAAGATCCCTCCCACCCTGGTTATTCTCTCTTCCAACCTCTTCCATCGGGCAGAAGATATAAAAGTATGAGAACACGCACTAACAGATTCAAAAACATCTTCTTCACCGCTGCTACCAGACTCCTAAATGACCCTCATATGAACAGAAGTCAGACTGATATCCCTCAATCACTGCTGGCGCAGAAGTTTCCTTGGGCTACATATTGGGAAGGCTAAAACGATTACCTCTGGTCTCTGCTTCAAACTCGGTTCCTAACTACCAACTTCATTCTTCTGCCTGGCATCAATCTGAAATTATGCCAGTCTGTTTGTAACCTTGGTGTCACATTCAACCCCGAGGTGAACTTCCGACCTTGCATTCCTGCCGTCTCTATCACTGCCTTTTTCCACCCCTGTCATTCTCATCTGCTGCTGAAACCTCTATCCATGCCTTCATTACCTCTAGACTCCGCTAGTCCAGTTCATTCTTGCTTGATCACCCATATTCTACCTTCCATAAATTTGAGGTAATCAAAACCTTCACGGCAAATGTCATTCCCCTCTCACCCATGTGTTTGCTGTCCTTCATTGACTCCCAGTTGAGCAATGCCTTGATTTTACAATTCTCATCCTTTTCAAAACCTTCGATGGCTTCAGCCATCTCTATGTCTGTAATTTCCTCCAGAACCCCTGTTCCTCTGAGATATCTGCACTGCTCGAATTCTGGCCTCTTAAGATATCCTGATTTTAGGCAGTCTACAATAGGTGACAGCAGTTTCAGTTGACTTGGCCTCAAGCTCCAGAACACCTTCCCTCAACCTCCCCAGCTCTCTACCTCACTCCCCTCCTTTAAAACACTCATTTGAATCTACCTCTTTGACAAGTGTTTAGCCATCTGATCGAGGATCTCATATGGCTTGGTGTCATTTTTTTTGCATAATGTGCTTGTGGAGCACCTTGGGACATTTCATTATATTAAAGTGCTGCATAAATAGAAGTCGTTTCTACTGAGCAGCTGAGGAGAAGGAGAAAGTCACCAACACATCTCCTTTTTGGACAGATTCTCGTCAATCAGTTCATCTGACTGTAGTACGAATGAAGACAACACCAATTCTACATTCTCCAAAGGTCCAGAAAGTACATTCCCTCAGAGTGTTCTGGTTAGGGGCGGCACAGTGGTGCAGTGGTTAGCGCTGCTGCCTCACGGTGCCGAGGACCCGGGTTCGATCCTGGCCCCGGATCACTGTCCGTGCGGAGTTTGCACATCCTCCCCATGTCTGCGTGGGTCTCACTCCCACAACCCAAAGAAGTGCAGGTAGGTAGATTGGTCATGCTAAATTGCACCTTAATTGGAAAAAACAAATTGGGCACTTTATATATTGAAAACAAATTAAATGTAAAATAAGTGTGTTCTCTGTTGATTGCACTGCTGAATTGAAAACTACCATAAAACATTCCAAACCAATTGTTTTAATCAAACCATCCACTGATCCTGACAAACATTAACTGATCACCCATTCGACTTTCCGTTAGAACCTATTTTCCATGTGCCTCTGCCTGTTCTCATCGATCTATCCAATGCTAGAATTAGAAAGGCTGGTGCAAGGCTGCTGGCTGTCGCTGGGGATAACTGCAGATGACCACGCAGGAGGATCTTGTGCAGCTCCGGACCTCGAAAGTATGCCTTCAGACTGCACCACCTTGGCACTGGTGGCAGCAGTCTGGCCTAGCTGGCTGCCAGAGGACAGCAAGGGCACTGGCAGAGTGGCATTGGTGGCAGCACAATGCAGTCATCCTTGGAGATGGCAGCAGGTTCATGTTCCACGCCACCACTGCCACTTCCTCCAGACGAAGCCAAAGGAATCCAGGCAATGTATTTGTTTATTCATTCACGAGATGAGAGCGTCACTAGCTAGGCCAGCATTTATTGCCCATCCCTAATTGACCTTGAGAAAGTAGTGGTGAGCTGCCTTCTTGGATTGCTGCAGTCTCTGTAGGAACATCCACAGTGCTGTTAGGAAGGAATAACCATTTTTAGTGGTTATTGAATTTTGCTCCCAAAATTAAACATGGCAATTCATGTATTTATGGATAGGTTTCAAAGACACATTTACAATGTAATGTGACAACTGTAATGCATAAAACATAGCAGTGTATCCATGGTAAAGATTGCTGATGGGAAACCTTTTTGAGCACTGAGGTGTGATGGAATGAGATCCAAGGGATCTTCATCTTCATCGGAAAAGCAGCAGCAAGTGGCATGTGCTGCTTCATCTTGTTCACTCTTATTTACGTTCTTCCTGACATTTGCAACAGTTATGGAAGAACAGCCATAGCCCAGAAATTGCAACAGGAGGGAGCACTTTGGGATTTAGATATTGAAGGGCAGGGTAGCCAAATATCTTTCACACTCCCACCCCCTGCCATTGTTTCCACCAGCGGCAACGGAGGAGTTAGAGAACCGATCTCCCTTCCCTAACTCGTGTAAAATTAGAGGAAATGGTTAAGCACCTATGATTGGGGGAGATCGGCCTTCTGTTTAAAATGCTGTCTCTCCCCTCAAGCTGAAGATTTTCAGAAGGCTGACGATAAGGCAGCTCATTCCACTTGCTGCTGCTTTTCCGACTGTGAATGTACCACTTCATTTCCTCCACGTCTACTGTGTTGCAGCAGAATTCATTACGTTTGATTTCATTGCAATGCAAGAAGGCGAGCAGCTTCTCTGGATCAACTTCATGGGAAAGATAAATGATTTAATGAGCCATTTGAGATAATCTAATCTTCATGGTCTGGTTATACACAGAGTGGTGTGATCACTAAAAACAAACTGCCCTTCTTCAGGATGAATGTTCCTACACCAAATTCCCCCCAAAAAAATCTATTGCATCCTTCATCAACCACTAGTCTTGTACCAGGTTGACAGAAATTTAATTCAAGTCAGCTCTTGAAAATAATTATTGTATTTTGAGAGCAGTAATCATTGGTTTGGACATGATTGAATGTGTCCATGCCTATTGACTTTTTCTATGATTTATAGGTTTGTTTAGTCGATATTCCCATCTAAATTGTATAATTAATTATAAGTGTAGCTGTCAGGTCAGAGGATGGAATGCACTGATGAGTATTTGGGAAGATTAAATTTTCCTTTGCCATACAGATGTAGAATTGGGAATTTCACGGCCCTGCTGCCGGAGAGAGTTGTTCTTGGTGTCTGCTTATTTAGTCTCTGACTTGCTGCATGCTGAAGTGTCATTGATTTTTGGGCTTTATCTGTGTGATGTCTCTCCAGTAACACTGGAATCTATTTAAATTGAACAATCACTGACAAACTTTCTTGTCAGTAAACTGCTTTGTCACTGTCCTCTTAGTCTCTACCACACACAGTCCACCAAAGCGCAATCTTATCCTTGCAATACGTTTGATGCCTTTTTTTAAAGTGCACAATACTCAAAAAAAAAACTCTCCTGCAAATGTTCAGCTATTGGAGAAGTCCTTCACAATTAATTAAATTTAATATTGCCTTTGAATCATTTGATTCTGTCATCACGATGTTTTTGTCATTAAGATCTAAGAATGGCAATCCAGGAAGAAGTATTCTCACATGAATTAACCTTTAAAGTGCCTTACATTGTAGTTGTTGTGCCATCTCTCTGTAGTGCTCTTTATTCGGCATTAGAAAGGGAGAAAGTAAGATGTCAAAAGCCCACCTTTAATTTTTTTATAATCCAGCAGCATCATAAATAGATCTTTACAAGCCTATTACAAGCTTTACGATAGAGTATAGTTACTACAGAATGCTGTATAATTGTGTAGTTTTGACATGTTGGAAGATAAAGACTATTAAACTAAACTTGGGTGGCTTTTATGTTGATCTTCTTAAAATTAGTCACATTGAACCATTTCCTCGCATTTTATGTTTTTATATCCTTGTTTAATGCTGTTAATTAACAGGGTTTTACAATTTGACCTAATGTTCCTGAAGAGCTGACCCATCGTTGATACACCTTAGATAAGCACAATTATTGGAGAAGAGCTATTACACTTCAAGAACCAGATTGCCGTGAAGCCCAGGGTGAACGGGGCCGACTGAATAACTTTTAAATTGCGCGCGATCCACTCTAGAGTGGATGGATTCCTGAAGTGTGGGTTTTGTACACTCAGTTATAAGCCAAACATAAAACTGCTGGGACTTGCTGAGATAGGTAACTGGAAAGATCTGCAGACAAAGTTTAAAGGCATAGTACCTGGTTTGTAGGTGCTATAAGTGGTCTTGGAGATCCAGAATGGCTTCCAGGTGCCCAGCCATACATGAGATGTGGTAAATGCTATATTAGTGAGGGTGTTAGCACGCATGCGGTAGAGTGGACCGATAATAATGTCCATCAGTGTCTAATGCTATCCTGACAATAGCAATGCCATTTTTGAGCTCAACATTCTATCTACCAGCTTCTTAATCACGTATGACTGAACATGTATTCACCAACAGAAAATACCCCCCGAAACACAGTGTAGCATTATGTGAAAGGATCATCAGCAACTCAGAGGTTAGTTGCTAATTCATTTTAAGTTACTAAAATGTGCAGGGAGTGGTGTGGCAGCTGTTGAAGGACATAGTCCTTATTTCAAGATTTCTGTACGAAACAGTTTCTCCCAGACTTAAGTGTAGGAGTTCTCCATGAAATCCAGCATTACTTGGAGAATTAACAGAGACCATGCAAAGCAGGACAAACAGAGAAACAAGGGGGAGAAGGCGGATGAGGAAAGCACGCTCAGCATAACATAATGTAACAGAGTCATAGAATTTACAGTGCAGAAGGAGGCCATTCGGCCAATTAAGTCTACACTGGCCTCTGAAAGAGCACCTTACCCAAGCCCACACCTCCACCCCATCCCCGTAACCTAGCAACCCCGCCTAACGTTTGGGCACTATGGGGCAATTTAACATGACCAATCCACCTAACCTGCACATCTTTGGACTATGGGAGGAAACCGGAGCACCCGGAGGAAACCCAGGCAGACACGGGGAGAACACGCAGATTCCGCACAGACAGTGACCCAAGCCGGCAATCGAACCTGGGACCCTGGTTCAGTGAAGCAACGTCTGCCAGTTATGTTCAAGAAGCAATTCTCTGACCTAAACCTCAGTGAGGAACAATGTGCGAAAGGGAGATCCTCAATGAAATCAATCTTCCAGATTGATGTGACCATCAATTCACTAGAGACACGATTGGAAGTAAACTGTGGTTTTAATAGTCTTACAACTGAGCCAGCCTGCGACCAGAGGAACTGAGAGCAGGGCTTACGGCAGCAGCACTTTATATTTCCGTTAGTGGGAGGGGCCATGGGCGGAGCCAAGGGTGGAGCCCTGTACAAGCTCCTCATCTCCCCTTATGGGCAGAGCCACGCAACGGCTCACATACAGAGCCCACAAGGACATAATACAGTGCAATGCAATACAGTGTGAATTACAATGCAGTATAATTCACCACACTGTTGCAGCCACAACAACCTCAGAGCAGGGTTAGGATGGCATTGCCAATGGCTGTGACGGTGACCGAGTCTACCTTACAATATCATGCAGTCTGCTGTCCGCTGTTGTCTTAACAGAGATCACTGAGACTCTCTAGTCAAAGAGAGCTAACCACATTTCATTCTTTCTTGCTAGAGGAAAAACAGGCAGATCTGCATGGGTTACAGGCTTCCTTGAGGTACAGGGTGCCATTGACTGCGCACATATGGCTTTTCTGGCACCACTTGTCAACTATGTGATGGAGTCCATTCCCTCAGTGTCCAGATGGTGTGTAATCATGCACAGAGAATCACGCAGGCTAACACCTGCTATCCTGGCAGTGGTCCTGATGCCTTAATTCTGTGGCCGGCCTCTACCAGCTGCATGTGAACCACTGTACAAGCCAAAGATGGCGACTGGCTACAAAGGCTATCTGCTGACATGTGGCTCATGACTCTGGTTAGCAACCCAGTTGGCCAGTGTGCGCACAGTGAAAGCCATACCAACACACAAAATTCACGAGAGCACACTGCAGTAATGTTTAGGTGCCTTGACCACACGGAGGAGTCCTGTGGTACTCAACGGACCGGTTGTCAAGTTTTGTGGTGGCTTTCTTCATTCTGGACAACCTTGAGGGCACAGATTTTGCCACCAGCTATACAGCGAGTAGCTCAGAAGCAAGAAGAAGAAGCGAGGAGGCAACTAACATGGCCCTTTTCTGCCAGAGTATCATTAGGGTTATCGCCTCATCTGACTGGGATACTTGTGAATAGAATCCCAATTTCCCATCCACCAACAGTCCCACATTATCTTCCTTCTGTTACTGAACACCATAACGTCCATTTGGCCACTTGGAAAAATAAAGACAAAATAAAATAACCATTCCAAATTAAACATGCACGTGAATGCATGCCATACTGCATACAAACATCAACTAATCATCTGTGTATATTCCCTTAGCACCAATCTTCCATGCAATGCCAGTCCAGTGACTGCAGCATGACTGGTGGAAGGCTACTGACTTTCACTAAGTGTGTCTACAGATTGCCTTGAAGGGCAACCTTCAGCAGATTTAGGCCTAGAAGGCCTGGCTTCGGGTTGTACCACCTTGGCATGGGAAGCAGCAATCTGGCCTGGCTGGTTGACAGGCAACAGCAAGGGCACTAGCAGAGTAGCCACGATGGCGACAGTCTGAGTTGGCATGACAAAGGTCTGCAGGATCCTGACATTCAGTAGCTCCTGCCTATGCTGCAATAGAAACTGAGATATCAGCCTTCAGACACCGCATGATTGGATCAACGCATGTGCCAATGTAGTTGGCCATCCGTTCCACTTTGGGCTCCAAACTCTGCACAAGGCCCCTGATAAAGTTATTGTTGAGCTCTTCCTTGCTTCTTTTACATGCAGGGCCCTTTCAGACAGGCCTGTCACTTCACCAAGAATTTCATTCTGCATGCCCAACAACTTTCTTCTGTAACTTGCCCCATGGAGGAGCTCATCTGAATCCTCTGCAAGGAGCTTACACATGTGCACCTCTTACTGTGTCTGGGCTACAGGCGACCCATTGTCTCTCTACTTGCAGATTCCAACTCTTATTCTATTTTATTACATTTTATTCTCTAAAATTCTTCCAATCACTACTTTTTCATCCCCTCCTAGCCAAGTTGCAGTTCCTTAGTTTGCTGAAAGGAGAAAGGGTAAAGTTGTGGTTAGGGGAGCTCGGGGGATGCTTACGCCATCAAATCCAAAGAGGTTATGGGATACGGGGAAGTGAGATCTGAGCATTAGTCGTTCCTGCCCCTGCCGGTTCGCACCTCCTGCCTTCAAGTATGACCATCTGAAGAGAAGGAATGTGTCAGTGAGTTTAGTGCAATCTGTTTGGATGATGTAGCTTTCATGATCTAACAGCTGGCAGTGTCTGCACACTGTGAGTTGTAGGGGTGAAGCTTGCATCAGTGCTAAGAGTGTGATGGTGGGATGAAAGCACAAATGTGATGGATGAGTCATAGTTGATAGAGTTTGTTGATCAGCAATTGATGGGGGTGTGGTGCATAGAGCAGTGTGCGTGGCTCATGGTGCAGCTGGTGGGAGACAGCATTTGAAGATAGATTTCCTAACCTTGACTGCTCATATGAGATCATGAACTTTATACAGCACTGCATTCAAGATCTTGTATCTTGTCCACAGGTATTAGCCACCACAGCAAAATGGTCCCACTGTTTTCTACGGGTTTGTCAGGAGGGCTTCCTGAGGCACCTCTGAACCTCCCTGACCAAGGCCTCCTGTGCAGTATTGGAAAATCTTCGAACCTGCTCTTTCTGGTGTTTCTCTATTGTTATGTCTTTTTTCACATGTTCCACAATGTAAGTTCCACAATGATGTGCAGAGCCTGTTCCAGCCAGGATGCACCTTCCCTTCAGTCTGCCTTTAAGTAGTGTAGGCTAACTTTAACTGGTGCAGCCCTCTCTTGATCTTGGGCCTCCTGATGAGGGCGTGCAACCATTCTCAGGTAACATTGACTGTACGGTGCAATCATACTAATTCACAGTCAGTGTGAATTTGGTGTGCAGCCTATATCAGAAGCAATGGACGTGGGCTAATCCCACATTGTGATTCCCACACCAATTTACGGGGACTATTGCATTTAGACTGCCTGGTTTTAATTATTTCTGGCAAATTACATTAGTTTTGTAGCCAACTGCACAAGACCTGCAACTGGGGAATGCAGTGGATGTAATGTAATGTAAAATCACCTCAGATCTCATGCCAGCTTACAGACACAAGAATTAACAGCGCAAATGTTGAAGTACAGCTCCTAGAATCTGAATCAAAGGTGAATATTAAATTGCTGAAATGAGCTGTATTTAATCACAGGAACCAAACTATCTATTATTATCAGCAAAGGTTTAAAGGAGCATGTAGATTCTTTACAATCAGCATCTTATTAGTACAGATATAATTAGCGCTTAGATTTCAAGCAGACACAACAGAGAAATTGGGATGTTTTCAACTGATAAACTTGTATTATCAGATGGTTCCTTCGAACCATTTCCAAAATGCTAGTCACATTTTCCCCTTCTTCCAAACATCATTTAATGTTTGCATCTGCAGAGCCTCTAGTGAACGCTGCTGATGAGTTTGACAAATGTAAGTAGCATCACCTCTTGATCTGACTCACTGCAGGTTTGGGCTTTGGGTCCTGAAGAGTAATAGCTGCTGTTCAGCTGACTGTGCTTATCCAGAATGTGGCAAAGTGGAATTAGCAATTCAAGAACAGTGGCAAAGTTTGTAAAATCCTATCTGCCAACCACAATGAGCATTTCTACACTTGTATTAATAGTATGACTCATTGCTAACGTCTCGCTTCGTCGTTCTTCAAACTTAGAATAAAACATTAGCCTTACTTTTAAACCTATTCATTGGATGGTTACTGATGTTTAAAACGTTCCTAATAGCAAGCCTGTGATAGTCTTAGGTCCATTCACCACTATATAAAATTGCCACCCGCCCTTCATAAAGAATCTTTCTGATTTTAGTGTCTCGTTTATGGTTATGAATAAATAAAAAAATTGATAAATGAGGGACATGGCTAAATCTGTAACATTGCCTTCAGTGATTTCAACGAAACACAATGGCAAAGATATTTTTGAGCTCATGTGTGTGATGTGAATTAATCCTTATATATTGCCCTGTTCCTACTTTGGTTGCTAACACAGATTGAAGGAAGTTTAGGGTCAGTCACGGCTGATTCAGCAAAACAACAACAATTTGCATTATTGCAATTGTTGTAAAATATCTTAAGCTGATTCATAAGGGCATTACCAACCAAATTTTGATACTGAGTCACATCAGGTATTAAGATAAGTAACAAAAAATGGGTTGGGTTTAAGATGGAGAAAGATCGACGCAGAAAGGCAAAACGAGCAAATTCTAGTGCTTGGGACCTGGGCAGCTGAAGCCAATGTTGGGGTGATGGAATTTAAGATGTAATAGGGGCTATAATTGAGGAACTCAGTTTCTTTGGAGGGTTGCAGGGCTGCAGGAAATTGCAGAGGTAGGATTGGGCGAGGGATTTGAACATGAGGGTGAGAATTTTAAATTTGAGGCGATGCTGGGCACTGAAACAATGTAGGGACACATGGGTGATGGAAGAACGAGACTTGATGCATTTTGGAATATAGATAGCAGAGTTTAGAATGAGGTCCAGTTTAAGGAGGGTGAAGGACAGCAGGCAAACCATGAGGTCATGGATTAATCCAGTCTGGAGGTCATAAAGACATGAGGATTTCAGCAGCAGATGGGCTTGAGAGGTGGGTGAAGACCAGCATTATTACAGAGTATAAGCAGGCAGTCTTGTTGGGGAAGAGTATGTGAGTTTGAAAACTCAGTTCAGGATCAAATAGGATGCTTTGTTTACAATCAGTCTGATTCTGGCTCAGACAATGGAAGGGGATAAATCAGACAATAGCGAGGGACTGAGGTTTCTGGCGGGCACTGAAGAAAATGGCTTTGGCCTTACCAATAGTTAATTGAAGAAAATTTCTGCCCATCCAATACTTAATGGCAGGTAACATTCAAATCTGGTCACACGTCACTTTTCTTATGGAGTGTATGATAATATCAGTGTGGTACCATTCATTTTTGTTTTTGGTAAATCAGATATATGGGCTTTGATTTAAACTGGGGTTGCGTTCAGGATACGTGGGGTGTGTGCTGGATATAAACTACCATAGAAATCATCAACTTGAGAATGGAGCCAGTGAAGTCCTAGGCTTTCTTGAAATAATGCAAGACTGTCTGCCTCCAGCACCAGAAACTGACGGTGCCATTAGGCATGAATGGACAATGAGATCAGTAGCTGTAAAATGCTGGGATCTCCAAGGCACAAAATAGTGCCCACGGCCCATTTGAATACAGTTGGCTCTGGCCAAGGGTTTTGGCAGCCAATGTCAGCATGGGAGGCTAGCATTGAAGAGGTCCAAGGCCCCCATGAGGAGCCTGAGGAGTGTGAGCCTGGGGAGTGTATGTCTCTTCCTGGCCCATAAGGATTCCACAGCAATTTTCTAACACTTACATTGCCCTTTGCTGACCATTTGGTGGCTCTTGACATCCTTCTCTCCTGGGTTAGACATCAGACAGGCCTCTCTCTCTCTCTCTCTCTCTCTCTCCCCCCCCCCCCCCCCCCCCCCCCCAATCCAGTTTATCATGAAAATCATGTTGCAGCACTGCTTAGGTCATCAAGTGTGGCATTTGAATTGGAATTAGGTCACTTACCTGCAGCGGGAATCTCAACTGACTTTAAAGTGGGTGAAAGTACGATGTTGCCTGATGCAAGGTGTGACCTCAAGCCAGTCAGCGTACTCGGGCTGAATTTAACTCTTTCCGAGCACCAGTCTCACTGGGGTTAAAATCGGGGCAGTGGACTGTCTGAATTTAAATATAACCGAGAGGAGACTGCACTTGGCCATATTTTCATGCTGTCATAAATTTTGAAAAAGACGGCTGTTCAATGAAGTGCCTTGGATGACGTGCTTGGGGCCACATTTGATAAAGCAGCAAAAATGTTCGAACAATATGGTCGTGTTACAATAGAAAGACCTTTGGTTTCTGCCTCGAAATGGAAAGGTGGGAGAACTGGTCAGCCTTGCAGGTGGTTCAAGTGACTGCTTTCGTACAGATAATTAATGTGTACAAGTAGCTGCTAATTTTGCATTTCAGGAATGATTTATGAGGTGGCATGGGATAGAGGGACATAATCTAATTTAGATCAGAACCTCTGCCACCCATACAATGGTATCAGCACAGCTGTGAGATGAGAGATGATTAATAGGCAGTAGCGTAAACACACTGTAGTCATAAAAGGTGTTATTTTGATGACATACTTGTCAGAATAGGAAATGGCACTTACAAAGAGTGATGGTCAGTAGCAGAACAGATTATTATGAGCATTCAGTCACTTACTCACTTACAATCCAGGTTAAGAATAAATATTGATGGAAAGATAATGCTGTTTGTAACAATTTGAATGGCTGTTTGTTCAAAACCGACGTATAGCTCTGTGATCTAACCTTCGGTTTTAGTAAAAGTTAAGGAAATACATTTGTACTCTTTAAATGGGAAAATGATGCACAAATGATGTTCTGTATATAAACTGAATGCCCTCATCCCTATTTATAGTTTCAGACTCAAAATTATGTTCAGGTCTTCATAAACCAAAATGAATGTTACCCTCCAATTCCCCTCAGGTTTATAATGAGAACCACCCCTCCCCCAGGAATTTTGTGTTCTGCCAGGTCTTAAATTGAATAAAGCCAAATGCAGGTGTGGATTAATTTACTGTTTAAAGCTGAGGTTTTTGCCTGCCCCTGTACACTGACTATGAACAAGAACCCCTTGCATTTTAGGAAGTTTGGTATTTTTCAGTCACCTGATTTAATTTTTGTTGCATCCATTTTGAATCCACTCTCACGCTGGTGAAGAACTGACTGGTGGGAACAGGGTCGACTCATCTACAACACTGAGTGTGCAACTTCCAGTTAGGCAAGGCAAGATTACAAAAGAAAGTGGGAGAATAGTGAAAAGAAGCAATGGTCTCCTTACCTCAGAAAGGAGATTGTAGCCAAAGAGGATGCAGTGGAGGTTCACTGGACTTGTTGCGGGGGTGATGGGACTGTCTTATGAAGAGAGATTGGACAAATCGAGCCTGTATTCTTGATTAGGCAAACCGATCATGCATTCTCTAAAGTTTCGAAGAATAAGAGGTGATCTTATTGAACCCTATAAAATACTGAAAGGAATAGATAGGCTAGGTGCAGATATGGGGCGGGATTCTCCGACCCCCCTGCGGGCCGGAGAACCCCCGGAGGGGGGGAGGAGGGGGGTGGCATGAATCCCGCCCCAACGCCGTATTCTCCGGCGCTGGTTTTTCGGTGGGGGCGGTGGCCGTCCCGGCAAACCAAATAAGGTCCTTACCAGCGGGACCTGGCTCTGCCGGTGGCCTGAGGAATCCTCAGGGAGGCGGGGGGGGTGGGGAAATCTGGCCCGGGGGGGGGGGGGGGGGGGGCACGGTGGCCGGGCCTGCGATCGATTTGTGGACGGGCCTGTGCCGTAGGGACACTTTTCACTCCGCGCCAGCCGCTGTAACGGTCCGCCAAAACCGGCATGGAGAAGATCCCCCTGCGCATGCGCTGGGATCACGCCAGAACACGCTGCCGCTCCTGTGCATGTGCCAACTCGCGCCGGCCGGCAGAGGCCCTTTGGCACCAGTTGGCGCGGCGCCGAAGCTGGCGCGGCACCAACCCCGGCCCTGAAGGTGTGGAGGATTCCGCACCTTCTGGGGAGCCCGACGCCGGAGTGGTTCACGCCACTCCTCGGCGCCGGTACGGCCCACCCCGCCGAATAGCGGAGAATCCCGGTCAAGATGTTTACTATGTTGGGGAATCCAGAACTAAGAAGCCCAATTTCAAAATAAGGGGAATGAGGAGAAATTTATTTTCACAAAGGGCTGTGAATCGTTGGAATTCTCTATCCCAGAGGGCTGTGGAAGTTCAATCATGGGGTATGTTTAAGGCAGAGATAGACTTGTGATTAACAATAATGTGAAGAGCTGTGGGGATAGTAGGTATAAAAGGCATTGAAATGTCTGGTCAGCCAGGATCATATTGAAGGGCGGAGCAGGCTCAATGGGATGAATGGCCTACTGTTCCTCTATAAATAAAAATTTGGAAAGAAAAGAGGCGGGTTTCTCTGTTTTGCTGGCTGGTCAATGGGGTTTCCCATTGTGGGGCAGCCCCACACCGTCGGGAAACCTCCGGACTGCCGGCAAACCGGAGAATCCCTAGGGCATCACGGTGGCACAGTGGTTAGCACTGTTGTCTCACGGCGCTGAGGTCCCAGGTTCGATCCCGGCTCTGGGTCACTGTCCGTGTAGAGTTTGCACATTCTCCCCGTGTTTGCGTGGGCTTGGCCAGCACAACACTAAGATGTGCAGGGTAGATGGATTGGCCACACTAAATTACCCCTTAATTGGAAAAAATGAATTGGGTCCTCTAAATTTATAAAATAAAACGGAGAATCCCGCCCGCAGAGAATTCAGCCCAAGGTTTCTTTTCAATTGTGTTGAATTGCCAACAAAGTATTACCTAATAAATTCCTCAACTGGCTCAATGGCTTGTTCAGTGAGGAATCAGAGACATCAGGAGGTCTCAGGTTTGATCCTTGTCTGAACTGTTAGATGGTTCCAGCCAACAATATAATTGACCCACCACAGTTGCTCTCTGTATTTGTTGGTTGCCAAAGGGGAAATTAGACAGAGTTCTTCCTGATTGCTTTACCTTTTATAAGGATATTAGAAGGAGATGGGATTGGAGTTTGCTGTGGAGTCCTCTTTATTCCAAAAGCCTGCGAACACTTACTGGGTGATCTATGTTGCCAGAAGCAAAGATTTTCTGGCAAAACAAGTGACAAATGTCGGAAATGTTTCCATATATTGTATTATTATATGTAATAATAGTAATAGGAGGCCGATCTGGCACGGTGGGATGGTCTCCCTCTGTCACTGGCGGGTCAGGTACAGGCGGTTAAAATGAATGTGTTGCCACGATTTCTGTTTATTTTTCAATGCCTACCGATTTTCTTGCCAAAGGCTTTTTTCAGGGAGATTGAGGGAAGGATTACATCGTTCATATGGGGAGGGAAGGTGGCCAGAGTGAGGAAGGTGCTGCTACAGAGGGGAAGGCAGGCAGGGGGTTTGGGTCTCCCGAACCTGATGTACTACTACTGGGCGGCGAATGTGGAGAAGGTGCGGAGCTGGCCAGAGGGGTTGATTCCCAGTGGGTCAGAATGGAGGAGAGTTTGTGCAGGGGGTCGGGATTGAAAGGACTAGCAACAACACCGCTCCCGATAGCCCCGGGGAAATACTCAGGGAGTCTGGTAATAATAGTTTCATTGAGAATTTGGAGGCAGTTTCGCCAACACTTCGGGTTGGGGGCAGGGTCAAGGGAAATGCCGATTCAGGGGAACCACAGATTTGAGCCAGGGAGGTGGGATGGAAATTTTCGGAAATGGGAAGGGAAGGGGATTAAGACGCTAAAATATTTGTTTCTCAAGGGTCAGTTTGCAGGATTGAAGGAGCTGGAAGTGAAGTATGGGCTGGAGCAGGGAGAAATGTTTAGATGCATGCAGGTTCGAGATTTTGCCTGAAAGGAGTTACAAAGCTTCCCGGAGGAACTGGCCTCCACATTGCTGGAGGAGGTGCTGACGACGGGGGTCTGGAGGAGTGGGTAGTGTCAGCCGTGTACGGAGCTATTCTGGAAGAGGATAAAGCACCACTGGAAGGGATCAAAGCAAAGTTGTGGGGAAGAGTTGGGAGAGGTTATACAGGAGAGAGTCTGGTGTGAGGTGCTCCGGAGAGTAAATGCCTCCACCTCATGTGTGTGGTTGGGGCTGATACAGCTGAAGGTGGTATACAGAGCACATCTCACGAGGGCGAGGATAAGCCGATTCTTTGAAGGAGTAGAAGATGTATGTGAGCGTTGCGGGGGAGGGGGGGGGGGGGGGGGGGGGGCGCTAATCACGTTCATATGTTTTGGTCCTGTCCAAAGCTAGAGGACTACTGGAAGGAGGTTTTTAGGGTAATTTCCAAGGTGGTGCACGTGAAACTGGACCCGGGTCCCCGGGAGGCCATATTCAGGGTGTTGGACCAGCCGGGGTTGGAAACGGGTGCGGAGGCAGATATCGTAGCTTTTACCTCGTTGATCGCCCATAGGCGGATCCTGTTGGGATGGAGAGCAGCCTCTCCACCCCCTGTCCTGGCATGGCGGGGGGACCTGTTGGAATTCCTGACTCTTGAGAAGGTTAAGTTTGAACTGAGAGGAAGGACGGAGGGGTTCTACAATTCATGGGCATTATTCATTCTGTACTTTCAAGAACTGGGTAACATCAAACATTAGTTGGGGGGGGAGGCGGTGAGAGGGTTGGGGGAGGGGGCTGTGTGTATTAAGGGTGACTATGGGTGATCCCTGATTCTTTTTTGTCATTTGTTTATGTAAACATGCGGGCTGATGTTTGGGGTTTGGTGGGAGGATGGGATCGTTGTTATTGTTATGGGGATTGACATATTTGTTGCTGATTATTGTTTATTGTTGGTGGGTGTAAATTTGGGAGAAAAAGGAGGCGAATAAAAATATTTTAAAAAATAATAGTAATATGATTAAAAGGACTTAGGTTAGGGTATCCAGATTATATGAGCGGGTTTCTCCGGTCGCGCCTGCCTGGCGGCCGGAGAATCCCGTCCAAGGTCAGTGGACTTTTCCATTGCCCGTGTCTCGCCCGTGGCGACCTTGCGGCGGGCGAGGCGGACTAATCTAGCCCTTTGTCTGCTAAAGCTGTGACTATGGGGTTAACAGCTCGGCCGGCTGTGATATCGCACATGGTTGGGGGGCGGGGGGGGGGGGGGGGCGGGGGGGGGGGGGGGGGGGGTGAGTCTGCTTGTAGTTTTATTTTTCAGCCCTGCTCTGTGTCTGTTTTTAGTTTCATTTTTAGAGTTCTGCTCTGGATCCTGAGGAAACAGATTGTTTCTCACATTGGCTTCTAAAAGCTTCTCTCTCAGGACTGCGTGAATAAATCTGTAAGGCACCAAGTGTTAACTTTATTAATAAGTGGCATTTGGCCTATATGTGGATTTTGCGTAATTGAAATTTTAGAAGTAGTTGGAAAAGTAATCTC
The DNA here is from genome assembly GCF_902713615.1 of Scyliorhinus canicula. Classification (NCBI taxonomy): domain Eukaryota; kingdom Metazoa; phylum Chordata; class Chondrichthyes; order Carcharhiniformes; family Scyliorhinidae; genus Scyliorhinus; species Scyliorhinus canicula. Next base: position 49,079,427 of record NC_052161.1, read on the forward strand.
GAAGATCTTTCTTTATTTTTTAAAGAACTATTTAACTATTAATTGAAAAGCTATTTCTTCCTTGGATGTTAATGGGGTGAATCCTGTGTTAATAATAAAGTTTGTCTCAATACAAAAATCCTGATTTGTCAGTGGAATCACTCCTGGAGGTGAAGTATTCTTTCCAAACAGTTTACAAATTTAAAAAGTTGTTGGGGTTTCTCATCCGGCTTTCGAATATAAATTGGCGGTCTGGTCCGGGACAGTAACACACGATAGGGAAGATACATCCTGAGAAGAAAAAGTGTTCACACAAGGCTGGTCAGTAGATCAATGAAATGCGATAATTATAATGATAACCTTTTTGTTATCAATTTCTTTTCAGCTTTTAGAATTTGATAGGGAGCTGTCCGTATTTAAAGACAAGTTGGGTGAACAAGAGATATCGTTTCCACCAAGGTACAAAATTTATATTTTCATTGTCTTACTGCAAAAACTTAGCTGAAAACAAAGCCAAACATTGTATCTCGGTACTATATTTTTTGGGGGGAAATTTCACAATTTAAAGTGTTTTGTTTTCTTTTCACTTATCCCAGTACAGTGGTGTGAGGTGAGACTGCAGTTATCAGCATCCTTTGCAAAAGATTTGTTGGATCAGCGATGATTAACAGGGCCTCTGCCGCTTTCAGTAAATGGGGGAAAAAGGACTCTAATTTTCATTCAGGTTATGACTTGACCTTTGACTGCTCATACCATTGAAAACCCTGCGCACTATTGACACTGAATGTTTACCTTCTCCTCGTGTTATGGGATCTCGCAAAATATCTCTTGGAATGTATTTCAGTAGCTATTACCTTTAAAGATTAGCACTACATTGGGGTATGTTTCAGGAAATGAGGTTTTCCTCCCATCCCAAGTTGAAAATAACCTGCAAGTTCTGCCATGTGATCCAATATTTTCAAGCCTATTGTATATTGTACATCATAAAGTAGCTGATTTTCTTTGTCAGTCTATTATCTTGACACACCTCTGAAGAGCTTACACATCAGACAAACAGATCATTGCATTTAACCAGTAAAACAAATTTAAAGTGCATAAGCACCATTCAGAATATATCACCAATTTCCACAAAGCGAATTTAAAGTGCCTATCCAGTTCATGTAGAATTTCAGAAGCCAGTCAAACTTTGCTCTTGTGCTTGATTATTATCCAAAGCAGTAGATTGGGATCTTTGTTTGTAAGACAGTTTGCTATGTTAGCTATGGGATTGCTGGCATGGTGATTGCCTAACCAAGTGATTTTGTTACTAATTTTTTAAGGATACAGCTTTAGTAGTAAAATTGCATTAAAATTGAAAACTGCATTAAAAAGATAAGAATATATAGAAAGACCATAAATCCTATCCAGCCCAATCTATTGAGCCTATGCCTGATTTTGTACTACATTCTAACACCACCTATTGATCCCCTATATCAGGAGCACTGGTTTCCTTCCTGAACTTCCCCTGAAAATAATTCTCCTTCTGAATAGTAGCAATTCAAACATTTTTAATGGTACCATTGGCCCCAAATCAGTGACCTTCAGTTCATTGCACAATTGTGGGGAAAGGCTTCGCTAATCGCGAACCTTGCCTAAGACCTTTACAGATGTTTTCTCTACAGATGTTGTCCAGGCTAAATAGCTTGCTTATTTCCACCTCGCATACATGAGCCTTCCCCACAAGTCTGATTTAAAGGAAGGAATATGAGAGACACTCAGTATTTTCTTTAAAAATTTGCCCTCTGTTTTGTGGTCAGAAAGGCAAAAGATTGGGCTCCAAAGTCTGAAATTAAAAAAGGACAAGGGGTAGAGTTGTGGAATGAGTGGAAAAATGGAGAGATGCATGCTTACACCATCTACAGCTTGATATCAGAAGAGATTAGATGAAAGGAAAGTGTAAGAGCCAATGGATAGATGTGGTAGGAGAGGTAGATCTATTACCGCTGATTTAGAGTAAAGAGCACATGCGAGTCAAGTGCTCTACGTCAAGTTCAATAAAACTCACCAGCAAGAATGTTTACTTGTCAGAAGAAGAGATAGTCTCCAACTAGGAGATAACAGCCAAGCTTTAATTGAAAGCTTTAATAATACAAGATTGAAATTAAACAATGTTCTGTGTACTGACTAACTGTATAAGCAGTCTGTATTTGTGACTTGGTGGAGAGAGTCGTATTAGAATGTTGTCCCTGTCAGAGCTGTATTAGAGCTGAGAGTTGTATTGGAGGGGAGAGAGTGTTGCTTTAGAGGTTTCTCACGGATAAGCTACTGTAACCTGTCCCTGATTCTCCTGTGGTTAGTTGGAAGAAGTGCACCACAACTGGAAGTAAGAAGGTGGATCAAGTATGAAGATATGCTCAACCTCCGTTGCTTGAACCCCATTGGTGACCCTGGCTTCAGCACTGTCCCTTTCCATAATGGCCAGCACTGTCTCCTCCATAAAAGTTGAAACATGCATGGGCGTCTCATCCATTTCCATTAATGTCCCACTGCCGCTGGTCATGCACCACCTTCTCCAGTGTCAGTGAGTGTCATGCATTCTGTTTGACTGATGAAATTGTCAGGGCTAGGGGGAAGGATTAGCACAGGTGCAAGCTGTGAGAAGAGGGTGCGAGGCTTGCCAGAGTGCTAAATATGTGAGGATGAAGTGAAGCATATGAATGTTAGGTATCAATCCTGTTTGAGGGATTACAGAAGATATTTATTAGGGTGTAATGAATTGAGCAGTGGTTAAGACCAATAGTGCAGTTCATCGAATACGGCATTTGAAGATGCATTCATTGACCTTGAAAACTGTTTTTGAGATCATTAAACCTCTTCCTGTGCTAAATCCAGGTCCTTGGGGCTAAGCCCCTTGCGTTAACCTCGTCTGCTATTACCCATCACTGCTTTCTGAGCATGAATCCAGAGGAACACTTCTTCCTATGAGTTAGGTCATTTTCCTTTCTTTCTACTTCTTCCGCTAACATCTACTGTGCAGCACCTGAAAGCATTGGAGTCTACGCTGTTGCATGGTCAGTCATTCTTGATTCTTCTATAGCATGATATTCAAAGTGATCTCAGCACCACCAGCAGTGAGTGCACATCTCCTTAAAGAGCTGCAGTCTAGCTTTAAATAGTGCCAAGCAACAGTGATATTTGGTCTCCTACTAATGAATGCAGCTAGTGAAATCAGTGGGGAGAGCTGGCTACATACAAAATTCATGGAAATGCGCGTATGAACTTGACACCTTGCCTACATTGCAATCAAGGGTGCAAGTTAATCGTACTTTGTAGACACTGCACTGTACACCCCCTCTGCTTTTTGTCAGGGTTTAAGCAAAATTTATGGGCATGGTTGTTATTCAGTAACTTCTATCTGACCTGATTAAGTATATTTTTAACTAATTAGCTCTGTTTCAAGCATGACATAATCATATGCTGTTTCCTATTCGAGAATCTTTTGTTGGCTCTCTGTGCCGAGAATCCCAAAGTGCTATGCATATGAAATGTGTCAGATGAAATGTCATTTTGTTACATTACCTTCAATCATAAAAAATTATTGCAAGAATATAAAACTATTCTCTTTCTTCTTCACAATCTTGGAGTCCTAGTTCTGCAAAGAAAGGAAAGAACTTCCATTGTCATCGTTCCTTTACGTTTACAAGGCACCCTAAAGTGTTCTACCATCAGTTAACTATTTTTGAATATAGTCACTGTCACAACGTAACAAGAACAGGAAATGACATTCACTTTATATGTTCTATATTAAGTGGGCAGTTGTTAGCAGTCCTGCCTCACGGCGCCGAGGGCCCGGGTTGGATCCCGGCCCCGGAACACTGCCCGTGTGGAGTTTGTACATTCTCCCCATGTCTGGGTGGGTCTCACCCCCACAACCCAAAACGATGTGTAGGCTAGGGAAATTGGTCACGCTAAATTGGCCATTAATTGGAAAAAAAACAATTGGGTACTCTAAATTTATTTTTAAAATAAGAAAAAATATATATATATTGCGTATTAACTGAGGCATAAGTGTCGTACAGAAGATTAGGAGAACTCCATTGCTCCTCTTTAGATAGTTATAGAATCATAGAATCCCTACAGTGCAGAAGGAGGCCATTCGGCTCATTGAGTCACTGTCGGCCCTTTGGAAGAGCACCCTACCAAAGCCCAATCCCTGCTCTAGCCCTGTATCCCTACCCAACCTTTGGACACTAAGGGGCAATTTATCATGGCCAATCCACCTAAAATGCACATCTTTGGATTGTGGGAGGAAACCGGAGCACCCGGAGGAAACCCACACAGACACAAGGAGGAAGTGCAAACTCCACACAGTTACCCGAAGTCAGAATCAAACCCAGGTCCCTGTGAGGCAGCAGTGCTAAGAACTATTCCACCGTGTCGTCCCAGGACTGTAGACTTGTTACCGTCAACCTGCGAGAGCATATTGGTTCACAGTTTAACATCACATCGTGAGACTTCTGACAGTGCAGCTCGACCTTTATTCTGCACTGAATGTCCTGGCAAAATTATATCTGTTCAAGTCCCTAGAGTGGGCATTGAACACATGGGCCAAGAAATAGGCCAATGTTCTATCTTCGTAAGGCATAAATTGGAACCCATTCTGTCAATATAGTGGATGCTTTGTGCATGCTGTGTCTGCCCTGCCCACCAAAGTTGGAAAAATATGTTGAGAAACACTTTACTGGATGTGAAGCTGGGACATGCAGTCCTGCTCATCCTGGTTCCTCTGAAATGCCGAAGACTATTGCCAATATGGGGGTGGCAGTGACGCAGTGGTAGTTTTGCTGGATGAGTAATCCAGAGACCCAGAGTCATACTCTGGAGACTCGGGTTTGAATTCCACCATGTCAGATGGCGAAATTTGAATTCAATTAAATGTCTAATGATGACCATGAAACCATTGTCGATTGTTGTAAAAACCCACCTGGTTCACTAATGCTCTTTAACGGGGCACGGGCGCCATGACTGTTGAGGGGGAGCAAGGAAGGTAAGCAAACCATTGAAACTTTTCAGGTTTGCTGGGGGCTGTACGCCTGGACCTCCAGGGAGTAGCGGGGAATGACTGGGTGGCAAGTGCAAGGATTTGGTGTCCTCCTCGGGATTGGGGTTCCCTGGCTGAGACCCCCATTGCAGCATGAATTCATTTGGACCCATAACCAACCTGCAATTACAGGCTCCTGGCTGTTGAGACTGCTGACTGGTCACAGAGCCTCGCAAATGCTGTGAGGGCATGTGGCAACCCACCTATCTGCAAACCCTTATATCATAGCAGTGTCATCAAGGGCTTGGATGTGACCAAGCTCAGTCACCAGCCCACCAGGTGCTGGCACTCCTCAGACGTGCAGCCCCACATCAGAGGAAACTGGAGATTAGCAGAGGTCAACTTAAACAAAGGACACATTAACCAGTATTGCAAGAACCCTTCCTGGCACATCGCCCCTCTAAGAGTAATAGCCTTGCCAGTAACACTCTCAACTAGCCCATCCCTGAGGATCACAAGATGTCTGCAAGCCCTGTCTGTCCACCAAACTCCTGATCCCATCCATCTTCTCCTCGGCCAGGAATCGTGACCAGCTCCCTGTCACAACATGTGTTTAGAACCCAGGCTCCATATCACACTGCAGCTAAGGTCCCAGCAAACACAAACATCCCTCACTCATCGCCATCTGTCGGATCTTCCCGCACACCAGTCTCTTAGCTTAGAGCCACATACCTGCACAGCATGAACATCTCCACCATACAACCAATTGCCACCTTTCTGGCAAGAGAGCACAAGGCTCACCCAGTGAGGAGACCCACATTAGACTGCACTGGGATAAACAGAACAGGGGCCACAGAGCCAATTGCTAACACCGGTACTCCTGTTGACAGGGACAGCTGGTGAGGATAGAGGCTCCCCACATCACAGGCTGGGTAGCAGCCATTGATTTCTTTTGATTTTTTAAAATGTATTTTATTACAAACATATATAAAAATAAGTTACAGCAAATAAACAACTCGGGAAACATACTTCCCAACAACCCGGATGCCAGCCACTGATGAGGACAGGGGTGTAGTGCAGACTACATCACCATGAAGGAAGTGAGTGAGAGGGGAGTGTCTGGACACATGGTGAGGATTGCACAGCAGTACTCCTCTGGGTGACTTTGCAACCTGGTGGCATTGGATGGTCAAGGGACTCCTCATCCTGCTACCGTTCTCTGTCTCTTCCCCCTCCACCCTTAGAGACATGGATTTCAAGCTACAGCAAGCAATGCCCCTCTGTGACTGGCTAAGATCAGTCAGAGCCTGACCAATGCTCTTGACACCCTCAGCCATGACCCTTTGTGAATGGGACAAGCTCTGGAGCGCAATAGCAATGTCCATCTCCACCCAGGACATGTCTGCCTGTGACTGGCCTCTCCTGTTCTGCGTACTTAAGGTGCAGAACCAGGTACTGTTTAAAAGAGTTTAGGGACTCTGTGCCCATTACCAACTCGGGCAGCGAATTCCAGACTCCCACTAACCTCTGTATAAAAAAGGTATTTCACATGTCCCCTCTACACCTTCTGCCACTTATCTTTGTCCCCGGTTCTAGAATTCTCCACCAAGGAAAACAATTTTATTCTGTCCACCACATCTCTTCCCGTCATAATTTTGTCCACCCTAATTAAGTCACCCTTCAGCCTTCTTTGTTCCAAGAAAAATAACTCCAATCTCTCCTCGAAACTACACTTTTCTAGCCCTGGCAATATTCTTGTAAACCTCCTCTGCACTCTCCCCAGAGCAATAATGTCCTTCCTGTAATTTGGTGACCAGGACTGCACACAATACTCCAGTTGTGGCCTCACAGTGTTTTATACAATTCCAACATTATATCCTTACTTTTATATTCTATACCTCTGCCAATGAAGGAGAGCATTCAATATGCTTTCTTTACAACCTTGTGTAACCTTGTGTACTTGAACTGCTGCCTGTGGGGACCTGTATACTTGTACACCAAGATCTCTCACTTCATCTACCCCTCTTAATATATTCCCATTTATTGTGTACTTCCTACAACTGTTTGACTTCCTTAAAGGCATAACCTCACACTTCTCTCAGTTAAATTCCATCTGCCACTTTATCGTCCACTCCATCAACCCATCTGTATAATTTCGGAGATTAAAGCTATCCTCCACACTGTCCACAACTCGGTCAATCTTTGTGTCATCTGCAAATTTGCCAATCGTGCCCCCAAAGTTTACGTCCAAACCGTTAATATAGAACATAAACAGTAAGAGTCCCAACACTGAGCCCTGTGGAACACCACATGAAACAACTTTCCATTACCCTTTGTTTCCTGTTGCTAACCTTATTGTGGTTTTGGGAGGGAGAAGAAGGGGTGAGAGCAGAAGTGCGGGAAATGTGGTGCATACTGCTGAAGGCATCAACTACAGTTGGGGAGAATCCTTGGGTGAGGAAAAAGGACATCTCAGAAATGCTGGCGTGGCAGGATGCATCACTGGAACAGATGCAATGGAGTCGAAGCAACTGAGAGAATGGAGTCTTTGTCAAGTATATGTGAAGAAGTACAGTCACAGCAGCTGTGGGAATCTGGGCTTGTAATGAATATTAGTTAATAATCAATTATTCTTGGATCTTTAGCGGTTAAAGTGTTAAAGGACAGTCAGCCAAATCACCTCCGATATTCAAGTTTATAGAAATGGCTTTATCGGTTGCATTTTTCTGTGAAAACCCATATCACTTGTAAAGCCTAATGCGCCTTTCGAACTGCCGATTTATTCTCCAGTTCGACAGCAGTGTTGGAATTGGTGCAACACAAAAAACATTTCTATTTTAATCAAACTTGGTGTTCAGTAATGCTTTGCAATAGCTGGAATCTGCATTTGTTTGAACATTCATTCATATTTCTTGGGCCTTGTTTTTGGAGTTTCAGAGGTGTGTAGGATTAATTTGAGTAGGCCCACTCTATCCTATCGAACCTGAGCTGGACTTTGAACCCATTTTCATCAGTTAGGCCACTTATCTCCACCTCTGAGCCATCAACAATTTTGATCCTTACCTCACCTCTTCAGCGACTGAAGCCCACTTCAATGCTACACAAACACCAATTCCACCTACAGCCATCTGGTGGCCCATGTCTTATGTCAATCACATCTCCATTCAATTAATCCCCTGTCTTCACCAAGGTCTAATAATTTCCTCTCCCTTACTGAATTGCCTTTGTAATCCTCATTCTTGTTTTCAAACTCTTCCATGGTCTTGCAATCTTCTTTAGCCTAACTATGCACGCATTGCTTTTCTAACTCTGTCTATTGTGCAGATTGCCGCATTTCCACTCCACTAATGATGGTGGCTGTAGTAATCCACGGGAGGCAGGAGTTCTGTCACCACACCAATATTTATTTACAATAACGATATTACAGGAGCAGCTACAAACAGTGCTGCTAGCAGTCCAGTCAACTTAAAACTGGCTCACAAAGCCTACACAGGTGCTTATAAGGGCCCCCTCAATGAGCTATCATTGAGGGAGCTCATACTCCAATTGGCCAACCAATAAAGCCAATTGGAGTTCATTACACCCCCCCTCCCAAAAGGTCCGAGGAATTCCTGCAAGCTGGCATTCCTCTGAGCTTCTTCCTGCTCCTCAGGCCTGGGTCTGTCACCTCTGTGTCGTCCGCCGGGTCGTTCTTCGAAGTGGGCGGGGTGTACCTTATAGGTGCCCGTCTTTTCCTTGACGACCTCCTTGGAAGTTGTTCTTCCTTCTCCTTGGGGAGAGGTGTCGCGGCGGCCTCGTCGAACGTGTCCATCTCCGACTCTGACGACTGGATGACGGGGTCTGGAGAAATTGCTCGGGGCTGGGGTGTGGGTATCCTTTCCGTCTGGGCTATCCCAGCTTGAGGTGGTCCTGCTTTGCCTGCTTCCAGGTGTGGTTCCGCTGCCCTTATTTGGTCTAGGTGTTTCTTCAGCAACTTACCTCCTATCGAAACCTCATAGGATATAGGCCCTGTTTGGGACTCTACCATGCCTTTGACCAACATTGGTCCATTCCTATAATTCTTGACCCAAACCGGTGCCCCCACCTGGAAATGTCTCTGGTGCCAACTATTATCATGCCCCCTGCATTGGGCCTCCTGTTGTTTCTCCACTTTCCCCGTTAAATTTGGGAAAAGGAGACTCAGCCTCGTTCGCAGCCGCCTTCCCATTAAGAGTTCAGCTGGCGGTATGCCCGTTGTGGAATGCGGTGTGGTCCTGTAATCAAACAGCCAGCGGGAGAGCTTTGTGTCCATTGACGCTGCCGGCTGCTTCTTGAGTCGGCAAGTCGCTTTAAGTGTCTGGACCGCTCTCTCTGCCAGGCCGTTGGCGCTGGATGGTAGGGGCCGTTTTGATGTGACGGACTCCGTTTTCCTTCAGGAATTTTCCAAATTCCCCACTTGTGAATGCCGTTCCATTGTCCGACACCAATACCTCCAGAAGTTCATGTGTTGCAAACAAGGCCCAGAGCTTTTCAATTGTCGATGCTGTGCTTGCTGCGTTTACCCGGTGGACGTCCAACCATTTGGAGTGGGCGTCCACTATCACCAAAAACATTCAGCCCATGAAAGGGCCGGCGTGGTCAATATGCAGGTGGGTCCACGGTCCGCCTGGGCATTCCCACGGGTGCAATGGCGCCGCTGGTGGCACTCTTTGCCCTTGTTGGCACTCCTGGCACCGACGTACCAAGGCTGCTAGGTCTGTGTCCAAACCTGGCCACCAAACGTAGCTTCGAGCTAGCATCTTCATTTTAGACACCCCTGGGTGTCCGTGATGTAACTCGGTTAAGATTGCCTGACGGCCCTGAGCTGGGACTATTACCCGGTCTCCCCATAATAGGATACCGTCTTCTACGGTTATTTGGTCCCTTCTGCTCCAGTATGGGTGCATCTGGGGCTCCACTGGTCTTTCCAGTTCCCCTGTTAGCAGTAAATGCTTCATCTTGGCTAAAACTGGGTCTTTTTGCGTCCACAACCGAATATGTTGTGCGTCCACTGGTAGGGTGTCAAAAAAATTTAGAGTCATTACTGTCTCCTCTACTTTTGGTATTTGCGGCGGAGTGTCCGGGAGGGGAAGTCTGCTCAAAGTATCTGCATTTGCTACTCGCGTTCCCGGCCTGTGCTCCAGAATGTATCTATATGCCGCCAGTAACAACGCCCAGCGTTGGAATCTAGCTGATGCAATCAGGGGTATTGACTTGTCTTCTTTTAATAACCCTAATAATGGCTTATGGTCCGTCACTATGGTGAATTTGCACCCGTACAGGTACAGATACTGGTGAAATTTTTTTACTGCGAATATCACTGGCAGTCCTTCCTTCTCGATTTGGGCGTACTTCCTCTCAGCCATCGCCAAGGTCCTCGAAGCATAGGCTATTAGCCGTTCTTCCCCATTCCTTCCTCTATGGGCTAAGACGGTTCCTACCCCGTAGAGGGATGCATCACAAGTGACCACCAACTCCTTCCTTGGGTTATAATGCTCTAGGATATTTTCAGATGACAGCTGTTCCTTAATGTCCCTAAATGCTCGGTTTTGGCGGTCGGACCATTTCCATTCTTGCCCCTTTTTTAGTAGCTGGTGGAGGGGTTCTAGGATGGATGCCCTATTTTCAATAAATTTTCCATAATAGGTTACCAACCCTAGAAATGATCGTAACTCCTGGACCGTGGTGGGAGCTGGGGCTTCTTTTATTGCCCTTACTCTGTCTTCTAATGGGTGTAAGCCTGACTCATCTACTTTATATCCCAGGTACGTCACTTGTGGGGCCAGAAAAACGCATTTTTCCCTTTTTAGCCATACGCCTGCCTTTGCGAAATGCCTGAGCACTTCCTCCAGGTTCCTTAAGTCTTCCCTGTTTGTCCTACCTGTGATTAAGACATCGTCCAAATAAATCGCCACCTGCGGTAGTCCCTGCAGAATATTTTCCATCGTACGCTGGAATATAGCGCAGGCTGATGACACTCCGAAAGGTAGTCTAGTATAACGAAAAAGGCCCTTCAGGGTGTTGATCGTAGCGAACTTCTGGGAGTCCTTGTCCAGTCTTAACTGCAGGTAGGCGTGGCTCATGTCCAGTTTCGTGAACAAAGGCCGACCTGCCAATTTGGCATATAGGTCGTCTATTTTCGGGATTGGGTATTTGTCCAGCAGTGCGTATTTGTTTACTGTCTGTTTGAAATCTCCAGAGACGTATCGAGCCGTCTGGCTTCAAAATTGGTACCACCGGCGCTGCCCATTCCGAGAATTGTACTGGTCTGATAATGCCGTCGCGCCGTAACCTTTCTATTTCGTCATCTACTTTCTTCCTTAATGCAAAAGGTACCGGCCTGACGTTACAAAATTTTGAAAGGGCTTCTGGGTCCACGTGCAAAGTTGCTTTGGCGCCTATGATTTCCCCCAAACCTTCCTGGAAGACCTCCGGGTATTTTTGGAGTACTCCACTCAGCTGCCCGCTTCCACTCTGGAAAATGTTCATCCAATCTAATTTTAGGTCTTTCAGCCAGTTTCGTCCAATTAAGCTCGGCCTGGAGCCCTCTACTATCGTCACCGGTAATCTGAGCAATTGTTTCTCATATTCCCCGGGTACATGAGTCGTGCCTAGAACTTCCAGGGGTTCCCCCGTGTAGGTTTTAAGTTTCGTCGATGTTTTTGTTAGGGTTAGTGGCTGGAGTCCATCTTTGATTTTTCTAAATGCTGCCACTCCCATTACTGATACGCCGCACCCGTGTCTATTTCCATTATTGTCGGCCGCCCGTTCACCCGTGGGGTAATCTTAATGGGTTCTGCTTTCTTCGTTGCAATATTATATAATTGTTCCCCTTCGGAGGAGGATGGGGTGTCTAGGTTGTGTACTTCCCTGCGTCCCCACCTGCTAATCCATTGTGCTTTGCACGCGTGGGTTCAAATCCCATCCTCGTCGCCACTGTAGTAATCCACGGGAGGCAGGAGTTCCGTCACCACACCAATATTTATTTACAATAACGATATTACAGGAGCAGCTACAAACAGTGCTGCTAGCAGTCCAGTCAACTTAAGACTGGCTCACAAAGCCTACACAGGTGATTATATGGGCCCCCTAAATGAGCTATCATTGAGGGAGTTCATACTCCAATTGGCCAACCAATAAAGCCAATTGGAGTTCATTACAGTGGCACAACCTTTATCCCGGCCCTCTGAAATCTCTTTATCTTGCTACGTTTCATTCCATAAGACCATAAGACATAGGAGCAAAATTAGGCCATTCGGCCCATCAGGTCTGCTCTGCCATTCAATCATGGCTGATATGTTTCTCATCCCCATCCGCCTGCCTCCTCTACATAACCCATTCCCCTTATTAATCAAATTAATTCTTCCACATTCCGAAACCTCAAATTATACCACGAGAAATGTTTTGTTAGGTGAGAGAAAATGTAGGTTCCTTTGTGATCTCACCAGAATTAGTTCTTGGTTGGCACAAAATGAATGAATGTAGCCTACAAAATTTTCCACAACATTCAAGGCAATCCACCTTGCAGAACGGAGTGTTGACTTGCTGCCCAACATAGCTGTAAATCTTCAAGATGTTATACACAAAATGAAGACCAAGGTTTGGGACCGTCGATTACCGTCTTTTTTTCCCAAAATATAATTTTTGGACCGTTGCACATTAGAGCAGTCTAATTTTACCAGTAAAAGTTGAGTCCTCGTGCCTTGTGTTTAGAATTAAAGAATGGGATACAACGTGTAAAATCATATTGCTTATGCTCAAGAAGTCATCCATCAGGTCAGCCGTGACAAGTCTGAACACTACACACATTTGTGCTGAATTTGGCTTTCGCATGTTAGTGGGTGTCCTGGAGCCAGGGAGGCGTGACATGGAAATGATGAAGTGCTGTGTTCTGACTGACTACTTCAAACCTCTTACGGTAAACTCATACACAAAAGGAGCATGTATAAACTCCCTTGTGCATACTTTACCTGGCCAAGAGCCTTTAATTGTTGAATGGAGTTTTAGTGATGTAATAAAATTGTGTGGCGCAGATTATTGTTGAGTTATTATTAAGTATCTAGTTAGTTGGCTGTATCAAGTAAAGTTTAACAACATTTTAAACGTGAGGAAGAACTGTAAAAATAGCTTTGAGATGGAAAAACTCATCAGACCCGGCAGCATCTGTAAGGAGAGAAAACAGAGTTAATATTTTGAGTCCTTTTGGCTCTTCGTCAAAACTATAAAATAGAAGATACAGTGCAGAAGGAGGCCATTCGGTCCATCGAGTCTGCACCGACCCACTTAAGCCCTCACTTCCACCCTATCCCACTAACACAATAACCCCTCCTAACCTTTTTGGTCACTAAGGGCAATTTATCATGGCCAATCCACCTAACCTCGTCTTTGGACTGTGGGAGGAAACCGGCGCACATGGAGGAAACCAACGTAGACATGGGGAGAACATGCAGACTCCGCACAGACAGTGACCTAGCAGGGAATCGAACCTGGGACCCTGACGCTGTGAAGCCACAGTGCTATCCACTTGTGCTACCATGCTGCCCGTGCACAGTAGCTTGGTGTGTATGTTATAACTATATAGTTAAATAGTAAGGGTCTGTAATATGCTGTACAAGTTGTTACTTCTTTCCATGAGAACATGTCTATCCGAATATTTGACTATTCCAAAATAACATCATGATTCCAGTTTAACTATTTTGATTTTAAAAAGAACATTTAATCATGGCTTTCCTGATCTTAATTTCAAGCCATTATTCAATAAAGCTTTTGCAATTTGTATAGTGGTTGTGTGCAATCTTAGTCGAGGAGAAGGAGCCAGGACTGGCATTAAACATTACTTAATGAAGAAATGGTCTGGCATTAAACATTATTTAATGAAGAAATGGTCTTATACAGTTCATAAAATTAAATGATAATTTGTTAAGAGTCTCAGTTGTAATATTTATGAAGCCATTAGGCATTGATTATGTTTGAAACTGCTAACGTGCACAGCGGGGAATACCTTGTCATTGCAGCCATAGTGATTAAATGAATGGCTCCTTTCCTACAGCAGGGTGTTTGCCAAGTCTAGACAGCAGCGAAGGGAGCAAGGAATGATATACAGTTGTCTCTTCACCGTTTGGTGTTTAATAGTAAACTGAAACTCGTTGAAGTCGAGCTTGGCAAGTTAGCAGACAACCTAGAAACCCAGCAGGTCTATGAGGATGGGTCAAAAAAGCAACTTGGGATGCAACTTTTGAAAGAAAGAATGGTAATGTTTGTCTTCTGTGATAGATGGGAACTAACTGAATCAAGGGTAAACTAATTATGCACATGATTCTTGTAGTAATAAAATAGCAAAGCTTGTAGCATTTGTTTCTCCATCAGAAGTGTACATTTAAATAATGAACTCACAAGAATTAGCTTAAAATGTTCTTAAATTTATAAACTAGATAAATAAATTAAATGGTATTTTGTCCAGAAGAATTGGGCACAATAAATCAATTGGATTGATTATGTCTGTACCAATCCAAACCTGATTCTGCTCAATAACCGCACGATAGCTACAATCACTTGTGACTGATAAAAAATGGCTTGAACTTGGAGAGACTAATTGTATTTAAGTCATCTTGCCGAAATGCAGTGGCGTTTTAAAAACAAATCTTCAAAGGGTCAATGTGTTAATGTTACAAAATGCAAATTGTGAAAGAATTCACAGTGAAACATTTGAAATCAATTCATATGAATGTGTGGTCTATAAATCCTAGATATATATAATTTTTTTCTTTTTGTTTAAATATGTCAATGTGGAAATTGATTTACATTCAGATGGTTGCCTCTTATAATGTTAGCAGAACTTGTACTAATCAGGGGCTGGATTCTCCGAACGTCCACGGCAAAATCGCGAAACGCAATCGACCAGAGAATCGGCTCTGATGCCGGAATCGGCTCTGACGCTGGTTTGATGCCAGTTTCGGGGGAGTGCCAGGGTCCGGGGGGGAACAGGCTGAGCGGCCGGGAACCTCTGCCATGACAGGGCGATGCCAACGCAACGGATGCCATGACGGCAGCTATGTTGATGGGCATCCACCAGGTGCTTGCTCAGTGCAGGCCTCATGGCCATTTGGGTGGGTGCTAACCCACCCAACCAGCGGCACCCACCGGGGGGGGGAGGACCCAGGGCCACACTCACGGAAGCCCCCATTGAGGGCTGTGCCATTAAATGGTGCACCTGGCAGCAGGGATGGGTGCCTGGAGCAGAGGCACCGACAGGGTGGGGTGGGGGACATGCGTGGCTGGGGCGCGCGCTGCCAGCCGGGGCAACCATGTAGCCCATGGCACCTGGTTGTGGATGGGTGTATGCGCCTTGAGAACATTTTGTGTCCTCTCACCCCCAGCAGATCATAATGTTTGGGCACCACCCAGCGATGTTGGCCGCCGTAGCGGGGGCCGCTGTCCTACATGCAGCCCTGTGGGAGCGTGAACGTAGGCGGCTCAGACAGGAGGCGGAGGCTGCAGCAGAGAAGTGGGCCGCAGAGGGGCAGGTGCCAGCTGCTCAGGCTGGAGGGCCGCCTGCCCGACAGGCGGAGGAAGAGGAGGAGGAGGAGGGACAAGATGAGGGGAAGCCACAGGACGAGGATGCTGATGAGGAGGAGGAGGAGGGTAAGTGGGAAGAGTTGGTGGTGCCACGGAGGCGCCTGATGAGGCCCCGCGTGTACCGGCGCAGCATGAGCTTTCAGGAACTCCCGGCCGGGCATGCAGGAGGAGACTGCGGATGATCCGGGAAACCGCCGCTCATATCTGCTACATGATGGCACACCTGGCACCGCGTGGGACTGGGGGGGGGGGGACACCAGTTACCGGTGGCCGTCAAGGTGACGGTCGCCCTGAAACTCTATGTGACGGGGTTGTTCCAGTCGCCGAGTGGGGACATGTCCGGCATCTCATAGGCATCGGTGCACAGGTGCATCCGCACCATCACACATGCCCTGTATGCCCTTGCGGACCGGTACATATAGTTTCCTGTGGACCACACCCACAAGGATGCCCAGGCAGCGGGGTTCGCTGCCATCACCAGGATACCCATGGTACAGGGAGTAAGCAATAGAGTGCATGATGCCCTGCGGCCACCAGGAGATAATAGGCTGATGATTACGAACAGGAAGGGTTACCATTCCATGAACGTTCAGGTGGCCTGGGACAATCGGTACCCGGGCAGTGTGCATGACTCATTTATCCTGGCCCAATCAATCATCCCTAGCATGTTCGAGGGACACCCCCTTCCCTCCCCCACCAGCTGCAGGGCTGGTTGCTGGGCGACAGGGGTTACCCGTTGTGGTCGTGGCTGATGACGCCTGTACGGAGGCCACAGACCGACGCGGAGTCCCGCTACAATGAGGCCCATTGTGCGACCGGGGTGTGATCGAGATGCGCTTCAGGTGCCTGGGCCTCTCTAGAAGGGCCCTCCAGTACGAGTCAAGGAGGGTCGGCCGCATCATCATGGCCTGCTGCGTCCGCCACAATATAACCCAGCAGAGGGGCGATGTGCTGGAGGAGGAGGGTGAGGAGCCTCTCCAGATGAGGAGGAGGAGGAGGGGGAGAGGGACAATGGGTGGGATATGGGGGCTGGACATGGACAGGAGACTGCACTACGCCACCAGCAGGGCCGGCGAGCACGGGACGCTTTGATCGCCGCACGTTTCACCAACTAAGTGGGGGGGGGGGGGGTTTGCTGAGCAGGGGCACGGACACCACAATACAGCACACCTCACCACCGATCACCCTCACCTCCTGCAGCACCAAAGAGACTCACGTCCTCCACCACCGAACACACTCACCTCCTCCACCACCGACCAACCTCACCTCCCCCACCACCGCAACACCCGCATGCACACTACTCCTCCATGACACATCCACCTGCGGGACAACGAGCTGGGGACACTGGGTTGCCAGAGACAGCGGGCCTGGTCCACGGCATGGAGGATGATGACAGCCCACTCTGCAATGAGCTCTGTGCTCCATACCGTTAGACAATGTCTGACGCCGGAGCACCCACTGGGGCTCAATGTTCCAAATGTTCCATCACCCCTCACCCACAGTGGCACTCACTTCCACCCCACCCCCGCACACATCAGACAGAGCACAGAGGCAGCTTTCATCAGTGATAGAATGTGTTTAATGTGAACAGTTACATACATGTGCCCTAGCCCCTATAACTGAACTGTGCCATGCACCCATGACAACTTACTAAGTGTCTATCTTTCTGGCCTTACGGGCCCTATCACTACGCCTAGGAGTAGAGGTGGACTGCTGAGACTCCTGCCCTGCGATAAGGCACCCCATTGGCGCACGTTTCCTGGGGCAGCCCAGCCTGGATGGGCTTGGCTGCACCTCAGGCACCCTGCTGGCGTGGTGCTGCCCTGCTCTGCCCACTGCCCACCAGATGCACCAGGGATGGTAGGGGGGAAGTCCAAGGTGATGGGGTGTTCCGGGACCTCCCCTGCAGGTGCCCAAGCACCTAGTCCTTTCCCGGAGTGCCCAATGGCCCCTGGGGTTCTCCATGGGACGGGGGTGCGACGGAACCATCCCCCGAGGCCACTCCGAAACCTGGCACTGCCAGTCCTGGAGGCCCTCTCTGGTATCAACCAGGATTTGAACGTTAGCGGCCATAGAGTTCAGGAAGTGGGCCATCCCTGACTGGGATTGTGACACCTCCCTCTGGGATTGTGAGGCCTCCCTCTGGGACTGCGCCATCTCTCTCTGGTTCTGTGCGATGCTGGCCAGCACTTGGGCAAATGCGCAGATGCTCTCAGCCATAGCCTGCTGAGACGGGGCCGTGGCCTGCTGAGACGGGGCCGTGGCCTGCTGAGACCGGGCCGTGGCCTGCTGAGACCGGGCCCTGGCCTGCTGAGACCGGGCCGTAGCCTGCTGAGACCGGGCCGTGGCCTGCTGAGACCGGGCCGTGGCCTGCTGAGACCGGGCCGTGGCCTGCTGAGACCGGGCCGTGGCCTGCTGAGTCTGGGCCGTGGCCTGCTGAGACTGGGCCGTGGCCTGCTGAGACCGGGCCTTGGCCTGCTGAGACTGGGCCGTGGCCTGCTGAGACTGGGCCTTGGCCTGCTGAGACCGGGCCCTGGCCTGCTGAGACCGGGCCGTGGCCTGCTGAGACCGGGCCGTGGCCTGCTGAGACCGGGCCGTGGCCTGCTGAGACCGGGCCGTGGCCTGCTGAGACTGGGCCGTGGCCTGCTGAGACTGGGCCGTGGCCTGCTGAGACTGGGCCGTGGCCTGCTGAGACCGGGCCGTGGCCTGCTGAGACTGGGCCGTGGCCTGCTGAGACTGGGCCGTGGCCTGCTGAGACTGGGCATTGGCCTGCTGAGACTGGGCCGTGGCCTGCTGAGACTGGGCCTTGGCCTGCTGAGACTGGGCCACACTTAGGAGCGCTGCCGCAATCTGCAGCTGACTCTGGCAAATGGTTGCCTGTGACAGGGTAGCCATGTCCTGGGCCATGGCCCCCACCTGCACAGATAGCTCCAGGCTTTGCGTAACTTGACCCATGTCCGACACCTTCGCCCCCATTGCCTCCACCGCGGACGCCACCGGTTTCGGCCTGAGTGGCAAGCATGGCCGGCACCACTCCCTACTCCTGCACGTTGTTGGACTCTTCCACCCGTGCCTGCAGGTGCTGGAAGCCGGCCGTCATCCCCTTGTCTGGTCCTTGGGTTGCTGACTGCATAGGATCTATGCGTGGACGTGGATATTCCAGGAACGTACTGGTGGTGCGCACCAGTAAGTGTCCCAGAAGCCTCCTCACTAAAGAGCCCAGCTGAGGTGATAGTCTCTGTGATGGTGGATGGTGTAGGAGAAAGCAGTTACGGAAAGTCTATGTCATGATCGGACCCTAACTCCAGGGTCTCCTGTGTCGTGTTGTGCTGCTTGTTGGATTCCCATGTGTCCGTCACCTGTGTGTCCGTCCCTGTGTGTCCGTCTCCTGTGTGTCCGTCTCCTGTTTCATTGTGTGCTGTATGTCCGTCCCCTGTGTGTCCGTCCCCCGTGTGTCCGTCCCCCGTGTGCCCGTCCCCCGTGTGCCCGTCCCCCGTGTGCCCGTCCCCCGTGTGTCCGTCCCCCGTGTGTCCGTCCCCCGTGTGTCCGTCCCCCGTGTGTCCGTCCCTGTGTGTCCGTCCCGTGTGTCCATCCCGTGTGTCCGTCCCCCGTGTGTCCATCCCCCGTGTGTCCGTCCCCTGTGTGTCCGTCCCGTGTGTCCGTCCCCCGTGTGTCCGTCCCCCGTGTGTCCGTCCCCTGTGTGTCCGTCCCGTGTGTCCGTCCCCCGTGTGTCCGTCCCCCGTGTGTCCGTCCCCTGTGTGTCCATCCCTGTGTGTCTGTCCCCTGTGTTTCTGTCCTGTGTTGTTGTGTCCTGGCTCGTGTCGGGCGCAGGGCTGTTGAGACGGCTGGCCTCCCCTTCGGTGCTTGCGTTCTTGGGGGGCACCGGCCCTGGAACTGGCTGGGGGTGCCGGGTGGCCCGGGCCCATCGCCAGCTGGTCCTGCAAGACACAAGACAGCATGTATAGTAAGACAGATGGGTGGGGTGAGGGGGTGGGGTGAAGGGTGGGGGTTGGCACACATGTGTTGTGAGGGGCCGCAGCCAGGCAGGGGGTCTCACTTGGTGGCACGCCTCTGACCTCGGCATCGGCCACCACCCGCTCTTCGAGTCGGCCAATGATGTTCAGTGCCATCTGCTCGGGCACGGTGAGTGGACACAATTCAGGTGCTCCCCACACCCGGTCTTCTCCTGCTCCCTGCGGTTATGCGTAGACTTCTCCTGGGCGGGGCTCGGTGTCTGGGTACTCACTCTGGCTGGCCTGAATAGGTCATGCAGCTTCTTCCTGCACTGATCAGCTATCCTAGCTACCGGCCCGACGGCACTGATGGCAGCTACCACATCCCCCCCCCCCCCCACACACGCCAAACGATGGCGCCTGTTCTTCTGCGGCGGGGCCCAGGGTACAGAACCCTCCTCTCCTCCACGGCGTCCAGGAGAGTGTCCAATTCGTGGTCTCTAAATCTGGGGGCTGCATGTCGGACGGCTATTATGCCTGCGACGGCTGTGTGTTGGGGGTGAATCTTTTTCAGCTGCCGCAGCGTCACGTCACTGATGCAACCTGCGTATTAGCGGCCAATCAGCGGCTGCTCCCTCGGGCGCTTCCTGTGGCGCCCGTGCTGGCTCCTTGAGGGCCGCTGAATTGATGCACCTTGGGGCCCGTTTTGACGCCGTCATGAAACACAACGGTATTTACGATGGTGTCAACACTTAACCCCATTATCGGAGAATCTAGCCCCAGATTCTTCTTCTGATATTAGGAATTATTTAACCTATGGGGTCGGACATATTAGCCTCCCCCTCGTTAACCCCACTGAGGGGCAGGAGCACCATCAACAGAGTAATGGACTGGGCGGCGCAGTAGCACAGTGGTTAGCATTGTTGCTTCACAGCGCTAGGGACCCGGGTTTGATTCCCGGCTTTGGTCACTAACTGTGCAGAGTCTGCGCGTTCTTCACGTGTCTGCGTGGGTTTCCTCCGGGTGCGCTGGTTTCCTCCCACAAGTCCTGAAAGACGTGCTTGTTAGGTGAATTGGACGTTCTGAATTCTCCCTCAGACCCGACGATTAGGGGATTTTCACAGTAACTTCATTGCGGTGTTAATGTAAGCCAACTTGTGACAATAATAAAAAGATTATTATAAAGGTTCGGCCCAAATGACAGCCAAGACTAGTCCTGGCTGTATTGTGTAAATTGTTATTTTATAATAAAAGTCAGTTTCTTTACGCCTCTCATATGGAATCCTCTGTGGCCACTAAATTAACAACTTCAAATTCCTTAAAGATGAAGTCCAATAAATTGGGTGTTACAAGAGCAGACTCTTTGTATTAACAAAACTGTTAAATAAGTCATTGGAAAATGCATTTCAGCGATTTTGAAGTGTCACATAAATAGTCATACATTGTGAAGATAATGTTAAGGTATTTTTCAAGTAATGCTGTAATGTACCACGATTTAGTCATTATAAAGTGTGTTTTGGAATGGACCATTTGCACTGTAAATCACTGTACAAAATTATTGATTATATATACAGTATGGACTGGATTATTTTCTCAATAATGAATTGCAGATAATTTTTCATTCACCCTCCATATGTCAGCCTTAACTCATTGGTAGTATTATCACTTCAGAGTCAGAAAAGATAGGTTCAAGCCCTACCCCAAGACTACTAAAACATCAAGCACTATTAAAGGCATGCTGCATAATCACTGGCACAGTCTTTCAGGTCAGGCACTAAAAACAAGGCCCAATTTTCCTCTCCAGTGGCTGAAATAGAACCCACGGCTCTAGGCAAAGAGAGCAATGGAGCCCTCTTGTTTCATGGCCAACCTTGATCCCTCAACCAGCAACACCAGAACCAGGTTACTTGGCCAAATAAGCTAATGCAGTTTAGAATCATAGAATCCCTCCAGTGCAGAAGGAGGCCATTCTCACCATCGTGTCTGCTCTGACCCTCCAAAAGAGCACCCTACCTAGGCCCATGCCCCCACCCTTTCCCCACCTAACCTTCTGGACATTAAGTGGCAATTTAGCTTGGCCAATCCACCTAGCCTGCACATGTCAGGACTGGGAGAAAACCGGAGCAACAGGAGAAATCCCGAGCAACAGGAGAAAACCCACACAGACACAGGGAGAATGTGCAAACTCCACAGTCACCCAAGGCCAGAATTGAACCCAGCTCCCTGGCATTGTGATCAGGCCGAGAATGGAGCATTGAGAGAAATGTGCTGTGGGGGAGGGGGGGGGGGTCTGTTATTCCCATGGCGGAGAATGCCCCTACTTGTCAGCATGGGGGAGGGCAGGATTTGCATTATGTTGTGGAGAGGGCCCACCATCGACCTCTGTATCGAGTCACCCAGGCAAAATGGCGGACCAATGCCAGGATACCAGTGGAATCCAATGAGCTCTCCCCCATGCATTAATTAGCATGGTTAAGGGAGAGAGACCCGCGCCTGGGAGCCACTGCCAAGTGCCAGCTGAGATCAGCAATTCTCTGCTGGCGGGAGCACTTATTCTCCAGAACGGAGAATCCTATTTTAGTAGATTGCATCTCAAAATGCAATTTTAATGGGAACCATCTGGCTTATTAATATCTTTTAGGAAAATAAATCTGCCTTCCTTACCTGGTCCGGCCTACATGTGACTCCAGATCCACATCAATGCAGTTGACTCTTAAGTACCCTCTAAAATGACCTGGCAAACCATTCAGTAATACAAAGCCTCTACAAAAAAGTCAACCCAGATTGACTGCGGGCTATTCAAGAAGATGGTTTGCCACTGTCACAAGAGCAATTAGGGATAGGCAACAAATTCTGGCCTTACCTGCAGCATCCACACCCCTTGAAATGTTTTTTTAAAAGAGACTTGTGGATTTGCGTACAGTCTTTGAATGGTGGGTTATGAAGGCTATTAAAAAGGCACAGGGAACCGATGATTCATAAATAGAGGGAGAGATCACAAAAACAAGATCATCTTTATAAAGCACAAGTTAGGCCCTAGTTTGAGTATTGAGGCCAATTCTGGAGACCACACTTTAGGATGGATGTCAAGTCCCTTGAGGTGATGTACAGGAGATTTGCTGGACTAGTACCAGGGCTGAAATACTTCAGTTACATGAAGAGGCTGCAGAAACATTGGCCCGGATTCTCCACTACCGCTGGTCACAAGAACAGACAATTTGGCACTCTTCCAAATCTCCCATTCCCTACAGCAGGACCAGAGAATCCCGCCGGCATGAACGGATGGAGAATCCCGCCCTTTGTCTTTCCTCCTTAGATCAGAGAAGGTCACGGGGAGATTTGATAGAAGCATTCAAAATCTTGAAGGGTTTGATGGAGTAATTTTCCAGATCATAGAAGAGTTAGTAACTAAAAGTCATAGATATGAATGGAACTAAGATGCACGGCCAGCGCGGGTCCGTGCATGCGCGCCACGGCCGTCTCGCACCCCCCTCCCTCCCCCCCACCGGGTAATATGGCGGAGGCCTACTGGGGCCCTGCCGAAGGAAATCAGCCCCCTCCCGGAATGAACGCACCCGCTGATTGGTTGCCCCTGATCACGGGCCTGGCCACCGTGGAGACCCCCTCCTGAGTCGGCTCCCCTGCCGCCCACCAGGACGGCCCCCGCAGCCAGAACGCCAAGGTCACGCCGGTAGGACCATACGCGAACGACATCGGCAAGACTTGGTGGAAAACGGCAGGCACTCGGGCCGTCGAGCGCGGAGAATCTCCGCGGGGTCTGCTTTCAACGGCACCCCCCAACCAGCGCCATGGTGACCCGGCCCAGTGTCGGAGCCACGTGGGGGGTTTCGCGCTCCACCCAGGCGATTATCCAATCCGGCGTGGGCTCGGAGGACCTACCCCATATTCCAAACATTTACTTGTTGTTAAAAAAGATTCTACTTAATTCCGTATTGAATTTACTAGTGACTGTCTAATATTGCCACATGTCTTGTGGTGCAGTGGCTATCAACCTACCATAGGGCCAGAAGGTCTGTGTTCTGAGTTAATATGCCAGACTGACAGGTTAAGTACAACTTGCAATTTCTTCCAACATGCGTCAATAGCAGGCGGTAAAAGCAGGAAAGTTTCCTGGTCAGCCATGTGATGGAAAAAAAGTTGGAGCCTCCACCATTACTATCCATAGCTCCAGATAGCTGTATGCATGTTGCCATAGCAACCTGGACTCCCTGAGTGTACAATAACACACATCATCTTATATTTGTGGCTCCAAGTCCCTCAAGTGGAAGCATCTTTACTATGTCTACTTTATGCAACTTCTTAGTAATTCTAAACACCTCCATTAGGTGACCCATCAGTCTTCTCTTCACAAGAGAAATTAGCTCTGATTGTGTTTTGTTTTTCCAAACTTTTTTTGTTTGTTTTTAAATTATGTTGTCCAACAATTTAAAGAAATCTACTCAATCAGTATATATCTCCCTGAGCAGCACTATCTGCAGAATATGTTGCTTAGATGTGACCCTTGGCCACGTTGAATGTAACCCATAATGAAATTTTTACCGGTCACCAGTGAAACCTCAGACAATAGATAATGCGATGTACGTCTGTCCTGCTTTAACTTCTTACTATATGTGTGGGGCGGAATGGTGGCACAGTGGTTAGCACTGCCGCTTCACAGCTCCGGGGTCCAGGTTCGATTCCCGGCTTGGGTCACCATCTGTGTGGATTCTGCATGTTCTCTTCGTGTCTGTGTGGGTTTCTTCCGGGTTCTCGGGTTTCCGCCCACAGCCCAAAGATGTGCAGGTTCGGTGGAGTGGCCATACTTAAATTGCCCTTCGTGTCCAAAAAGGTTAGTTGGGGTTACAGAGTTATGGGGATAGGGTGGAGGTGTGGGCTTAAGTAGTGTTCTCTTTCCAAGGGCCAGTGCAGATTCTGTGGACCCAATGTCCTCCTTCTGCACTGTAAATTCTATGATTCCACATTGATGGCATTATAATTTAGCAGAAATAAATGTAGGTTAAAAGAATCAGATCAATTTGTATTTTATTTGCAATGTTCCACCACCATCTTCAGAATACGTTGCTAGATGTGACACCTTGGCCACTTTTAATGTAACCTATCATGCAATTGTCACCGGTCACCGGTCAAACTTCAGACAATAGAACTTTGTCAGGATGAATCATGTCCGTAATTCATGCTGAAAGGGTGCAGAAGAGTATGCTTAACTTGGCCTGGGAATTTTCTGTGAGTCTTGTTTACTTTCAAATTTCACTCTCCCACCTGATCACTTCGACCTGAAAGTAAGAGTCAGTCACATTAAATACAGCTCCTTGACAGCCTCAATGATTAGCAGTAAAACAGGGCCCCAGCTTTTAATCCAGCAATATCAGTAAATAACCAATCAATGAGCAGAAAGCGGTTGTGAATGAAGACTCCTTGAGGAAGGCCAAACATGTAAGTAATTGTTACATTATCAAGCAATTCATTAATTACAGTATTGACTCTGGAAGGTTGTAAAGTGACATTGTTTAAAAGTGTTTTTTTCCATTGTACACACCCTTTAGTGAAGTTTGCATTCTGATAAGCGTGCAGGAATACTAATCTAGAGAAATTAATCAGCAGTGACTGGCTGATGTTTGGCATTGTATTAGGTTGCCATGTAATCTGCTGGGACGTACAAGATGTTCACATATAGCAGGACATCGCAGGGTAGTTTACATTGTGGTCAATCAAGTCTTGTTTGGGGATTCTCATTTGTAACCTTGCGTTTATTCTGTTGTCGCCTTAGCAAATTTGTGGAGGTAGTGTTACTGTTCAGAGAGGATCATTGAAAGTTGTTCATTAGAAATTAGTATTTATTTAACGCCTCTTTGCACAAATCAAAATTTGTGGCATGGTGTCAACCTTTGAGAATTAAATTCAGCTTTTTCGGGTGCTCGATTGTGATTTTCAAAAACAAAAAGGCATGTTTTCAGTTCCTGTCGAGAGAAGGATCGGAGATTCCGATTGCTCAGGAGCTAAACCTTCCATGTGATTGTGATCTGATATGCAGCACTATGACTCAAGTAATATTTGCACTTCTTGTCCTTTGCTACCTCAGCCCATGGATTGCCTGATTGACCCCATTTTCCTCAGGAACCTTTGACCCCATTGTTAGCTTGGTCACCATGGTGTTATTGTAACATTTGCAAGTAGCAGCTGTTTAACACATTGTATTTTAACTGCACTGTTTGCAGTTCGCTGTTTACCATACTGATTTTTCCCCCCCAAATGAGCTACATAACATTTCCTAGTTTATTCAGTAAAAGAGGCTGGCTGGCCTAAGAGCCTGGATATGTTTTTATCCAAGAAATTTTTGAGGCAGAATTATCAAGAGGTAACTTGAAAAGAAAATCAGTTTTATTAACGCCAGATAAAATGAATTGACATTTAATATTCCACCTCAAGATTCAAAGGATCTTTCCACCCGCCTCTTGAGTATTATTTATTTTGGTGCAGTGTGAGCTTTGAAATGAGCTTTGTCTTTCACTTTCTTACAACCAAATTAGGAGCTGGCTATTTGACTCAAATAATTTTTCACATTTTTACAATGACTTAATGAATCAGTGAAGACTTAATAAAGCTGTTGTTCAGTTCACATGGAGATGTCATCTTACAGTGCATTCACACACAAACTTTAGCATTGTAGCTAAGCAGTTTCTGATTCACCGTAACGTGAATACTGGTTAGAGGCTTTCACACCAATGATTTAGCGACTGATCCCATTAGATCATTTGGAACGAATCTCTCAGGAACTGGATTTTCACACTCAAATTGCAGATCACAAACTGCAAGGTAAGAATGGTGTTCTGCAGTTTAGAAAGAAAAGACAGATGTTGTGTCTTCTAATGCCCATAAGTTAATCACACTTTAGACTCATAAATACTGGAGCTTCATCCAGTGCATTTCTTTCAGCTCTGTATGTGGATAGTGGACTGATACTGGCACATGACTCTAGTCGGCAATGAATGTGGCACCCTCGGATATATATTCAAATAACATTTAGTTCCTAGTTCTTTATGAATAATATAACAACATACCTTCATTTGCATAGCATCTTTTTTTTTAAATTTAGGGTATCCAATTAATTTTTTCCAATTAAGGGGTAATTTAACATAGCCAATCCACCTACCCTGCACATCCTTTGGGTTGTGGGGGCGAAACGAATGTGCAAACTCCAAACGGACATTGACCCAGAGCTGGGATCGAACCTGGGACCTTGGCGCCGTGAGGCACTCGTGCTAACCACTTGCGCCACCGTGTTGCCCTTGCATAGCATCTTTGACAACTTGATAATGTCACAAAGCATATTACAGCCAATGAAATACTTATCAAGTGCATAGTCACTGTTACAACTTGGGAAACACGAGCGGCACGGTGGCACAGTGGTTAGCACTGCTACCTCACGCAGAGGACCCGCGTTCAGTCCCGGCCCTGGGTCACTGTCCATGTGGAGTTTGCACATTCCCGCCGTGCCTACGTGGGTCTCCCCCCCACAACTTAAAGATGTGTAGGATAGGTGGATTGGCCATGCTAAATTGCCCCTTAATTGGAAAAAAATAATTGGGTACTTGAAATCTAAAAAAAAAATTAAATTAAGTTTTAAAAAATAACTTTGGAAACGCAACACCCAACTTGTGGCAATTAGGTTCAGCAATGTAATAATGAGCGGCATGCCTGCATGCTTATCTGAATGCATCAATCTTTTAGTGATGTTGATTGAAGGATAAATATTATCAAGGACACGGAGATGAAATTCCCTGTTCCTCTTCTAAATGTAGCATTGAATCCTATATATCACCTGAGAGCTCAACTGAACATCTCATCTGAAAGACAGTTCCTGTGACAGTGGAGCACTCTTTCAGTACTGCACTGGAGTATCAGCCTAGATTTTGTGCTCAAATTGATCTTGAGCTAATTCTGACCCAATGGTGAGAGTGCTACCCCTGAGTACCTAGCTGATGGTTAAATGTTAACAGTGCTCCCTCGGACCTCCATAAACTGCGATGATTGCAAAACATCAACAAAACTAGGATTATTATTGAGTTGGGAGAGCTGTATTGTAAATTAACCTTCTAATCCGCAACAGAATTTGAGAGCAATTCACTCTCAGTTTATTTGAGGAAGTGTAGCTTTGTTTGTGACTAATGTACTGCATTTTGATTGGTTTTAGTGCTATCACATCTAAATGCTCAAACCTTGTTTTGTGATTATGAAAACTGTTTTATTTGAAACTAGTCCCTTGAATCATAGCTTTATTCACATAGATTAATGCACAGCTAGATAGCACACCTGCTGACAGTATGATAAATATATACAATAGACATGGATCATCTCAGTGTGCATGTTATTTATGTTTGGGAGCAGCAAACCAAATTAAGTGCCGGAATTAAGCAAACCAAATTAAGTGCAGGAATTTATATAATGGCAACATTGGGTTGACCTGTTTCCCAAGTGGAGTTGTTACTGCTTCCCTCGGGCTTCATGTGTATCCTTGAAGTTGCTGCAATTCCTAAGAGGTTGATAGTCATCCTCACAAATCTTCACTCACCACTGTCATGGAAAGACTTGCATTTTTACCGCACCTTTCACAACTTCACCAAATTGCACAGCGGCACGGTGGCACAGTGGTTGACATTGCTGCCTCACAGTGCCAGGGACCGGGTTCAGTTCCAGCCTTGGGTGACTGTGTGTTCTCCCGTGTCTGTGTGGGTTTCCTCCGGGTTCTCTAGTTTCCTCCCACAGTCCAAAGATGGCCATGTTAAATTGCCCCTTCGTGTCCAAAGCAGGTGAGGTTACGGGGATAGGGTGGGAGAGTGGGCCTAAGTAGGGTGCTCTTTCGGAAAGTCAGTGTACACTCAATGGGCCAAATGGACTCCTTCTGTATTGTCTAGATTCTATGATTCCTCTATCTGCCTCCCTTTTCCTTTCCTCCCTTCCTTTCAGTTTCTTGTTTTGCTCAGCTATTGGCTAAGAATTTAAATATGTGTAAACAGACTGTTGAAGTAAATTCCACTACTGTTGTCCAAGCCACACCAGCTGACGCCTTTGCTGGTCAGTTAGGGCACTGCTTTACATTTGATCAAAGCAGCTTTGGACCTGGATTGAAGCAAAATACAATTCGGGAGTCAGAATTGCTGACATTTTGTGTGAAGGCATGTTTAAGAGACTTCCAAGAAGTCCAACAAATGTGCTAAAAATCACTTTGAATAATTTTCATTCTCGAAGAGAGGCCACACTCCTGTCAACTTTTTTGCAACATGAAAATGTTAAGTAGCATCTGGAAACCAGTGGGTGGAGCTCTTGAACATACACACAGACACATATGTACCGAACTCCATTGTCAGTGAACAGAGAGCAACAAAGGGGTTGAAGTAACTCCACTCTGCTGGTCCAGAGGTTGTTATCTATGGCTCAGTTGGCCCCACGTTAGGATATGTCAAGCTTCTTTGTTCTTTATTCCATTTTTTATGCAAGGTGGAATATAAAGACCAATGTTTTTGCCTTTAAGAATGTGAACGCATTGTTTGGTATTCCTCAGCAATTGTAATACAATTAATGATAGTTCCGTTTTCACTGCCACGGTGTCAGTAGCACAGTTACACAGCCAGTGTAATGTCCTATTTCGTAGATCAGGGAGGTAGTAGTTTGAATTTTCTTTAAACTTTGCACCCAAGGCCCACCCAATGCAATGTTTGAGCTGGCACCAACTTAGACAGTGTTCCTATCAGAAACAAGCGGGAGCTGAATAATTATGAGAGCCCTATTCTAGTTTTAGAATCTTGCAAAGAATTTTGTTGCCACATAACATTGCCGTCACCAGTTTCTCATTCTGCTTTAAAAACTGAATGGCGCGAGTCTGCAGGTTGCTATTTTCAGCAATATTTAACTTCTGTTCTCAGTACAACAAACTACAAAGCTTTTGGGAGAGGCCGTTTGCTCCTTTCAGATAGTGCTTTTTGACTACTTCGACCGTATCAGTGTTTGTTCCACCCTTACAGAATTATCAACTTGCAATGTACTTCAAGCAACGCATTTATTTATCGTAACAGGAGACCCCAGCAATTCCACTCTAGCTTGAAGAAGAGGAGACGGCTCAGGGGCGTGGAAACTCTGCTGGTGTAGGGAGAGCAAATACGAGAGAAATACACCAGAAGCCTAGCCTTCCTCTCCCCAAAGAGTGTATTGGCCCATCGTAACTTCCCTGGGCAGCAATACCTCTGGTGGCAGCAGAGCTGCGGGGAAGAAGCTGTCGCAGAATGGTGCCACTTCTAGCAACAAGATCAGCAAGTAGTATTGCCTGTTGCAGCTAAGATCATTGCAGCTTCTCCTTTTTCAAAGATCGGCATCATTGGCTGTTGCCTGTGAGCTGTCGGGGCTGCATGCTGACTGGTAGTCTATGCCCATTACCCTGGCTGTTGTAATGATGTAGTTATCGATCCTCAATTCCCCCCCCCCCCCCGTCCCCACCCCACTCTTTGACTGTGTATAGCTAGTGAAGAATCGGCTGCTGGAGGACAAGGGCTGTCCTCTTATGTACACTTGACTCATGACTCCTCACAGCATCAGTTTCCCCAATGTCTGATGAACTCAGAGAGTGGGAAGAGGGATAAATATTAGCAAATGATTGGCAGCGCTGTGCCGTTCATGTGTGAGCGAGCGAGTTAAATAGAAAGACCAAAGGAAAGGAAGATACCCAAACACCCTTGTATGTGTGTGTGTGTGTGTGACCTCCAGCCTAGCCAATGGAAATGTTGCCTTCCCACCATCTGTCAATGATGTTAATCGTAGCACTTTGTCAATCCAGGTCCTCCACCTGATCTTGTTTTTATCTTCCTCCTGCTGGGTGCAAAGCTACCCTGCAAGCATAGTGGAAATTAGTTCATGATGATAGGCTTTGACGATATATGAGGCAGCTTAGCTAGTGTGTCTGCCTAGAAGAAGCACTTGGTGTGTGCAAGAGGAGAAAGTAGTTGTGAGGTAAGCAGCTGGCCCTGAGTGTGCAGATGCAAACAACAGTTGTAACAAAATGGTCTGTTATTCTTGCACATCAGGTACGAGAAGCAGGGGATTGGGGGGGGGGGGGGGGGGGGGGGGAGGAGGGAGGAGGAAGGACCAGTAATACTAAGGTGACCCAGGCTGGTGCGGAGAGTGAGAGATGTGAACAGGAGCCTTACCCAACAGCTCTGGTGAGGCCATTAATGTTTTTTTCTGGCATTGCTGTCAGGCCCTGGGAACAATGTTTGTGTTCTTTACATATTCAAGTATCTCTGCTGAGAGATTTTGCCTGGTCATCCACTGCCCATCACTGGTGAAGAGTGCCTCCTTCCTGCTGCTAGCACACCTCCACAACACACAAACCTGAAGGCCCAGGCAGAAATACAGCTTATCAGTGAAAACGACATTTCCCCTTCAAAACTGAATGCTGTCTTTAAATACAGGTCATGGAGACAGCTTTTATGCCCTCCAAATGGGTGAGCTTCCTATACAGAGGACAATAAATGCGGGCAGCCTGGGCTAAATATTAAAATGAGGTCTGATCACAAAAATGGATTGAGTGTCACAATTCTGCGATAATCTAAATTCATACCCATAATGTCAGCTGTGGTTGGTTTTGTAATATGATGTTATAGGTATGTTCTTGTGAGTTGAATTAAAATGACTCTTAAAAATTGCCATTTGGAAATTGGTCCAAATTTTGCTGGTTAGGGGCAACTCTCTGTATGTATGTTAGTTATAATTGTTCGTTCACATTAAATTTGCAAATCTATATTTTTTGCAAAGCTAGAAAGTGTCAAAATTGTTGACTACATTGCAGTGCTTTACCGATACTGATCACAAAGGTAGATATTATGGGGCGCAATTTGCCAGCCTCGTCACGCCCGACTTGGTGACGCGACGAGGTCATCTCGCACAAGATTCGCGAACCTCAAAACATAGAACATAGAACAGTACAGGACAGAACAGGCCCTTCGGCCCTCAATGTTGTGCCGAGCCTTGTCCGAAACCAAGATCAAGCTATCCCACTCCCTGCCATTCTGGTGTGCTCCAACATCATGCAAGATTCTACAGAATTCTGTGAGACGTCACAATCTAGATCTCACCCACACTGGGCATGATCCAGATTAGCATATTTAAATGAGAATTTGGTAATTTAAGTATGTCTGCGCCAGAATTCCCCTGGTGCCCAGGACCTAATTCTCACGCCTAGGAAACCTCGCCAGGTCGCAGTTTAGTCCTGGTCCACACTGGACCAATCATACTGGCACCTGGGTGGCACTGCCAGGATGCCCAGGTGGCACCACCAGGCTGATAGGGGCACTGCCAAGGCACCAGGTTGGCAGCGCAAAGGTGCCCAGGTGCTAGGTTGCCCATGCCAGGATTGGGCCTGGGGTGCCTTGCCCATTAAAGGTGGGAGGAGGTGGGGCTGGAGGAGCTGGAACAGGTAGGTTGGGTGCAGTTGGGGGGGGGGGGGGGGGATCCTGAGGTTATGGTGGGGTCACTGAGAGGCTCAAAAGATCTGGGCTGCCTTTAAAACTGGTGCCCTGATCCGTGAGTCATGTTTCTGAACTGGAAAGCTGAACTCACCAGCGCAGGAAATATAAGTGAGGCCTCACGAGGGCGCCCCCTGCCAAGGCCAAAAAAATGGCAACGTTCCATTGAAAATCCCGCTAAACATGCTCAAAGTGGAACTCTGTTTTTATCCCATTTAATCGCGCCCATAGTTAATTGGTCAGAAAACTGCAAATGTTATTGCCCCTGAACTGGTCAATCGTTGCCATGTGCTCCAGGGTTGGAAGCAGAGACTAATCCCGCTTCGGTGGGCAGTGGGACCTGGGACCACATTTTTCTGACAGCAGTCAATAAAGTGGCTGCTGCTGGATCTGCTGCTCCTATTAAGGAGGGTGGCCTTCTTCCAAGTGTTGCCACTCAATTACTGCGCTGGCGGTGGCCATTACTGAAACTGCACCTGGAGACCGAGGGCGTATTGTTCCTCAGAGTCAGATAAATTGTGTCTGGGACTTCCAGGTCCAGTCAGGCAGGTCTAATGAGGTGATGGGTGGTGGAGGGATGGGGTGGGGGGGAGGTTGGTGGCATGGATTGAGGATCAATAAATGTAGCAGCGGACTCCTCAGCCACAGGTAAAGCCAGCATACATGTGCCGAGGCCCTTTTAATTGGTCACTTAAATGGCTCAATTAGGCTCCGTTCAGATGGCCCATATTCCAATTATCCCGTCACTTGCAAAATGACGTGACAGCAGGAAAACTGCAAGCACACTGCCCAACATCTTCCTTTGCGATTTTGGCAGCTTTTGCCCCCTCCCAGACATCAAGGGTTAGAAAAATTCAGCCCACTGTGTGGAACCAGTGGAAGTTATGTGGCATTGCTCATGGGAAGTTACAACAACAACTTGCACTTACATTGTGGCTTCATTGCAGTAAAATACACCAAGGTGTTTCATGGAAACATTGTCAAATGAAATGACCAGCTATTTAGGGCCAATTGCAAAGAGGTAGGTTCCAAGGAGCGCCTGAGAGGAGGGAAAGAAAGGAGAGAGGCACAGAGGTTGAGGAAGGGAATTCCGGAACTGAGGGTCTTGTCCGCTAAAGGCATGGATGGCAGTGGAAGAGTTACAATCAGGAATGCCGCTTTTTTGGAGGGTTGAGCGGCTGGAGGAGGATCACAGTGGGTGAGAACATTGTGAGGTTTGAAAACAGTGTGCAAATTTTAAAATGGAGGTAAAAACAGAAAATGCTGGATGAACTAAGCAGGCCTGGCAGTCTCTGTGGAGAGCGAAGCACCCAGTCAATGTTTCAAGTCCATTGACCCTTCTACAGAAAATTAAAATTGAAGGGTTTCTTAGCTGCAAGACTGTGCACGTCAGCGAGCATAGGGGTGATGGGTGAATGGGACTCGGTGCACGTTAAGACAAGAGCAGCAGAGTTCAGGGCAACCTCAAGTTTACAAAGGGTCAGAAATGTGTTAGAATAGTCAAGTCCAGAGGTAACAATGGCATGGATGAGGCTTTATGATTTACTCTGCCCAGTTAAAGAGTCACTCATTCGGATTTCTCTTTTCCAGCTATCCATACAGTGAGGACTCAAATCAGGGAAAGCAGTACATGAATACAAGGTGTCCCTCATGGTGTGATCGAATCCTTTTGTCTCATTCAGCACGGGATCTTATTCATAAGGTAAGTAGTTAACCCAAAGTTTTGTTCCTCTAACCTTGAGCAAACGTAAGAATGAATGTTTAGTTAGAAACCGTTGCAGGTTTCATGTGCCACACTGCCCTACACGTAAAGCTTACAGATTAAATTTGAATTTCTATGTAGGTCTTTATCCTGCCTTAGTGGCTACATTGTGCGATGCACATCGCAGGATCTCTGGAGAACTGATATGGTAATTGTTTAATCCTCAAAGTTAAAGTTTCAAGTTAAAGTTAATCAACCAAGAAGTAACAGTTTGAATGGGAATTGGGAGTAGCTTATTTAAAACAATGTGTAACACAGTCTGCTGCACTGGCCTGAGGTGAAAAAGCCACCGTGCAGCATTCATCAGGTATCGACTACCCTCCCAACCTTGTAAATTCAGGACAATCATTTAACTGGCTCTGTATGGTTGAAGCAGGAAACCAGGTGACCCTTTTTTACCGACTGTATATACAGTGAATATGAAAATAAGACTTTTTCTTGTCAATAGTGGGGTGACTGGATCCAGAAGTGGTATTCAGCTTTGGGTTTCTTTTCATTGTCCCAGCACCTTTCGCTTTCCTTGTTGAGTTTTGCCTACTGCAACGTGCTTGGGTGGGATGGTCTTTTCAAGGGCCGGTGCAGACTCGATGGGCCGAATGGCCTCCTTCTGCACTGTAGGGATTCTATTTTTCTTTCAATTAAGTGAGGATGTTTAGCCGTCCCATTAGGCAGAGCTCCTCATGATAAACAACCCCTCTAAGACTGATTAAAAGGTGCACTCAGTGCAGAGATAAGTACAAGATGGCCAGGGAGACAATTTGTTAAAAAAATAATAATTTGCAATTTATGTTACTGCCCATTCACAAGACATCATCATTGTTGGGAGCACTGTGGCTCTATTATAGCCCATCACTATATGATGGGGAGGTGCGTGATTTGGCACTACATGTCGTCCACAACAAATTCTGTGAATTTCTGCACCTTACAAGCAATCTGATTTACCGCCGAATGCTGTCATTTTACTTTAAAAGTGTCTGTCTCTGATTGAAACTGAGTTCTAAACAAATTGGGCGGGATTCTCCGACCCCCCGCCGGGTCGGAGAATCGCCGGGGGCCGGCGTCAATCCCGCCCCCACCGTGTCCCGAATTCTCCGGCACCGGAGATTCGGTGGGGGCGGGAATCGCTCCGCGCCAGTCGTCGTGCCTCCTCCCGCCGATTCTCCGGCCCGTGATGGGCCGAAGTCCCGCTGCTGTCATGCCTCTCCCGCCGGCGTGGATCAAACCACCTACCTTACCAGCGTGGGGGGAGCGCGGGGCGATCTGGCCCCGGGGGGTGCCCCCACGGTGGCCTGGCCCGCGATCGGGGCCCTCCGATCGGCCGGCCGGCCTATGCTGTGGGGGCACTCTTTTTCTTTCGCCTTCGCCATGGTCTTCACCATGGCGGAGGCGGAAGTGACCCCCTCCCCTGCGCATGCGCGGGGATGACATCAGCAGCCGCTGATGCTTCAGCATAGGCGCGGACTTCCGCCGGCTGGCGAAGTCCCTTCGGCCCCGGCTGGTGTGGCACCAAAGGCCGTTCCCGCCAGCAGGTGGAGTGCCAACTACTCCGGCGTGGGCCTAGCCCTTCAATGTTAGGGCCTGGCCCCTAACCGTCTCCGCACCTTTGGGGCGGCCCGACGCCGGAGTGGTTCACTCCAGTCCATCACGCTGGACCCCCCGCCCTGCCGGGTGGGGGAGAATCCCGCCCATTATCTCCAGCAACCTTATGGTCTGAGCCAGCATGGGCCGCCGCACAACAAGCTCAAAATCCCACCACACTACTCTGGGGATGAAGAGAAAATTAGAGCTGCTGATCTTTGAGTACCATTTTCTAACACAAACATAACTATGAGCAGAAAATGATATTCGTCATGTCATTGAACATCTAAAAGGCAAAAGTTTTGTTGACAGTATCATGACCCTATTTTTAAAATAAAAATATTTCATTCCAAAGCTATTTAATTACCTTCACATCCTTACTATAGGCATTGACGAGAACTGTGGTTTGTTTTCCTAAGCCTGAATGAAACAGTGGCCATCAAATAAAATAATCTTGACAACAAAATTTCCTCTAGATCCAATTCTCTCTCTTTCGTTCTGTGCATATATCTCTGTCTGTCTGCTTCTGTCTCTCTTTTCCTCATGTCTCTCTCTCCCTGGCGATAGTACCATGTTCTTACTTCCTTAACCAGCAACCTCAGTCAGAAGCCTTATCACTGTCCTGCTATGCGGCAAAAATAAACCACCCACCTGATGCAAATCAGGCCACGAGCACAGGCTCATGTACATTAACTGTATTACTATCTATACTGTCAAGCAACATTAACAACTGTCTTTACCATAATCACGGTATCGCTTTACACAGCATGAAAGCTTTATTCATCTTCATTCATCTAACCGGGAACATAACATTTATTTGATTTTAGTCGCACAAGGGTGAATTTTCATGACAATTTTATATTTTATATTGCCCTTCTTAAGGTGCCAGTAGTTCAGTTCTGGATCTTTTCAGTCCTCATTAAAATTATTAACATTGATTTTCTCTCCTTGCCGTCTTGTAAGGGCTTTCACTGCTTCTGACAGAGTCAAAGCCCATGGCCTTCAACACTCTTCCTCAGTGCGTGCTGGGAGCATTAAATGGACACATATATAGTACCTAACAGATTCGCAAATAATTCATTGAATGATGATTTTTTTTTAAAGTTTGAAGCCCAAACATTTTTGTCATCTGAAAATGGCATTGTGTCAATTTTAAATGTTGGATATTACAAATGCTGAATGGCTTGGTCTATTTTATTGTTCGATGGCGTGATTTTGATAGTGTAGCCTTTAGGGTTTATGCAAGTTTGACTTCCAAACTCTATTAGTGCTTGAAATGTTGGATTATCCAATTAGCACCTCACTCAGTTGCAAACAAGAGCACAGTTTATGTAGACATCAAGCTGATAATTGAATTGTTAAAAGATTAACAATTGTGAGTTTGCTGTTAATATGTTTTTTGTGGTTCAACAAATATTACTTTTAGTTTGTGTAGCTTTTAGCCAATTGGACCTTTATGCCTTTTGACTGGTTTATGCTGTTCATTGTCATCAGTGCGATATTGCTCCTGTAGCAATCTGTCTCCCCTCTCTCTCTCTCTCTCTCTCTGTCTGTCTCTCTCTTCATTGATCTTCCTCAATTCGGAATAAAAAGTAAAGCATCTGACCCGTAAAATGCCTTTTGCATTATAATTAGATTGTATCACTTTCCACATTTATTTTATTGCCTCCCGTGATTACCCAGGTACATAATAGTACAGATAGAGAGCTCACTTTGGAATACTGCAGATAGGGGCCTAGCCTAATGTGTGAATCGTCTCGTATTAGCAAACGGCACGTTGAGCACAATGCACTAGGCGTTACAGATTGTACAGACATGGAGCTGTAAACAGCCACTGTGCAACATCATCTATCATGCCATGGTCCGTTAACTCACCATCATGTTATTTTATGCTTTCTGAGCCCTAACACACCAAAGGTTGGCCACTGCTTCGGAGCTGCGTAACTGCTTGATAGCATGTGATAATGAATGCTCACTGAAGTGTAGTTTTGTTTCTGCTTGTGTGCTGCTGTAATTTGTTTATCCTGTCTTAAGATTATGCAGCTGAAAATCTACAATTTTAAGCTGCTTTTGAAAATTATCATCTTGAAATTGATGAATGCACTTGAACTTCCTGCTTTGACTACATGATGATTCCAGCATATTGAAAGTAACCATGCATATATATAAAAGGTTACATTTTGATTGCAGGCAACAGTGCTTTATAATAATGTGTCTGACCTTAAAACAGCTCATTGCATTCAAAGCTAATTAGAAGATTGTTGATTTTTTTTGTGTTTTATGTTATGGCTTTATTTAATTTTTTGTGATGTCCATTTGACTGCACTTCGCAAGCATGAAGTGAGACAATGGCAAGAACCTTCCTAATAAATCCTTCCATAAATGAGATTTTATTCAAACCCAGCTTTTCTACTTGAATCCATTACTTCCATGTTGCTGCACATTCCCTATTGGTGGCGGGTTAATGAATGAATTGCAGGTTCCCCTACTAATGCTGTATGCACAGCCCCAGTTTGCAGTGCAGGCGAAAAATGGGTGAGGTGCCAGTGGCATTTTATAAGGTACATTACACAAATAAAATTTGATCCTGAGAGTTTTACACAATTTGAATTGATGTTAAGATGATCCTCCACTCTTTACTTCATTTACAATCGAAGGACAGGCACTATAATGAGAGCAGGTGGCTGAATCGAAGTTGGAAGCTGTGGATTTGTAGGGCATGAGTGAGCATTAACGCTGGCTGCACTAACTGCAAACTTGGATGAGATTTAATTGAAGTGTGATGCACAAAGCCTATACTTGCTATTTACTGTCATATTCTATTTACACAGCTTCAAGCGTCACAAAATATCATGGGTGATTCCTGTGTTTCCATTGCTGCACAGAATATTGATTTGTCTAACTTGTTTATACGTGACAGGCCAGTCTTATGTTTGATCCTGACCTTTCTGCAGTGGACCTAACCAAATATGTATTTATGGCTCTCTACACTAAAATGAGGCTATGAGCCATTGGAATCAAGGCCGAATGATAATAAATTAATGCTTTAATCCCAACAATCTTTGCAGCTTTAATCCCAACAATCCAACTTACATTCAATGAATATTTTATTGATACATAGACTATTTTCCTCTTAAATACTGTGATGCTAATTTCAGCATGGAGTATAGTCCAGATTTATATTCCAAGGTGTGACAATGCAATCATAAATTGTGAATGTGTGCGATGTTTGGAAGTGAAACATGACTTTGCTGTGCTTGCTTGAGCACTAGGTGGGGTTAGCACGATATGTCGATGAAGATCTTCCCAATATTATTCCTTTGCTATGATTGCTGAAATGGATAAAATACATAACTTTATGTTGTCCCGTTCAAGAAATCGGCAGCACTGAGCAGAAGGTGGCAGGGCCTGCACTTCTCAACTTTAAAGTTTGTTACAACATAACCGAGTAACCAGTTTACTTCTTTTTTAAATTGTAACTTCATATGAGGCGATTAGGAGAAAGTCCTTCTCCCAGCTCCACAGCACTTTGCCTATGCTGACTGTCCCCTCTATGATCCCTATGACCCCACAATGACCTACGCGAGGTCCAATGTCACAAATAGCCAATGGAAGTTGGAAACTTTCAGCCCAATGAGCTGCCTCTGGTAGTTTGTCAGGTGCTGGCAATAACCAACTGTGCACATTGCAGAGTGCCGCCCGATTTAAGAATTCCCCAGAGTGGAAATGGCCATCACGAGGGGATATAATTTTAAGGTGATTGGAGGTAGGTATCAGGGAGATGTCAGAGGTAGATTCTTTACACAGAGATTGGTGGAATGCACTGCCAGCGGAGGTTTTGGAGTCAGAGTCATTAGGGACATTTAAGCGACTTTTGGACAGGCACATGGACAGCAGTAAGTTGAAGGAGTCTAGGTTAGGTTGATAACATAGAACATAGAACAGTACAGCACAGAACAGGCCCTTCGGCCCTCAATGTTGTGCCGAGCCATGATCACCCTACTCAAACCCACGTATCCACCCTATACCCATAACCCATAACCCAACAACCCCCCCCCCCCCCCCCTAACCTTACTTTTATTAGGACACTACGGGCAATTTAGCATGGCCAATCTACCTAACCCGCACATCTTTGGACTGTGGGAGGAAACCGGAGCACCCGGAGGAAACCCACGCACACAGGGGGAGGACGTGCAGACTCCACACAGACAGTGACCCAGCCGGGAATCGAACCTGGGACCCTGGAGCTGTGAAGCATTTATGCTAACCACCATGCTACCCTGCTGCCCCTTAGATTAGATTAGATTAGATTAGGTTCTTAGATTAGGATAAATGGTCGGCACACCATCATAGGCCGAAGAGCCTGCACTGTGCTGTACTGTTCTATGTTCTATGTATCTTTAAAAACGCATTTCTAAAATGAATTTAGAGTACCCAATTAATTTTTTCCAATTAAGGGACAATTTAGCATGGCCAATCCACCTACCTTGCACATCTTTGGGTTGTGGGCGAAACCCACTCAAACACGGGGAGAATGTGCAAACTCCACATGGACAGTGACCTAGAGCCAGGATTGAACCTGGGACCTTGGCGCCGTGAGACAGCAGGGCTAACCCACTGTGCAACCGTGCTGCCCTTAAACACGCTTTTAACAGATACTTCAATAAAAATGAATGAACAAAGGCACCTACTTGTGAAGGAGATGAGTTGTTTATTTATTTTTGGCTCTGTGCTGTGTGGCTGACCGTGCAAACCCTGTTGACGTAATATCATAATGTGATATCCAAACAGCAAGACAAACCGACTGCCCTTTACATTCAGTTATCTGTGGTTCAGCACTCTGAAATTGCTCCTAAATAAAGGGAAGATAAACATGAATGCTCTCAGCGAAAATCACTTCCCAAAAAGTATAATATTAATAAGGTTGGGTTACATTCCTGACCTGTAATTTTTATGAGAAACCTATTGGCTACCTTGACCCTAACTAGCCGATAAATGCAAATTCTTCCTAACTTGGCACCTCTTAAAAACTCTAAAACTCTGAATAACGTATTAGCTCTTTATACTTACCTCCTGCTCACCAATTTCTGCGTCACCAGCTGTCACTTCCCTCCCCCTCATCACTCCCCTTCGACTCTTCCCTCCTCAACACTCCTCGATGTCTATTGACTCCTCCGATTCTCCCACTCCACTTCTGTCCCAGACCTCCCACTCGTCACTTCCCTCCCCCTCATCACTTCCCACTCCCTCGTCGCTTCCCTCTCCCTCATCACTTCCCTCCCCTTCGCCACTTCCCTCTCCCTCATCACTTCCCTCCCCCTCGACACCTCCCTCTCCCTCATCACTTCCCTCCCCTTCGCCACTTCCCTCTCCCTCATCACTTCCCTCCCCCTCGACACTTCCCTCTCCCTCATCACTTTCCTCCCCTTCGCCACTTCCCTCCCCCTCATCACTTCCCACTCCCTCGTCGCTTCCCACTCCCTCGTCGCTTCCCTCTCCCTCGTCACTTCCCTCCCCTTCGCCACTTCCCTCTCCCTCATCACTTCCCTCCCCCTCGACACTTCCCTCTCCCTCATCACTTCCCACTCCCTCGTCACTTCCCACTCCCTCATCACTTCCCACCCTGACCCTCCCCCTCAACACTTCCCTCCCCCTCGTCACTTCCCACCCTGATCCTCCCCCTCGACACTTCCCTCCCCCTCGTCACTTCCCACCCTGACCCTCCCCCTCGACACTTCCCTCCCCCTCGTCACTTCCCACCCTGACCCTCCACCTCGACACTTCCCACTCCCTCGTCGCTTCCCTCCCCCTCGTCACTTCCCACCCTGATCCTCCCCCTCGACACTTCCCTCCCCCTCGTCACTTCCCACCCTGACCCTCCCCCTCGACACTTCCCTCCCCCTCGTCACTTCCCACCCTGATCCTCCCCCTCGACACTTCCCTCCCCCTCGTCACTTCCCACCCTGACCCTCCCCCTCTTCACTTCCCTCCCCCTCGTTGTTTCCCTCCCTGACCTTCCACTTCATCACTTCCCATCCGACCCTCCCCCTTGTCATTTCCCGTCCTGACCCCCTCATCACTTTCCTCCCCTTCGTCACTTCCCATCCTGATCCTCCCCTTCGTCACTTCCCTCCCTGACCCTCCTCCTGATCACTTTCCTTCCCCTCTTCACTTCCCATCCTGATCTCCCGTCTCGTCACTTCTCTCCCCCTCGTCACTACCCTCACCCTTGTCATTTCCCACCCTGACCCTCCCCTTGTCATTTCCAACCCTGACCCTCCCCTCGTCACTTCCCTCCCCTTCGTCATTTTCCGACCTGACCCTCCCCCTTCCCCTTATCACTTCCCACCATGACCCTCCCACTCGTCACTTCCCTCTTTCACCCTCCCCTCGTCACTTACCACCCTGATCCTCCCCTCGTCATTTTCCACCCTTACCCTCCCCCTTGTCACTTTCTTCCCTGACCCTCCCCTCGTCACTTACCACCGTGATCCTCCCCTCATCATTTCCCACCCTGACCCTCCCCCTTGTCACTTCCTTCCCTGACCCTTCCCACATTGCTTTACTCCCCGAAGTTCCACTCGTCACTTTCCTCCCTTCATCACTCAGCTCCCCCTAGTCATTTTGTTCCCTGATCCAACCTGTCGTCACTGCCTTCCCTGAACCTCCCCCTTGTCATTTCCTTCCCTGACCCTCCCCTCGTCACTTACCACCGTGATCCTCCCCTCATCATTTCCCACCCTGACCCTCCCCCTTGTCACTTCCTTCCCTGACCCTTCCCACATTGCTTTCCTCCCCAAAGTTCCACTCGTCACTTTCCTCCCTTCATCACTCAGCTCCCCCTAGTCATTTTGTTCCCTGATCCAACCTGTCGTCACTGCCTTCCCTGAACCTCCCCCTTGTCATTTCCTTCCCTGACCCTCCCCTCGTCACTTACCACCGTGATCCTCCCCTCATCATTTCCCACCCTGACCCTCCCCCTTGTCACTTCCTTCCCTGACCCTTCCCACATTGCTTTCCTCCCCAAAGTTCCACTCGTCACTTTCCTCCCTTCATCACTCAGCTCCCCCTAGTCATTTTGTTCCCTGATCCAACCTGTCGTCACTGCCTTCCCTGACCCACCCCCTTGTCACTTCCCTCTCCCTTATCGCTTCCCCCCTGACTTCCCCCTCACTACTTCTCTCCCTTATCCTCCACATCAATTTCCTCCCCTTCGCCACTTCCCTCTCCAGTCTTCCCATTCACCGCCTCCTTCACCAGACCCTTCAACCCGCCACTTCGTGCTCACTCCCTCCCATTCGCCGATCCTCTTCCAAACCCTTGGCTTGGGTGAGGAAAGTGGCGAGCCTGTGATACTTTGCATTCTAGACTTTGCCGGTAATTAAGTCTTTGCAGACCCAGACGATGCAACTGGAGAGAGGACGCGTGACAACGCAGAATCACCGAGCAGAAACTGATAGCCAAGTTGCACACGCATGATTATGGCCTCAACCAGGACCTTGGATTCATGTTGCATTACATTCACTCACCCACCATCCGGCCTGGGCTTGCGAAATCCTACCAACTTTCCTGGCTTGAGACAATTCACACCTCTTTAACCTGTGATTATCTCTCTCTCCAGTCACACCGTCTGGACCTGTAAATACTACTTAATTACGTGCAAAGACACGCATTCAAGTATCATTTTACATCATTGAATTTGTCTATATATATGTTTGTGGAACCCACCTCTTCATTCACCTGATGAAGGAGCTGCGCTCCGAAAGCTAGTGAGTTGAAACAAACCTGTTGAACTTTAACCTGGTGTTGTAAGCCTTCTTACTATGCCCACTCCAGTCCAACGCCGGCATCTCCATATCATAGTCCACTAAGTCAGTTAGAAGTGGCCTCTAAAACCTTATATCTCACTTATTCATGGAATGTTTTGGCACTCCACTGTTGGTTTCGTGAACATTTAATCACTTTTGTCTTTAGCTGCTTGAGAAGTTTTCAAGAATCATTAGCAGTTTGATCATAATTAACTGATGCATTTTGCTTCGAATTGTTTTGCTTGTGATTGTCCTTACAAAGCAGCCGATGTTACAGATTATAAACTTTTAAAAGACTTATTCACATTTTAAAACAAAAAATATACCCTGCAGAGAAACCTGATAGTAAAGAAGGCGAGTAGTTTTATTGCATGAA
The DNA here is from genome assembly GCF_902713615.1 of Scyliorhinus canicula. Classification (NCBI taxonomy): domain Eukaryota; kingdom Metazoa; phylum Chordata; class Chondrichthyes; order Carcharhiniformes; family Scyliorhinidae; genus Scyliorhinus; species Scyliorhinus canicula. The sequence goes on from NC_052161.1 coordinate 49,123,029, forward strand.
GTACTGACCTTAATAGGAATGTGGTCCATCTTCATCAAAAACTGCTCAATTAACCACCACAATAGTATTACAGAGCAGCAGACCAATTCCCATTCAAATATCCTTCCAGAAACCTTCTGTTCCTCTCCCCATTCTAGGCTAAAAACACCAGCGAATATTTCTTGCATACCTTTAAAACTAACCTTTCAAGTCTCGTTAATATTGGTTCAAAAATGCAAATTATTTCAGAGTGTCCCACTCTGAAGAGTAAACTCTATTCCTAATATTAAGATACATTTGCAATTTGTCTCATTTGCTTTCTTTTTGTCTGTTCATACATTTCTCTGGCATTCATAGGTCTGTTAAAAGATTTGTCCACCCAATCCCCAAACATGTCTCCTGACAAAGCAATTCTTTAAATGCCACACAGAACTTGGCTTTGTCAGAAACAGGAGAATTACACAGTAAAACTTTTTTTTCTTCAACTTTTTTTAAAATGATGGTGAGGATCCTCCACTGGGCCCTATTCAGGGGTTACCATAGTAACCCCACCAGGTTGACGTTCACGCAACAAGGAAGATGATGCAGAGTGTCGATGGCAGTCCCGGAGACACCGCATAAATGTGTATTTAACCCGGACCCACTCTATTGCCCTTTCACACGGAATAGCATAAAACAGAAATGCTGTTCTGCTATTAATTGGAAACAATAGAATTATGTGAATTAGACTATCAAATAATTGTGATGTAAAGTGCAGCCATTAATAAGACATCGCGGAATGAAGAACAGGAAAATCATTGACCTCAGAAATAGATACCGCCAGATATCCACAACGGAGAGAGTTTCACATTGAAATGCAGACCTCTGTATATGGGGGAAGAAGTTCATTATGAATAGGATTCGTTCTTAGCAGATCAGATCTTAAAAAGGGCTTCTTTTGAAATGCTCAAATGGTTATTACCTACAATAAAGACTGGCTCTGCAGCACAAAGCTTGTGCCTTAGCATCTCTGTCGCTAAACTACTTGAAGACATAAATAGTCTTAAAAACCAATATTTATTATTCAGAATAAGCAATCATCTGCCTATTCTCTGTGACTTCATGTACCGATTAATACAAAGCCTTTAATGATTATGTGTTAATGGCCTCTAACAGAGTTCTTCAACAACTGTGCACAACTGCCCTTAGTACTTGAGCCCAATGCATAATAATCACTGTTACAGAGAAGGTGCAATTTGCCATGAATGAAAGTGTCAGTAATAACAAAATCATCAATACTAGAAACTGCCACATAGTAATAGCACAAACGGCATTAATGAAACAGCTTATTGCCCACCAACATTATTCACCCACTTAGTGATGGTCTTCTTCCCCACTCCACTGCACCCAACCCCCTCCCCCACCTTTAGCACTCCCTTCCAACCCCACACAGAACATTGGTTTCAATTTGTAACTGCTGGAACAAATGGTTTTCTGACATTCAGAAGAGCTGTTTTTTTGACAGATCCATGCAGGGGTGGCCTTCCAACTCTGCTTGTTTGTTAAAACTCTTGTAGAATGCTTTCTCACTCCCTCTAAATATTTGCCTTTGCAACTGAGCAATTGTGAAAAGACCTTTGCCGTGAATGGCCACTCTGTCTCTAAAGAAAGTGATCTCTGTTTTACAGGCAGAAAATGATGAGAAGTCAGTTATCTATGACAACATTGGACCAAATGTTTGCATGGGGGACCACAAGGTAAAGAGTACTTTGTTGCTAAATTCAACAGTTTTGTTGAATGCAATGAATGCTATTGTCACCTCGGCCGGTAACATTACAGTATGGCATGTAGCATGCTAATTATTTTTATTTCTCTTTTACTCATGGTTTATTCCCCAAAAGGTAAATACCTATTGACGTCCAATATATAATGAGTGACTACTGAATTATAATATAGTCAGAAGAACTACTGTGGTCAGAGATTGCAACTGTTGGGAAAGTACATGACCTGAACAGCATATGTACCAATCCTTTTGTTGGCCTGCTTTGGGCGGATTTAGAACTTTAATAATGCAGTGATCTATTTCCTTGCCTGGCATTTTACAATCTATGAATTGCGCAGCCCAAGAAGAATGAGAAATGGTTTGATCCCTTTTTTCTGGTAAACCCAGTTTTTCTCCTTAGCAAATCCCTGTGTGTCAGTTCCAAAAATAGCGACTACGTGAATTCAGTCCACAATGTCCGTAGCTGTTACATCAAATATATAAATGCTGGTATGCTGATATAAGACATAGAACTTTCAAACCATGTTTCTTATATTTCTTGAACTGATCCCCAAATAAAAGTGTTAGGCAAAGTAAGTGACAAAGGCTGCTGGAAATCATTGAGGTGTGCAGTGTTCCATCAAGGTAGCACCATCGAACCTTTCATTTCCATGTTCTTTTCTCCAGGTTAATGCAGATTTAACAATCTATTAAATTCACACTGGGTGGCTGGTGATTCTTTTCACAGGTCAGGCAAACCTACACATGCCTAACCTAATAAAGCTTATTACCATGGCAACAGGTCTTTGGCGCATGATGCATTTCACTGACTCCCCACTCACGTGTGCAGAGACACAATTCTGGGTGAAGCAGTGTCTCACTTGACAAGCCAACTCTGCCAATGGGGAATCTCAGGTCACACCGTCTATCGCTGTTGATAAGTGCAGGGACCATGCTGGACTTTTTCATGAAAATATATTCAATAGATAAATAAATAAAAATTGATGAAGTCTGCTTCAAGAATGTGATACCAATGTTGTGTTTATATTCCAGAATGATTTTCTTATTTAGTTCTCCAGTGTCTGTTCCAATGTCAATTCCTAATTTTGCATGGCCAGTTTCACATTTTGCCCCTTATACGGTTTAGCAGAGTAGAAAGTATACATAAACTAATTTGGCATCCAAACCTAAAGCTGAGCGCGTGGCCATTCATTCGATCTGACTTGAATTCTGAATATGGCACTATCACATATTTTCTTTTGGATGCTGAAGAAGCTGATTTGTATTTCTGGTCATTGTTCATTTTTGTTTACGTGCCCGTCGGACTCTTTGCCTGACCCCCGACTCCACTCTCAGTTTCCACCCTTCTTTACCCTCGGACACATCATCCTGTTACTGACATCCCAGCACTCTGATTTGGCCCCTGGCCTCGCCCTTCTCTGACTCCATCCCAACTGCACATCTCTTTCTCTCCACGCCGTCCCACACCCCACTGACTCCACCAATCTCACACCTCACTGACTCCACTCAGACCCCACACGCTATCTAACTCCACCCCGACCACACAGCTCACTGACTCCAACCTGACCAAAGCTGACTGACTCCACCCAGACCCCACCTCTCTGTCTGCAACCTGGCCCCGCATCTCTCTGACTCCACCATGACTGTACACCTTTCTGTCTCCAACCGACCCTACACCTCTCTGTCTCCAACCTGACCCTACACCTCTCTGTCTCCAACCTGGCCCCCCCACCTCTCTGACTCCACCCAGACCCCCACCTCTGTCTGTAACCTGGCCCCGCACCTCTCTGACCCCGGACCCTACACCTCTCTGTCTCCACCATGACTGTACACCTTTCTGTCTCCAACCTGACCCTACACCTCTCTGTCTCCAACCTGACCCTACACCTCTCTGTCTCCAAACTGACCCTACACCTCTCTGTCTCCAACCTGACCCTACACCTCTCTGTCTCCAACCTGACCCTACACCTCTCTGTCTCAACCTGACCCTACACCTCTCTGCCTGCAATCTGGCCCCACACCTCTGACTCCACCATGACCCTACACCTCTCTGTCTCCAACCTGACCCTACACCTCTCTGTCTCCAACCTGGCCCCCCCACCTCTCTGACTCCACCCGGACCCCCATCTCTCTGTCTGTAACCTGGCCCCGCACCTCTCTGACTCCGGACCCTACACCTCTCTGTCTCCAACCTGACCCTACACCTCTCTGTCTCCAACCTGACCCTACACCTCTCTGTCTCCAACCTGGCCCCCACACCTCTCTGATTCCACCCGGACCCCCATCTCTCTGTCTGTAACCTGGCCCCGCACCTCTCTGACTCCGGACCCTACACCTCTCTGTCTCCACCATGACTGTACACCTCTCTGTCTCCAACCTGACCCTACACCTCTCTGTCTCCAACCTGACCCTACACCTCTCTGTCTCCAACCTGACCCTACACCTCTCTGTCTGTAACCTGGCCCCGCACCTCTCTGACTCCGGACCCTACACCTCTCTGTCTCCAACCTGACCCTACACCTCTCTGTCTGCAACCTGACCCTACACCTCTCTGTCTCCAACCTGACCCTACACCTCTCTGTCTGCAACCTGGCCCCACACCTCTGACTCCTCCATGACCCTAAACCTCTCTACCTGCAACCTGGGCCCCCACCTCTCTGACTCCACCATGACCCTACACCTCTCTACCTGCAACCTGGGCCCCCATCTATCTTACTCCACAATGTCCCTACACCTCTCTACCTGCAACCTGGATCCCCACCTCTCTGACTCCACCATGTCCCTACACCTCTCTACCTGCAACCTGGATCCCCACCTCTCTGACTCCACCATGACCCTACACCTCTCTACCTGCAACCTGGGCCCCCATCTATCTTACTCCACCATGTCCCTACACCTCTCTACCTGCAACCTGGATCCCCACCTCTCTGACTCCACCATGATCCTACACCTCTCTACCTGCAACCTGGGCCCCCATCTATCTTACTCCACCATGTCCCTACACCTCTCTACCTGCAACCTGGATCCCCACCTCTCTGACTCCACCATGTCCCTACACCTCTCTACCTGCAACCTGGGCCCCCATCTATCTTACTCCACCATGTGCCTACACCTCTCTACCTGCAACCTGGATCTCCACCTCTCCGACTCCACCATGATCCTACACCTCTCTACCTGCAACCTGGGCCCCCATCTCTCTGACTCCACCATGACCCTACACCTCTCTACCTGCAGGCTGGGCCCCCACCTCTCTGACTCCACCATGACCCTGCACCTCTCTGTCTCCACCATGACCCTACACCTCTCTGTCACCAACCTGACCCTACACCTCTCTGTCACCAACCTGACCCTACACCTCTCTGTCTCCAACCTGACCCTGCACCTCTACCTCTCTATCTCCAACCTGACCCTACATCTCTCTGTCTCCAACCTGACCCCGAACTTCTCTGACTCCACCATGACCCTACACCTCTCTGACTCCACCATGACCCTACACCTCTCTGACTCCACCATGACACTACACCTCTCTGACTCCACCATGACCCTACACCTCTCTGACACCACCATGACCCTACACCTCTCTGACTCCACCATGACCCTACACCTCTCTGTCTCCAACCTGACCCTACACCTCTCTGTCTCCAACCTGACCCCGAACTTCTCTGACTCCACCATGACCCTACACCTCTCTGACTCCACCATGACCCTACACCTCTCTGACTCCACCATGACCCTACACCTCTCTGACTCCACCATGACACTACACCTCTCTGACTCCACCATGACCCTACACCTCTCTGACACCACCATGACCCTACACCTCTCTGACTCCACCATGACCCTACACCTCTCTGACTCCACCATGACCCTACACCTCTCTGACTCCACCATGACCCTACACCTCTCTGTCACCAACCTGACCCTACACATCTCTGTCACCAACCTGACCCTACACCTCTCTGTCTCCAACCTGGCTCCACACCTCTCTGACTCCACCATGACCCTACACCTCTCTACCTGCAACCTGTCCCCCCCGCCACCTCTCTGACTCCACCATGACCCTGCACCTCTCTGTCTCCAACCTGGCCCCGCACCTCTCTGACTCCATCATGACCCTACACCTCTCTGTCTCCAACCTGACCCTGCACCTCTACCTCTCTATCTCCAACCTGACCCTGCACCTCTCTGTCTCCAACCTGGCCCCACACCTCTCTGACTCCATCATGACCCTACACATCTCTGTCTCCAACCTGACCCTGCACCTCTACCTCTCTATCTCCACCATGACCCTACACCTCTCTGACTCCACCATGACCCTACATCTCTCTGACTCCACCATGACCCTACACCTCTCTGACTCCACCATAACCCTACACCTCTCTGACTCCACCATGACCCTACACCTCTATGACTCCACCATGACCCTACACCTCTCTGACTCCACCATGACCCTACACCTCTCTGACTCCACCATGACCCTACACCTCTCTGACTCCACCATGACCCTACACCTCTCCGTCTCCAACCTGACCCTACACCTCTCTGTCACCAACCTGACCCTACACCTCTCTGTCTCCAACCTGACTCTGCACCTCTCTGTCTCCAACCTGGCCCCGCACCTCTCTGACTCCATCATGACCCTACACCTCTCTGTCTCCAACCTGACCCTGCACCTCTACCTCTCTATCTCCAACCTGACCCTACACCTCTCTGTCTCCAACCTGACCCTACACCTCTCTGACTCCACCATGACCCTACACCTCTCTGACTCCACCATGACCCTACACCTCACTGACTCCATCATGACCCTACACCTCTCTGTCTCCACCATGACCCTACACCTCTCTGACTCCACCATGACCCTACACCTCTCTGACTCCACCATGACCCTACACCTCTCTGACTCCACCATGACCCTACACCTCTCTGACTCCACCATGACCCTACACCTCTCTGACTCCACCATGACCCTACACTCTGACTCCACCATGACCCTACACCTCTCTGACTCCACCATGACCCTACACCTCTCTGACTCCACCATGACCGTACACCTGTCTGTCTCCAACCTGACACTACACCTCTTTTTTTTATTTTTTAAAATAATTTTTATTGAAATTTTTTCAAAATATAAACATCTCAACTCTATTAACAGAACAACCGCGGTAACACCCCAAGAACAATACTCACCCAAATTCAAAAGCAACTACAAACAAAAGAAGAAAACAAAAGAACTCCCAAACAGCGAAAAGGAAAGAAATAACACCCGCCACATACCACAATCCCATGTACACAGTTCTCCCTCCCCCCGATCCAAACCCCCCCTCCTCCTCCCTCCCCCCCCCCCCCCCCCCCCCCCCCCCCCCCCCGGTTGCTGCTTCTGCCGGCCTATTTCCCTACCATTCCGCCAGGAAGTCCAGGAAAGGCTGTCACCGCCTAAAGAACCCTCATACTGATCCCCTCAGGGCAAACTTCACCTTCTCCAATTTAATCAACCCCGCCATATCATTGATCCAGGCGTCCACACTTGGGGGCCTCGCATCCTTCCATTGGAGCAAGATCCTCCGCCGGGCTACTAGGGACGCAAAGGCTAGAACACCGGCCTCTTTCGCCTCCTGCACTCCCAGCTCCACTGCAACCCCAAAAATTGCAAGTCCCCAGCCTGGCTTGACCCTGGATCCCACCACCCTCGACACCGTCCTTGCTACCCCCTTCCAAAACTCCCCCAGCGCTGGGCACGCCCAAAACATATGGGCGTGGTTCGCTGGGCTCTCCGAGCACCTAGCACACCTGTCCTCGCCCCTGAAAAACCTACTCATCCTCGTCCCAGTCATGTGGGCCCTATGCAGCACCTTGAACTGTATGAGGCTAAGCCTCGCACAGGAAGAGGAGGAATTCACTCTCTCCAGGACATCCGTTCACGTCCCCTCCTCAATCTCCTCACCCAGCTCCTCTTCCCATTTACCCTTCAGTTCCTCCACTGAGGCCTCGTCTACCTCCTGCATTACCCGGTATATGTCCGAAATCCTCCCTCCTCCAACACACATCCCCGAGAGCAACCGATCCCGCACCCCTCGTGGGGGCAGCAAGGGGAACCCTTCCACCTGCTGCCTGGCAAACGCCCTCACCTGCATGTACCTAAACATATTCCCCGGGGGAGCCCAAACTTCCCCTCTAACTCCCCTAAGCTTGCGAATTCCCCTCCACAAACAGGTCCCTCAACCTCCTAACCCCTGCCCTGTGCCAGCCCAGAAATCCGCCTTCAATGCTCCCTGGGACAAACCGATGGTTCCCCCGTATCGGGGCCTCCATCGAGCCCCCCACTTCTCCCCTATGTCGTCTCCATTGCCCCCAAATTTTGAGGGTAGCCGCCACCACCAGGCTCGTGGTATTAAGGTAAAGATAGATAGTTTTTTGAAGAATAAAGGGATTAAGGGTTATGGTGTTCGGGCCGGAAAGTGGAGCTGAGTCCACAAAAGATCAGCCATGATCTAATTGAATGGCGGAGCAGGCTCGAGGGGCCAGATGGCCTACTCCTGCTCCTAGTTCTTATGTTCTTATGTTCTTATGTTCTTATACCTCATTGGAGGGAGCGGCAACGGCGCCGTTACCAGTGCCTCCAGGCTCGTGCCCACACAGGACGCCACCTCCATCCTCTTCCATGCTGCCCCTCCCCCGTCCATTACCCACTTACGCACGATCGCTGCATTGGCAGCCCAATAGTACCCACAGAGGTTGGGCAACGCCAGCCCCCCCCCTATCCCTGCCCCGTTCCAGGAACACTCTTTTCACCCTCGGAGTCCCATGCGCCCACACAAACCACGTGATACTCCTGTTGACCCTCCTAAAAAAGGCCTTCGGGATAAGGATGGGGAGGCACTGGAACAGGAACAAAAACCTCGGGAGCACCGTCATCTTAACGGACTGCACCCTCTCCGCCAGTGACAGCGGTAACATATCCCACCTCTTAAACTCCTCCTCCATCTGCTCCACCAACCTTGTGAGGTTGAGCTTGTGCAGGGCCCCCCAACTCCCAGCCACCTGGACTCCTAGGTACCTGAAGCTCTTCCCTGCCTGCTTCAGTGGGAGCCTACCAATCCCCTCCTCTTGATCCCCCGGATGCACCACAAACAACTCACTCTTGCCCAGGTTCAACTTATACCCAGAGAAACCCCTGAATTCACTAAGAATCCTCATCACCTCCGGCATCCCCGCCCCACCGGGTCCGCCACATACAGCAACAGGTCGTCCGCGTACAGTGACACTCGATGCTCCTTCCCACCCCGCACCAGGCCCATCCAGTTCCCTGACTCCCTCAATGCCATGGCCAGGGGCTCAATCGCCAACACGAAGAGCAAGGGGGACAGGGGGCACCCCTGTCTCGTCCCCCGGTACAGCCGAAAGTACTCCGACCTCCTCCTATTTGTGGCTTACACTCGCCATCGGGGCCTCGTAGAGCAGCCTCACCCACCGGATAAACCCCTCCCCAAACCCAAACCTCTTAAACACCTCCCACAAATACTCCCACTCAACCCTATCAAAGGCCTTCTCCGCATCCAATGCCACCACTATCTCCGCCTCCCCTTCCATGGCCGGCATCATAATGACATTGAGGAGCCTTCGCACGTTCGTATTCAACTGCCTTCCCTTCACAAACCCCGTCTGGTCCTCATGAATGACCCTGGGCACGCAATCCTCTATTCTAGTGGCCAGGATCTTTGCCAGCAGCTTAGCGTCGGCGTTTAGCAGCGAAATGAGGTTGAGCTTGTGCAGGGCCCCCCATATGACCGATGGCCTATGTGACCCGCACTGCAGAGGGTCCTTGTCCCGCTTCAGGATCAAGGAAATCAGCGCCCGTGACATAGTTGGGGGCATAGCCCCCCCCCTCCCTTGCCTCGTTAAAGGTCCGGACCAACAGGGGGCCCAACAGGTCCAAATACCTTTTATAAAATTCCGCCGGAAGCCCGTCCGGCCCCGGCGCCTTCCCCGACTGCATGTTCCCTATCCCTTTGACCACCTTCTCCAGCTCGATCGGCGCCCCCAGTCCCTCCACCTGCTCCTCCTCCACCCTCGGGAATCGCAGCTTGTCCAAGAAGCGCCCCATTCCACCCCCCTCCACCGGGGGTTCTGACCGGTACAGTTCCCCATAGAAGTCTCTGAAGACCCCATTAACATCTACTCCCCTCCGCACCACCTTCCCAGCCTTATTCGTCACTCCCCCAATCTCCCTGGCCGCGTCCTGCTTTCGGAGCTGGTGTGCCAGCATCCTGCTCGCCTTCTCCCCGTGTTCATACACCGCCCCCTGTGCTTTCCTCCACTGAGCTTCCGCCTTTCTGGTAGTCAATAGGTTGAATCTGGCCTGAAGGCTACGCCTCTCCCCCAGCAATCCCTCCTCCGGGGTCTCCGCATATCTCCTATCCACCCGCACCATCTCCCCTATCAGTCTCTCCCTCTCCCTCTGCTCCCCCCTCTCCCTATGGGCTCGGATGGAGATCAATTCCCCCCTCATCACCGCCTTCAGTGCCTCCCGGACCGTCCCCACTCAGACCTCTCCGTTGTCATTGGCCTCGAGGTACCTCTCGATACACCCCCGAACCCTCTCGGCCACCTCCTCATCTGCCAGCAGACCCACGTCCAAGCGCCAGAGCGGACGTTGGTCCCTCTCTTCCCCCAGCCCGAGGTCCACCCAGTGCGGGGCATGATCTGAAATGGCAATGGCGGAGTATTCCACATCCTCCACCCTCGAAACCAACCCCCTGCTCAGGACAAAAAAATTAATCCTCGAGTAGGCCTTATGTACGTGGGAGAAAAACGAGTATTCCCTGGCCCTTGGCCTCGCAAACCTCCAGGGATCAACCCCCCCCCCATCTGGTCCATAAATCCCCTCAACACCTTAGCCGCCGCCGGCCTCCTATCCGTCCGGGACTTGGATCGATCCAATGGGGGATCCAGTACCGTGTTGAAGTCCTCCCCCCATGATCAGGCCCCCCACCTCCAGGTCCGGAATGCGGCCCAACATCCGCCGCATAAACCCCGCATCGTCCCAATTTGGGGCGTAAACATTCACCAACACCACCCGCTCCTCCTGCAGCTTACCACTCACCATCACATATCTCCCGCCACTGTCAGCCACCACATTTAACGCCTCAAATGACACCTTCTTCCCCACCAGGATCGCCACACCCCCTACTCTTCTCATCCAGCCCTGAGTGAAATACTTGGCCCACCCATCCCTTACTCAGCCGAACCTGGTCCACCACTCTCAGGTGTGTCTCCTGGAGCATGGCCACATCCGCCTTCAGCCTCTTCAGGTGCGCAAATACCCGGGCCCGTTTGACCGGCCCATTCAGCCCCCTCACATTCCAGGTTATCAGCCGGATCAGAGGGCTCCCCACCCCCCCTCCCCTGCCGATTAGCCATACCCCATCCCTTGCCCACCACCGGCCAGCGTTCCCCGCTCTGCCAGTTTCCCAACGGCGGCAACTCCCCCCCTCCAGCACCCCCTGCGTCCTCCAGCTCCTTCCTGACCGTTTCAGCAGCAACCCGGTACCCCCCCCCCAAGGCTAGGACCCCTCCTAGCCGCGCCCCCCCCTCCATAGCACTCCCATGAGCCAGCTAACTTCTGCTGACCCCGGCGACTCCGGCCCTACCTCCGACTCCTCCCCACGTGGGACTACCCCTCCTCCATCGTGCCCGTCAATGGGTCTTCCTCCCCCCCCCCGCTCTCGTGCTGGAAAAGAAAACAGCCAGCAACAACCCACGCTTCTCAGCCCCGACCCCGCCCCCGCCATCTCCCAGCGCGGGAAACCCACAGAAAGCCCGCGCTTTAGCCCTGTCCGGCCCCGCCTCCACCAGGGATACTCCCATTGTCAGTCCCCCCCACCAGCTCCCCGAACTCCCCGTTTATCCCCCTGCCCGAACCCTTCCACCAGACCCCTACAGAAAAACCCATATAGAAAAGACAAATCGACATCACCCCACCCACCCTAAGGCCAACCCACATCTTACAATAAACCAAGCAAATACAAATACAGTATTATACAGCATCCCCCATCTTAGACCCTCAGTTTGAGTCCAATTTCTCGGCCTGCACAAAGGCCCACGCCTCCTCCGGGGACTCAAAATAATGGTGCCGATCCTTATAGGTGACCCACAGACGCGCCGGCTGTAACATGCCGAACTTCACACTCCGTCTATGGAGCACCGCCTTTGTCCGGTTAAACCCGGCCCTCCGCCTCGCCACCTCCGCACTCCAGTCCTGGAAGATCCGCACCTCCGTGTTCTCCCACTTGCTCCTCCGCTCCTTCTTGGCCCACCGGAGCACACACTCACGATCCACGAACCGATGAAACCGCACCAACACCGCCCGCGGCGGCTTGTTCGGCTTGGGCCTCCTAGCCAGAATTCTGTGGGCCCCCTCTAACTCCAGGGGCCCCTGGAAGGACCCAGCCCCCATCAGCGAGTTTAACATAACCACCACATAGGCCGCTAGGTCCGACCCCTCCAGCCCCTCCGTGAGGCCCAGGATCCGCACATTCTTCCTCCTCAACCGGTTATCCAGCTCCTCGAACCGCTCCTGCCATCTTTTATGCAACGCCTCGTGCATCTCCACCTTCCCCGCCACGGCCACGACCTCATCCTCCCTTTCGGCGGCCTGCTGCTGCAGCTCCCGGATTGCAGCCCCCTGGGCTGTCTGGGTCTCCATCAGCTCCCTGTTGGTTACCTTCAGCGACTCCAGCAGCTCAAACTTAAGCTCCTGGAAGCAGCGCAGCAGAGTCGCCTGCTGCTCCTGAGCCCACTGCCTCAGCTCCTCAAGGCCTCCGCCGGCCGCCATTTTGTCTTCCTTCCCCCGCTTTTTCAGGGGTGCTTTCTCCGGTTTTCTCCTTACCCCACTCCTGGTCTGGACCATAGGACCGTTGGGGTCGACTCCTGTCCTCTTCCCACGTCGGGATTTGCCGACACAGCTCCGTTGGGGGCCTTGAAAAGAGCCCCAAAGTTCGTTTTCAGCGGGAGCTGCCGAATGTGCGGCTTAGCTCCTCATTGCCGCCACTGGAAGTCCGACCCTACACCTCTTTATCTCCAACCCCGACCCCAAACCCCACTGACTCCATCCCGGCCCCACACCTCTCTGACTCCACCATCTGACTCCACTCTTTCACTGACACCCCAGTGCTCTGACTGCTTACTGTCTGGGTCCTTGGCCCCATCCCTAGCTCCACACACCACCCCCTCCCCCCAGCTGTACCCCAACCCTACCCTCTAATGCGGCCCTCTCATACCCCAGCACATTGGCTGCACCGCGACTCCACTCCTGACTCCTGACCCCATACGTGGCTCCAGCCCCTAATTACACACTGATGACCACACCCCTCTGACTTCCTTATCCTCTGACATGCTCCGTGTGACTCATAACCATTCCTTGCCACCCGACCCCATCTTAACTCCTTGTTCCCATTTTGACACCTAGTGCCAACACTGATTCCCTGCCTCCTCTGTCACTTTTCAACCTCTCTGCAAATGACTGTTCTACTTCTGACACCTCAGTCCCTCTCTGACCCCCTCACTGACTCTCTACCCCCTCTCTGACTCACCACCTCCTCTGTTGTTCCCCATCCCGACTCTGACTCCCCATGCCGAATGTCACAGACCACTCCATCTGTAACTTATCCCACCCCTCTCGGAGTCCCCACCCCCTCCCAGACACCCTACCTACTCCCACACTCCCTGTCCCCCTTTGACACCCCACCCACTTCTTGACACGCAGCCTATGAGGAGACAGTGGATTCCTGTGGATACTGAGATCAGATTTTGAATTTCTATCATTTAGAAGTTGAATTGAAGCACTAAAAATGTTTTTAAATGAACTATAATGCCTGGTAATCTGCTAATGCTGGGGGGGAAACCTTATTTGTAAAAAAGGTAAATAGTACTTGAACTCTTGCATGCCCGACACAAGGTTTCAAATCTTGCTATCTCCTACTAAAGGATTTCTTTTCACTTCTTTAAATTCACTCTTCCAACTTCTTCCATCGGGGAGAAGATACAAAAGTCTGAGAACGCGCACGAACAGACTCAAAAACAGCTTTTTCCCCGCTGTTACCAGACTCCTCAAAGACCCTCTTATGGACTGACCTCATTAACACTACACCCCTGTATGCTTCACCCGATGCTGGTGTTTATGTAGTTACATTGTGTACCTTGCCCTATTATATATTTTCTTTTTAGTTTCATATACTTAATGATTCGTTGAGCTGCTCGCAGAAAATTACTTTTCACTACACACGTGTCAATAAATAAATCTAAATCCAAATAGATATAAAGTATAATTTTAAAATTCATTCTCTGGTATTAACAGATAATGTTTAAGAAAGTAGGAGTATGGGGCAGCACGGTGGCACAGTGGATAGCATTGCTGCCTACGGCGCTGAGGACACGGTTTCGAATCCCGGCCCTGGGTCACTGTCCGTGTGGAGTTTGCACATTCACTCCGCGTCTGCGTGGGTTTCACCCCCACAACCCAAAGATGTGCAGGGTATGTGGACTGGCCATGCTAAATTGCCCCTTAATTGGAAAAAACAATAATTGGGTACTCTAAATTTAAAACAAAATACAAAAAAAAAGTAGGAGTGGAATTGTCACAAGCCCCTGCGGTCAGAGTCAACCGAACCGGGGCGGGAGGTGGAGTTTGGGAGTGTGAATCTACAACGGGCTTTCCCACTGGCTGATCGGGAAACCAGTTGGAAGTTGGCGTGTAACTCGCTTGCACTCCACTACTGGGATGCAGCTGATGGCCCAACCGCCCACACCCAATTCTCTGCAGCTCCAGCAGGGAATCCCGCTGGTGCAAAACACATCTGCAACAAAGTGGTGTGCGGACCTCGGGGACTCACCTGAACAATGCCTGGGGCTGCCTCTGGAGTTTGAGATGGTGGCCGCCACAGCAGTGGGCCGGGCGGGTACATCACCAGATTTGGTGTCCTGGAGGGAGTCCATCTTCCAGCCTGAGAAATTTCCCAGAGATCCATCTTTATTTTTAATCGCGGATAAGTGCTGTTGGGCGTCTTTTCAATATGGCACCCAGAAAGGGCTTCAGACTGCTCACCTTCTGACCTGCTCCACCATGGAATATAGCACAAAACACCCGGTTATATAACTAATGAGGTTAGGGCTGAAAGATTTGACGTGTTTTCCTGCCAACCTCCACGGTGGGAAACACTCCACGTTCCCGCTCCCGCCAAGGGACCCCATGTTTCAAGGCTGATCTGTTGATTTATTTAATCATGAAAGCTTTTTTTAAATAAATTTAGAGTGCCCAATTAATTTTTTCCAATTAAGGGGCAATTTAGCGTGGCCAATCCACCGAGCCTGCACATCTTTGGGTTGTGGGGGCGAAACCCACGCAGACACGGGGAGAATGTGCAAACTCCACACGGACAGTGACCCAGAGCCGGGATCGAACCTGGGACCTCAGGTCCGTGAGGCAACAGGGCTAACCCACTGCGCCACCGTGCTGCCCATCATGAAAGCTTTTTAATGGCATACTAGATTTATAACATCAGCAGTAAATACCCATGAGGCTGGGGACTGCTCTTTGTGACCACTATCGGGAGGAATGAGTGGGACTATTTTAACGACAAGATATCAGCCATGCTGTCCTTTGTCAACCTTGCTCTCTGTCTTGCTGAGCAAGGTTTGGTGTCAAAGTGATGGGCTGGATTCTCCAATAATGGGGCAATGTCCACATGCTAGCGTAAAAACGTTGGTGTTTCACTCTGGACTTTCCTTGAGAAAGACCTGAATGATTCTTCCATCTGCAGGGGGCTTGTAGGGCCCTGGAGTGCTTCTCGCAGCTCTGGCTGCGGATACGGGGCCCGCAATTCCGGTCGGGAGTCCGCACATGCACACACCGGCAGCCACTCCGTGCGACATCGGTGGACACGCACCACGAAGCGGCATCAGAAATGTAGAACCCCCCCCCCCCACCTGCGTGCACCCGCTGGTCCGTAATGCCCGATCGCTCCCCCAGCCGACCGTGAGGCCCCCCATCCCCAGTGAACAATCCCATCATGGTGGCCTCAGACTAAGTCCGCAACAGCC
The DNA here is from genome assembly GCF_902713615.1 of Scyliorhinus canicula. Lineage (NCBI taxonomy): Eukaryota > Metazoa > Chordata > Chondrichthyes > Carcharhiniformes > Scyliorhinidae > Scyliorhinus > Scyliorhinus canicula. Next base: position 49,138,867 of record NC_052161.1, read on the forward strand.
ACTCGACGTTCCCGACGGCTGCTAGGTGATTGGAGCCTACGCCGTCGGGGACTCGACCGGTTTCGCGCAGAGAATTGCGGGGGGGGGGGGGGCCTCTGTCTATGGTCCGCTATCCGCGCTGCATTGTTCACGCGTGAGAAACTCCCGAGCGATTCTCTGGGGACTGGAGAATCGTGGGAAGGCGCCTGTCCGAGTTTCCACTTTGACGCCCATTCTCCGCCCCCCGTGCTGAACGTGATTTCGGCACGGAGGCTCGGAGAATCCAGCCCGATATCTTTATGCATAAATGCTCCAGTGACTTCAACTGAGGGTCAAATGCATGGTTACAGACTGATATCCCATAGTGGCTGTCCAGGTTTTGCCACTCTGCTATTAGCGTTGCAAAAATAGACTTTTTTCTCACCATTAAATGTTGCGTCCAATCCTTCAGTCTGATTGGCTCAGGAAATACCCTACTGTGTGCTCTCCTTGCTTGGGTCGCAGATACCCCGGTTCCTTCACACGTTCAGTAAATTCGTGGGCAGATATTTGTTGAGCTGAAGGTTATATCTAACAGTGTTCGATACCCTATTGCAGCAAAGTCTGGCCCAGCAGAATGGAAGGAAGACAAGAAGAACTTACTTTTTAGATCTTTGTGATGTCTCCATATGCGTCACAGTAAACTCTTTACAGTAGAATTACTGTTGTAGTGCAAGCAAACATGACAGCTAATTTGGTCACAGAAAGCTCCCATAGACAGCAATGACTTCATGACCAATTCATTAGTTTTAGCAGTGTTGGTTTAGGAGTGAGTGCTTCTCTTCTTCAAATTGTGCCACTGGATCTGTTATGTTCAAAGGAAAACACAGATGAGGCCTTGTTTTGAAGTCATCCAAAAGATTTTTGGGTAGCTATTCACCACGTACAGGGCACAAAACGGGTGTTATTTTGTCAGCAGCGCCTGATATTTCAATGTATTAACTACAATAGAACTATCAGGTGCTGCATGTAACGAGTGGCTGATCCAATAACTGGCAGAGGAAAGACAATGATCAGAAAGGTTGATCTTGCTAAGATCAAGCATCGTCAGATCAAGCCCAAGATCAGGTGGAATGCCCGCTCTTGTCAGCTTGGATCTAGTATATCTCTCTTGTGGGGTCCATGAATTGGATTAAATTTAAATTTGAATTGGTTTTTGGAGCAAGCCAGGAGATGGATTAGGGGCTGGTCCTGCCCACTCTGCGCATTGACTTTGTAACTCGAAAAAAGGAATATCGTCTGTTTCTGTGCCACTGCTCGAGATGAACCCCACAAGCACCAACAGAGATCCACTCCTTCAGTAATGCACTGAAATTAAGTTCTGTCTGTCACTCTCTTTCACCCTTTGCCACCGGTCAACTCCATTGTAGTTCTCTGAAACTTGTCTCTTCACTATGTCATTCTGACCAACACATCACTGCAGCCATGAACAAAATTTGGTGAAGATATCTTGAAAAAAAGACAATGCTTCAAGATATCTGGTTGTGAATCAAAAGCAGCATTAGTGAAATGGCATGTGTTTAAAAACTTCAAAAATGTTCATATTCTGGACGTCGATAACGCCAGATGTGTTCTATTGACATGGGGATAAAAATATATATTTTAAAACTCTATTTACATGGAGATGTAAGAGCATTTTCAGAAACTTATGTTTGTATACAGAGCACCTGGGAGCATTTTTGCAGTAGTTATAGTCATTACCCCCGGATAATCAGAATAACTCTCTTTCTGCAGTCTCTTTTTACATTTATTAACAGTTCAGATGATACATAAAGCTTCCAGTTATGGAGGATTTTTGTGAACACAAATTCCCATTTACTTGGACAGAATCTATTCTGAATCCAGCTTTAAATCCAATATATGAGTTTCCATTTAATTAGCACCCTTTTCATCAAATTGATTTGCCCCAGGGTAACGCTGTGTCCCGGCTTTGTTCATCTGGCTGCAGTGAGTTGTTCAGTCCAGTAATAGTGTGACCATGGTTCACGTTTTAGTTCCTATGAACCCAGATAATGGGCGGATTCTCCGTTCCCCGATGCCGATTTCAATTTTGACACCAAAATCGGGGGCGGCGCCTGTTTGACGCAGGTTATGCATGCTCTGCCCTCTCCGAAACCCCGTCGTCGCGTCACGTGCCGCACGCCATTGGGACGGCCTCAATGCCTCACCTGAAGGCCCTCCCTGATGCTCCGCCCCCAATGGGCCGAGTTCCCAACAGGGTGGGGGACAAGTGGTCTCATCGGTCGGGGGGGCTAGCAGGCACGCAGCGTAGAGCACCTGGCTCTAGCTGCCGATATGGCTGGAGAATTGCCGGGGACCTGCAGCAGCCATGCTGTGCACATGGACCCAGCCTGCCAAATAGTGTCCCCTTTGGCCCACCTCTGGACCACGCCCCACCAGTTCCCCCAGTGCCTGCCAAAATCCCCCCTGCTTGCGGATCAGCTTTCCCCCGACTCTGGCGGTGCTGGACTCAGTCTGCAGCTGCCAGGCCAAGTACCCAACAAAAAATAGCATGAGAGACCCATGTCATCGGGAACTCGGCTTGACGGGGGTGGAGAATCGGGGCGGAACGCACAATGCTAGACTAATTAATTACTCAGTGGTAGTTTCCCGTCATCTTGCGCTGGGGCTGTCTGGATGACGCTCATATGGTTGTCAAATTTAACAGACACCCAGACATCAGTTTCTGATATTGAGGCACAACGAGAGAGAGAGAGAGAGGGAGCTAAGACAGAAGGGGCTGGCATAATGTCAAGAATTCCTGAGTTCGACAAGCGGGCAGCCCAGCTAGCAGGGGAGAAACCAGACCAAGCCTGTTCAGATGCTGAGATCGGCAGGCAGCCCCCATCCAGTAAGGATCTTTGCATAATGTAGTCACATGGAAGCCAAAGGGTCATGTGTTCCTCCATGTTGGAGGCAGCTCATGGTGTCACTCACTCTCTCCTCTCTCACTTACATGTGCCTGGTTAAAGTCCAACATGTTTGTTTCAAACACGAGCTTTCGGAGCACTGCTCCTTCCTCAGGTGAGGAACCTAGTGTTTGAAACAATCATATTGGACTTTAACCTGGTGTTGTAAGACTTCTTATTGTGCTCACCCCAGTCCAACGCCGGCATCTCCACATCATTACATGTACCTGGAGGAAGAGGCCAGAAGAGGAAACACTGTCCAGAAGTTCCGTCAGCTCACAGAGGCCTGGAGGCATTGGGTAGGAGGAAGAATCAAAGCAGTCAACCCCACCTTCCATCAGTGCAGACACACACCTCACTGGTTGCTAGATCTAATTCAGGCACAGACACATGCCCACAGCAGGAAGAGGCAGGGTCTGCCAAGCTCACCAGGTGACTGGGAAGAGATATCTGCAACATCAAAATCATGTGCTGTGCTTCCGGAATCAGCCCTGCGTGAAATACTGGGGCTACTGTGAGAGGCTGGGGAACAAACATCAGGCAGAGGTGTCGGAGGCTGTTAACAGAGTGGCATGTGAGGCAGAGGATTTTGCGCACTAATTGGCTGATGAAGTGGTGCCCACATGAACACGCATTGAGGTCTGTGGATGCCATGGTGAACCTGGTCCAGCAGACCACCTATCCGTCAGGAATACACACAGACCTGCATTCCATCGCTGAAGCCATGGGTGAGCTTTTGCAGTGGCTCGACAAGGGATATTCCTTCCAGGTGCCCTTTCTCCTCAAGGAGTCAGGCAGGTTCCTTCAGGCACCCAAAGGGAGAAAGAACGGCTGTTTGGTACCTCTGGGGCCTCCACTCATGCCTCTCTGAAAGTGTCCAGCCCTTCAGAATCTCCTATGCCTGCGACCCCATGTGGATGGCCGTTGCCTGGCACTTTTGTGGCACGAATGTTACTTGCCACTTGCCTGCCCAAGCCTGGGCAATGTCCAAGTCTTATTGCATTTGCATGTGCACTGCACATCTGAGGAGGCGCGAATGGTGCTGAATATTGTGCAATCATCAGCGAACATCCCCACATCTAACCTTATGTTGGAAGGAGGTCATGGATGAAGAAATTGAAGGTGACTGGGCCTAAGACACGACTGAGGAATGCCTGCAGTAATGTCTCAAGACTAAGAGGATGGACCTCCAACAGCCACAACCTTTGTGCTAGGTATGACTCTAACCAGTGGAGAGGTTTCCCCCTGATTTCCATTGACTCAAATTTTGCTAAGATTCCTTGATGCCATACTCTATCAAATGCTGCCTTGATGTCAAGTGCGGTCACCCACACCTCACCATTTCATCCAAGACATGCTTCTCTCGGAACCAACATAGATTTTTGCAAGAGCTGAGCTTACAGGGGATTCCATGGCAACACCATTTATTTATCATACATGGAGCACGATTCCGCGGACTCGTCCACTGAATGGCACATTTAATGGGGTGTTTCTCAGCAGCTTCAGTGCCGAGCAGCACTCCGCTAACCAATAGCACTTTGCTAGGTTTTCTTTTGGCCTCGGGGAGATTCCCTTCGCTGAGGCAGCACCTATGAGGGATTTCCTGCTTCAGTTCGCCAGCAGGAAAGGCTACCCCGATGTTTACCCCTAGAAAAATAAGCAGGTCATCTGTGGAAGCTTAGAGAGACATGGGGGACGATAGGCGTGGTATGGGAAAGAGAGTGATGATGCAGGGGTTGTGGAATGGGTGAGGTAGTATGAAGGTTGGTTGGGGCTGTGGTGAAGTGCGAGCAAGGGATTGTGTGCAGGTGTGAACAGTCATGAACTCGGCATTTTAAAAATTAACATTCAAAGAACACAGATGAAGGCCCAACCTGAATTGTGCAGGAGCGAATTGGCATGTGGGGCTGTGCAGGTTTGAATCATTATCAGGGGTGGTGGTGTGCAGGAGCGAACTGGCATGTGGGGCTGTGCAGGTTTGAATGGATATCGGGGGTGGTGGTGTGCAGTTGTGAACGGACATAGGGGAGCAAGAGGGGAAAGGTGTTCAGAGAAAAGGGGCCTGTGGTACCAACTGATAAGTCTTGGGGGAATTGATGATAAGAGATGGTGAGGGTTAAAGCTGGCAGCGGGAGCTGGGAGGATGGGGAGGTGAGGACACAATGATGATGGGTGAGGGGACGCTGAAGGTTGTTGGAGGAAATTCAGATGGCGAAACGGATTTGTGGGTCGGCAGAATAATGGGGGGCACAGATATACTGCAATAGGGGTGGGCTCCTCGGGAAGTTGGGGACATGGACATTCACCTGCACAGGATGGAGACTGATGGGGCAGGTTGAAGGGAAACTATGGGAAGGACAAATGTTACACCTGGAAAGTGGTCAATGGTTATGGGGGGAGGTTGTACATAACGGGGTTGGGGTAAGATTGGACAGTGAACATTATACGAACCACAGCTGCTCACAACCGCACATTACCTCATTGTGGAGATCTCAAGATGCTGGATGGGGTTTGGGTTGGCGGGGATGGACAGAGCAGCAGCTCATCTCAACTGGACAACTGAAGGGAAACACCAGAGGTATCATTTACACTGTTAGGGCATTGGTACAGAGCAGTGTGTGAAGGGGAAAGGCTCAGCGTGCATGGGAGACTTCTTGCACATGGCTCACAAGGGCCCTGGCAAATCCTTTGCCCTGCGCAGGTCAGAGGCTCGGACTCCTGCAGAAACTCGGTTAGGGCAGCACGGTAGCATTGTGGATAGCACACTTGCTTCACAGCTCCATGGTCCCAGGTTCGATTCCACCTTGGGTCACTATCTGTGCGGAGTCTGCACATCCTCCCCATGTGTGCATGGGTTTCGTCCGGGTGCTCCGGTTTCCTCCCATTGTCCAAAGATGTGCAGGTTAGGTGGATTGGCCATGATAAATTGCCCTTAGTGTCCAAAATTGCCCTTAGTGTTGGGTGGGGTTACTGGGTTATGGGGATAGGGTGGAGATGTTGACCTTGGGTAGTGCGTTCTTTCCAAGAGCCGGTGCAGACTCGATGGGCCGAATGGCCTCCTTCTGCCCTGCAAATTCTATGATTAAAAAAAAACTTACCTCCTGACTCCCATAAACCTGTCCACACCTACAAGGCTCAAGTCAAAGGTATGATGGAATACTCTTCACTTGCCTGGTTGAGTGCAGCTCCAACAACACTCACGAAGCTTGACACCATCCAGGACAAAGCAGTCTGCTTGATTTGCACCCCTTCCACAAACGTTCTTTTCCTCCACCACCAATGCACAGTAGCAGCAGTGTGTACCATCTACAAGATACACTGCGGGAACTCAGTAAGGCTCTTTAGACAGCACCTTCCAACGCCACGACTGTTACCATCTAGAAGGACAAGAGCAGCAGATACATGAGAACACCACCACAATCTACAAGTTCCTCTTCAAGTCACTCACCATCCTGACTTGGAAATATATTGGCATTCTTTCACTGTCGCTGGGTTAAAATCCTGGAACTCCCTCCCTAATAGCACTCTGGGTGCACTTACACCACAGGGATGATAGTGGTTCAAGGAGGCAGCTCACCCCCACATCCTCAAGAACAATTAGAGATGGGCAACAAATGCTGGCCTAGCCAGCGCAGCCCACATCCCATAAAAATTGATTTTTAAAAACTATAACCCCCTACCCCTTGCATATTTCCAATATGTGGATAATACCTTTGCTATATTTAAATCTGCAGCTGTTGTAATAATTTATTTACATATCTTAATGGACTCCACCCAGTGATCAAATTCACAGTTGAAATTGAACAATCAAATGAACTCACTTTCCTTAACATACTAGTTAATGTATTACTGATTAACATTTGTATTGGAGCTCTTGCAGTTCCCTGTGCTATACGATTGGTCTTTTCGGCAACCTTGTAAATAGGGCCCATGTCAGTTGTTCGCCATGGCAAGCTTGATGCTGAAATAGAACACATCTGCGGGATAATGACAACCCTGATCAGATCCTTTCATATTGTATATCACAGAAACTCTTACTTCAGCTCTGAAAAGTGCACAGCATACCTCAGATTACCATGGGAGGGCAAGATATCTCAAATATTTTTGCGACAGGTGCAGCTAGCTGTTTCACAGTGCTACTGTTAGCAACACGAGTGGCATTCAGCACTAACAGGATGCTGCCATCAAACCTCTTTACTACCAAAAGAATATTAATATTTATTTCCTCTGATCCAGTGCCCAGAATTGAACACTGTACTTCTGGCCATAAAATGGAAGCATTAATTCCTCGCTTGTTCCCTTGAAAGTCCAACATCCTATGAGACTATGTGGTCACTTCTTGTACCTCTATGGCCACTTTTTGTGAATTCTGTACATGGATAGCTAAGTCTCTTTGCCCCTCAATAGGCTTGATATCTCACCATTCATTTTCATTTTCAGATTCAGAGTAGATGACCCTGCATTTCCCTGCATTGAGCTTCATCATCCATCATTTTGCCCACTAACTAAATCTGCTTTTTTCTTTGTAACTTCCAGTTCTCACATGCACAGCACATTGTGCCTTCCAACAGCATAATTTGCAACCTTGGATATACAACTCTCTATTCCTTCATTCAAGTCATTAATATATATGGTGACAGATTTATGCCCCAGCACGGAACTTTTTTATGGAAGACCAATTGTTATACTCTTTTAATCAGAATCTGGTTCCTTTATTTCTGTTCTCCGTCTCTCGTCTCCCAACCAATTAAGAACAGATGTCACAAGGTTACCTCCACTTGCTTATTCTTCTATTTTTGCAGCTAATTATGTGATATCTTCTCAGATGTATTCTGAAAGTCCAAATTGATAACATCTATAGACCATCCCCTATACAATAGTCAACTCCTCAACTTAAACACTATTAATTGGACATTATCTAATCTTCTTAAATCCACTCTGAGTTTCTCTGATCAGCTTCTAGAACATAGAACAGCACAGCACAGAACAGGCCCTTCGGCCCTCGATGTTGTGCCGAGCAATGATCACCCCACTCAAACCCACGCATCCACCCTATACCCGTAACCCAACAACCCCCCCCCCTTTAACCTTACTTTTTAGGACACTACGGGTATCTTCCAAGAGCTCTGACATGTGTCTCTGCTGGTAGATACCAGCAGGTTCAACGCAGCTGATATTAAATAGATGAGTCTGTAATTAGCTGATTGCTTCCTTCTTCAACAATGAAAATGAAATGAAAATCGCTTATTGTCACGAGTAGGCTTCAATTAAGTTACTGTGAAAAGCCCCTAGTCGCCACATTCCGGCGCCTGTCCGGGGAGGCTGGCACGGGAATGGAATGACATTTACAGTTTTCCAGTGCACAAGCACAATTCCTGGATCTGGAATGCTTTGTAAAATATGGTTAATGCACCTGCAATTTCTTTCCTTTTTTTTGTGAAGTACTCTGGAATAGAAACGGTCAGGTGCTGGAGCTTTGTCCACCATGACCAATTATACCTCTCTTACAATGCTGAGATGTTTTACATGGTAAAGCCACTGACTTTCACCCTTTAATTGATTTTTACATTCCTGACTCGGCTACTTTTGTGTCCTTTTTCTCCACTGTGAAAATTGATATAAAGTACTCTTTGAATAAGTTTTACATTTCCTTATTGTCCATTACAATTTTGCTAGCTTTAATCTTTAATGATCCCCCATTTCCCTTCACACATTAATTCATTCAATGTATTTTGAAAAACTTTGCAATTCACTTTTATTTCATTTCTACACTTCATATTACTTTGTTTTTTCATGTTTTCCCTTTTCTAGATCTCCCAGCCCATTGGATTTCCACATTTCCTTGCATTTCATGTCACGTTGTGTCATACCTCACTTGTCAATCATGGTTACTGAACTTTACAAATGACACTTATTCCTATTGGGACTATGTACTTGTTCTGTGTCCTATTAAATACCACTTTGCCTACTTACCACTGTTTATAGGTTTACAGTTCAGCCCAGTTTGTTGTGGTAAATTGATTTCTCATTCCTTTACTTAAATGTAAAATCTTGGTTTTTGCCTTTCCGTTCTTCCTCTTGATCCTGACATCGAATTCAGTCATAATATGATTCCTATTTTCAAGATGGCATCAAAATTGTCAACTAAGTCTTGTTTGCTGCTGCTCACTAAAAGCAATATGGCCTAGTGCCTTGGCAGTCCCAAAGTTGACCAGAATACATACCTTTACCACTTCCACTGTTCTGCTTTACCCAAGACTCTGGCAAACTTATCATAGTAAGTGGCTGCACCCGGACTCTACAGAAAGCTGTTGAAGTAAAATTATTTACTGGCCTTTTATAATCTGTTCTCCTATTTTACGAAATGATGGCACTGTCTACTCACATACACATGCTCGGAGGGAGAACTCAAATTAACCTTGTTATATGTGGCCAGTTAAATGATGTTATGCAGATGGCAGCCAGAACCACCCAGTATAAATGGCACTTAACAGCAAATAAAGCTCCACAATCGTCTTGTTCCTGGTTTGCATCTCAATCAACATTGACAACTAGGTTACGAGTATACCGACATATACACTCATTTCAATGATGTGGAGATGCCGGCATTGGACTGTACTCATTTCAATGTAATTGGATTATTTTAGTGGTGCCCCTTGCACTTAGTTTGGTTAATGATTTAATTATGACATATTTAAATGCACTACATTTTATTTTACTCACAATGCCATCATTAACATTTTTGAAACCCAATGCAATATGTCCCACAAGACATTAGTGCATGAAATATTGCTCGACTCAACACCCTTGAAACTGGAAGGGACTTTGAAATCAAACCTATATTGGACAAACTAGAGCTACAAAATTTGAAAATAAATCACGGTTTTACAAGATCTGCATCCCTGCTAATAAATTTGTCTTCAAATTTGTACTGATTCCCCATTGCTGCCAAATGAGCAAGCTCCTCCCAAGTACAAATGAAAACTTTCTGCTTCAGACAAGATTGTAACCACGTGTTATCTGTTTTAATATTTTGTGCTGAAGTATGTCATTGCAGGCTTATTTACACCGGTGGCCTCTTCATTTTGTCCTTGGGTCCTGTGTTGCTTGAAGAAACCTGCAAGTCAAAAATGAAAATTAACAGCATGGTTTCACAAATACACATATGTGAGAATAAGAAAGAGAAATGTTTATTTTCTGCCGAAATGTGAGAAAGGTTTGATCCATAGGATAGCTGGAGGGACTGCT